>NW_026652280.1:29929078-30529078 GCF_009828535.3 Hylobates moloch | reverse complement strand
TCTTCCACCCTCACCCCTGCTGTAGATCGTCACAGCCCCCAAACCAGGCTCCCTGGTGGTGGCTTGCTGTGGTTTGGGGTGGAAGTCTGGCAACCCACAGACCCTACCCCCATTCCCCCATCCTGGCACCTCTGCTCTCTGAATCCCCTGAAGGCTCAGGTGGCCTGAAGTTGTCTTTCTTGCCTCTGGGGAGCTGACATTGGAAGCCCCAGTCATGGCCTCTCCCGAGTCCAGACCTATGTCTCCGGTGGTTTCTGCATGTCCACAGGGATGTGTCATCCCCGCTACACTCAGCATGCCTGAAAACAGCCTCCTCATCTCCCCTCGGCCCCAAAACGCGCCACCCCCTCCACTGACGTCCTCCCAGGCGCCCAGCCTGAGGCCATCACCTGGAGCCAGACCCCACCAGGACGGACAGAGGCGGCCGCGTGGCGGGTAAGGGGAAAGAGGCGCTGGCCCTGGAGTTGGGGATGCTGGGTCCAAGCCCCAGCAGTCCCTGTGTGACCCGGGGCCCAGAGCTACCTCCTGAGGCCTCAGTCTCCCCTCTGTTTCGGAGCTGGTGGGAGAGTGGCTGAGACAGGGTGAGGTGTGTGGAGAGTGGCAGGGGGCTCGGCCAGTGTGGGTCCCGGATCCCGCATGGGAACCCATGCAGTCGTCAGGGCCTGGCTGCAATTGCCTGTGAGGGCCCCGCCTACGCTGGCCTCCCCTCCCCTCCCACACAGCTGTCCAGCTCCACCATGACCTTTGCCAAGCCACGCCCTGGCTCAGACCCCTCCAGGGCCAGCATGGTCACCACACTGGAGTCCAGTGCCACCGCCCCCACTGCCATGGCTGGGCCCTGGCTACCCCTCTAGCCCTTCACCAGGACATCCCATCCCCGCCTCTCCAAGCAAAGCGCACAGCTAGTGTGGTCCCCCACCTCCATCTGCAGCAAGCAGCCCCCAGGGGCCCTCACTCACCCTCTCTTCCCTCACAGGGTTTCCCTGCCGTCCAGTGTTGGGTGAGAAAGGTGGAGGGGACATGAAGCCCCGGATGGAGGTGCAGCACCAACGAGAAAGCTCTGGCCTGCGGGAGGGACGCTGGGGCTTAGGTCAAAGCCAGGAGCTCCGGGAAACCTGGGTTCAGCCGCCACGCACCATGGAGGGGACACACCCTTCCCTGCCTGATGGCAGGGCCCATGGTAGACACAACCCATGACGTCACCTCTCCCGGCTCCAGGCCTCAGCCCTGCCCACTACTGGAGAATTCCATGACTCAGGTAACAGAGGAGGGGCCTAGCCAGTCTCAGAGCCAAGGTCATGCCACCCTACACCTTGCGGTCCCCACAGCATCTGCAGGAGGGGCATACCAGGACCGGAGACCCAGGGAGCAGCCTCACCAGAGGGAAAAGAGCCTGTAGAGTGGTGAGCCCAGGTCTGCAGCTCCCGCAGGCAGGGCATGAGGGGCTGGGAGGCGGGGCCTGGGCCTGGCATCAGGGAGGTTACCTAGCAGAGGATCCCACAGTCCACACTCAGGGCTGCCAGGTACGGCTGCGTGGGTTGTGCACTGCTTGACTGCAGAGGGCGCCCCACACACGGACTTGACATGCTGGCTGGCCCACAACGTGATGGCCCTGATTGTTACACACAGACACACACACATGCATGCACACACACATGCACACATGCATACACATGCACACACATGCATACTTGGGTCCACACAGCCTTTTTTTTTTTTAAAGAGGTGGGTCTTGCTCTGTCACCTAGCCTGGAGTACAATGGCATGATCATAGCCCACTGTAGCCTTGACATCCTGGGCTCAAGTAATCCTCCCGCCTCAGCCTCCTGGAATTATAGGTGTGTGCCACCACACCCAGCTAGATTTTAAAATGTTAAAATGTTTAAAACTATAAACATTTAACATTATAGTTAAAATGTTTAAAACTATAGGTGTGTGCCACCACACCCAGCTAGATTTTAAAACATAGTGGCAAGATCTCACTATGTTGCTTAGGTTGCTCTTGAACTCCTGGGCTCAAGTGATCCTCCCGCCACGGTCTCCCAAAGTACTGGGATTACACACAGCTTCTTGGGAGTTATTTCACACCTATGTCCTAATGGGCTCACACGGCCTCTGCCCTGTTTAAGGATGGCAACAGTGAAGTAAAGGAGTAACTGTGGGGCAGGGGAATGGGCTTGGAATGGAAGAGCTGACCTGAAACCACTTTGCTGGGCCTGCCGCATGTTCTCAAACATCAAAATCATCATCACAGCCCTAACTAGGGCCCACTGGGCCAGGGCCGGGGCCACCCTCTCCACTGGCCATGGCCTCAGCTGAGTGGAGCCACTTCTCATTCTCTGAACCTGCCTTGATTTGGGGCTGACCAAGCCCTTGCTCATGGTGTCCCCAACCTGGATCTCCCCCATATGGACTTTGATACACAGCTGAAATGTGACGTTGCACGTGGAGGCTGCCCTGGCCCCTGGAAGGCCTTGCACCACCCACTCCTGAGGCTGCAGGCTCTCCCTTCCCTGGGCTCCCGCCTCCCTTCCCGCAGGTGTGCCCATGCCTTGCCTCTTAGGAGCTCCCCTCAGGATAATACTTCCAGCAACACACACCTGCGAGGCATGGACCGTGGATGCATCAGGCTCTGCTCTGAGGGCGCCACCTTGCAGCACGGGCTTAATCTTCGTAACAGCTTTGCGTGAACGTCAATTATTACCTCTGTTTTATAGATAAGGAAATGGAGGCCCTGAGAGGTCCCACAGCCAGTACGTGCTGGAGTGTGATTGGAACCCAGGCGGTCTGTCTCCGGGGTCCATGTTCTTCAGCCCCTCTATGATGCTGCCTTCCCTCTTTTCAGCCTCTGGAGTGAATGGTGATGGAGCCTTGGCTTGGTGTGCTGGACACTTGTTTGGCGCCCTGGGCCACCACGTCCAAGTCCAGCTACTGTGAGGTCCCATGCTGGGAGGAATCCCAGGCTATAGGCCAGGTTCCAGCTGACAGCCCCCGCTGAGGTCCCAGACCACAGCCAGCATCACCCCCCCAAGACGTGAGGGAAGACATTTATGTCCAGGTCATTTTGGCCCCAGCTTTGGAGACTCGCCGGTGAGCCCTAGACATCATGGACGGGGCAAGCTGCCCCTTCTGCGCCCTGTCCGATCTCCTAACCACGGAATCCGGGTGCATAAGAAAACGGTTGTTTGAAGCGGCTGAGTTCTGGCGTTACTTGTCATGCAGTAACTGATAAACAAAACAGCTGCCGCCTGCTTCCTGCCCACCCTGCACAGAGACTCCTGTCACCACGGAGCCTGGCACCTCTGGGTGGCTGAATTCATTGTGCTCATTTCTGCGTGACCGTCACCTCTCAGCCCCATTTCAGCCTTCTCGGTGATACCCTGGACCTTGGCTTCTATGACCCCTCCTCCCTCCTCCTCCTCCATGCCTGGGCCTCAGTTCCCCTCAAGGAGCTCCCTTCTGTCCAGCTCCCCTGAATGTGGGTGTACCCCAGGATCTCCACCTTAGCTTATGCTTATCTCCCATGCACAGGACCCCAAATCCACGTCCCCGGGGCAGACCACATCCTAGGTGGCCTGTGGGACGTCTCCTCGGCAGCCCAAAGCACCCTGGTCCTGGTCACCTGGTCTACTGAGCCGCCTCTGGGGTGCTGCAGAGAGATGGTCCAGGGAGGCGCTGTGCAAATCAGGCCAGGCTGGAGGGCTGGTGGGGGGACCCCGGGGCCTTCATCCCCAGGAGGAGGCAGAATCAGAGTTCACGGGGAGAGAGCTGCCTGGGAGCAGTGGACCCCACGTTTCTGCTTCAGGTATGGGCAGCTCTGCTGGGTGAGAAGAAAGCTCAGGCTGGTGGGGATGGCAAAGGAGCTTCTCTCGGACCCCCCATCCTGTGTGTGGGTGGGCGTATGTTGGGCAGGGAGTGTGGAGTGGGGAGGGCCCCTGACAGAAGAGGAAAGCAAAGAAACATGGTTAAACAGGGAAGCACTGAGGGTCAGACCAAAATAATGAGAGGCGTCTGGTGTTGTGGCTGAATCATGTCCCCCCAATTCCTCCATTGAAGTCCTAACCCCTGGTACCTCAGAATGGGATTGTGTTGGAGATGGATTTGTTTTGTTTTTGTTTTTTTGAGACAGGGCCTCACTCTGTTCCCCAGGCTGGAGTGCAGTGGAATGATATGGCCCTCCCCAGCCTCCACCTCCTGGGCTCAAGAGATCCTCCTGCCTCAGCCTTCCCGGTAGCTGGGATGAGGGGTGTGTACCACCATGGCTGGCTAATTTTTGTATTTTTTTGTACAGATGGGGTTTCACCATGTTGCCCAGGCTGGTCTCAAACTCCTGGCCTCAGCATCCCAAAGCAATGGGGTTACAGGCATGAGCCACTGTGCCTGGCCCAGAGATGGGGTTTTTAAAGAGAGGTAGTGAAGTTAAAGTGAGGCCATATCGGTGGGCCCTGATCCAACATGACAGATGTCCTTAAAAGAAGAGGAGATCAGGGCATAGACAAGACACAGACCAGGGGCAACCATGTGAGGCCGTGGCAGGAAGGTGGCCGTCTGCAAGCCCCACCACTAAGAGCAGCTGCTCCAAGAGCCAGGCAAGGCCTCTCCAAGAGGCCTCAGGGCAGCCAGCCCTTCCCACGCCCTGATCATGGACATCCAGCTTCCAGAACGGTCAGAAAATACACATCTGTTCTTTCAGCCGCCCTGTCTGTGGCACTTTGTCGTGGTGGCCTCAGCGCATGAATACACCTGGATTCCACGTGGAGCCGGGAGAAGGGGTGTGTGAAGGGTGGTTTTGGACGAGACTGTGCCTTCCACCCCCACCCCCCAGACAGGGAGTCCTCAGGGCTGCCCACACCCCCTCGCCAGTTGGCTCTGTAGCCCCTCCCCCAATTCCTGAAGGTTCAGTCCTTTGCAACATGCAGTGAACCTAAAAGGAAATCTGGGGGTCCTTTAAGAAACACCTCCCAACCCCACCTCCCAAGAGGCTGTATCAGCAACAGCCACCAAAGGTGCCCAGACACAGATGCCTGCATGAACACAGCACGACTGTCATCCATTAGCATCGCAGTGTTACAAACTTGTTCTAAAATTGCCCAAAGGACATGGAAAATAGCCCCTTTTTGAAGATGTGTGCATTTTGAGATGACCGCCTCACCACATCTGGTTTCCTGGCCTCTACGCCCAGGAGGAGGCTAAGTTGGGGCTTCCTGCTCTCTGTGGGGTGGGGAGTGGCTGGTTTGAGGATGTTTCTCTGCCCTGGACACCCCCTGCTCTGCCAGCTCTGTCCTGGTGGGGCTTGAACTGGTGCAGCCAGTGGCTGGGCGGGACCGACCCTGAGCAGGACTCACCTCCCTGAGTGCTCCCTCTCCACACACCCTGGCACCGGCGTCTCCCAATGACAACAGATCCTTCAGCCCCTACGTCCCTCAGCCAACGGCCGCCTGCCAAGTGGAAGCCTCCTTCTAGCCTCAGGGCGGGCCAACCTCCCCTCTGGCCTCCACGGCTTCTGAGGTCTGTAGGAAGAATGTCATCCCCATTATGCAGACTGGAGACTGGGCACAGGAAGTGCCAGCTCCTCATCGCTGACGCTGATGTTTTGTTTGTCCTGTGCGCTTGGCAGGTAACGGGAATGGCAGGACTGTGGTTGAGCTTTGGGAGCCCGGGAAGGAAGGATACTGGGGCTGGGCTGATCCAGGACAGCTTTCTGGAGGAGGTGGGATTTAAACTGGACAATGAGGTGAGTCCTCCTCAGAGGTGGCTAAGACCCAGGCTCTGGCCCCAAGCAGTTTCTTCTGCTCCCTCTACCCTCACCCAAAAGACAGACAGCCCCACCACAAGGCCCCCCATGCCAGGCTCTGGGCAGAGCTCTTGGGGCTTAGGTGCTGCTCTGCCCCCCTGCCTGGCCTTTGCATCTCTTCAACACACACCTGGGGAAATTCCCTCCATGAGGCTGTCATCCAGGTGAATTCAGGTCGGGACCAATATTGCCGGCAGCCTGCAGTGACAGCCGCCACTACTGAGCCCCTGCCATCTCTCCATCCCCTGCTTCCCGGGCACTTTGCATCTGTCATCTTGTGTTCCACAGTCCTGCTTCTACAGGCTTGGCATTCCAGGTACAGATGGGGAAACTGAGGCTCAGAGAGTCCAGTGACAGCCCAGGCACACAGGTGCCCCTGGGTAGCCAGGCAGCTGCTCCAGGGCCAGGTTCTCTCCAGTGGGGCGGGGGGGTGGGGAGCACCCTGGTCTCTGCCCCAGCAGTAGTGGCCAGGA
Source organism: Hylobates moloch (assembly GCF_009828535.3). Taxonomy (NCBI): domain Eukaryota; kingdom Metazoa; phylum Chordata; class Mammalia; order Primates; family Hylobatidae; genus Hylobates; species Hylobates moloch. The sequence continues at coordinate 30,522,811 of NW_026652280.1, read as the reverse complement.
GGGAGCCAAGTGTGTGGGTATCAGCTTCCGTGTTTTGGAACTCACTGTGGCCCCAACCCTGTGCCATGGCTCCTTGGTCTCAGGAGCATCTGGTCACCTCTCCTGTCTGGATGTTCCTGGGGACCTTACAGATGCCAGCATGGCGATGGGGCTCCTGTGTGAAGCGCATGGCATGACGCTGCCCCGAGGGGCTTCCTAACATCATGGAGTCAGGGTCCCAACCGGGACACTGTGGGCCCAGGGAGGGACATCTGACCAGCTGGGTTGGCTGCAAGAACAGCTGCTGAGTCTGGCCTTGAAGGGGGACAGTGACTGACCAGGGAGATGGGACAGAAAGGGTGGTCCGGACAGAGTAGAGGCAGGGGTCCGAGTGAGGGTCTTGGGGGGCTAAGGCTACACGCCTCCCCTGAGACATTTCTCTGCTCAGCCCTGGCCCCCAGTGGGGTGGGTAGATAAAGTCTAGCCCAGGGCTTCCTTGGGACCATCAGCCCTGAGTCCCCTCATGGCCCTGGGTGGGGGCAGCATGAAGCTAGGAGCCCATGAGGCGCTGGGGTCCAGAGCTGGGAGCCTGCAGACCCCTCCTGGGCTGGGGACTCCACTCTTATCCCTGGAAGGTTTTTGAGTCCCTCAGGCCAGGCGGGTGGGCCCCTTCAGGAGCTGGGCTGGGGCTGGATTGGGGAGGGTGAGCTATGGCAAGGACAGATGTTTCCAGTTTGAGGGCTCGGGTTGCCATCAATTGTTCCACTAAACCCTGTTTCCTATTAAGCAGACTCCGGGAGATGGAGAAGTTGCCTTCCATCATGCAGTGTGTGTGTGTGTGTGTGCACGTGTGCGTGTATGTCTGTGTAATGGGTGCTGAGGACTGGCTGGGGAGGCCATGAAGGGCTATGGACATGTCTATTGTCCGTGCCTCCTGGCCAACCATGGGCAGAGCTGGCCTTTGTCCTGGGAACTGTCCCTTGGCTCCGGAGAAGCTTCATCTGACTGAAGGTCAGGGTCAAGCCGGGACTTGGGAGGGCTCTGGATGGGGATTCTCACTACACACCTGGCTATGACCTTCTCTGCCCGTGGGCAAACTATCGTTGGTCACCTGCCCATCCCTGCCTTCCCCGTCCTTCCTGAAAGAGTCTGTGTTAGTCTGTTTCATGTTGCTATAAAGGAATGCCTGAGGCTGGGTAATTTACAGAGGTTTGATTGGCTCATGGTTCTGCAGGCTGTACAGGAAGCATGGCACCAGCATCGGCTCAGCTTCTGGTGAGGCCAAAAGAAGCTTACTGTCATGGCTGAAGGCAAAGGGGGAGCCAGTGTATCACATGGCGAGAGAGGGAGCAAGAGAGCCAAGGGGGAGGCCCCAGACTCTTAAACGACCAGATCTAACTGAGCAAGAACTCACTCATCCCCAAGGGAATGGCACTAAGCCACCCATGAGAGATCCACCCCCATGATCCAATACCTGCCACCAGGCCCCACCTCCAACATTGGGGATCACATTTCAACATGAGATTTGGAGAGGACCAACATCCCAACCATATCAGAGCCTGATTAATATCCTGGGACTCACTCTCCTCTCCGCAGCTAAGTAGGCTGGCCCCCGACCCTGATTCGGTGCCATGATGGGGACTCCTCTCCTTGCCAATAATGGTTTAGGAATGGGTGTGGGAAACAGGCCTGGGCATGGAAATGTGAAGGGGCCTCTGGGAGAGGAGCCCCACTCCTGAGCTGTACTCCAGATGAGATCATGCTCTGATGTAACACCAGGAGCTGTGGCAGCCCTCTTGTGAGTATGAGGGAAGCCAGCCAGAGGGTGTCAAGTACAGAGGGACACAGCATAGGACCTTAAGATGGCACTGAGCTGCTGCCTTCGCCCTCACTGGGGCTTCCTAACCTGGGAGATGACACCAGCTCTGGTTTCCTTAGGGCTTACCATTTCTAGACACGGTGCTAAATGCTCACATTATTCAACCATTATTTCTTGTAATCAGGTAGATTACAAGGTGTGGGATGCAGATGTGCAGAAATCACACATAAATCCCTGCTCCCTGAGAAGGTACATTCTCCATTTAAAAAAAATATAGAGTCTTGCTGTGTCATCCAGGCTGGAATACAATGGCACAGTCATGGCTCACTGCAGCCTTGACCTCCTGGGCTCGAGGAATCCTCCCATTTCAGCCTCCTGAGTAGCTGGCACCACAAGCACACACCACCATATGTGGCTAGTTTTTTTTTTTTTTTCATAGAGACAGGGTCTCACTATGTTGCCCAGCCTGGTCTCAGGCTTGAACTCCTGACTTCAAGTGACCCTTCTGTCTTGGCCTTCCAATGTGCTGGAATTACAGGTCCAGCCACATTCTCCATTCTTTGAATGCTATTTCACTTAAGCCTCAAACCATAGCCTAAGCTGAAGTGCAGACATCATGGTCTGTCTTCGAGACACAGTCTCCCCACATACAGAGGGCTCTCCAGACAGTAGAGGCTGGAAAGCAAAAGGCTTCATTCTCCCCGCGCTTCTGAGGCTAGGGTTCTGCATGCAGCCCAGCTTTCTCCAAGAGGGGCCACCCAGCTGGGACTTGGAAAGTGGAGTGAGCATTGGGTACGGCAAGTGCATGGGCATGCGGGCAAAGTGGTGGCCCTTGGCTTCTCCGGGGCTGTTGTGGGCAGAGTCTCACGACTGGTCTCTAGCTGCATGGCAGGACGCCGAGTGTTGGGCAGGGCAGCAGCCACGTTACCTCTCAGTCCTGGGGAGCAGTTGGGAGTTTCCCCTGGCTGGGTGTCATCCAAGCTTAGTGCCTGGCTCACCCTGGAATTGGGCAGCTATCTAATATTCAGAAATAAACCCTTTCCCCCCCAATTAGCTCAAGTAGATTACATGTTTACTGCAAATAACATCACCTAAAATGCACTTATGGGAGATGGCTGGGGGTAGATGGTGGGAATTCACCCAGCATGGGTAGAAAGCTGACGTCTCTTGTTATGCAGTGGAAAAAGGTTAGGTCAAACTGTTGCCTCCTGTATGTAGGAAGGAAGGCCACAGCCAGACATGAGGCCGGTGCAGTCACAAGATGGAACTTTCTTCGGGCTCCTGTTCTTTGGGGAGGGTGTGTGGTACTCTCTGCAGGGGAAGGCGGCTGTGCATGGATGTTGGATAGGGAAAGGGAGACATCATTAAGTAATGTCCTCCTTCACCTGCATTTCCCCACTGCCTCTCCAGTGCACCAGGACCCAGGAAATAGAGCCCAAGCAAAGTCACGGTCTCCCTGGGCTTGCGAGTCAGAGGGTGCAGGTTGGGGTAGCCAGTGTGGCTGGAAGAAGAGGGACAAGATATCAGAGAGGAAGGAGCCCCAAATTTGCCAGTAATTCCTCTTAATTCCTCTTAAGTCACTGGCTAAGCTGGGCCTGTGCAGAGCAAGACTCCAACCTAGAATTCTGAAAACATCTTTAAAAATGAAGACAAAAGAAAGGCATTTATAGATAGACAAAAGCTGAATTTGTCATCAGCATGGTGACCACCCTGTCCTGGGTACCCGTTATGTCTACCAGTGAGGAATAATCACATCGTCATTTTTGGCAGCCACTACACACAACTGGAACTCCTAAATACTGTCCTGAGTGAAGCCACCGAGTGAGACTCATTTTCCTAAACCCAAATCACCAGGCACAAAGGCTGAGCTCCACGATGGTTCCTGCCACATCTCATCCCTGGGACTCAGCCCGTTCCTCTCTCTGGATCCTCTCCATCATGTGCGGTATTGAGTAGCCCCGTTACCTCATCACTCACAGATGTGGAGAAGATTGTTTCTAAATCTTCCTTCACACACTGATAAAACTGTTGTACAGGGCTGGGCTGAGAAGCAGAGACCAGAACCATCCCTCTAGAAACCATTCTCAGATCAGTTCTCAAAGTCTCTGGGATTGGCACAACTTTGCATTCTTAAAACTACTGAGGACTCCTAAAAGCTTTTGTTTATGTGGGTTAGATCTGTCCATATTTATTAAAAAGGTAAACAGAAATTTTAAAATAGTAACTCACTAAAGAGTAACAATACTAAACCCATGACATGCTAACATAAATAACTTTTATGAAGAATACTATGTTTCAAAAGAAAAAAAGATTTGTGAAAAGAGTGGCATCGTTTTGCATTTTTGCAAATCTCTAGTGTCTGCCTTAATAGAAGACAGCTGGATTCTCATACCAGTTTCTACATTCAATCTATTGCAATATCACACACATGCAGCTTCTGGAAAACTCCACCAAATGCTCATGAAGGAATGAAAGAGAAAAGGCAAATAACATGATGATGATGATGATGATGATGATGATAAAGAAAGCACCTTAGGGACCCCTAGGTCTCCTGATCCCACTTTGAGAACTGTTGCTTAGGTCACCACCTCTCCATTGGTGGGTGCCCTAACCCTCTAGTAACCCTGCCCAAAGAAGCAAATGGCCTGTTTTCGATGACTCTAACCTTGTTCCACCACACCTTGGTATAGGAAGATGTAGAAATGGAGCCCCCAAGAGACGGTGTCAGCCTGAGCTTTCACAGTTGGCACATGGAACTGAAATCCAGGCTCTGGAGTCATGGAAGATGATCACGGATGGGTGCCCACTCCCAATGCCTCCATGATGGTTTGGCTGAATAAGTTCCTGGCTCACATGCTAATCTGTCTCATCTCCCCGAGTGCAGTGAAGGACCCTGGAGGCCAGGGAGGAGGTCTCTTCTCTGACAAGCTCTTCCTGGGCCCCCTTCAGGGACAGTGAACCCACTCTATCAGCTGCAATAGCAAGCTGTCCCCATCCACACAGTGGGAGCTGGGTGCAAGGGGCTCCTCAATGTTCCAAAAAAATAAGGGTTTTGAGGACAGTGGTGGGGTGTGGGAGAATGATGAGATCTGAGGTGCAGTGTGACTTCTCAGCCTCTTTCTCTGTCTTTCCTCTATCACAGGTGGGGCTTGGGCCCAGATGAGTACAGGCATGTGAGAAGATGGAAACGTGAACTGTAATGTCATGAGGATGTCACCCCCTTACACAGTGTCTCATGCAAACGTCCCATTTCACGAGGAAGACAGTGACGTGAGGAAGTGTGGGGGACTTGTCAAGGCCACGCGGCCTTGCCAGAGTAGGGTGAAGAGTGGAGTTGCTTCCCCAAAGCCCAGGGTGGCCACGAGGGCTTTACATTTAAGTGTCTCTCCATGGCCTTGGCTCAGAGCTGGGGCCCAAAGCCCAGAGAGCAGCTGCCACACGTGTAGAGAAATTCCTCGTCTTGGGTTGCAGGCCCCTTCTCTGCCTCAGGAAGTGGTAAGAACACAGACCAGGAATCTCCATGCTTAGGGGGAGGGGGCCCTTCTCATGGCAGGCAGTGTTCCTGGCTGGGTGCAGGGGGTCACCCTGCTCATGCTCAGGTGTGAGGCCCGACAGCACTGGGCGGGGGAAAGGGGCTGAGGGTAGAGACTGGGCTCATCAGGGCTTACTGACACCTACTGCCTTTCTGTGGGGAGGGGCGATTTTGGCATTCATTTCAATGAACGGCCATTTCACTGGGCTCCATGCATCAGTCGGTAGAAATTGATTTAACAGTAATCGAATATCCAAGAGGAAAGCTTGAGAACTTAAGAAAAACATCCAACTCAACCTCCCAGAAGCCAGATCTTCTCTGTTTCATTGATTGTTTTAGGACTAGTTACAATACTGTTCCTCTAGAAGACCTGTCTAGAATTTAGTGGGTGAGGAAACATTTAAGAGAAATGACTTATTCTGAGGTAAATTTCTATCAGTCTTGTTTAAAATGCAAATTAGCTTTAGATTAGCTTTAACAGTTTTAATTGTAAAATCTAATAAACATACAGAAAATACACAAGATGAAAATGAACAGTTCACTGATTTATTGCCAATGAAACACTTACGTGACCACTGGCCATGAGGAAATAGAACACTGCCAGCTTCCCGAGTCCCTCCTGTATCTCTCCCAATCATGGTCACTTCTGTTTTCCCAAAAGTAACCCGTATCCTGGCTTTCACATTAGGCATGTACTTGTCCTTCTTCAAAGTTTTACTACTTAAGTGTACATCCCCAAACTATAGGTTTATTTTGGCCTTGTTTTCTCTATGTAAATGAGCTCATACTATATGTATTCTTTTGTATCTGTCTTCTTTTGGATGCTATAATATTTGAGTTTCATCTGTGTAACTGAATGCAGCTGGTTATTTTTCACTGCTGTATATATAGTATTACATTGCATAGATATATTGCTATTTATTTACATGTTCTACTGTTGATATTCCTGGTGTTTCCAGTTTTTAGGTATTATGAATAATTGCACTATCAACAGTCTTGAACCTGTTGCTAGGTCTTAGGGGATGAGTATCTTCAACTTTGGTAGATATTACTAAACAGTTTTTCAAAGTGCTATCAATTTATAGTAGTCCTACATGGACTACATGTAGGGTATCAGATTTCCTGTTCTTTCACATCCTCACCAACACTTGATGTTGTTGACCTTTTTAACTTAGCCATTCTGGTGAGTGAGCAGTGGGTATCTCATTGTGGGTTCAATTTGAATTTTTCTTTGATTTCAGCACTTTTCCATGTTATTGGTGAACTGAAAACATTTTTGAGAAATGCCTGTCTTTTGCCAATTTTATTTTTCCTCATTGAATCCTCTATATAGTCTTTATTTGACTCCTTTGTGGTTCTATACATTACAAAGATCTGCTTTCACTCTGTAGCTTACCTTCTCACTCTCTTATTGATGTCTCTTGTTACACAGAAGTTCCTAATTTGACTGTAATCTGATTTATCTGACCTTTTCTTTATGATTAGTATTTTTTGTTTTCTATCTAAAGGACATGAAGATAGTCTCCTATGCTTTCTTCTAGAATATTATTATGGTTTAACATTTCACATTTAGCTCTATAGTCCCCTGGGAATTGATTTTGCAGACACAGTGAAGTAGGGGTCAAGATTCATTTTCCCTTCACTGTGCCAATGCCATTAATTGGGAAAAAAAATCATTTCCCCATTACCCAGCAGTGTCCCTTTTGTCAAATCAATTGTCCTTATGTATGTGGACCTTTAAGTTCTATTTCATCAATATATTTTGTCTACCCTTATAACAATACTAAACTTAGAGTAAACCTCTAAGTCTTTGTTTTCGTTTTGAGATAGGATTTCGCTCTGTCACCTAGGTTGGAGTCCAATGGTGCAGTCTCAGCTCACTGAAACCTCTGCCTCTGGGCTCAAGCAATCCTTCTGCCTCAGCCTCCCCAGCTGCTGGGACTACAGGTGTGCACCACCACACTTGGCTAATTTTTAAGATTTTCTGTAGAGACAGAGTTGCACCATGTTGCCCAGGCTGGTCTCAAGCAATCCTCCCACCTCAGCCTCTCAAGTGCTGGGATTACAGGTGTGACCCACTGCACCTGGCCTATAGGTTTTAATTAGAGTACATCTGTAAGTTGTAGACATCTAGCAATGTTAAGTATGGGCTTTATTCTTTTTCAAGGTTTTCTGTGCAATTCTAGGCCTTTTGCATTTCCATGTAGATTTTAGAACCAATTTGTCAAGTTTTCCCATTCCCCCAAAATACTGGGATTTGGATTGAGATTGCATTGAATCCATAGATCAATTCTGAGATATCGAGCCTTCCAACTTATGAATCTAATGATCCTGGAATGGTCCCTTATTTAGGGAACCCTTGTTTAGATCTTTAGTTTCAATCACACTTTATTTTAGATTGATCTCTGAGTATTTAATGTTTCATTATTTATTTTTTTATTATACTTTAAGTTCTAGGGTACATGTGCACAACGTGCAGGTTTATTACATATGTATACACATGACATGTTGGTGTGCTGCACCCATTAACTCGTCATTTACATTAGGTATATCTCCTAATGCTATACCTCTCCCCTCCCCCTACCCCACGACGGGCCCAGGTGTGTGATGTTCCCCACTATTTGACCAAGTGTTCTCATTGTTCAATTCCCACCTATAAGTGAGAACATGCGGTGTTCGGTTTTCTGTCCTTGGCATAGTTTGCTCAGAATGATGGTTTCTAGCTTCATCCATGTCCCTACAAAGGACATGAACTCATCCTTTTTTACGGCTGCATAGTATTCCGTGGTGTATATGTGCCACATTTTCTTAATCCAGTCTATTACTGATGGACATTTAGGTTGGTTCCAAGTCTTTGCTATTGTGAATAGTGCTGCAATAAACATATGTGTGCATGTGTCTTGATAGCAGCATGCTTTATAATCCTGTGGGTATATACCCAGTAATGGCAGGCCTGGGTCAAATGGTATTTCTAGTTCTAGATCCTTGAGGAATCACCACACCATCTTCCACAATGGTTGAACTAGTTTACAGTCCCATCAACAGTGTAAAAGTGTTCCTATTTCTCCACATCCTCTCCAGCACCTGTTGTTTCCTGACTTTTTAATGATCGCCATTCTAACTGGTATGAGATGGTATCTCAATGTGGTTTTGATTTACATTTCTCTGATGGCCAGTGATGATGAGCATTTTTTCATGTGTCTTTTGGCTGCATAAATGTCTTCTTTTGAGAAGTGTCTGTTCATGTCCTTCGCAATTTCATTTTCTAATTGTTTATTGCTAGCATCAGAAATACAAGTTATTTTTGTCTATGACCTTGTATCCAGAAACCTTGTTAATTTTACTAGTTTATTGGCTAATTCTTTTAAATTATCTATATCTTCAATCATGTCATTTACAAATAATGATAGTTTATTTTCTTCTGACCCTACCCAATTAATTTAAAAGGAAATCTTGCCGTACTAGGCCAGGAACTCAGGTGATAGTTTCCTCAACGTATAGCAAAATTGAATATTGTACAGTGTACATTTGTATACCTACCATCTGGATTCTACCATTCTAGATTTTACCAAGTTTACTATATCTGCTTTATCACATATATATCTATCCATCAAGCTATCCTTTTTTCCCTTTTCGTGATGCATTTCAAAGTAATTTAAGGTACCAGTACACTCCCCACTAAATACTTAGGCATGCATAGCATTACCTAGCGATATTTTGAATAGAAGTGATAATAGACATCCTTTTTTTGCTTCTGATCTCAGAATGAAAGCTTTTGATATTTTAAGTATGATGTGTTTGCTGTAGTTTTAAAATAATATTTATAAGGTTAAGATAGCTTCCGTTTTTCCTAGTTCACTAAACATTTCTATCACTCAAGACTGCTGAATTTTATCACATTTTCCCCTGCATTTATTGAGATCACTTTTCCTTCTGTATTCTGTGAATAACTCTAATTGATTTGTGAATGACAAATCCAATTTGATCATGATGTATTTTTACACATTGTTTTTGTAGATTGCTGGTTTCTGTTTGCTAACATTTTGTTTAGACCTTTTGCATCTATACCATGAGGACTGGCTTATAATTTTCCTTACTTGTATTGTTCTTGGCAGATTCTTTACATCTAAGGTTAAGCTGGTTTCATAAAACAAATTAGAAGGTTTTTCTATTTTCTGGGAGACTTTGTCTAAAATTGGCATTATTTCACTCTTAAATGTTTGGTTAAATTTGCTACTGAAGCCATCTTGGTTTGTAAATTTCCTGTGGCAGATTGTAATTATGGACTCAATTTATGTGCTAGATATAGGATGATTCCAGTGTTCAGGATCTTTTCATGTCACTTTTGGAGAGCTTTTTTTTTTTTTAAAGAATTTGTTCATTTTATGCAAAATCTAAAAACAACTTTAATGAGGCATACTTAGTATATAAAACTGCATATATGTAATAAAGTGTACAATTTGATTAGACATATGTATACACCTATCACTGCAATAAAGATCATTTTGTCTAGATTTAAAATTTATTGGTATTCATAATATTCTCTTAAATATGTATACGTATTTTTGAGACACGGTCTCTCACTCCATTGCCCAGGCTGGAGTGTGGTGCCATGACCACAGCTCACTGCAGCCTCTACCTCCTGGGCTCAGGTAATCCTCCTACCTTAGTCTCTCCAGTAGCTGGGACTACAGGCACACACCACCATGCTCAGTTAATTTGTGTGTGTGTGTAGAGACAGGAGGGTTTCACCATGTTATCCAGGCTGGCTCTTAAATATTTTCAACGTCTGCATAATCTGAAGTAACTTGCCTGTTTTCCTTTCTGATATTGGCTATTCCTCTCTCCTGCCCTTTCTCCTTCCTTCTTTGATCAGTCTTTTAAGGGGTTATGAATTCTTTTATTTGAGATGGAGTCTCGCTCTGTCGCCCAGGCTGGAGTGCAATGGCACAATCTCTGCCCACTGAACCCTCCACCTCCCAGGTTCAAGCAATTCTCTTGCCTCAGCCTCCTGCGTAGCAGGGACTACAGATGCCCGCCACCATGCCCAGCTAATTTTTGTATTTTTAGTAGAGACGGGGTTTCACCATGTTGGCCAGGCTGGTCTTGAACTCCTGACCTCAGGTGATCTGCCCACCTTGGCCTCCCAAAGTGCTGGGATTACACGTGTGAGCCACTGTGCCCAGCCAGTGAGTCCTCTTAATCTTTTTAAATCCTTTTAAATAACCAACTTTTGACTTTGATTGTCTTTATTGTATATTTGTGTTCTATATCAGTGATTTGGCTTATTTTTGGGTTTCACTTGTTTTTAAAATTTTTGAGGTAATTGCTTAATTGATTTTTAACCTTTCTTCTTTTCTAACATAAACATTTAAATATATATATATATTATATATATATATATATGAACAATAGACACTAGGGACTCCAAAAGGAGGGAAGGAAGGGAAGGAGAGAGGGAAGCAAGTGCTGAAAAACTTTCTATTGGGTACTATGTTCACTATCTGGGTGACAGGATCATTAGAAGCCCAAACCTCAGCATCACCAATATACTCTTATAACAAACCTGAACATGTACTCTTTAAATTTGAAATAAAATTAAAAGACATCTTCTGAAGCATAGTTTTATTTGCATCCCACAAGTTTTTTCTCTGTTAGTTTTGATATGTAGTATTTTCATGATCAGTTCAAAATATTTCAAATTTCCATTAAGATTTTGACAGATGGATTACTTGGAAATCTATTTCCAAAAATATGAGGATTATAAAATTATCTTTTGTAAATAATTTGTCGATTCTATTATGGTCAGGGAACATATTTCATTTGAAGTATTTTCAGGTTTGTTGAGACTTTTTTTCTGAGACAGGGTCTTGCTCTGTCACCCAGGCTGGAGTGCAGTAGTGCAATTATAGCTCACTGCAGCCTCGACCTCCTGGGCGCAAGTGATTCTCCTGCCTCAGCTTCCGAAGTAGCTGGGGCTACAGGCACATGCCATCATGCCCAGTTAATTTTTGTATTTTTTGTAAAGGTGGGGCCTCACTATGTTGCCCAAGCTGGTCTCAAACTCCTGGGCTCAAGTGATCTTCCTGACTTGGCCTCTCAAAGTGCTAGTATTACAGATGTGAGCCACTGCGCCTAGCCTGTTGAAACCTTTATAGCCCAGTATTTTGGAGTGTGTGCCATTTGTGTTTGAAAAGTATGTTATTGAGTTTGGTGTCCTACATACATCCATTTGGTTTGCTCATTTCATTGCTTAAATCTTCTATAACTTGATTTTTGTATGCTAGTTTTCTTCTACCAATTAACAAAATAGGCATGTTAAAATATCACTCTGGTTGCCTATTTGTCTAAATTTCCTACCAAATTTTCTTTTACATATTTTGAGTTTATATTTTAAGTGCATATAAATTTAGATTATCTTCCTAGTAATTGAATTGACCCTTTTATTTCTTAAAAAAATTATTGGCTTAAAGTTTACTTAAATATATCTACACCAGTTTCCTCATGGTTACTGTTTGCTGGGTATGTATTTCTCCATCTTTTTCTTCCACAATTTCTAAATTCATGTTTTAAAAATGTCTCTTGTAAATAGCATATGGTTGTAGTTAAAACAAGGCTGACAATATTTGTCAACATTTGAGCATTAGTCCATTTACATTTAGTGTAATAATGGATTTATCACAAATATCTTGCTTTCTGTTTGTTCCACCTGTTCTGCGTTTTCTTCTTTCTTAGACTCTTTTGCAATTCTTAAATCTTCCACTGAATTGATTATTCCAATTCTCTCTTATTATGTGGAAAGCTATACACTTTTATTGATATCTCAAATATTATCATGCATACATGACTTATCAAAGACTAATATTAAATGAATTTTTACTCTCCTTGGATGATGCCAAGTGTCTTAGAACACTTAAAATTCCCACATAAATCCCTTTTTCATACATTTTATCTCTCTATATATTTAAAACTCCATAAGACATAATTATTGTTTTATGTAGTCAATATTTATGTGTCATTTTCATTGCTCCTCAGTGTTTCCTAGGGCTCTGTCCTTACGTTTGGGATTATTTTCCTTCTGCCTGTAAAACACCTTTTAAATTTTCCTTTAGGGTAGGCGTGCTGATTAATTCTTCTAGCTGTTTCTCTAAAAATGTCTTTATATCCTCTTCATTTTTGCAGGATATTTTCCCTGATTAGAAATTTTTAGGTTGGCAGTCATTTTCTTTCAGAACCATAAAAGGCAGTATTTCACTGTCTTCCATTGTTTCTGCTGAGAAGGAGCTGTCAGTCTAATATTATTGCTCCTTTAATGGTTATATTCCCTCTCCCACCCCAGCAGGTCTAAAATATTATTTTTCTTTGGTCTTCAACAGTTTTACTATGATGTTTCTAGGTGTGGGTTGTTTTTATTTATCCCACTTGGAGTTTGTGGGAGGGATTCTTGAATTTTTGGTGTGATATCTTTCATGAGTTTTGGAAAAGTTCTCAGCCATTTATTTAAATATTCCTTTCTTCTACTCTTTTGAGATGCCAACCACACTGCATGTCTGAGCAGGTCAGACATGCTCACTGTACCCTTTAAGTCTCTTACCCTCTATTCTCCATGTTCTGTTTTTTTTTTACTATATAATTCCGGCTCCCACGCCTCACCCCCAATTTTTCATCTTACTCATTCTCTTTTCAGTTATTTCTAATCTGCTCTTAAACCTGTTCACTGTTCTTCTCATTACAGTACTTTAGTTTTAGAATTTCCAATGGGCCTTTTACAGTTTCTAACTCTCTGCTGAAATTCTTGACCATGCATTTCATTTTTTTGAACACAGTAAGCATAGCTGTTTTAAATTCTGCGACTAATGTATCTAGAGTCCTTTTGAATATTTCTATTGTCTGTGTTTTCCTCTAATGGTTTTAATTCAAGTAATTAATGTTGTCTGATCTTCTCCCATACCTGGGTATTTCTGATTGCAACACTGCAGAAATAATTTGAGGCCTTGGGTTATGTTCACTTCCTCCACAGAATTTGCATTTGCTTCAATTGGGCACCTGAAGGCATCAGTAATCTGGTTTCACCTTGGACCACATTCAGGTACTGAGGTGGTTTAGAAGTTGAACTGCAGTACCCATGAGGAATAGTCCAATGACAGTAATGGAGGACCAACCCTCCAGCTAAGGACAACTTGGAAATCTGGTAAAAATATTTTAAAAATTTGCCTGAAGGATCCCAGAGCCAACAAGATAGTTAAGTATTACTTGTCCAGCTCTACGGGGCTGCTTTTCCTCTGGGGGATTTTGCTAATGCCAGAGGCTGTGTCTGAGCAGCTGACATTTAGACAGCCTTGTGACGTTAGATTAGGGGTTGAGTATGACCTGACCAAGGGTCTTGGGGCTACTGGTGAGTCTCCCTTGCTTTGGGTGGGAACTCTGAATAGCTATACCCTAATGAGATTAAACTGTATGCTTTAATATAATTCATACAAAATAAATATGCATTATTTGCTGTGGATTGTGTACTATAATCTACTTCTCAGTTCTTCATATGCATAGCTAGCTTAGCTCTTCATCACTGAATAGAAACTGACCTCTTTGACTCCAGGAGGTGATGTAGGACACTGGAATAGTTCTGAATTTGGAGTCAGAAGGCCTAAGGATCAGTCTGTAAAATTAAGTGGCAACTACTGATATTGCAGGGATAGTGCCTAGGAGAGAATTAAGAGACCCAAAGGGTTGACCTTGCAGACTCCAGCCTATGAAGTATCAGCAAGTGCCAAAACTAATTTGTGGCTCTGCAAAAAAGCACAGGGTGACTCACTTATGCAGAGAGCTCTACCACCCAATGCAAAACGCTGGCTCCCTGGAATCTAAAGGATGAAATGTTGCTTAAAGTATATTAACAAGTCCAGTGCTCAAAAGTTTCCCCCACTAAATATTTCTCTTGGATGTACCTTAGCAAGCTCTTAGGAAGTTGCTGAGTGTTCTGATGCTGGTCCTGTGTCGTTTCCACTTTCCATCGTCTACTTCCCAGCTCCTGTGCTTTCCTTCCAGAGAGAACTGTGTGTGCTGTGTACTTTCTATGCTTCACCTTCAGGGACCTTCTCTTCTTTCCTTTCTCTGTCTTTGCCCTTGAGCTGTGTTGTCTGCACTGCTGAATGGTGGCAGTCCTGCTGCAAGGTTGTTGTTCATAGATTGTATGACACCAGCCTCAACGGGTGACTGTGGGAACTAGAAATCTGAAGCTTTTCTGCAAAGTGCCTTGAACTCTTGATAGGGAAGATGCTACTGAAAGGGACAAATTCTTTTAAAAGTAAATGTTGTGGCAGAAGTCTTTGCTGATAAAATGACACAATGCAGTAGTAACAGCTTCAGATCTGGGGTAAAATCAGATGTTAATTTCCATCTGAACACACGATGATCCTGTGTTGCATCATTACATATTTTTACTTCGTGTAAAAATTTCTAAGCAAACTAATACTCAAAATTAATGCAAGTATAATGAAAGTTTATCATTCAGATTTATTGCCATATAATAAATCTTTCACAAAAATCACACAGAAGCCTCTGGTGACTTTGCAGAGCTGAGGCAGTGATGCATGTGGTGGGGCCTCCCTCCTGAGCGGGAGCCAGGACCGGGAGCATCCCTTGCAGGCCTCCTTGGAGGCTGCTGCCCCAGCTGAGCTTTTAGCCAGTGAGTGCTTCTACTGTGTGATGAATGAGAAAAGGGAAAGAGGGGAGGGCAATCAGGGTTCTGGGGGCACCTCAGTGAGCCTGGAGGCCTGGAGGAGAGGCTGTATGATTCCCCAGTCAGGCCTTCCTTGGGAGTGTGCCCTCTGTCAAGATGACTGGGTTTTTGAGGGGCCTCATTTCCTCACACGACAAGCACTGACAGTCCTGCAGCCCAGGGACTGTCCTGTGGCACTGCCCAGCCTTCAGACTCAGAGGACAGTTCTGTGGTCCTGCCAGAAGCTCAGCTGTTGCACATGACCCTTAAACATTTAAACAATTTTTTGGTTTAAAGGAAAAGGAAGCCAATCAAAATGCTTTGGAAACAAATTAAAGTTGCAAATTATTTCCCCACATAGGAAATACATATCCTTGCTACCTGAAATGATAATCATCACTCCCTCTGCTGGCTGAGAGCGCTGCTTCTCCTCCTTCAGACTGGCTCTCCCACAAAGCTGACCAAGTATTAGTAGAAGCTGTTGCTAAGCCTCACCTCTAGCCTGTACATGGGCTCTGAAGTGAACACAGGAGTCACAGTCCCCGCTCCAGCAGTGACTGGAGGAGGCCTGACAGAACAAGCCCCTCGGGGACAGGAGGCAAGCTGCACTCGCCTCTGGGACCCCACCAGGGATAGGCCCTCCACAAGTCCCTTGGCCTTAGGGAGCCTCTGTTTCATTCCATCCACATGAGGATAGGGAAGCTGCCTGCCCTACCTCGACAGCCTCTAGGAGCTAGGAGCGCAGCCTGGCCAAGCCTTCCCGTGTGGAGCCCACACAGTGGTGCACTGAGAGGCTGGCAGTGTTTTGACCTTTTACAGAGCTGGGGGTGACTGAGAATGGCTCCTCCAAGGCCCTCGGAAGATTTGATGGACTCGAATGACACGGGCCTGCAGCCCTGGGACATGGGACAGGAGAAGCCAGCCCTGACACACATGAGCTGGCAGTGGATTCGAACAGTGTGCTCAGTCTCGTCTGGGCTTTTGTGCTTTCTGTGTTGAAGAGCAAATACTTTTTTTTTGAGAATGAAACTAGGCTCCTTATCTAGACTGTGAAGGGGCCCGTGAGGACACACAGTGTGACTGGAAAGGAAGGTCCCAACTGGCCCTCAGTGTGGCCCCAGTGGCTGTTTCCCTGCGAGAAGCTCCTTCCTCCAGCTCAGGCACCAACACGCGGATCACACAGGCCCAGAAACAAAGAGCAAAACATGCTTTTCATCCCACGTGGAATACAGTATGAACAAATTACTCTCCTTTTCCTATTAGTGTGGGTGAAGGAAAAAGACTGTTTTCAAATGAAGCTTTTCTTTTTGCCAATGATTAATACAGAGTAGATTAACTTGATTTGTGCTAGACTCCAATTTAATTCCAGCAATAGTTCACAGGCGATATTCACAGAAAAGTTAATCTGGGCTTCATGAGAAGTAGCCATTTTCTTTTTCCTTTTTTTTTTTCTTTTTTTCTAGACAGGGTCTCACTTTGTGGCTCAGGCTGGAGTGTAGCGGCACGTTCTTAGCTCACTGCAGCCTTGAACTCCTGGGCTCAGGCAATCCTCCCACCTTAGCCTCCTGAGTAGCTAGGACTACAGGAATGTGCCATCATGCCTGGCTAATTTTTAAGTTTTTTGTAGAGATGGGATCTCACTATGTTGCCCAGGCTGGTCTCAGATTCCTGTGCTCAAGCGATTCTGCTAACTTGGCTCTCCAAAGTGCTGGGATTACAAATGTGAGCCACTGTATCTGGCCCATATTCTTTTTTAAGGAAAGATGCAGAGATGTTAAAGATTAATATCAAATTGTCCAGGCATGGTGTTTATGAAATTACGGGCCCTCTGACAGGCAACCAAACATACACACGACTTCATTTCTTTATTAATTCCTGCCTCATCATCTTTTCTCATTGATGCTCCTTAATGTCAAAGGAATCTCTCTCTCACACACACACATAAGACCAAAACAAATATCTTGAACATGCAAAAAAATAGTCTACACTTTTGAATAGTGTGCACTGTTGAATAGTGTACACTGTTGAATAGTGTGCACTGTTGAATAGTGTGCACTGTTGAATAGTGTGCACTGTTGAATAGTCTACACTGTTGAATAGTGTACACTGTTGAATAGTGTGCACTGTTGAATAGTCTACACTGTTGAATGGTGTACACTGTTGAATAGTGTGCACTGTTGAATAGTGTGCACTGTTGGAATAGTGTGCACTGTTGAATAGTCTACACTGTTGAATAGTGTACACTGTTGAATAGTCTACACTGTTGAATAGTGTGCACTGTTGAATGGTGTACACTGTTGAATAGTGTGCACTGTTGAATAGTGTGCACTGTTGGAATAGTGTGCACTGTTGAATAGTCTACACTGTTGAATAGTGTACACTGTTGAATAGTGTGCACTGTTGAAGTGTGATGTGCCTAAGGCAACAGGATCTTGGGAAAGCTCTAGATTTTTGGCTTCGAAATAAAACTGCATGTTGAATAGCAGGTTTTTACATTTATTATTGTTGTGTATTTCCTCCCCTTTTTGCACTACTATCTACACTGAGTGATCTATTGCCAACTGGCACCAATTCTCCAAATCAAAGTGTGTGAGGAAAATACACTTGTGCAATCCTCGTTAACAGAAGATACACCAAGTAATCTGTCTGTCTACTTCTGTTACCCAGAAATAAAAGAACTTGAAGGGCTGCTTGGCTGGAGGGGTCCGGGCAGGAGAACACCCTGCCCTCAGTCGGAATCCATGGTGAACAGCTGGATGTCCTGTGGGTTCCAGTACAGGCCGACTGCTGAGTTGTAGACAAGAGACCAGACATAGGGGATAAAAAACTCCTCGGGCTGCTCCTCTTCCACATATTTGAATTTCAATTCTGGAAATTTCTGCAATGAAAATAAGACGATTTTATAATCCCACAGTTCCATGCACAAGCAAAAGTGGTGGGAGTTTGCAGGTGGTGCTGTGGTGTGCGGGGAGCCCACCCACCCCTGCCAACTGGTCACAGGGCCTGAGAGCTCTGGGGCTTTAAAATATTTCAGCTATCAAATGGCTCCTGAGAAAATGTGAATTACCGATGGAGAGAGCAAGTAACACAATGGGTCCTGGTTGGCTAATGTCAGTTTGGCTGATAGTTCCCTGCTAGGGACCCCAACAGTGGTTAAGGTATGATGAGAAATATCCCAGCTGAGACATGGACCCTGCCTGGGAGGCAGACAGGGCTCAGGCTGATATTCCCGAGTACAATGCTAGGGACTGGCTTTTGAGGGGCAATGTCCTCAGGGGTCTGTCATTCTGGAGGTGAGGGCCTTCCCCTCACAATCCTGAGCCCTGACCTGAAGGGGTAGGCGTGTGCCACCAGTGGAGGGGGGCTACTCTGGAGGAGCGGGGGTCTGGGGTGGCCAGCTCGCTTGGCCATAGCTTGGCCTCAGTCTCTTCCTCCCTGGAGGCAGGAGCAATGGCTTTGACTTTGCGGAGAGGGAACCCGAGGCTGCTCCTCGTGGAGTCTGGGAAAAGGCCTAGGCCTGGCTCTACAAACACCTCGCAGGTGCCCTGGTCTGCGAACTCCAGTCCTCTGTTATGTAAGGAGTCGTGCAGCTCAGCGGCCTAAGGCGGCACTCGAGTTTTAGCACATCACTGGGATTTGGGCTTTTGATTTTCTACTTTTATTCCTGGCCTATTTATTCCAGCCAGGGCAGAGGAAGTGATTCCACTTTCAGCAGCTTGAGTAGTGGCTAGAGTCTACCCAAGGCCCCTGGGCCTCTCCTTTGCCAAGGCATTGCTGGCAGGAGTGGCCGCAGCTTGGTGACCCTTGTCCCAGGTTGGGTGGGGAGAGAGGGGACAGGGTCCTGGGAGGAGGAGTATGGTGGAAGGCTGAGAAAGAGGGGGTTGAAAGAGAGAAAGAGAGGAAACCACACACTTCCCCACATGCATCCATAGCCTCACTTATTATATTATACTGGAAGGCATAGCCCATAGGGCAGAGAGGTTTTTATCTGTTTTGTCAGCTGCTGCATCCCCAAGGATATTAGCCAGGCACTTAATAAACTGATGAGTGAATGAATCAATGAAGCAATCAACCATGTATTGAGGGCTAACTATGTCCCAGACACACTGTAGATGCTTTGTATGTATTATCTAATTTAGTCCTTCTTATGGGAGTCCATTCATTTGTTCATTCACTCATTCTTCATTCTACTGACTATCTGCTGGCAGGTGCCAGGCAGGCACTGTGTGAGCCAGGGCCTAGAGATACGAGGGTGCGGCAGCCAAACCCAGCTCCTGTTCTCATGGAAGGTAAATTTTCATGGAGGACAGTGACAGAAACAGCAGCAGCAGCAACAAAAAACCAACAATAACAGGGCAGCAAGGCAGGGAAGGACAAGGAGCCAGAAGGGAGAAGGTGGCAGCCAGACGAAGGGGAGGTGAGCTCCCCTGGAGGGCCCCGCATGGGGAAGGCCTGGGTGTGAGGCAGGAGGCACAGCATGCTGGAGGCTAAGGAGGGGGTGGGGGAAGAGCACACACCGGGTAGCAGAGGCCATACTTGGGAGCCACACATAAGATCCCGGAAGCCTCTGAAGGGCCCGAAGGCTACGGCATGAGAATGGCACTGTGCAGTGGCTGCTCCCATCACAGCGGGCAGAACTGGAGGGCACGGTGCAGCAGGCAGGGGCAGGAGCCTAGTCCAGGGAAGGGGGAAACAGGCCTGAACTAGGATGATGCTAGCTGGGCGGATTTAAAAGATATTTAGCAAAGGGGAGGAGCAGGTAGAGGAGCTGCATGTGCGCACACACACCCACACCCACATCCCCACATACACACCACTCACATAGACACACACACAGACACACCCAGGCACGCACACACAGATAGACATGCACACATAGACACACACACCACAGACTCACACACATAACACAAACACAACACACGCATCCATACCCACAACACAAACACACAGACATAGACAACATACCCAGACATGCACACACACATACACACACACCAGACACACACACAACACACACACACACCCAGACACACACATACAGACAACACACAGACATGCACACACACACACACCACAGACACAACAAACAGACACGTACACACACAACACACAAAACAGATAGCCACACACTCATCTGCAGACACACCCAGACACACACACACACAGACATGCACACACACACACACCAGACACACAGACACAACACACAGACACACCCACAGACACACCCACACACAGACACAACACACATAGACACACACACAGTAACAAGAATTTTAAAATAACATTTACAGTGATTAAGACTAAAAGCATCTGGACCAGGTATAGTAGCTCATGCCTGTAATCCCAGCACTTTGAGAGGCCAAGGCAGGAGGATCACTTGAACCCAGGAGTTAAAGACCAGCCTCAGCAATCTAGCAAGACCCTATCTTTACAAAAAATTTAAAAATTAGCCAGATGTGATGGTGCATGTCTGTAGCTACTCGAGAGGCTGAGATGGGAGGATTGCTTGAGCCCAGGAGTTCGAGTCTTCAGTGAGCTAGAATCATGCCAGTCCACTCTAGCCTGGGCCAAAGGGTGATATCCTGTCTCTAAAAATAATTAAACCAAAAAATTAAATTTGAAAAATAAATTTAAGAAAACCAACTAAAAACATCTAAGTGCTGGATCTTCAGAGTTCCAGAATGATCAGAGAGGAGCAGAGTGAAGCAGCAAAGACTTTGTGGCAAGAGTTACATCTTGAAAAAGTGTGTAAGAATTCCTAAAACGGAGGGTGTTCTGGCCATTGATGTAACTTCAACACACAGCCCCCATCTGCTATGGCTTCAGTGATCAGCAGCTCCCCACTTTGTGGCTAACAGACTGTTATATAAATAGACGCCAAGCTCTAGCACTACCTAGGCCTAGATCTCCCCACACCCTGCACCCCCACACTGCAGTCCCCTTTCCAAAACTACTCTAGTTCAATGAAACCTGTGCCTTTTCAGACCATCAGTGTTTCCTTCCAGCTCTTTGTCATCACCAGCGCAGGCTGGAAGTCCCAGTGTCTGCTGATGATGTTGTTCATGACTGCAACGGAGGGGGACAACTTCTTTAGCTGGGCTCTTTGGGTCAGTCTGGCTGACAAAGTTTGATCAGCTCAGGACGTGGCACCACTTCCAGCACTTGCTGACATGAGCCAGAGTTCAATGAGGCCCCAGCTTTATTTTTCTTTGTTTATTCTTTCCCTCCTCTCAGCTGACACCTAAGTCCCCCAGCTTTCTACTCCCTCCTCGTCCACTCCTGAAGTCCCCTTGCGCCCCACCTGCCCTGCACAGTGCTCTCTGGGTGTTCCCTAACTGCTGGTTGGGGGGTCTCCTAGGGCCTGGAGAGTTTGGGAGCCTCCTCACACACTGTGTTGATTCCAGCCTGACATGGGGTTCTCAGGTATGTGAGTGCTTAGAGGGAAGTCTTTGTCATGGAATCAGGTGTCTTAGAGGTACCAACACGATGATGTTCTTTTCTGTGAAAAATCTGCATTTGTAGCAAGAGGGGGGCAAACAAGTAGCTCCCACCAACCCGCACTCCCCACACATCATGCCGTCTGAAGCTCCCATGGCATCCTGGTCAGTCACCAAATGTCCCGCTGAGGCCAGTGCCAACCCCGTGAAGAGAAGGTAAATCGGAGCTCAGAGAGGCTGAGTGCCCGGTACAAGGTCGTGCAGCCTGCTGGAGTGGAGTCAGGTTTAAAGCCTGGGTCTGACTGTGTGCAAAGTTAGTTTGAAAAGTGACATCAGAGTTCTGGCCACCCTAATGCTTCATCCTTAAATCTGATTCTCTTAGGCTCCATGAAACCCTTCTGGGTGTGAGGTGCAGAGCTCAGCACGCTGCTCGTCATTAAAAAAAGAACCACATGAGGGCAATAATCACGAGAGGACTGTGGTGCTATGTGAAGAAGAAATGAAACTCACCCATGATAATGGAGACAAAAATCCTAGTTCTTTTTTTTTTTTTAAGACGGAGTCTCACTCTGTCACCCAGGCTGGAGTGCGGTGGCGCGATCTCGGCTCACTGCAAGCTCCGCCTCCCGGGTTCACGCCATTCTCCTGCCTCAGCCTCTCCGAGTAGCTGGGACTACAGGCGCCCGCCACCATGCCCGGCTAATTTTTTGTATTTTTAGTAGAGACGGGGTTTCACCGTGGTCTCGATCTCCTGACCTCGTGATCCGCCCGCCTCGGCCTCCCAAAGTGCTGGGATTACAAGCGTGAGCCACCGCGCCCGGCCGAAAATCCTAGTTTTAAGGACGGCCTCAAACTTTAGAAAACCTCACATGGACTCAGAGAGAAGAGAGGGGCTGGGTGGGGGTGCAGAGTCCCCCCATGGCTTGTTTTCGTTGGAATAATAACATCTTACATTTCTATGTGGTAATGTTGCTGTTAAAGCGCACTTCTCATTGTTAGAAATAAAAGTGACTCAAAGATGTGAAAGCTTTTCTCCATTCAGTGACTTATGTGGGGGTTTTCCCCATGAAGGCCTTAGGAGAGGCTGTGAGGCAGCTTATGCAAGGCTGCTTTCCACATCTCTAAGGAGGGTGGAATGGGAAATAAAACCAATAAACTGTAAACTGCTCTCAGAAGAATTCCTTCCAGCTGAATTACAGAAACTTAGGCAAGAGCTGCTACTAAGTTTATGGGCTGGCAATAAGTTTTCCTGCCCTCATGGCTTTGGGTAAACTCTGATGACTATTCCACTAGAAGGAGTAATGAGTCAAAGACTGCCCTTAAATCCTGCAAAAGAGGATCTGGGAAAAATACCTGGCACCCCCATGACTATCCTTCCCATCATCTGGTACAACCAGAGGTGAAAATGCCTCAAGTTGATGTTGAAACAATAACTCATCTCACCCTCCACAAAGGCGCAGGACATCTCTCAGCAACAGAGATCTTTCCTCTAATCAGAAAGTACACTCTTTGGCTGGTAGTAACTATGGCTTTCAAATGTTGCAAACAAAATCTCAGGAACATCCAGTATATAGCATATGATAGTACACAAAAATAGTATAAAATATTAAAAACTTTATCTGTCAAGAGAAGACTTGTAGATTTTATTATGAAGTTGTTCTTCAAGCTGATCAATCATTATTTAAATAGAAGTTCTCCATAAAAATAATAAATTCTGAGATTATACCTGGCATTTATAGCTAATACAATTGATTATTATACGGCAGGCACATTCAAAGAATTTACATATAGTTACTCATTTCATCTTTGAAACAACTAGAAAAAGCAACTCCAAAGGCAGGCAGATAATTTGAGTTTCAGCCCCATCTTTTCCCATTCGTTCACTCAGTAAATATTTACTGAGGGCCTAGTGTATAGTAAGCACAGGACTAAAAATACAGCCACTAGGACACATGGGGTCCCAGCCTTCAAGAGCTAAAAGGCCAGTCCTTATTAGCTGAGTGACCTTGGACTAGACTGACATCCTTGCTCAGATCAGGCTCTTAAGGTTTACTATACTCTGAGGCTTGGAATGTAACCATCCTTCCTACTTCACAGAGTTGTACTGACAATCAGATGAGATAAGCCACGTGAAGGGCTTGGTATAGTACCCACCACAGAGTAAGTACTCAACGAATGTTGGCTATTACTACTGACATTAAAATGACATACAAGTATAAGGGATGCTCTTATAATGTTCTGTAATCAAACCTAAAGACTGGACATACTATGATGTTTACTATGGCCTGGTCATAGCGAAGTCTAGTCTTTAGATGTGATTACAGAGCCCATTTCTCTTACAAGCCCATTTCTCTTATGCACCCAAATGGATACTTCTCACTTGGCAACTGACTCTTAATAATAGAAATAAGCCTCCCTGTATGAAAACCAGACACAAGTCCTGACAAATGGCTTAAAGGCACTGAACTCATCTTCATCAACATTTTTAAAGAACAAGGCTGTTTCAGTAAAGAGAAGGCAGGTGCTGAAGAACTGCCTTCTTTCTCTGTCTCAGAGTCAGGCTCAACTGGAGGGGAGAAGATTGGCCCCGGAGTGGGTTTATGGCTATGATAAGGTGGACAGAGGGGTAACTTCTTTTTTTTTTTTTTTTGTTTGAGATGGAGTTTCGCTCTTGTTGCCCAGGCTGGAGTGCAATGGCGCGATCTCGGCTCACTGCAACCTCCGCCTCCCGCGTTCAAGCGATTCTCCTGCCTCGGCCTCCCTGGTAGCTGGGATTACAGGCATGTGCCACCACGCCCGGCTAGTTTTTTTTGTATTTTTAGTAGAGACGGGGTTTCTCTATGTTGGTCAGGCTGGTCTTGAACTCCCGACCTCAGGTGATCTGCCCGCCTCGGCCTCCCAAAGTGCTGGGATTACAGGCATGAGCCACCGCGCCCGGTCCAGAGGGGTAACTTTTACAATGTATGTGACATTAGGCTTTTGCCATCTAATGGGGTAACTAAGAAGGGTTTACCGTCTAAGAAGGGGTAACTTCTGCAATGTATGTGACCTAGGTGTTTACCATCTTCCTGTAAGATCGTGCAGCACGTTCAACAACATCCATCATGGCAGCTCACTCCCTGAGCCACACG
This sequence comes from Hylobates moloch, assembly GCF_009828535.3. Lineage (NCBI taxonomy): Eukaryota > Metazoa > Chordata > Mammalia > Primates > Hylobatidae > Hylobates > Hylobates moloch. Next base: position 30,498,189 of record NW_026652280.1, on the reverse strand, counting down.
GGGCTGCGGGGGCTGCGGTTGACCAGGAATGAAGCCTTCTGCTTGAAGTTCACAGAGACAGCCCAGTAGGAAGCTCAGTGGAAATGACTTTGACTAGAGCTGCCATGTACCAGGCACTTCCTGCTTCACTAATGACCACCCTATAAAAAACAAAAGTGGCCTCTCTCGGCTCACTGGCTTATTGCCTTCACAACACTCAATGCAACTGGTGCTTCTCTTATTTATTTGTTGTTGACTTGTGCACCATTTGTTTCCCCAACTAGAACAAATACCGGCTCTAAGAAGGCAGGGACCTTATGCTCATGTCCCTGGCATGTCACTGACTTAATCTTAAGACACGTTTGCTGAATGAGGAATTAAATGAATGAACGAATGACGTAAAATCTGCACAAAAATCCTGTGACACAGGTATTATTAACTCTATTACAGAGATTTAAAAAACCAAGGCCCCAAAAGGATAAGTCACATGAAAAAGAGGCCACAGCAGTGAGAGGTAGAGCCAGAAGCTGAATGACGCTCAGGCCTTTCCTCTGGAGCCTCCCCAGGGTCAAAAGAGACCTAAGTGTGCCCTTAAAATGTCTGTGGCCAACGTGGACACTAGGTTTTCATGTCTTTCAAGTAATAATAATGAGCTTCAGATGTTTCTTCAAAATCCTCCTAACCAACAACTCACTTAACCTTTTGTGGCCGTGTTTCCTCACTGTGAGTGATGGGGTTGATCACTAGGTGAGCCCAGGCTGGGGACAGGAGGCCTTGGCTCTGTCTTGGCTCAGCAGCTGGCAAGCTGGGCAGTTTGGGGCAAGTCATAGCATTTCTCAGGACTCAGTTTTCTAGCCTTGTGAAAAATGAAGGACCTTTGAGCTCCTTCCAATTCTGACTAGGTGTGGTTTTATGAGATGTGGTTTTATGTTTAGACCAATAAGGTCTAAAGGTGTATTCCCTGCCATGCCTCTAGGCTCTGCAGGGTTCACTTGGAGAAAGGGTTGAATGGGTTGGGCCTGGGTTCAGCTGCAACCCTGAAGTCAAGCATTTGTTGATTTCTACTTAGATTTTGCATTGGAGATGGTACCTGAATGTCCTGGAGGTTGACAATAGACATTTTTAAAGGCTAAGGCTACCAACTGCTGAAAACAAAGACAAGCTTGAAGCTGCTGTTGAGCTGCTCTGTGGCCTGGGAGCTCCCAGCTAAGTGGGCTGAGGTTCCAGGTGCTGCCCCCGTCTGTGCTGGCTAGTGAAGGCCTGGTCCCCTCCACAGACTGGGTTCCCAAACTGCTGTCTCCCAAGTGTGCACTACTGGTCATGGGGGGACTGAAAGAGCGGGTAGAGAGAGCAGCGTGAACACACGGCCATTATTGGAAAACCTGAACATGCAGACAGCACTGCACATTCTCCGAACCATGGCACCAGCTTCTCTCCCACAGTGAGCAAGGGAGCAGAGAGATTGTTCCTTAGGGTTGTTTGCTTGGAACTTTTCACCAGCACCTAAAAGGTTCAGAAAGGGGAATCGCACTCTGTTTGTTATTTATGCATGTTCTCCAGGACTGGCTACACAGAGTAAACACCTAGAAGCACACGGTAAGGAGCTTCCTTTTTCCTGAAGGGAGTTGTTTCTAAGGGCAGTGCCTGGGAACACTTTAAAAGGGTGAACACTAGGCATAAATCATAAAAGAATTTTGAGAATGTTATCAGTCAACCTGGGTAGGCCCAAGCTGAATTTAATTTGACCCCTCTCCAAATCTACCTGTCCATCTACCTCCCTATAGAGAGAGCCAGCATGGTTTGAGACTTAAATAGCAATTCTTAAAAATATGTGCTCCTCCCTCTAAGAGGTCTTAGGAGTCTGAAGTACTAAGGAAAAGAAAGACAAAAGGTTTAATTTAGCACTAAGGACACTGGGGACACATTTTGTCAGGACTCAGTCCAAGAAATGTCAGTCTGAATGTCAAATCAACAACCTAGAAAAGGTCACTCTTTCCTTTATATTCCTTTGTGGAGAACAATGATGCCATCCTGTGAGGCTAAGGGAAATCCAACTTCTTCACTTGAGAGTGTCTTCCTCTCTGATGTGGCCAACAAACCCTCTTGGTGGCCCAGGGCCCCGGCTGCTCAGGTATCCCCAGGCTCTCCTAGCTCCGACATCCATCTGGCTCTTCTCTACCCACATCTCCCCTCCCCTGGGCTTCTCAGAACCCCTTTGGGCTCTAGCTAGTGACTCTCAGGTCAACGTGCTTTGAGGACTTAGACTAAAGCTCTGGGAAGGCAGAGGAGGTGCTTGGGAAGCATCGGGGGCTTGGATCTCATAGTTATGGCAGGAATTCTGCTAGAACTGGCTGGCACAGGGCAGGGCACTGGTTATCTCAAGCTCAGGCTACTGTGGTGAGGAGCCCCTGGCTTTCATGCTTCTCTTTCCCAGATACTTGTTCTGTGACACAGCTCAACAAGGAGAGAAAACTCATCCCTCAAGCTTGTAGCTTGGTCTCAATCCAAAGCTACTTACAGCAATCCTGTTGTTTTGATTTTTGGAGCCAGAGGTAATGCTAGACTCTCAAGTTTGGCTGGAATGTTTTTATCAGCTCCAGTGAATCAACCTACCACAGTGGGACATCCGGACGCCCAGCTCAGAGACAAAGCAAGGGTCTGGTTTGGTGGTTGAGACTTGGGTACAACAAGCAGACCAAAAGCCTGAAAGCCGTCTCTGCTGTCAGTCATGTGATCTGGTGAAAACCCACGGGAAGTTCAGTGAACAGATGGAGGGCACAACTGCAATCATTTTATTACCACGAAAGTTCAATAGAGTTTTCCCCCTTCCACCTAAAGATGATATAAGATAGCATCAGAAACTCTAGCAAGTACCTGGCACAGGTCCAGAGAGTCTAATACAATTTAAAATCCAATAGCTACATAGCAGATCGAAAAAAAAAATTTCAAGACCATATTAAGCCTCTGAATAGAGAAGGAAATGGGAGATTGCTGGTTGCAAGGCAGACCAGTAACTGTTGGCAGATGGCGCAGGTCAGGAGTGACGGGTTAGTGACTACAGACAGTACGTGCAGGGCTTGTGGTGGGCAGTCCTGCTCAGATGAAAACTACACAGGTTTCGAGATCCTGTCATAAAATAGCAGAGGATGCATTTACATTCTTTTCTTAATTCCGGAGGTGAAGGATAAATTTGGGGAATTACGTAGCCTCACTATCATTCCTCCCCCATATCCCATTGCTGTGTAACTTTAGTTCGTCAATGATGAGTCCTTAAACCAAATGTTGGTGGGCTTCAGCTAAACAGGAGGCATTTGCTTGGCTGTAGAGGAAAGAGAGGAATAACTTCTGCCTCTTGAACAGGGTGCATCAGTTAGCGGGAGGAAACAAGAACAAGCAGGGAGCATGACCCAGGATGGGAGGTGGCTGGTGCTCCCGGAGGATGCTCTCCCAGGTAGTTCTGGCGAACACTGGGGCTAGGAGGTTTTAGGTGGGCTTGGACAGCAAACTCTGGGAGAAATAATGAATCATCAATTCAGCTAAATTGTTGATCAAGACTGAAGTGCAGGCTCTTGCAAGTGTAATGGAAGGAGTGACAAATCAATTAAATATTATAACAAAAAGAAGATAAGCACTGGTCTATGAATAACATCAGCAATGAATGTGGAAAAGTTTCATTTTATGTTAATTTTACAGTTAATGAAGAACTTTATTTCTTTATTGAGACGGAGTCTTGCTGTGTCACCCAGGCTGGAGTGCAATGGTGCGATCTTGGCTCACTGCAACCTCCGCCTCCCGGGTTTAAGGGATTCTCCTGCCTCAGCCTCCCAAGTAGCTGGGATTAGAGGGGTATGCCACTACGCCTGGCTAATTTGTTGTATTTTTAGTAGAGATGGGGTTTCACCATGTTGGCCAGGCTGGTCTTGAACTCCTGACCTCAGGTGATCTGCCTGCCTTGGCCTCCCAAAGTGCTGGAATTACAGGCATGAACCACTGTGCTGGGCCAGAACTAAATTTAAAATATAGAAAATTATAAAGGACCGCTTATTAGAAGTTACAAGTTAAGAAATACAAAGTTAAAATTAAGAAGCCCATCATGACAGTGGCTCAAAAGACAGTTCCAACACATTGCATATCTAGGAACACCATGGCTGGTGACACAGAGGGACTTGGGCAGGGGGTCTCTGGGCACTAAGTTACCACCCAAGAGGGGCACTTACAAGGTTGGCAGACACGGATCCTGAGCTCAGGAAATGGTTTCACCACTGTGGAGTGTCCACAAGTGACACTAACAGTTTTTCTAAGCGAGGGCGAAAAGACTCTTCGGGAAAACATGGAGGATATAAAGTGGAGCCCCATGCTTGGGACAAATTATCCACAAACCATCGTATCATTGGCTACAACTGGAAGCCCCCCCTGAGTCTGAATCTTGAGCAAATGTCCCTGGTAGGACCTCTGTCACAGACCCAGGCTAAGGGGATTCACAGAAAGGAGAGAGACTATCTTCAGTTTTCAATTTCTCTCTTTTCTGGGGGCTGGTGGGAAGGTACAGACTCCCCTGCTGCCTTGGTGTGTGGGCAGGGTTCTGACTTGTGGAGACAGGGCTGGGGTGGGGGGTGCTGGAACTGCATGTGGAGGGACCCTCTGGAGCAGACAGAGACTGACAGCACACTTCTGGGGCCGACCTGCAGTGAGGTGTGGCTAGAGGTAAGTTTGGAAAGGTGGGTGGAGGCACGGAGGCAGCCTTGAGGGAAGCCTGTTCACCTGGGAAGCCTAGAGTTGAGGGGACAGGTGGAGGACAGAGACTCGTGATCTAAAAGCCATCAGCTGCAGGGCGGCAGGTGAAGTTGCCTACGCGTCAACTCCTCAGGAAGGCTGACTGCATTACTGAGTCAAACTGCCTGATGCAAATCAATTCCTACTTAGGAGGCTGGGAGAAGGAGAATATTTTGATTCCAAGGTAGGAGATGGGGGCACAAGTGGAGAATTCTGCTGTCTGTCTTCAAAGATGATGATACTAATGAGAGACAGAATCTGAATACAAGGTGCCAAGAGTCCTTCCTAACCCACAGCAGTGATGCTGTCTTTGAGGTTCTGAACAGACTGCGTGGGATCCTGCCCATTAGTAGCCCCACGCCAAGCTGCAGAGCTTCCCAGAATGCCGAGGGCCAAACGGGCAGAATGCTAAAGAAAAGCACAGCAGCGTGCTGTGGGTGAGTAACCTGAATTCCCTTTCTTGGACAAAGGTCTCCCTGCCTTTGTGAGAATGGGAAGGCAAAGACTATGATGAGCTGAAGCCTGGAAAGGCTGGGTGAAGAAATGTTTCCCTCCAGTGTTCCAGGAAACTTCCTGGGAGGGCTCACACCAAAAGATGAACAAGCAACCAGGGGCTGACTCTAACGGAACAACGGCTCCCCACTGCTGGCCAGTGAGGATGGAGGTGGTGACACTGCCACGGCAGCTGAGGCGACTCAGCCCAGCAGCCACGTGAGCCTGGCTAGGGGAAGTGAGTAATGAGGAGGGGGAGGCGCAAGCTGAAGGAAACTTTGGGGTTTCTCAAGTCGTTCCTGTCTCTTCAGCTGTCACCCTCTGCTCCCACCTTCCTGAAATGGAGGCAGGACTCTTCAGACAACTCAGAGGCTCAAGAGCCACCAAATGGGCTCAGGCCCTGCTTTCTGCTAACATTGCCACAGAGCCCTTAAAGCCACTGAAGACAGGCCATTTTCATTGTCACTGTTAGAGTAGAAAAGAAAGAGAATACTTGAAACTCCGTTTTCCAATACCAACGTAGAGAAAGCTAATAAGCAAGGGACAGGTGATGTGATCAGAAGTCAAACAGGATTTGGCTCTCAGACTACATGCCACTGAGGAGAGGAGAATCTTCACAGAGGGCTAATGAGTGTAAAAATATTCATATTTGTAAGCTGAAACGAAGATTGAATCTCCATTTATAAAAGCCTATTCTTTTTCATTCATGATTCCTGCTTTATTTATTTTATTATTATTTTTAAAGACAGAGTCTCACTCTGTTGGCCAGGCTGGAGTGCACTGGTGCGATCTCGGCTCACTGTAGCCTTAACCTCCCAGGCTCAAGCGATCTTCCCACTTCAGACTCCCTAGTAGCAGGGACTACAGGCACATGCCACCACACCTGGGTAATTTTTGTATTTTTTGTAAAGACAGGTTTTTGCCACATTGCCCAGGCTGGTCTCGAACTCTGGGGCTCAAGAGATCTGTTGCCCATCTCAGCCTCCCAAAGTCCTGGGACTACAGGTGTGAGCCATGGCCTGGCCCACTTCCCGCTTTTACCCTTTCCTGTACAAAAAGGCATAGGTCGTAAGCTTCATATCTCAGTGTGTTAGCAGTGTAAAACCTGGCTCACCATATCCAAAATAGGGTCTTGATCTGGCCTTGGGGCAGGCTAGAAATTTAACTGCACTGGTATAAATCCATGTGATCTGAATTTTTTTTTTTTTGTAATTTTCTTATGAAGGGAACAGTTTCACAGTTTACAACTTTATGAACTAGCAATAACACTGTGGGCAGGATAGAGGGAAAGTACATTCAGAGGTGGCAAAGCAGTGATGCCGACCGATCAGACAAGGAGACCGCGGAGAGGAAGGACTTGACACCTCTGCAGACTGCTGCTCCTTGAGCCCAGGTCTCTCGCGGACACTGCTCAGGGGCTGGCTCAGGCAGGGCCACAGACGAGCATGCACAGTGTTTCCCAGGCAGGCCTGTGGCACGATGGGGCCAGAAAGAGCCCGGGCAAGGGAGCTGGGAGTCATGCTCATTCCCACCTGCCCCACATGTTAACTGGGGTGGGGGGTTTTTTGGTGGCCCAGGAGTTGCCCTGCCCCATTGTTCCTAGTCTGACATCTGAAGCTGCACCAGGCACACCATGATGACATCTGCTGTCTTCCTCTCCTCAGCCTAGACAGGCTGGAAGGCAGAAGAGCAGCAGGCAGCTGGCATTTCATGCTCCCCATGGCAACTGTCGCACTGATCAATTACTTGAAATTTCAATAAATACCATGAAAAAGAAGTGTAAACTTTTAACACTACCATGTACCTCTCCCATTTAGGCTATGAATGGTATCATGGAGGGAAAATTCAAGACATCTGGATTTTAGAGGTGGCTCTGACACTAATAAACTCGGACAAACCATGTCCCTCTTTGACACTTAGTTACTTCATCTGTAAACCATTATGGCTGACGAGGTCTGCTCTGACTGGTGGAGACTAGAGCTGAAGACTGACTGTGATGTTGAGGTGGCGCGGGCAGGGCTGCGAGGCCCAGTGAGGGCCAGGCACAACTGCTGGCTAGACGCTGTTAGCACCTTGCTCTGACTTCTCCAAGCAATCCCAGAGAAGGGCCTCCAAGGAGTCCATCTTCTGCCTTGGAACAAGGTTTACAGCCAAAGGACAACTGGAAAATACAGACCTTTCCCTTCTCTATCACGATTTTTTTCAAATCAGTGCCCCAGAAGGCAAGTAAAACATCTGTAGATGAAGCATTTGGAGATCTCTAGTCATTTTCAAAACAAGGAATTAAGAGCAAGCACTCATATTTTATAACACAGTCTCCAATTATGCTAAATTTACACTTTTTTCTTTTTCTTTTTCTTTTTTTTTTCCCTCAGAGGCAGGGTCTTGCTCTGTTGCTCAGGGTAGAGTGTAGTGATGTGATCATAGTTCGTTGCAGCCTCAAACTTCTGGGCTCAAGTGATCCTCCCGCCTCAGCCTCCTGAGTAGCTAGGACCACGGGTCTGCACCACCATGCCTGGCAAATTTTTAAATTTTTCATAGAGATGGGGTCTCACTATGTTGCCCAGGCTGGTTTTGTAGTCAAGTGATCCTCCTGCCTTGACCTCACAAAGTGCTTGGGTTACAGGTGTGAGCCACACTGCCTGGCACAAATTTACATATTTCAATAAAGAAAGACACACTGCTTATCTCTTATCTCTTAAGGGACCAATGATAGATAAGTCTCTTAAGGGACTTTATCTCTTAAGGGACCAATGATAGATAATTCAATTTGTTATATACTGTAAGCATGAAAATTAAACAACATTGAGAGTTACCTTGGAAACACCCATAAAACATTTTAAAGGATCTTTCAAAAGGAAATTCCAAATTTAAATAATCAACATACTATAATAAGACACTTATATTTGGGGTTATTTGGAGCAAAAGGATGCAGAACATGCCTTTTTTTTTTTTTAAATCAAAATTTGGTATACATAAGAAAAAGTAAAAACTCTAAATTTCCCCTAGAGAGAACTAATGTATGCTCAGCACGAAAGGGGTGACAACATCTGAGTTTTGGAACTTGTACAATGAAAAAGCAGATTTAAGGAAGATGGAATGATGTGCGTATTTAAAGAGAAACTTACACTGTAAATACATCTATGGTTTCTACCTCTAAGTGCATACAAAACACTTTCTGATGAAGAAAAGATATTTCAAGATAAAACTTCTGATTAAATCCCTCTTGCAAGGATTAGTGTCCTTACAGAAAAGACCACAGCCAGCCAGCTAGTCCCGTCCACCATGTAAGGACACAACTAGAGGGTGCTGTCTATGAACCACAAAGTGGGCCCTCAGCAGACACCAAATCTGCTGGTGCTTTGATCTTAGACTTCTCAGCCTCCAGGACAGTGAAAAATAAGTTTCTGTTGTTTATAAGCCTCCCATTCCATGGTATTTGGTTATAGCAGCCCCAGCGGACTAAGACAAAAGGTGACCTGCTCACCCATGCATCCTTCCTTCCTTTTTATTAATATTTACATTATAACTATAATCACTAGTGCTTTAACAAATACAATGGTGATACAAAATAATGGTCATCTTTGCCACCTGGTTGATGGGTCTGCATCACTGAGCTGTGACTGTACCAGGACCCTAACCCAATGGTTGATCCTTAGCTGTTTTCCTGGCTGTTCCGGAGGTCAGGCCTGTAGCAAGGGGCTCAGCTGGCAGTTAGAGGCCCAGGTGGCTGCTACACAGTGTGGTGGTATGAGGGAGGGGGCTGTGCTGGGAGTCCTGCAAGCTGAAGGCTTACTCAGTACCACCGGAGACCCAACATCTTATTACGGAAAATTACCCATGCACACCAAAGTGGGGAAAATAATACAGTGAACACTGTGTGCCCATCAACCAGCTACAAGCCATTAACTCATGGTCACTCATTTAAGCTACCCCAACTTCCCTCCTCTGAATTAGTTTGATGCTAATTCTGGACATTATATATTTTCACTCTTAAATATTAACCTAATTAAACAGGTAAGAACGTTTTATTCTGCTTTAAGAAAACCCAATATGAGAATAAAGTAAATTATAGGGTGACCCTTTGTACCATAAAAGCATTTAATATAAATATGAAATATGGTCCCTGCCCTCAAGGATCTTAACATTTACTTGGAAAGCTAAGATAAATGCAAATGAAAAAAATCACTAAAAAGCAATCCTCTAACATAACCTAATGTTAGAAAGTACAATGTAATAATTGCCAGTTCTGATTTGTATGGACTCTGGACTCTCCACAAACTGGGTGCCCAGGACCTCTGAGCTTCATTTGCTTCCTCTCCTCTAAGCAAACCATCAGCCTCTGCCAGGTGAGCTCCCTGGGGTCCCCTGCACACTTCAGGCAAATGCCCGCCTCCGTGCCTTTTCTGACAAGTCTCTTTATAGCTAGGATGTCCTTCCCACCACACTTCCATTTCCTACAGTGCTGGTGCAGATGCTTCCCTCCCTCCAGAGTCTTGCGTGGTCCTCTCCAGTGCCCAGTACCTGCCTGCTTACAGCATTACCTGTATATTTCCTACAAAGTGCTGGGCTGGACATGGGTTTGGATAGTTTCCATTCACTACTGGACATAAGTGATTTGAAGGTAGGCTCTCTGTGTGCCATGCAGCCCCAGGTCAGGCATTGCTGAGTGAGGAACAGTACCCTCTGTCACAGGGTGGCTTAGAGAAGGGAGAGAGGGAGAGAGAGAGAGGGGGAGAGGGGGAGAAGGGGAGGGGGGAGAGGGGGAGAGGGAGAGAGGGGGAGGGAGGGGGAGAGGGGGAGAGAGGGAGAGAGAGGGAGGGAGAGGGAGGGGGAGGGAGGGAGGGGGAGAGAGAGAGAGAGAGAGAGACTCTGTGAAAAGTACAGTCAGGGGATGCTGGCAAGATAGTTCACCTAGGGTGGTCCTGATGGAGAGGAGAGAAGTGGAAGGCACTGTCTAGTCAGGGGAAATTGTTCAGAAGCCTGGCTGAGAAAAAGGTTTGAACCATCCCTTTCTGAGCAGTTCCTGGATAGTGAGGGGGGCATGAACAAAAAAGTCCATAATAAAAATCTGATCATGTTACTCTGTGCTTAAAAAAATCTCAATGGCTTCTCAATGGAAACCACTGCCATAGAAGATACCAAAAAGTAGAGGCAGCGACTCCGAACCATGGTGTTCATAATCTAGACATGGAGATAAAACATGTACAAAAATAACTATCAGACAAGATAGGAGGTGATAATATCATCTGAAGTGTTCAAATAAGTGTCATCTGCGGGGATCCAGGGACGGGAGAAATTAAACTGGAAGCATCAAGAAAGGCTTCAAGGAGGAGAAGGCACCTAGGTGGTCTGTAAACAAAGGGTAGGATTTGGGCATGTGGAGGTTGGGGGAAGAGCATCCCAGACAGAGGAATAACAGAAGCACAGACAGGGAGACAGAAAAGCACAAGGGTGCCCACGGACCAGCCGGTGTGTTTGAGAATAAGGGGGAATGTGAAAATAGCTTGGAAGGCAGGTTTATGGAGATCTGCTGAGACTGAGCCTAGACTTTTCTGCATACAAAGTGGGGCCACTCCATGCACCTGAGCAGAGCTGTGCCCAGGACCTGAGCGTGCTCTTGGGAGACTACTTGGGAAACAATGTGGTCCCTCTGGATGGGAAGGAAGCAGCCCTTGGAGGGAAGCAGACCTTGGAGGGGAGCAGCTGGGGGACTAGTGCAGGGTCTAGGCGATGGGGGCTGAGGGCCAGGACCCAAAGATGACAGTGGGAACAGAAGAGAGCTGGCAGTGCCACCAGGGTGAGTGGGCAGAGAGACTTGGCAGCTCTTCACAGCTGCCTCTCCCCAGAAAGGGAAGGAAATCAGGGCTGGGAAGGAAGAGATGTAGAAATGAATCCAAGAGCTTCCTCTGTCAATAGTCAAACTTCTTATGTTTAGAGTCCAATGACCTGTGTTGCTTTTGTTTTTCCCGAGAAACAAAAGAGCAGACAAATAAAATTCTGTTTCCATCCTCCATCTGGCTCCATCCTAATGAGTCTTTCTTTTTCTGATACGGTCTCTTTGAGCCAGTTTGCCTCTGGGAAAGGGTCTCTGTGCAGCTGACCTCATGGTGCCTGGATGTTCAGTTTAGCAGTAGCTTCGGAGACAAGCCTCTGGGCCTGATAGCCTCATAGCCCAGATTAAGCAAGCTGTCTGGAAGGCTTGTCAGAATTATAATTCTCCTGCCTTTATCTTCAAAGGTTAGAAAACGGGGAGAGAGAGACTGGGAGAAAGTCCCAATACACATTTCTGAAGGAAGGAAGTTTTACTTATTCTGTACATTTTAATCTGATTGTCAGCCCTGTAAATCTTACAAAACTAAAACAATGGCTTAGGAACAAGGGCAGACTCACTGTCACCAACGATTAACTTTCTGATCACAGTCTAGGAAGCACACTCTTATCTAGCCCAGCTCAGGACCTGCTGACTGTGACCTAGTCAGTCCCCAGGCCTTGACTGTGGGATCCCTGAGGCCTGCAAATGCAACCACTGATGGACTCTTCTGGTCCTCCTGCCATAAATGTAAAGCCAGCAAGCTTCCTCCCACAGGTTTCAGGGAAAACCACGAGCCCTTAAGATTCCCGAGACAAGAGTTAAAATGGACTAGACTCCAGGTGCTTTGCACCAACGGCACAGTGCCCAGCCCTGACTGCCATGCACAGAACACACACGGGTGGCCATGCTGTTTGCCATTTGTTCTCCTCCACCTGACTCCTGAGTTATTTGGAAAGGAAATAGGAGTCTTTGGAACACACTAGGGCTAACGGTTCCAGCTTAGAAAAACTGACTTCAGTGAGGGGTCATCCTTTTTACAAAGTTTAGAAAAAGTTGCTCCCCTTCAGAAGCGTGCATCCAAATTTCACCCCAGGGATTCTTCCCCACCCTGTTTCCTTTTCACCTTTGAAAATGAGGGTGGAAATGGATGTCGTGATGGGAAGGAGATTATAATCCATATGGAAAGCCAATGAGGCAATATGCCTTAATCTGTGGGCAGAAGGCAACCAACTCCCCGCGCAGGAGCTTTCTGTGTCTGGAATATTTTGCCATGATCAGTTTTTAGCCACCTCTCACTTCCAGTGTAGCAAAATCTACAGGAAATGGATCCCTACTAATTGGAACTTTGATTAAAGCACACCTATTTTTAGGACAAAGGAACAAATAAGAGAAAAAGCACATATTCAGCAAGTTAAAAAACAACTGCTACAGAACCCTCCACTGAGATTATTACATTCTCTGCCCAGTTTCCCACACCTGACACAGGTCTGTCCAGGGAGAAACCACATGAGAAGGATAAGTGAAATCACGAGATTAGGAATTAATCAAAAGAGAAAAGCCAGGTTTTTTTTTTTTTTAAATCCATGCCTAAAGAATTTCCCTCTTACTAAAAAGCTTGGGAAATAAGTTATATTTTGTAAATAGATATATGAACAAAACTAAAGAAATATATAAATGAAGAACACTGTTACAGGGCTAAGAAACTAAATGTGGTTTCGGACAGTCACTGTTGGGGTGACCTCATTCTCTTAAGGGACAGCCACAACCATACAACAAGCTGATAATTCAAAATATGAAGGGCTCTAATAGCTGGGCTGCTAAGTGGTTGGAAAGGCTTTGCTGAGAAGGTAGTAGTTTCTTTCTCTTTTTTTTTTTGAGACAGAGTTTAGCTGTTGTCGCCCAGGATGGAGTGCAGTGGCGCCATCTTGGCTCACTGCAGCCTCCGCTTCCTGGGTTGAAGCGATTCTCCCATCTCAGCCTCCCAAGTAGCTGGGATTACAGGCACCTGCCACCACGCCTGGTTAACTTTTTTGTATTTTTTGTAGAGACACAGTTCTGTCGTGTTGACCAGGCTGGTCTTGAACGCCTGGCCTCAAGTGATCCACCTGCCTTGGCCTTCCAAAGTGCTGGGATTACAGGTGTGAGCCACCATGCCTGGCTGAAGGTAATAATTTCTAAACCATAAGAGAAAGGGGTGAGTTTGGGTAGGGAAGAAGCACTTTAGACATTGTGAAAAAATCTGAATAGAGTCATGTATGCAAAAACAATGAAAATAACTTTATCTTTAGAAGGGAGACAGTAGAACAGTCACTCCCAAAAGGACTAGGCTTCTTATTTTTAATTTATTATATACTGAGAGTTTACAATTTATAAATCTATACAGAATCCTACATGAAATGATAGTCTAACCATGTACATTATACAAAATCTAATCAGAACAACTGCCATGCCTAGAAAAGTAGCATTTTTAGGCAGATTTGAGTTTGGAAATATAAATTTTCTGATTTCAAAATGGGATACTTCATAAACCTATTCATTGGTCAATAAAATTAACTTCTTAGATTTCAATTATTTTAAGCTAACCTTTTTATTCTATCCTCCTCGAAAGTCATTTGTCACTTATAATGAAAATGCCTTTGAAGTAAACATGCAAAAATTCACATCAAACACAATTCTGAAAATAGATTCACTTCTGTGAAGCTCTCCACACCAAGGTCTATGACTTCATACTCCCTAAAGAAACTGTTAACAGTAAGAAATTTCACATTCACTTTCTGAGGGCCGCTCTATGATCTATTTGATTAAATCCTACTTGAAAACTAAAAATAACACAAAACTAGCTAGACTGATGCAAGGAAGTTTTAGCCTTTGCACTTATATGTGGAGAGGCTAGCAGGCATTTGAAATCTCCAGCAAGAGTGTATTAAGCTCTATTAATAAATCACTGGGATAGCATGTTCAAAATACGTATATATTTTTCCTTTTCACACTTCTAAATCTGCAACTAAAATAAATGTAGGTTTTACCATGTTCAAAATTGTAGTTTCTCCCTTTACTTTCAAATACTGTTTTGGAATTCAACCTCTTTGTTGTTCATAATGTATCTAGTCTGAATTTATAGTCACTTCATGACTAAACATTGCCTCTTAAAAACACAGATGTTCTATCCACAAGGGTTGCTAAGCTATTAACAAATTGTTTTCTCAAAGTTTTTACTTACTTACATGATTTAAATTAGCTACACTCATTTCTGAAAGTATTGAACTGTTTAAGGTATACTTAAATGTTACTTGTTTAGCCACTTCATTGGTAGATCAGAGAGAATAACTAAAAAATACAAATTTGCTGTAAGTGCTCACAAGACAAATCACAAGCTTGGCCTGGGCTTCTTTGCACTGCACGTCACTAAAATACCCACAGAAGGCTTGGGTCTTGATTTTAGAGAAAGCAGGGATATAAGCTATTTTCCCCTTCCTGTTTGCTTTAAAACCAGTAACTCTGCTAACTCCAAGTCCATACATTCATTACAACAACTTCCTCTAACTCATATTGCCTAGGCCATGTTTTCCTTTTTCTAGTGAAACAGTTAATTTTTTTCTTTTTGAGACAGAATTTTGCTTGTTGCCTAGGCTGAAGTGCAATGGTGCGATCTTGGCTCACCGCTACCTCCGCCTCCTGTGTTCAAGCAATTCTCCTGCCTCAGCCTCCCGAGTAGCTGGGATTACAGGCATGCACCACCACGCCCGGCTAATTTTGTATTTTTAGTAGAGATGGAGTTTCTCCATGTTGGTCAAGCTGGTCTCAAACTCCTGACCTCAAGTGATCTGCCTGCCTTGGCCTCCCAAAATGCTGGGATTACAGGCATGAGCCACTGCGCCCGGCCTCAATTTTTTTTTTTTTTTAACGACATGCTTGTAGTAAAATAAAATATATTATTCACTGAAAAAAATTAAAAACAGGGCTTATAAAATTATCACTAAAATTAGTTCCACAATCCAAATATATAACAACTATGAAATACTTTGATGTATCTCTTTCTAGTCCTTTTAGTGAGGGGCATAGATCACATCTTAGGAGAGCAAAAATGGGTGAAATCATTTAATTTTTATATGCAAATGGAAAGAGGAAGAATGATTTTACATAGTTGATTTTTACCTTCATTGGAATCCCTTTAACATTTCTATCACTTACCATACTTTGTTCACTTTTTAAGTAAAGGAGACTTCATGGACCACCCCTCTCCAATTTATAAAAAAAAATTTTATTTTGTGAAATATAATATGCACACCAAAAAGTTCCCAAATGTCAAAGTGTAACAACTAAATAGGTTGGTGCAAAAGTAATCGCGTTTTTCAAAAACCGCGATTACTTTTGCACCAACCTATAGCAGAAGGTGAACACTTACGGAATTACTGCTCCAGCCTGATCAGGGAACTCTCTCCCACCTCCCTGGCCAGCACCACCCTGACTTTTGTGGTAGGCACTCCCTGCTCTTTCTTATACTTACTTTTACCACCTATACCTGCATTCTATAGCACTCTCGGCAAGTTCTATCTGTGAATTTTATGTTAATGGAATTACAGTGTATACCCTTCTGTATTTGGATTCTTTCACTTACTATTATGCATGTGAGATTCAAACATGTTGGGGTTGGCTGTGACTCATTCACGGTCATTGCTGTATTCTGTTGCCTGAATATACCACAACTTATTAATTAATTCTACCACTGATGGATACTGGGTTGTTTCCAGGGTTGGAGTGTTATGAACAATTGTGCTATGAACATTCTTACACATCTCCTCGTGTACAAGGGCAGGCATTTAGGCTAGATGCTTACCTAGGAGTGGGAGAGAGTATGCATATACATCTGTTCGACTTTAGCAGATAAGCCAAACTGTTTTCCAAAGTATCTGTACAATTTGGATTCTTTTTTTTTTTTTAAGGTTTTCATGACCACAGCATACCTTCTTTACTGCTTTTCTTATCCCTGATCTTGCCCTATATCAAACCTTCCCTGGAGATTGTTACAGCTTACAAGGTGGCTATCATACTTGCATCTTGGCCAACATAGCCTCCTGTACTTTGGCCACTCATACCTCTTCATCCCATCACAATGAAGATACATGCAGTGTGTGTCTATTGTGTACAGGGTCCCAGGCTGATTATTGGGGATATAAAAAGGCAGATAGCAGGTCCTTGACATCAGGTGTTACAACTGAGTTTGGAAAAAGGAAATACAGTTAAGATCTTACCAGAAGCAGCACATACTAAACAGCTAACAAATGGTGCAGGTAATGAGCACTATGGAAGTTCAGGAGAGGAAGGAGTGGGGTGATGTGAGCACTATGGAAGTTCAGTAGAGGAGGGGGTGGGGTGATGTGAGTGTTATGGAGGTTCAGTAGGGGAAGGAGTGGGGTGATGTGAGTGTTATGGAGGTTCAGTAGGGGAAGGAGTGGGGTGATGTGAGTGTTATGGAAGTTCAGTAGGGAAGGAGTGGGGTGATGTGTGAAAATCTTGGGGAGAAGCTCTGGCCTTCTCTGGCCCTTATGGGAAACAAGCACAGGCTGAGGCTGAGAGTGTGTATGCCATGTTCAGAGAACTGGGAGGGATCAACGTTATCCTGAAACAAATGTCCATGCCACATGCAGGGGCAGAGGAGAAGAATCTGCCTCTCAAATGGCCAGTTAAAGATCAACTTGCAGTTAAATAACACTTAACAAAATAAAGTGTGCCAGCTAAAAATATTAAATGTAGTCACAAATGTGCATGAAAGTACAGCTCAAAAATACAGTTCTAAAAATATTTATGGTACTAGAATACTGAGCCCCTGAGACCTAGGCTGAGGACAAGGTCCCTCCAAGGCATAAACAGATCTGAGATGTTACTGCTGAGAGAACACCCACCCCTCCAAAACTGGCCCTTTTGCAAAGGCATTTCATTAGCCACAAAGAGGACAGGTCAGTGAAAGAGAATTTGAGTTAACATAAATACATCATAAACATCAAGCCAAAATTCATGGCATCATCCTTCTACACAAAGAATAGCACAGGGCCAATGACTAGTAATAGTTGGACTTTCAAGCTTTTTTGAGGCTGCTTTGAGAGGCGACTGTGGACTGATATTAACAGTTACAGTGTCCCTTGAACGCAGAGAAAAGCCATGTGTAGTACAAAGGGACATTACCAGGTGCAGTCAGGAAGTCCAGGATAGGAGCCTGGATCTGCCCCCACCAACCTTGTGACCTTGGATGAGGCAATTCTCATTTCCCCTATTGATAAAATAAGGGGGATGAAAAGAGGGTTTCTCAAGTATCTCTTCTTTCTCCATTCTAACAACTAATGCTGAGAGAAAGGATATTTTTTGGTCCACTTCCTTAGGAACAGAAGATTAATGACTGGTTCCTCCATACCTTTATTTAAACAAAAGCATTTCCCACAAATCCTAAGGCTTACAATGGAGAAAGGGCACAGTTTGATGCTGCTCCTTAGAAATGAAGGGAGCTCCAGAGAATACTGTTTTTAAGTCATTTTAACAGCTTTTGTTAGGCTGGACTGCTGGAGGTGAGGAGTATATGACAAGCTAGAACAACTCCAAAAATGAACTGGGTACCCTGACATTTGCTTGCTTTTTTTTAAAACTTAAAAAGCCACATGCAGCTCTCATATGCTGAGGATGAGTGGAAATTCCTTTTTTCCCTTTTTCTATGCCCTCTATCAGCAGAATAAAAGAGTGGAAATCTAAAAGAAGGAAACAGCTTCTCCTATTTCCTCTCCAGAAGTGATTACATTCCAAACCATCTTTTTTATTCTACTGGAAAGTGTCACTTATGGGATTTGGAATCAGGGTCAAATCTAAATAGTTCACGTGAACACATCTGCATGGAATTGATGTTTTTTCATAAATACAAACACTAGAGTATCTTTTACAAACACTGGAACCAGGAGAAAGTTTACAATGCCAAGTTTTCAGTTTTTGCTTATTGTGAGAATAGAATGTATATTGAGGAGACACAGGCAAAACAAAAGAAGTATAATAAATTGATTATGGAAAGAAGGGATCTTTGGAGTTAGCCTAGTTTACCCTCATTTGACAACATATTAGTAAAATAATTACCTACATAGATGGGATGATGTGTGAGTTAAATTAGGCAACTTAGTCTTGACAGAGCTACTAATGTGTTCATGGAAAACAGTGAATAAATTAAATTGTTATACACCAAATCATACATTAAAGTCAGCATTTACAAGAATCTTGCTATGATCCCTCCCAAAGTAAAATAAAAAGAAAACTAACCTGCTAAAGAAAATCATTCAGCAATTTATCTATTCTGAAAGTTCAGACTGGCACCTTGAGCCTTCTTTGAGCTTAGGTCACCCACTCACTATTCTCAAAGACAGGGCTTTGTGTTTCTCAAGGGTAGAGATGATACCAGCTCTATGTCCTGTATCATCCCAACTTTTCTTCAGGGTCATGACTGCCACAGACTCACAACTCTTTTTGGCATATTTTCATGAGTAGCATGTAAAAGCTCTGATAAGATGACTCGTGCGTTGTTTAGTTTATAAAACAACACACTTACTTATAAAAGTAAGACTCGTGTGTTGTTTTGTTCCCTTGCTAATCAGGACAAGTGGCCCTTGATTTTCATAACTGTTAGTGTATTACCTTGTAGCAGTTCTTTTAAGTTGTGGCTTCTAGTCTATTACGGACTTGGGAACCAGATGGCTAAGCTTATTAAAACTGTGTATTGGGCCAGGCGCAGTGGCTCACGCCTGTAATCCCAGCACTTTGGGAGGCCAAGGCAGGTGGATCATGAGGTCAGGAGTTTGAGACTGGCCTGACCAACATGGTGAAACCCCATCTCTACTAAAAATACAAAAATTAGCTGGGTGTGGTGGCACATGCCTGTAATCCCAGCTCAGGATTACTCGGGAGGCTGAGGCAGGAGAATTGCCTGAACCCGGGAGGTGGAGGTTGTGGTGAGCCAAGATCGTGCCACAGCACTCCCGTCTGGGCGACAGAGCGAGACTCTGTCTCAAAAACAAACAAATAAACAAACAAAACTTGTATCAAGCAAAGAGTATGGCTGGGAGCAAGAGGCTCCCTGATTAATAAAGTACAAGACAAGAGCTCTGAGCCATCCGTTTTGATTGTTCAGAACCTACAACTCTAGTTTTTGGCTTTGTTCTGGAAAAGTGAGGTTGATAGATATCTGAGAAACTAACATTGGCTAACAGTTACTGAGAGCTTGCTTTGTGCTAGGGAGTTTACGTACATTGTTTCTTTTGATTTCTCCAACTATTCCAGGATGTAGGTAAGGTGATGAGTTAGACCCATCCTTGAGGTGAGAAACTGATGCACAGTGAAGGTGAAATAACTTGCCCCAGACTGCAGGACTGGGGACTCACTCTCAGCCCTCCAGCATCCCACCTGCCTCTCCACTTATGTGCTTCAGAATCTGCATTCTGCCCACAGCCATTCTTCAATTCACACTCAAGGAAACCACTGCAGCTCAAAGCCCTCAGAGTTTGAGCAGTCTTCTTTTACCTCCCAAGCCCCCTTTGCCCATTTGCATTCTCTAATTTGCTTAAGTTCCTCACATTTGAAAAGGAAGGGAGTAGAGAAGCTGTTTCTTTGAATGCTGCTTTAGAAACTGTGCCCCCCTAAACGGTAAGGTTCTTTAAGGGACAACCACTAGTAGAGTGCTGTGCAGGCAGGAGTTGCTCAATCAATACTAGCTGAACAAATAAATGAAAGGCAAGAAAATCTCTATCGCAAATAGTAGCTTTATAGGAAAAGGAACGTTAGCCGCTGGATGTTGGAGATATTTATTCAAAGACTCAGAGGCCTAAAGACTGTGAGAGCACCATAAATAAATATAATGATCAAGAGTCCACATGGTTCCTTGTACCCCATTGTGCCCTGATCTGAAAAACTCTCAATATTGGGTTTGGTGTTTTCCCTTCAATAGGGACTGTTAACAATGAGAGGCTGTATGGTGGAATGTGCAGACCATTTATAAAGGAAAAAAATAATCACTGATTTTTCATTTTCAGTTCCTGTAGGTTAGGGCTGGGATACAGATCACCAAAGATGAAGGCAAATCTTTTATAGTGCCTACCTGCTTTTATTTTTCATGCCTGTATCAACAGGAAAAATGTTGAATGCATGAATTTGATAAGACCGATATTTATTTAATGGCAGAGGCTGCTAGAAACAATAACTAGGCACATGATTTGAATGCTTTCATTAGCGAAATCCCTCTGATGCACGTTTCAAATGAAAGACTCTGCCTTCATTTCCAAAAATACTGTCTTCTGCAGTACACATGTTAAACTGAATGGAGAAAAATAAGATAACCCTTAACAAAAAGTAACCACTTAACTTCAGTCTGTGTAACATTCTGTGATACAATTGAAACCATGGACACAATGCTCTGAAGGCAATTCAAGTTCACAAAAGCTTATCTCCCCGTGATGAACAGAGAAGACGATTCATTCATTTTCCCTTTATGGAACCCGTGTGTCTCTTTGGGGTTCAGATTATGAGCAAAGCCACCAGCCAGCATAGGCTAAGAGGTGGCTTTGTGACCACAAGTACATTTTTAGCAAATCGGAGCTACAACAGTCAAAGGTAACAGGTTCACTGATAGCAAATCACTACTTACTTGGGGGCCTAAAATAATCAGGGTTAGAAGTCAAATGTGAAGGTGCTCCAAAGGGGGAAAAAAGAGTAAAAGGAATTCATTTCTTAATATCATCAAGTGTATATATTAACTATCACATATTTAATGGCAGGGAGAAAAAGGACAATAATGGTAAGACTACAAAGGATCCCATGTATAGCGTCTTGTCATAGGGACTATTGAAAATTAAATAAGGTTGTTTCTACTGCTACTGCTATCAATTAGCTAGCAACCACTTCCACAGCCATAATAACTGCCACATGCATGCTGCGCCTTACTCCTGGGCCTGCTAATTCCAAACACAGGAGGTTGCACACTGCACTCAACAGACTGGCCTACAACAGAATGCCCTGCTAGTCAGATTTTGTTTTACAAAGTGAAATGATTCAGTACGTCAGAATATTTTAGATAATTTAGCCTAGTTCTGTTCCTTAAACATATGAACTAGATTACATACTTTGTAATAATTTAACCTTCACTTATCCAAACATTCTCTGTGCCATACAACTACATGTTTCTCTTTATTTTTGTTCCTTCTAGTCTCACAAAGTTTAAACAATGATCTCTGGTCTAAGTTACAAGGCTATGCTGCCAATAAGGTGATTTGTGTCATGTTTAAAGGCTTTCATTTTTGAAGTGGAAAAAATCACTCCTGTGAAACTGACACTGTAGTTTGAAAGATGAAGATGCCAACGTAAAAAAAAATCCCATTTGAAAGGTATGGGATTTGATATCTATGAAAGTAGCCCCCAGACTCACTCCCTGGCCACCTCCCACTCCAACCTTTTCCCTGTGGAGTTCTCAAACCCTTGTATTGACGGTGGTTCCCACAAAGACAAGAAGCAGTGAACAGCAAAAAAGAGTAAATGCTTTTCCTGAACTTTGGAAGAAACCAGATTTCGTCAGTGAGGTTTGGCAACGTGAGAAACCCTGTAACCAATTTCATTTCCTGATAAATGAATGGTCCACAGGGGAAAGTCCACCAGTGAGTTTCAGAACATTTGAGAGCTGAGACTTTATGAAAGGCTCCTTGAAGGAG
Organism: Hylobates moloch; assembly: GCF_009828535.3. Taxonomy (NCBI): domain Eukaryota; kingdom Metazoa; phylum Chordata; class Mammalia; order Primates; family Hylobatidae; genus Hylobates; species Hylobates moloch. Next base: position 30,476,406 of record NW_026652280.1, on the reverse strand, counting down.
CCAGCCTGTCTTTGCTTATCACTGCTGAGACAGACAGCGCCGTGCAAACAGGAGAGCTGCCAGACTCCATTTAGAGCTCTTGCTGAAGCACAACTGAGAGGGCTTCACAAACATGTGGTATCCCTTTAAGAAAGGACATTGCTATCGTGTGCCCCTTCCATTAGACTAGGCTCTTTAACCTGCAGAGCTGGAAACACATGCCTATTAAAATTATTTTAGAAGAGCAGGTTTAATAGTCTTCTCATTCAAATGTAACTCCCCTCGTCCAACCAAAAACAAAATACCCTCGGCATTCAGTTTTGATTTAGAGTTGGGAAAATGTAATGTATAAAAATGAACACACATACGTGGATAAATAACAGTAAAACATAGTGACTCAATCTCAGGGAAGTTATGACAAATAGAAAGTGCCTCAAAGTATTGAAACAAGTTCATCTGAAATGTGAATAGCCTCATTCGTCACAAGATCATTTACATTTTAAACTTGAAATGAGTATCTTTATGTTTAAGTAAACTAAAAGGCAATTCTCATAACTCTATATGTGCTATATTTATGCCTAAAAATTTAACAATATCTTAACACTTTTCACGTTAATTCAGAATTGGCCAAAGCACAAATATGTTTACTGAATTCAAGTAAACTTTTGTTAAAGGTTAACTCGACAGATTAAAAAATATGTAATTTGGGTTTGCTTAGAAAACACAAACAATACCACCTACCCCCAACCCCCATAAAATAGTCAAATGAACACTTGAAGGCAAGAGAAGTTTGGAAAAGTCTTAAATAATGGCTTCAGGCCCTCAATTACAAAAAATTAGAAAACCCAAAAAACAAAATCTGAAACGAATGAGCTTTCAAGAGGCTGGCAGACTTGGCCTGGCAGTAAGAAAGCCTGGAGCTGATTAAATTCATCCTGCAAACCCACGTCACAGCAGCAACAAGGACATGCTGGAGGTCTACAGAGAGGCCGAGGCTAATTCCACCCACCAATAATAACCACGTCTAAAACAAGGAATGGGGGAATGCCAATGAGCCCCAAGCTTCCTCTTTAACCATTTAATCCATTTTTTCTTCTTCCATGGTTTTGGAACCACAAGACACATTCTTTTTTTGACTTCGATTTTAGATTCTTGGTGACACTGAGTTGGGTTGTGTCCAGGCCCAGGATAAGTAGAGAAGTCTGTGCATTCACTATAGGGAGGCAGTGTTAAACTTGTTTTATTAAGGTAAAATAATTTGGTATCAAAATGTTAAGATGGAAGGGAAAGGGGGTCTCCTAGGTTATTTAAAAATTATCTGAGTTGTGATTCTGATCACTCATATGAATTGGAAAAGATGACCACTTTAACAGCAAGGTTCTTTTGGCCTCCACAGCTTATAAATAAAGAGCAAAACTAAATTTACACAGTCGGCTCTCTGTATCCATACGTTTCGCATCCCTGGATTCAACCAACCATGGATTTAAAATATTCCGAGGAAAAAACAAGGATAGTTGCATCTGCACTGAACATTACAGACTGTTTTTTCTTGCCATTATCCCTAAATGATACAGTATAACAACTATTTATATGGCATTTACATTATATTAGGTATTGTAAGTAATCTAGAGATGATTTAAAGTATACAGGAGGATGTACACAGGTTATATGCAAATATACTATTTTATATTATGGACTTGAGCATCTGTGGATTTTGGTATCTATAGGGGGTGTTTGCGGGGTGGGGTCCCGGAACCAATCTCCCATGGATACAGAGAGATGACTGTATTGTGCTTAGGAACCATTTCAAACTTTAATTGTCTACATATAATTGTGCATGGTACTTTTAAATTCAGAAAATAAGCCAAACTGGAAAAATCAAAAAGTTTGATTCAAAAATAGGGCTCATTACCTGTGGTACGAGAATTAGTCTGTTTCATAACATGAAAACTGAGTTATTTAGAGGACACTCATCAGTGCTTTGTAGAACAGAGCTACAAATGACTACCGAGTTTAACGGCCAAAAGCAAATCTGAGACCTCTAATTAATCTGAAGAACCGTTACTTGTAAATATTCCGCAAAGCACATGAGTTTCTTATACAATAAGTTCCAAGAGAACTAAAATGTTTTTCTGTTTTCTTTTGAATGTGGTTGCTTTCAGATCGTCTCAAATTCAGAAGCCAGATGTGGGTGGGAGTTGCACAGAGGACAGAGAAGGCTTAAAAGTTCACTGATGTTGAGACTACTATGGAAAAGGCTGGATGCAATGGACTCACAGAGTCCTGAGGAAGGGGCTGCTGATAAGCAATGGGGGAGGCAGACAGGCTGGGCGTCCCCTCTGATGCTTATCAACCCCAGAATCAGGAGGCCAGGAACCTAGCTTTCACTTCTGTCTCCTTGCTGGACAGAGACGGACAGCATGGATTTTACAGCTAGACAATCAGTGAGGACCCATAACCCTAAGGACCTCAAGTACTTATGCTGATGAGAAGCCAGGGACATTCCCTCTTTCAGTTGCTTTCTCTTCCTTCCTGGTTTCTGTCCATCAACACGAGTCCCAATATCATCCCATTTGAGGGCCGAGTGTCCAGCCCCTGAGGAGGAGGTTGTGCTGGCTTGGTTGGGGACAGACAAAGCCTGAATGCTGAAGGTTTGTTTCCTGAATACTGCTGTGGGATACTCCCCTACTCCCATCCCATTATTCCTTATCCCTCTCTTCAGATTTTCATCCAAGGATCAGGGTCACTCAGGAATCTTTAATTAAAGTGAGGCAATATGTCCCTTATGGAGCCAAGGAAATGTAGGGAAAGAAGGATTCAGTGAAGGATAAACAGGGAATCGATGGCAGGGTCAAGAGGAAAATACACATTTCTGGATCCTTGCTTGGGAAAATGGCCACTGGTACAAGTACAACTATAGACACACAATCGCATCCTCATTTTGATGGTGGGGGTAGTAGATAATGCCATGTCAGTATTTTTCCAACACGGAAAATTCAAAACATTTACTACTGTGAGTCTTGGAAACAAGGAATGGCAGTTTAACTTTTGAGGTGGGGAAGAAGAAGGGATCAAAAGACTGTTTACTCTGTTTTGTAGTGAAACGAGTTTTATGAAGTGCTCTTTGCAGTTGAAGACACACTTACTATTTTCTGCTGGGAAATATTCTGGCTAGTTTACAGTAAAGATCTGATATAACATGAGAAGAGTTTAAACCCCATACACTTAAAAGCTTGATAACACATATTTTCTTTCATTGGGGCTGTGGCAATGTTTATCCTCCATTTTGATAGGGCAATGTCAGAAATGTGTTAGCAGGGGCACCCTGTTACTGTAGAGGCAGTATAACAACATTAAAGTAAATTTCAAAAAAGCAAAGCAAAACTGATCAACCAACCAACTCACCCTTAATTTTATTGCTCAAAGTAAATATTTTCATTTTGGGGAATAATCTTTCACTGTATGTATCTGTGTGTCTCTGTATGTGTATGTGTGTGTAGAGATATATGAATATAAAAATAGTAGCAATCACAGGAAAAATATTATGATGTTTTAAACTTTGAGTCTGAAAGACACATTAAGAAAAATGCCATACCTTTCTACTTTGAGATTACACTTACTCTCCATGCTGCAGATATTATGCCAAAAGTAAACTACTGAAATATGTTTTAGTGAAACATGCTATCGTAATAGTTCAAGTAATTCACAACACCAACGTAATAACAAGCACCATTTTGTTTAGGTTTTCAGAGTAGGTACCACATAAAATCATTTTTCTGGAGCCACTTTACGTTTTATATAAAGAGTTATCATGTAAAATGTAATAACAGTATAAAGTGCCGCATGTTCACATCCTGATGACACCTGGGAAGAGGTGAATTGTACATCCTGCTTTAAAACAACCCTTGAAGGTACTGCAAAAATATGGTATCCGTTATTACCAGAATTCTCCCTGGGAACACCACAGAGAGGCTGTGGATGCCACAGAACAGACTGCTGCTGTCAGCCCTGATCACTTTTTAGCAGATAATATACTTAGATGAAAAATCTTCTGCTTGCACATAAAGAAGCCTGGTTTTTCAGGGTGATTCCTTCATAGCTTTTCTTCTGTTACAAGACTAGTTCTGGGCTGTGCGAGAAGGAATGTGGAGAAAGAATGCTCTTAAGTCTTCCTCAGAAGCTTAACTTGTATATAGCTTCTTTTTCCAAAAAACCTGGACTCTTTAAACGCTCTAACCATAAATTAGCTCATCTCAGGTGGTGAAACATATGGTGCCCTGCACAACACGGGAGCTTCACAGAAGGACGTTTTTCCCTTTTGGCAATGTTTTTCTGGTCTCCAATTACATTTTAAAATTGAACTCTGGCATTTGTTAGATGAAAATGACCAAACTGACTGTTCCCCTATTTTTTGCTTCTTGAGATGATCACAAGATAAAATTTACTAATTTTAAGTGTTCAATTTCATAAATTTCGTCGTTTGTATACAATTGTGTGACCACACAATTAAGATGCAGAGTAGAAAGCCCCTTCCCGTCCCTTTGCACATGATTTTCTGTGCTGTCCCCCTGGGCCCAAGGAAGCCACAGATCTGCTTTCTCTCTCAATTTTGCCTTTTCTAGCCTTTATTGATTTCATCAATTTAACTTTAATTCTAATTTTTTAAACTTATTGAGATCTGTTCTATGGCTCAAAATAGGATTTATCTTGGTAAGGGTGTTACATACATTTGAAAATAATGTGAATTTCTGCCACTGTCCAGTGAAATGTTCTGGGAATATCAATCAAGGTGAGGTAGTTGATAGTCTTTTTCAGATTTTCTATGTCTTCAGTGAATTTTTCTGGTCTAGATGTTCTACCAGTTGCTGAGGGAGGGTTAAGTCTCCAACACAGTGGAGTTGTCTGTCAGCTTTTTGTTTCATGATATTGAAACTTTGCTATTGGCACATGCACATTTGTGCCTGTTATGTCTTCCTGTCAAATTGTCCCTGTGATCATTACGAAGTATCCCCGTTCACCTTTGGTTTTGTTTTGAAATCTGTATTATGTGACATTAGTAAAGCCACTTTATGCTTACTGTTTGCATGGTACCTCTTTTTCTGATTTGCTTTCAACCTGTATTTTTTTTTTTATTATTGTACTTTAAGTTTTAGGGTACATGTGCACAATGTGCAGGTTTGTTACATATGTATCCATGTGCCATGTTGGTGTGCTACACCCATTAACTCATCATTTAGCATTAGGTGTATCTCCTAATGCTATCCCTCCCCCCTCCCCCCACCCCACAACAGTCCCTGGAGTGTGATGTTCCCCTTCCTGTGTCCATGTGTTCCCTTTGTTCAATTCCCACCTATGAGTGAGAACATGTGGTGTTTGGTTTTTTGTCCTTGTGATAGTTTACTGAGAATGATGATTTCCAGTTTCATCCATGTCCCTACAAAGGACATGAACTCATCATTTTTTATGGCTGCATAGTATTCCATGGTGTATATGTGCCACATTTTCTTAATCCAGTCTATTGTTGTTGGACATTTAGGTTTGTTCCAAGTCTTTGCTATTGTGAATAGTGCCGCAATAAACATACGTGTGCATGTGTCTTTATAGCAGCATGATTTATAGTCCTTTGGGTATATACCCAGTATTGGGATGGCTGGGTCAAATGGTATTTCTAGTTCTAGATCCCTGAGGAATCGCCACACTGACTTCCATAATGGTTGAACTAGTTTACAGTCCCACCAACAGTGTAAAAGTGTTCCTATTTCTCCACATCCTCTCCAGCACCTGTTGTTTCCTGACTTTTTAATGATCACCATTCTAACTGGTGTGAGATGGTATCTCATTGTGGTTTTGATTTGCATTTCTCTGATGGCCAGTGATGATGAGCATTTTTGCATGTGTTTTTTGACTGCATAAATCATGGGTGAACTACCATTCACAATTGCTTCAAAGAGAATAAAATACCTAGGAATCCAGCTTACAAGGGACGTGAAGGACCTCTTCAAGGAGAACTACAAACCACTGCTCAATGAAATAAAAGAGGATACAAACAAATGGAAGAACATTCCATGCTCATGGGTTGGAAGAATCAATACCGTGAAAATGGCCATACTGCCCAAGGTAATTTACAGATTCAATGCCATCCCCATCAAGCTACCAATGACTTTCTTCACAGAATTGGAAAAAACTAAAGTTCATATGGAACCAAAAAAGAGCCCGCATCGCCAAGTCAATCCTAACCCAAAAGAACAAAGTTGGAGGCATCACGCTACCTGACTTCAAACTATACTACAAGGCTACAGTAACCAAAACAGAGACATAGATCAATGGAACAGAACAGAGCCCTCAGAAATAACACTGTGTATCTACAACTATCTGATCTTTGACAAGCCTGACAAAAACAAGCAATGGGGAAAGGATTCCCTATTTAATAAATGGTGCTGGGAAAACTGGCTAGCCATATGTAGAAAGCTGAAACTGGATCCCTTCCTTACACCTTATACAAAAATTAATTCAAGATGGATTAAAGACTTATATGTTAGACCTAAAACCATAAGAACCCTAGAAGAAAACCTAGGCATTACCATTCAGGACATAGGCACGGGCAAGGACTTCATGTCTAAAACACCAAAAGCAATGGCAACAAAAGCCAAAATTGACGAATGGGATCTAATTAAACTAAAGAGCTTCTGCACAGCAAAAGAAACTACCATCAGAGTGAACAGGCAACCTACAAAATGGGAGAAAATTTTCGTAACCTACTTATCTGACAAAGGGCTAATATCCAGAATCTACAATGAACTCAAACAAATTTACAAGAAAAAAACAACCCCATCAAAAAGTGGGCGAAGGACATGAACAGACACTTCTCAAAAGAAGACACTTATGCAGTCAACCTGTATTTTTATAGTTAAAGCATGTCCTTTACAGACAGTATATAGTCGGGTCTTATTTTATCCATTCTGACAATTCTTGCTTTTTAATGAGTGTTTGGTCCTTTAACATTCCATGTAATTATTGGTATGGTTAGGTTTGAGTCTGCCAATATTATATTTTGCTTTCTACTCAAATCCTCTCGTTTTGTTCCTCCTTTCCTGCTTTGGGGAAAAAATTATTTGAATGTTTCTAAGAATTCTAATTTTTCTGTTGGCTTTTGAGCTATTCATTTTTTTATTACTTTTACAGTGGTTGCCCTAGAGATTACAATATACACTCTTAACTTTTCTCAGCCAACTTACAGATAACAATATACTACTTAGGGTGACCATAGTCAGTAATAACTGAATTGCATATTTTAAAATAACTTAAAGAGAATAACTGGATTATCTGTAACTCAAAGGATAAATGCTTAAGGAGATAGATACCCCATTCTCCATGATGTGCTTATTTCACACTGCATGCCTGTATCAAAACATCTCATGTACCCCATAAATATATATACCTATGCACCTACAAACATTAAAAAAAAATATATATATACTACTTCATGTAAACTATACAACTCTCACAACCATACAGGGCCATATCCCTCCTCTCCTCTCCTATATACTATAGTTGTTATATATACATCCACATAGATTATAAATCTTAAAAGCCAAAGTGATAATTTTGCTTATTCCCTTCTGGCTCTTTCCCTTCTGGGATTCTTCTACTCTCTTCAGCATTTATGCTTTCCCAGCTTCTCTCCTGTGCTTTTCTAAGTCAGAAATATCAAGAGTTTCCCATGTGAGGTGCTTGCCACCATGTCATTTAGGAATTTTAGTTTATTTAAAAATTAAAGAGAAAGAAGGGAGGGAGGGAAGAAGGCAAAGAGAATGAAAAATATAAATATGAATGTTATGTATTTACTCAGATATTTACTACTTCTTGTAAATATTTTTCTTTCCTTTCTGAAAGCCTGAGTTTCCATCTGGCATCATTTTTGCTCAGCCTGAAGAACTTCCTTTAGCATTGTTCCATTCTCTTTGAGACTCTCTGACTTCTAATGAGAAGTGCAAGGTTAATTGAGTTGTTCCCGCATAAGGGAACTTGGTACTATGTTATACTTTGTTGTTTTTCTCTTGGTTTTTGTCATTGGCTTTCAACAGCTTTGATGCTAAAATGCCTTGACATGAGATTCTTTGTGTTTATTCTGTTTGGTGTCAGCATCTCATATCTGCAACTGTCTGTCTTTTTTCCATTTGGCCCTTTTTAATTGTTTCTATTTCTCGGCTGAGACATCTCCTTTCTCTGCCGGAATGTTCATGCATTAAAAACATGTTTCATGCAAAGAAAAAAAATGAGGAAAGCCATAGTAGTTACTTCAAAATCTTTGTTGTTCTAACATCTGGTTCGTCTTGGGGTAGAAAACTTGATTGTTGTGTGCAGAAAATGAGTTCCATTTTCTTGATTCTGTGGATGTCGGGACATTTTGGGTTGTATCCTGAATAATATTAATGTTACATTGTAGAGATTCTTGTCTGGGCTAGAACTGAAAACTCTGCATTTTGATCTTTTGTTTTTAGCCAGGCCGCTTAAAGTTTGTTCTGCAGATATGTGGTTCAAGGTTTAGTCAAAGATGTGGACTGGCAGAGTTTAAGGATTCCTTTCTCTGACTCCTTCACTTCTGGGATTCCTCCACTATTTTCAGAGTTTATGGATTCTCAACTTCTCTTTTCTGGTTTTCAGGCCAGAAAGGCGCTGCTACTTTTCTACATGTGTCCCACCTCTGCTTTGTGTGCAGTATGATGCTGTCACTGCAGTCAGCCCAAGGCTGAAAGTGTCAGGAAGTAGGTTTGTTATTTTCCATCCTCCAAGTGAAGAATGCACCCTCTTTATGACCGTCTCTGCATCTGCTCACTCTTCTGTATCTTCAGAGCTGGCCTTAGTTCAGTTTTGGTTTCTAGCTAAGCTGCTATGATTCAGAGATGTAGACAGGCAGTTTGGGAATTCCCTTCCAGCTCTTTCCCTTCTAGGATTCTTCTACTCTCTTCAGCATTCATGCTTTCCCAGTTTCTCTTCTGTGATTTCCTGGGCCAGAAATATCAAGAGTCTTCCATGTGAGGTGCTTGCCACCATGCCACGAACTACATGGATTGTACTTGGTCCCAGGCTAAAAGCCATGGAAATAGAAATGTATGTATATAGCTTCCTGTTTCCTCTCCTCTAAATGAGCATAAACAGCCTGAAATGGTTTGCTTCTATTCATTCGCCGGTATCTTCAGGTAGTTGTGTTTCGTATTGTATGTTCAGACTTTATAGTCGTTTTCTGTAGGGTGTATTATCTGGTAGGGTCTTGATACCTAGAAGCAAAAACTTAATTCCCAAGCTAATTTTCAACCACGCTGCATTACTTTATTCAGCAATATTTATCGAGTAGCTATTCTGCACAAGGTAGTGTATTATGTCAAGATGCTATGGGGTGACACAAACATAGAAAACACAAGAATTAACTTAAAAATGAAATGAGATTAAAGTATATACATACGTATTAATACACAAGGTAGCAGGAGATAAAAACAGTACAGAATGGTAAAGAAGAACTTGGAGAGAGGGTTTTGGCAATGCTTTTTGAAACATGGGTAGAATTTCAAAGAAAGACAGGAAGTGGCATATCCAAGGGCACAGAGGTAGAAAAATGCAAGTAATGCTCTGGCAAGAGTACATGGTTCAGTGCGGATAAGAGTGGAAGGCTGATGAGACTGGCATGGCCACGAGTGTGAAAGACAGAATGATAAGGTAGACCTATATTTAGGGGATGGTGAAGATGAAGGAGTAATCCCCGGTGTCTATCTAGAGGCAGTTGAGAAGCCAGAATAACTTCCTGTTTTAGAAGGCATTTCCATATGCAAAAGGTAATCTTCTTGGAAGCAGAAAAGTATAAAGAATATATAGGACCACAGATACTGACACACCTCGACTGGATTGAAAAATAAAAGGGATGACATCCTTTTTTGAGTATGTGGAAAAACAAGAACCCTCAAATACTTCTGATGGAAATATAAATTGACACAAACATTTTGGGTAGCAGTTTGAATCTGAAATTGAACAGATGAGTATGTTCAATTTCAATACTGGGACAGAACACCACTGTCCATACAGCATTGTTTTTAGTATAAAGAAACACAATTGATTTTTGTACACTGATCTTTTATCCAGCAACTTTTGAAGCTCATTTATTGGTTCTATTAGTTGTGCTATGGACTCAAGATTTTCCAAAAACCAGATAATTTCACCTGCAAATACAGCTTTTGTTGTTGTTGCTGCTGTTTTTAATATAAAGATGTGGTTTCGCTATGTTGCTCAGGAGTTCTCTAACTCCTGGCCTTAAGCTATCCTCCCACCTCAGCCTCCCAAAGTGTTGGGATTGCAGGCGTGAGCCACTGTGCTTGGCCAAATACAGACAGTTTTACTTATTCATTTTTTAACCTGTATACATTTGATTTCTTTATCTTGTTGTATGCTCTTCTAGGGCCTCAAGCACAATGCTGAATACATGTGCTGGGAGCCGACATTCTTGCTTTGTTCCTGATCAGTGGAAAAAGAATTTAGTCTTTCATCATTATGTGTGATGTTAGCTGTAGGTTTTTTCCAGGTGCCCATTGTCAGGTGAGGAATTTACCTTATATTCCCAGTTTTGTGAGAATTTTTATCATGAACAGATGTTAGGTTTTGTCTGTGTGTATTGTGGGGGTCAGCAAACTTTTTCTATAAAGGGCCCAGTAATAAACATTTTAGGCTTTGTGAGCCATATGATCTTTGTCACAACTACTTGACTCTGCTACTGTCATGTGAAAGGAGACACAGACAATACATAAATAAGTGGGTGTAGCTGTGTTCCAAGAAAACTGTACTTTCAAAAATAGGTGGCAGGCAGGATTTGGCCTGTGGATTGTGCTTTGTTGATTCTTGGTCTATTAAAATGATCATGTGGTTTGTCCTTTATTCTACTAATATGGCATATTATACTATTTCAGTTTTGGATATTAAACTAATTTTGTATTCCTGGGATAAATCTGACTTGGTTATGGTGTACAATCCTTTCTGTACACTGCTGGTGTCAGTTTGCTAATATTTTGTAAAGGATTTTTTTGTGTCTCTGTTCATGAGAGATACTGGTCTGTTCTTTTCTTGTGATGTCTTTGTCTGATTTTGTTATCAAGGTCATACTGGCCTCCCTGAATGAGTTGGGTAGCATTCCTTTTTCTTACTCTAGTTTCTGAAAGAGTCTGTGTAGGATTCACATTATTTCTTTGCAAAAACTATTTACCAGTGAAGACATGCGAGCCTGTGTTCTTCTTTTTGGGAAGATTTTAATTACTAATTCATTAAAAAAATAGTGGTAGGTCTATTCAGTTTTTATATTTCTTTTTAAGTCAGTTTTGATAATTAGTATTTTTTAAGAATTGCTCATTTCATCTACAATGTTTAATTTGTTCATTTCAATTTGTTTCTAATATTGTATTCCTTTGTATTTAATTTCTACAGGGTCAATAACGGTGGCCTTTTTTCATTCTTCACTTTGGTAATCTGTGTCTCCTCTTTTTTTCTTGCTCATTCTAGGTAAAGTCTTATCCATTTTATTGATCTTTTCAAAGAATCAGCTTTTAGTTTCACTGATATTATCTATTGTTTTCTGTTTTCTCTTCATTGATTTGTGCTCTGATCTTTATGATTTCTGCCCTTTTGCTTATTTGAGGTTTAATTTGCTTTTCTTTTTAGTTTCTTAAGGTAGAAGCTTAGATTATCTGATGTTTCTTTTATTCTAACGTAGGATTTAAAGTTACAAATTTACCTGTAAGCACCACTTGAGCTGCATCTCACAAATTTTGATATGCTGTATTTTTATTTTCATTTAGTTCAAACTGTTTTTAAATTTTCCTTATGACCTATTAAAAGTATGCTGCTTAATTTCCAAATATTAGAAGCTCTTCCAAATACCTTTCTTTTATTTATTTCTAATTTAATTATGCTGTGGTCAATAAACATATCTGTTTGATTTCAATCCTTTCAAATCTGAGACTTGTTTTGTGACCCAGCACGTGGTCTATCCTGGAGTGTGTTCCATGTGTACTTGTAAAGAATATGTACTCTGCTGCCATTGGGTAGAATGCTCTATAGATGTTAGTTAGATCATGTTGGTTGATAGTGCTGTTTAAATCTATATTCTTGCTGTCTTTCTATCTAGTTGTTCTAGTATTGGGGCATTAGTCTCCAACTATTATTTTTGAATTATCTCTACTTCTTTTCAGTTCTGTCAAGTTTTGTTTCATTTATTTTGGGGAACTTTTTTATAGCTCAAAATTGGAAATAATCTAGATGTCTACCAATAGAATGGATAAACTGTGAACCATTTATATAATGTAATACTAATACATCAGTGGATAGGAACAAATGTTGTCTAACAACATAAATGGCTCTCATCAACAAAATGTTGAGTGAAAGAAGAAAGTTGCAAAGGAAAATACAGTGCATGGTTCCATTTATGAAAAGGTCAGAATTGGAAACCACATTGTTTAGAAATATACACACAGATGGTAAAATTATGAAGATGATGACAGTTATCCCCAAAGTCAGGACAGTTTTTACTTCTAGAGGGTATATTGGGACTTCTGGGCTGTTGGCAATGACCATTTCTTGATATCAATAGCCATCGTATGGATACTTACTTTGTAACTATTATTTTACAGTATACATCTATAGTTTATTTGTATATATGATCTCTCAATTTACACTGAAAAAAAAAGAAGGGGGGTAGCTTTATTAGTAGATGAGACCTTGACATGTTCTAGATATGATGTATGACCAAAAACAGGGAATTACTCTTATGACTCACTAAACTTCCGAAACTGGGTATAAAATATGTTCCTTCCAATCTCACTGTGAGACTAGTGAGCAACGATATAATTTAATACCAAACCCATCTCAAGTTTAACTTATCTAACACCAAAGAAAAGGTGACTTTAAGTGAACTAGTTCATATTTTAAATCTAATGGGGTAATTTCTGTTTGAAAAAACATGCTTTGATGTGCAAAGATCATTTCTAGACACAAATAGTCTACAACTTACCATTTTTTTTTTTTTTTTTTTTTTGAGACGGAGTCTCGCTCTGTCGCCCAGGCTAGAGTGCAGTGGCGCAATCTCGGCTCACTGCAAGCTCCGCCTCCCGGGTTCAGGCCATTCTCCTGCCTCAGCCTCTCCGAGTAGCTGGGACTACAGGCGCCCGCCACCACGCCCGCCACCGCGCCCGGCTAATTTTTTGTATTTTTAGTAGAGACGGGGTTTCACCGTGGTCTCGATCTCCTGACCTCGTGATCCGCCCGCCTCGGCCTCCCAAAGTGCTGGGATTACAAGCGTGAGCCACCGCGCCCGGCCACCATTTTTTAATGTTAGGGTTTTTAGAAATAGTAGATATTCTTCAAGTGGGGCAAGTAGAACATGCTGGGAGTGATTTTCACAACCCAGTAACTGACATTACGTTAGTCAGAGATTAGGAAGTTCCCTGAAATACTGGTCCAACATTTGGACAAATCTAACAGAAGAGTCAAAATTGAGGCAGATGAGTAAGGACAACTGGTTCTTTTTTTTTTTGATGGAGTCTCACTCGGTCACCCAGGCTGGAGTGCAGTGGCATGATCTCAGCTCACTGCAACCTCTGCTGCCCGGGTTCAAGTGATTCTCCCGCCTCGGCCTCTCAAGTAGCTGGGATTATAGGCACCTGCCACCACGCCTGGCTAATTTTTGTATTTTTAGTAGAGACGGGGTTTCACCATCTTGGCCAGGCTGCTCTTGAACTTCTGACCATGTAATCCACCCGCCTTGGCCTCCCAAAGTGCTGGGATTACAGGCGTGAGCCACTGCTCCTGGCAACTGGTTCTATTTTTTAAAGCACCACAGTTAGATTATCTTTTTAGGAAATTTTAGTTTGTGAATCACACATTTCTGACCAAAGAAAATTCTATCAAAACTAATAGCAGGGATATCAAGGTAAAATCACACAGCTTGATGTTTCCTTTTCTACTGAACAGTGCCAGCCTTTTCCAGAGCTGCCCTTGCATTGTGAACTTGGGTCCTGCAGTCATTGGAAACCATGTGTCCTAGTCCATTTTCTGCTGCTTACAAGAGAATACCTGAAACTGGGTAATTATTTTAAGAAAGGAATTTCTTCCAGATATGGAGGCTTAGAAGTCCCAGGTTGGGCTGCATCTGGTGAGGGTGTTCTTGCTGGTGGAGACCCTCTGCAGAGTCCCAAGGCAGTGCAGAGCATCACATGGAGAGGGGGCTAAATGTGCTAGCTCAGGCCTCTCTCCTCTTATAAAGCCTCAAGTCCCCCTCCCATGATACCCATTAATCCATTAGCCATTACTTCATGAATGGATTAATCTATTCACAAGAGCAGAGCCCTCATGATCTAATCACACTTTAAAGGCCCCACCTCTCAATACTGCCGCACTGGGGAATTAAGTCTCAACATAAGTTTGGAGGGGACATTCAAACCACAGCACCATGGTCTGGAGAACTAGGTGCCATAGACTGAATGTGTTCCCCTAAAGTTAATATGTGGAATCCTAATCTCCAGTGTGATAGTATTTGGAGGTAAGGCTTTGGGGAAATAATTAGGTCATGAAGGTGGAGCCTCATGAAGGGGATTAGTGCCCTCAAAAGAGAGACTCCAGGGCTGGGCGCGGTGGCTCTGTAATCCCAGCACTTTGGGAGGCTAAGGTGGGCGGATCACCTGAGGTCAGGAGTTCGAGACCAGCCTGGCCAACATGGGAAAACCCCATCACTACTAAAAATACAAAAATTAGCTAGGCATGGTGGTGCATAGCTGTAATCCCAGCTACTTGGGAGACTGAGGTAAGAGAATTGCTTGAACCCAGGAGGTGGAGGTTGCAATGAGCTGAGATCGTGGCACCGCACTCTAGCCTGGGTAACAGAGTGAAGCTAGTGTCAAAAAAAAAAAAAATTAAAAAAATAAATAACTAAAAATAAAAGAGACTCCAGAAAGCTCCCTTACCCCTTCTGCCATATGGAAGATATAGCAGGAAGATGGCCATCTATAAACCAGGAAGCAGTCCCTTACCAGACACTAAATCTGCTGATTTGTGTTGATCTTAGACTTCTCAGTCTCCAGAACTCTAAGAAACAAATTTCTGTTATTTACAAACTACCCAGTTTATGGTATTTTGTTATAGCAGCCTGAACAAACTAAAATACTGGGCAAGATTTATTTTGCTACCAAAAAAATTAGATATTTATCACTTTTCAATTAAGTGTTTTAGTTTATGACTACATTCAAGATGCAATGATAATAAAGACTAAATTTTTCTACTCCAGGATTACAAAGTAAACACTATGCTTAATTTGCTTATCCATTGCAAAGAAAAAAACTGCTTATAAACTGCTTACACATCTACCATGTATTTAATTAAACAAAAATAATGTAAGACATTATAATGAATATCATGGGCTAGCCTGTTTATCAAGAATGATTAGCCAGAAAGTAAATATGACATTAAGCCATTGTATGTTTACTGCAATTTCAACATTATGTACAAGAAAGGCCTTTATAGCAGCATAATTTATAATCCTTTGGGTATATACCCAGTAATGGGATGGCTGGGTTAAATGGTATTTCTAGTTCTAGATCCCTGAGAAATCGCCACACTGACTTCCACGATGGTTGAACTAGTTTACAGTCCCACCAACAGTGTAAAAGTGTTCCTATTTCTCCACATCCTCTCCAGCACCTGTTGTTTCCTGACTTTTTAATGATGGCCATTCTAACTGGTGTGAGATGGTATCTCATTGTGGTTTTGATTTGCATTTCTCTGATGGCCAGTGATGATGAGCATTTTTTCATGTGTTTTTTGGCTGCATAAATGTCTTCTTTTGAGAAATATTTGTTCATATCCTGGCCTGCTTTTTGGTGGGGTTGTTTTTTTCTTGTAAATTTGTTTGAGTTCGTTGTAGATTCTGGATTTTAGCCCTTTGTCAGATGAGTAGATTGCAAAAATTTTCTCCCATTCTGTAGGTTGCCTGTTCACTCTGATGGTAGTTTCTTTTGCTGTGCAGATGCTCTTTAGTTTAATTAGATCCCATTTGTCAATTTTGGCTTTTGTTGCCATTGCTTTTTGTGTTTTAGACGTGAAGTCCTTGCCCATGCCTATATCCTGAATGGTATTGCCTAGGTTTTCTTCTAGGGTTTTTATGGTTTTAGGTCTAACATTTAAGTCTTTAATCCATCTTGAATTAATTTTTGTATAAGGTGTAAGGAAGGGATCCAGTTTCAGTTTTCTACATAAGGCTAGCCAGTTTTCCCAGCACCATTTATTAAATAGGGAATCCTTTCCCCATTTCACATCACACGCCGGGGCCTGTTGTAGGGTGGGGGGTGGAGGGAGGGATAGCATTAGGAGATATACCTAATGTAAATGACAAGTTAATGGGTGCAGCACACCAACATGGCGCATGTATACATACGTAACAAACCTGCACATTGTGCACGTGTACCCTAGAACTTAAAGTATAATAATAAAAAAAAAAAAAAAAAAGAAAGGCCTAACAGCCTTTCAGTACTCCATAAAGCAGCAATGGACATAATTTTCAAACATTTCAAAGGTTACTCTACAACACTGAGTACAGATATTGTCAAACTCAAGGACTTAATTTGGTGTATTATGTATGCTTTCAGTTACACAAATTGGTCTAATAAGCAAATGGGTTAAGAAGAAGCAAAAATTTAGGATTTGAAAGAAGGAATAGCTGAAATTCATGGCTCAAAGATAAGACGGACTAAAATAATCCTGTCTGCCACCCAGGGTGGAGTACAGTGGTAGGATCAGGGCTCATTGCAGCCTCAATTTCCAGGGCCTAAGCCATCCTCCTGCCTTAGCCCCCTGAATCGTTGGGACTACAGGTGTGCACCACCACACCTGGCTAATATTTTAGGAGGGAGTTTTAGTAGAGATGAGGTCTCATTATGTTTCCCAGGCTGGTCTCAAACTCCTGAGCTCAAGTGATCCTCCTGCCTCAGCCTCTCAAACTGCTGGGATTACAGGTATGAGTCACTGCACCTGGCTCCAATGAACTCCTTAGCCTCAGTTTCCTCACTTGCAGAATGGAAATTATCC
This sequence comes from Hylobates moloch, assembly GCF_009828535.3. Classification (NCBI taxonomy): domain Eukaryota; kingdom Metazoa; phylum Chordata; class Mammalia; order Primates; family Hylobatidae; genus Hylobates; species Hylobates moloch. The sequence goes on along the minus strand of NW_026652280.1, from coordinate 30,459,318 downwards.
TTACACCTCATAGAATTGCTAGGGAGACTAAATGAGATCACCTATATAAGAATACCTACTGGAGCACCTGGTGTAGAGCAAGTGCTCAATTAATGTTAACTGAATAGTAAACAACAAAGAAAAAGGAAGTTGAGTCAAAAGAGGGATACTTATGTCAGATTGAAAAGCATATGCAACATTTAAAAGGCCACAGACTTTATTAATGGAATTTTACTACTCTGTCTCATTTTAAAGTAATTCTCATCTTATATTTGGGTTACATATAAAATATTTTCTACTTTAAAGGAATCTACTTTAAGGATCACAAAGTGGAAGTTCACTGTCTTTTGTAGGGAAGTTGGAAAAAAACAGCCCCAACCTTATCAAGGCCAACTGTTAATCCTAGCCATCATCTCCTTAGTTTTTGTGAGGGCAGGGAGTTGAAGAAAACTTGTCCATACAGTAGTGGTTCCCAAATCTGGCAGGTTATCAGCACGTCTCAAAGAACTGTTTAACCAGACAAATTCCTGAGTTCATCACCAGTCTACTAGGTTAGAATCTCAGGTGGGATCCGGAACCTGCATATGAAAAGAGTGCTCCAGGTGATGTCAAGAGAATTCTCTGGAAATCCTCATTTTGATGGAGGGAGAATCAATGTGACCAGATTCCTTCTTAGATAACCCCAATACAGAAGAGATTCTAGTATCAACATTATGGGTGTTCTACTGTGCCTTTCTGTAGTCCTTGTCCTGCAAAATGACTCTGGGGGGATTCAACTGAGGGACTGGCCTTGGCTAAGATTTCTCATTTGCTTCCTTCTCAATATGTAGAACTGGTGACTTGGAAAGCTGTAGCAACATCCTGCAAATGTGTGTGTGTGCACGTGTGCATGTGAGACCATGGAGTTCATAACATAAAATTTCCCATATGAGGATTAAATGGTCCTAAGAATCAGGTATTACATTATTCTAGCAGTTTCCGGAGCCATTTATGAGCCTGTGTTTACTATTCCATGGGAGGCAGAAGTAACTTATAAGACTTGATCTTTGTCTTTATTAGACAAGAAACTCAAGGAGAGTCAGAATGGGAGGGAGAGCCACTGTGATTGTTGAATTCTGCAGAGATCATTTTGTGCTTGGTGAAATGGCAGAAATGTCATCTCTCCTTTGAGGATAGAAGCCCAGCACAGAGCTATCCCCTTTATGCTGAATGCTTCCTAGCTCCCATCCCACAGCAAAAAGGTAACAATATTTCAGGAAAGAGAAAACGATTTTTTAAAAGTTTAAAGTGATAAAAATAAAAACAGGAGAAAAAAGTCAAATGACGTCATGTGTACAATTGAAGTAGCTATAAGCTAGCAGCAGATTTAGTCTGAAGAAGAGGCTTTGCTGTTGGGCTGGTGGACAGTGTCAGGCACTCGGTCTCCTCGACTTTCTGTCAGGCCCTGAACACACACATGCTCTACATGGATCAGGGAAAGTAGAGAGAATGAACCAGAAAAAGCAAACAGTGGCTCTTTATTGGACTCTCATAGAGCCTGACAGGTCCTCCATGCTCTTCACCCTCTGAGAAAGGTTCAGAAATAGGAAAAAATGAGATCGCTTGAAAAACTTATCCTAATACCATAAATCAGAATATTTTACTCTGCTTGAACTATGACAGGTGACTGCAGGTGACAGTCAAGAAGAGAACCCCTGAGAAACTATTAAAAATTTAGTAAGGCCAATTTACATAGGAATTAGCTTATTGATGAGAACTACTAAAGTAGAGGTCTTCACAGTAGGGTTTTGTAGCTATAAGAATGTATAAATGTGGAATAATGTAGACTTTTAAAAAGCAACTATTCCAACAAAGTGACCAACACCTCCAGTCTTAACTGAGCTTCTTTATAATATTTTGGAATAAAAGCTGACCTTTTAAGAGTCTATGGAGAGCCGTTCTTCAAAGAATGCTTTCTTGAAGCAGCATTTTATGGTCAACAGGCCCATTGTTCGTTGGTATCCCTCTCTTTCTCATTTCCTCCCTCCCTCCCATTCAGCAAATATTAAAGTGCCCAGTAGGTGCCAGGTACATTTCAGATACCCCAGTGAACAAAATATGAAGACCCCTGGCCTCCTGGAGCTTACATTATCTAGGAGGATAATAATAAATAATTATACAGTATGCTAGATGACAATGCTGCAGAAAAAGAAAACATACAGTAGGATTGGGGGACTGGGAGTGCAGAAATGTTAACTAGAAGGTCGGGCAGGCATGATGCCTGAGAGTAAGAGAGATTTCATTTGCTCACGAGAGTAAAGACTTGAAGGAGATGCAGGAATGAGGCCAGCGGATATCTGGAGCAGGGAGAGTGATCCAGGCAAGGCTCTAAGAGTGGAGAGGGCTGGTGTGTTTGGAGCAATTATCTAGTGCTGTGCTTCTCAAACTGGAGCAGGCATCAGTTCACACAGGGGCTGATGTTAAAGCACTGACTGCCCCAGCCCCACAGATTCTAATTCCATAGGTCTGGGGTAGGGCCCGAGAACCTCCATTCCTAGCAAGTTCTTAGGGGATGCTGCTGCTGCTGTGAGGATCACACTTTGAAAAACAGTGATTTGATATTTATTTATTTATTTGTTTATTTTGAGATGGAGTCTCACTCTGTCCCCTAGGCTGGAGTGCAGTGGCACGATCTTGGTTTCATCACGTTGGTCAGGCTGGTCTTGAACTCCTGACCTTGTGATCTGCCCGCCTCCAGCTCCCAAAGTGATGGGATTACAGGTGTGAGCCACCATGCCCAGCCTTGATACATTATTTTTAAAACTCTCTGAGTTGCTAAATAATAGTGGATCATTAAATCAATTTAATGGGTCTGACTAGCAATTTAAAAAAAAGAAACAGAATAGGCAATATCGGAGCCCATCACATTTAATGAAGGTAAGTACTGTTTTATGAAACTTTCATTTCAGTTGTATATAAATGTGTGAATTGTATCATGATGTAAAATGTATTTTTTGCTGGGGGTGGCAGTCTAAAGAGTTTGAAAGCCACTAATTACTTTATTGTACCATTAAATAATACAAGCCACATTAATACAGCAGAGAGAATTAGGGGAGTCCTATTGTTCCAGTTGGACACTAAGCTGAACTTGCCTTGGGCCTTCTCTTGTACTCCCACACAGATTTCCCCATCTGGATTTCTCTTTCATCCCAGCTTTATGGAAACCTTACCATCCCTTTAAGACAGAGAAAGTCAAGTCCAGGTTTCTCTTAAACGTTCCCTGACTAGTTCTTCCCAGCAGTGTCTTCATTCCTTCTTCCAGAACTTAACTTCTACACCATTCATTTGACACGCAGCATAAAGTGCCCTGCTCTATTCAGCTCTGCAATGCAAGGGGGCGCCTTTCTCTCCTGAAAGGGCACCTCTGAGGGCAGAGGTGGTGTCTTACATACTTCTGTTTCCCCAACGTCCTAGCAATGTTGTGGTCAAAGTGGGGGTAAAATAACGAGCTGCAGTAGGAAGAAACAAACCACATTTGTAAGAGATTCTTTGCTTGTATATTATAGGTGATATTGGTGATGATGATGATGATGCAAATTAATGTAAAGGGACAGGTGGGTGCATACATCCTGAGAAGCAAATCTGGGGACAGAAGGAGAAGGGTGGCAGAAAGAGAAGGGCCAAATACAGGAAAACCAACTAGCAGGGAAAGCTTAGCGGTAAGAGACCCTTAGTCTTCCACCAGAGAGCCTGGGCTGAGGGGGCCTTGGGACAGCAAGCCATGGAGAAAAGCCTCACTCTTCACTGGGAATCCCTCCTTTAATGTTCTGCACTAATGCTGTGCAGTGAATAAGGAGAGTTGAAGGACCAAAGGAGAAATCAAGATTTTGGCTGAGAAGAAGGAGAGAAATAGGAATCCAGAGGCAGAGTGGAGAAGTTAATTTACCCCACGAATATGTATTGAATGAGATGGGTGTGCTGGGGGATGGTTTTTGCTATAATAGAGAGACATACGTGGTGCCATAGAAATGTGGAGAAACCACCGAGTGTGCATGGGTGAATCAGAGTGGGCTTCATAGAAAGCGGGGAGCATGATCGGCTCACCTGACAGACAAGCCATGAAACTGTGAGAACCCAGAAGCTGCATGCACAAAGGCCTGGCATGCAAGGACTCTGTCCACCTGGCGATCGGCCAGCAGCTGACAGCGTCGGAGCACAGGATCCGTAGGAGGAAAAAGAACACAACTTAAGTCAGGAGCTAGGCCATGAAGTGCCTTGCGTGCTGGATCAGAGCAGCGTGTAAGGGCGGCAACAGGGCTAAGGACACCTGGGAAGGAAGAAGGATGCGGAAGTGGAGACCCCAATTAGGAGTTTATAGCAATAGACTGTGGGGGAAATGTGGAGAAGCCACATGGGAGGGTGGCAATGTGCAGGGGAAGGAATGACATGAGAAATGAGGATTTCTAGGGTTTGGGATCTAACAGTACTTTTGTGTTAGAGGGAGGATGCTGGCTATTCATATTTCCACAGGTAGAGATACACGAGGAGTGTGGATGTGTGGGGAGGCAGAAGAGAGTGACTGTGGACACATGGGGGTTGTTCCTGTGGGACCCCAAGGGGCCCTCCCAGTACGGCACTCAGGAATCTGCTCTGGGGATAGAGAACTGACAAAGAAACGAAAGATGCTTAGGGTGAGATAGGGAAGAGACCCCAAATAGGAGCAAGGGGAAAAGTTTTAAGCAAGTCAATATTAAGAAGCTGTGAAAAACCTCTTGAAATTTCAGTTAATATGATTTTTTATATTTTTCTTTATGCAACTAAAAACAACCATGAAAGTATTCTAAAAAGTGGATATAAAATAAAGTCTTTAAAAATCTTTTGGTGTGAAACTGGTAATTACTTTTAATTCCTATGACTTATCAAGTGTCTTGAGTAAATGAAAAGTTTGGTTAATGTCAACAACATGTTATTCCATACTTTCTTATTTACACTAAAAGGTAAGTTATCTTCTGGTTAATTCCCCTTGAAAAGCACTACCTAGTTTTCAAACACTAAACACAGTAAAATTCTTAATCCTCAAATGACATAGATAATTCACTAAACTGAAGAAAAGAGGGGACTTGAGAGCCCAACATAATAAAATCTGAGGTGGTAGTGGTATGAGAACACGCATGGATCTGGATGAATTTTGACCCATCACCATGACATTCAAATTGCTCCATAGTAAGCAAAATGCGAGCCAGGAACATGCCCTGTTGCGGATACAGACAGTGAGAGCTTTGAGCTGCGGCTTCTAAGTCGGCTCCCAGAGGACATACTAACTTTATTTATTTCCTTCCAAACCCTAAATGAGAAATAAGCGACTCAGGATTTCAGAGCCTGTTCTTTAGGTCTCTGTTTAAGCAAGGGGCTCCGGAAAAAATAATTACCTGGTATTGCCTTTCCCAGACTTCACAGAATACCAGTAAAAAGAGAATGTTTAGAATGATATTAATACTATTTACTCTGAACAGCCAAGTTGTTTAACTATATAGACAGATTTATCCAAAGAGTATGTATTCCTACATAGGATATTATACAAATATTTTAGAAGGCTATGTCAAATAATATTTGATTGAAAAATATTTTATTTGGTTGGAAGTCAATTACTCTTCCATGGGCTTCCAGATCTTACTGTTTACTTGCCCAAAATTGGAAGAATACTACTTCTACAAAGTTGGCTTCAATTCTACAATGCAAGGGAAACGTCTAAAACTTTTGGCTCATCAGCTTCAGCTGACATTAGCTGGTGAATTTCTCATGAGTAAGGAGCGCTGTGATCCTCTTAACAACCCAGAAGGTAGTAGTAAAGAATTCTGAGTTTCTAAGTGTTTAATTTATATATTTTAACAAACAACAAATCAATTAGTATATATTATTCCACATTTTCATAGAGGGCTTATTAAGACAGCATTTCCAATTTGAAACCAACTCTTTTACATCAATATCATGTATGAAACTATTATTACATACCCGACAATTATTTTATCAGTATATATTAGTAAACTACTCCAAAGACTATAATGTGCTGTCATGTAGTATAATGTAAACATTATTCAACACAGCTTGAATTTTCAATCAACTTTAGATACTGTGGTATTCTGTGAATTAAACTCCAGAGGTTTTAAGTGATTCATTTTATTATAAACACTCAATCCAAAAAGATGATTAAAATAATTGAGATAAGGCTTGATTGTAAGGATAAACAGCCTTTTATTTCTAGTAACATCTGTGGTAATAATATGCTATCATTTAAACCAACTAGGATGGCTCACCATCTGTGGGTAAATGTAATTTTAGTAAATGTAATCTTTTCTAGTACTGGTGATAGTCTTTTTTTTTTTTTTTTTAACTGAATCATCCATCCTCTATCCTTTTGCAACCATGAAGTGAGATGGCAAGCTGAGGTCAGGAGTACAACTTCTTGCCATGTTCCAGAACCAAATTAACTGGCCCTCTTAAGAAATTTACCCATGACCTTGGCCTCAGTAGGATCTTGCTCTAAATCAGAGTCAACTTGCCTGGGACCCACCATAGATCAATTATTTTCTCTATTTAGCCATAATTCTGAAAAACGAAAAGAGTTACATTTTTGTTTATATGTCACTGTCTCAAATATAAATGACATTTTATTTTTGAACATAGTATAATAAATGAACAAATATTTACATTCCAGCACTTAGCCTGCACACTGTAATTCATTTTGCTTTAAGTTAAGTATTACAGTGAACTACAAGATTAACCTTCCCCAGACTCCATTGCAGTGTCCTTTTTTGGCGGCCTCGATATTTCTATTTTGTTCTTGACTGAGCTTACACACCGAGATCCATCACTTCCTGGGAGTAGCCACTTTAATCTTCATGGATTTTTTTGTACTGGTTCACATGGTACAGTTTACATAAATTTGAAATAGTTCAAAAAAATCCCACAAAAATACCCCCAAACCAACCAACAAACCAAGGTCTTACTTTATGTAAAAATGGAAACAATATGAATTCTCTATATTTAAAAAAATTATCTGGAATAGGAACACATCCAAGCTGGAGGGCCCAGTGAACTGTAACCTGTTTTTATGCTATTACCACATGGTGGTGCCACTTTGGCTGATAAACAGAACATTTGCCATCTTTGCTCAGTACCGTGTGAATCTCACTGTTGTTTATGTACAGTGGAACTTCAGTAAGTGATTATGATGACTAATGTGCTGTTATTTTACAAACTCTGTTATTATAATTGAAAATATTTTTATATCCTACGACAATCTCTCTCAAGCATTCATTAAGCGGTGCTTCTAGTGATAGTGCTGAAAAACACAGCCCCCAAAAACAGTAACACTGGAACAGACGTGAGTTGTGACAAAACACTATGAAGGCCAAATATCCATTATGACTCCCTGTGTTGGTAATTTAGGTGAAAGCACTCTAAAAAATTAGAGCTAATGAAGAAAAAACTAAAAAGAACAGTAAAGTAAAAGTAAGCTGCAATGCTGTACATTCATGCATTCCCCAAAGGATCTTCTTTACATCTTTTTCTTATGGGATAATTAGTCTTGAAGTATGAGTTTTATATTGTGAGACTGCTTCAGGAATACGTCTATCAAACAGATGTAAACGCCTTCTTCAAATACAGCATTTTCCCACCTTCTCCACGAAGTGCATCTCTTTCCACTACTACATCCCAGGCACACAGTAAACAGTGCAGCAATTATGAACGTGGGCTCTGGAGCTAGACTTCCTGGTTTTTAATCTCCAGGCTCCATCATTTTCCAGTTGTATGGCTTTGGCTAAGTTTCTTAACTTCACTGTACATCAGTTTCCTCATCTGAAAAATTAGGATGATACCACTACCCACCTGAAAGGGCTGTGGTAGGGACTGAATGAGCTTGATATAACACATTTAGAATGTGTGGCACTGAGTCACACCACGGAAATATTAGCTACTGTTGTGATCATCTTCATCACCACCTTCCCATCAACTCTTGATGATACTTTTAAGGCCGAATTTGTTTCACTGGGTTAAAAAAATAAGGTGTCCTTTTATTAACAGTATATGAATTATAGTGCATGCCATGGTTACTTGTAGGATATGCAGTGGCATGAAAGTATTAATGCTTCTTTTGAAAAGCTGTCAGAAATCTTTGTCACAGTTCTGAGGAGCCCTTCTAGTCTATGTACTGGGTAAGCAGCATGATTCTGGATAGGGTCTGCTAAGACACTAACATTTACATCAAGGACACGGCAGTGTCAAGTGGACATTTCTTTAGCCTTCTTACCTTCAGTCTGTCTTTGGGCAGCGCAACGACGCCTTGCTTAATGATTTCCAGGACCCGTTCCACTGACAGCTCAGCTCCAGCTTGCAGCAACCTGGAGCTAAAGAAGGTGATCACCTGTAATGTAAAGTGTTATTTTTTAAACAAGAAGAGGTATGAAATGTATTTTTAGTAGCCGCCTTTCTCACATGGTAGTCAAACTATAATGATTCCATTCCTACAGTGACCTGGCTTTTAATTCACTAGCCCTCCTAAACGCAGTTTGCTCTCCATTGGGTTTGATAGCCGAATCAGAGGCAACCCCTCAATATCCAGGGCTGATTATTCATTCTGTGAATTAAATAGCCTCCTGAATTCTACTCTTTCTTGTGCTGCCTGACCTTGCATTTGTATTTCATTTATAGAGCAGTATCCAACAGAAAGTGGGGAGAGAAAGCTAAACCCTAAAGCCTACCACTTTTGAAGCTTAATATTAGCTCTCTCTCTCTCTCTCTCTCAAAAGGGCTTCACAGGAAAGAATTTGAAACTAATGGCTAAAATGATGTTTTGCAAATTATCTATGAATTTAGCCACATTTCCCTTATCATGATCACCAGGGATAACAAATAACAACCTATAATTACTTTTGCTTCATGTTATAGCACAGCCCAAAGTATGCAGCAAGATATTAACACAGTAGCATTCTGCAAATACACGGTCCCTAAATATTTGTCACTAAAAAATGAAAACATCATTTTTCAGCAAATTATTTTTAAAACCACAATGTTCATAAATCAAGAAGACTGCAGATCCCTTTTAAATTCAAGAGAATAACATTTAGGTGTTTATAGCCAGACACGCAAAAATATAAAAAAATTATTGTGTTTTTGTAAAGTTGAGCATTACCTTTTATGTCTTCTATTTTATAGGTAAAATATATTAAGTTACAAACAATCCTTCACAAATGTTTTTATGCATTTTCTTTCAGAATTACTCTCCTAAATGCTAATTGTTTAAGAGTACAGTAACTTTTCTCTTACCTATTCTAGTGGAAAGTACACTATATTACACAAATGCTACTAAATGCATTTGTTCTGGAAGGGAAAGAGACTTAGCTGGCGCCACAGCCATTAACAAGCATGTGCCTCACAATTCTGTGGCAATGAGTGAGAACAAAGGCAGCTCATGGCTGGTGACACTGTGATTCCAGATAAACCATTTCTTTATCTCAAGCAGTTTGCTGGCACCACCAGCTACTTTGCAAGTTGCTTATTTGTCCACAAGTTGGTTTTTCGGTATGTTCCTGTGGGCCTTGTTCTTCCCCATGTCGGATTTTAAGTTTTTTTTGCGTTTCTGGGATTAATATTTTGTTCAGAGTTTAGACACAGCAGGTCCAAAAATTGATTTTTTTTTTTTTTTTTTTTTTGAGACGGAGTCTCGCTCTGTCGCCCAGGCTGGAGTGCAGTGGCGCAATCTCGGCTCACTGCAAGCTCCGCCTCCCGGGTTCACGCCATTCTCCTGCCTCAGCCTCTCCGAGTAGCTGGGACTACAGGCGCCCGCCACCACGCCCGGCTAATTTTTTGTATTTTTAGTAGAGACAGGGTTTCACCGTGGTCTCGATCTCCTGACCTCGTGATTCGCCCACCTCGGCCTCCCAAAGTGCTGGGATTACAAGCTTGAGCCACCGTGCCCGGCCCCCCAAAATTGATTTTTATAATATAGTGAATAAATATTTGAAGAAAGACACAACACAGATAGCAAAACATATTGTAATAGATTAAAATCCTATTTTAAAAATATGCAACAATGAATACACAAAATAAATGCTTTCCTTTTGTGTAAATATCTTCACAGGTTGTACACTGAGCATAGTTTTTCTGAGAAAATAATTGGTTAACCATATGAAATGCCAATTTTGTTGGTAAAAAAATGGTTTAATGTTAGAAATTTCATATGGGTCAACCTAACACCTATGCATAGTATCTTCTTTGACCAAAAAAATACTTAAAAAGTAGGAGCATATCTGTTAAAAACACATTCTAAAAAATAAAAAAATGATAAAAAGTAGATAGATGTTACATATGCTTGAGGCTTACTGAATTTTTTTTTCTTTCTAACGTGCTGAAAGCTGATATTTCACTACTGGATTTTTGTTTTGTTTACAGCAGTAGATCATACAGACAAGGAGTAGTTCTCAAGCACGGCTGATCATCAGAAGTAGCTGAGAAGCCTTGTGAAATTCTGATCCCAGGGCCTGGTCAGGGACCTTCTATTATACATCAGGCTCTCCAGGTGATTTTGATGACCAGCCAGAATCTAGACCAGAGGTTTCCAAACTTTTCAGTTGTACACATCTACAAGTAAAAAAATGAGGATGTGCTTGCAATATATGTTCTAGTTCTTTATAAATCATGCAATATACTATAGCACTAATGTTTTACATATTATAACATGTTCATAAAATAAATTTAAAAGAATGAGATAAAGATAAAATGAATTAGATTAAAAAAACCAATGATACAAAACACGTTTTTTGTACTCATTAAAATGTCATTGAAAATAATCTGGGTAATTACAGATTACTAATCACAGCAATTTCACATGACCATCAGCAAGCACAGTATTCACCCACGGTAAGATGCATCGTTTATTACAGTGAATATTAAATCCATAGTGCCAACAGTCTTCCTGATAACTTTTATGGATCCACTTTCTGTGAGATTAGACTGGTTCATCAGTGTTTTTCCCTTGTAATGTGGCACTTGTTCCAGGAGGAGGGGGATGTCAGCTCTGCCATTATCTTTTGTCATATGTGCTTATATTTTTCTATCACCTTCAGTATGTGGGGAAACACGCTATTTCGTGAGGGTTTAACTAAATCTAGATACTGTAACCAGGAACACATATACTACACTAAGCTTTACGTGAATGAACAGGTGAACGCATGTATGCCAAGCCCTAAAAGTTGAGGAACTCCTATCTCCTCCCTCGGGATATCCGGAGTATTGAGGCTGACACAGACCCTGGAAGGTTGTAAAGGCCAATACTATTAGTAAAACTAAATCTCCTTATTTTTAGATGAATAAATAACGGCTCTAATATTTTCTTTCCATGCTTCTACGGATGAACTGTTAGTACAATCTCTGGGGCATGTGCAGCCATCCGCTTTGATAATAACTAATCGAGATAACAAAATGCACATAATCAGAGTTAAAGGGAACTCACAGTATTCACTTACTACTCAATGACATGACAGACCAACAAAAGGGAGCGTACTTATGTGTCACACCACCAAGAACAAAGTAATGCAATGACAGTTTTGCTTTGTTGACTCTGTGGCCTATACTGGCTTTCCTCTAAGCCACAAGGAATTTCCATTTCCAGGGAGAGCTGCAGAGTAGGCATGAGGTTGGGTTTCTAACTAAATTCCTTTTTCAAACTGGTTCTCATTTGTATGTTTTAAAGCTGACATTCCCATGTTTTTGCATTAAAACACACACGGATTTTAGAAAATGATAAAACAACCACTTGCAGAAGGGAAGTATAATTTATGTATCAAAACCGAAGGAAACAAATCTATCCTGAATGTTTATCATGAACTGTGTGCTGTACATATACTATTTATTTAATTCTCACAACAATCCCCTGAGGCTGATAAAAATCTCTGTCCTACAGAACCATAAAAAGGATCAGAGAGACAAACTAGACTGGGATGACCCAGGCAAGTGGGAGGAGTAGGACTCTAGCTCAGGTATTTCTTCTTACTTTATCATGTCTCCGGCAATTCCTACGAAGCAAAATGGAGCACTAGCTTCGTTTTTCAAATAGGAGATATCTAAGTGAAAGGTGTAAGTTGTTTAGCCAAACCTTTCAGATGTTGTCTGACTGCAACACCAGCGAAGAAAGTGAAACAATTCAAAGATAAGAGCTTCTATTTCCTACTCCCAGGTTATAATTTTGCATATAATAGTACTTTTAGTGATGATGACTACAACAGATGTGTGGCTTTTATCAATTTGTATAGCAACCATTAAAACCGTTAAAATAGATGAACTTTTATTCCTGTGAAAATCTCTGCATGAGACACAGCCAATAACAGAAAAAATTTAAGTAAACCTTTAGTGAAAGTGGGGATGAATGCTTTGTCAGTGTAATTCAAAGACAACCTTTCAAAGGAAGGTACTTTTCCACAGCGCATGTTTTACAACCCTCCTCTACCTACCATATTTGGCTATAACTCATGAAATCCAAGTACAGCATATTACCTTCCATTATGCTATTAGCTTTGAACAGTGATTGCCCAATGTCATATACTGATTAATCAGTTGTATACTTTGAGTAATGTCAAATCACATTTAACCACCGGTCATGAAACAAGTGAATGATTATTATTAATAGATCACAGATTAATAGAAATGAGAAGCTTTTCTGGAGTAGAGGAGGATAAAAAGGAGCTAGTATGTGCTCGTCAGGCAAACATGCTTGCTAAAAATGGCCACTCTCCTAAGAGGTAGAAGCAGACAGCTAAGTTTTATTTTATTTTTATTTTTTAAGACAACGATAAACATGTAAAATACATATATATTTCCTCATTGACTTGTTGAGTTTCCCCTCAAGTTACTGTATTTTAATCAATACATATATTGACAATCCATTCAGCAGAGGAGCTCTCCCGAGGATTTACCAGGGAAATAAATAGATGATACCATTTTCTCTCTTGAAGAAAGACACAGTATAATTTGTGAGGTAAGACAGATCAAACCTGTATAATCAGAAAAGACATCGTGGTAAAGTGGATAATAAACTACTCAAAGAAGGCTTAGATTTGAGTCCCGCCTCTGATACTAGCAATGTGACTTGTAAAACACTCAACATCTAGATGTAGCATGATGCAGTGGTTTAGAGAACTTACCTGGTGTCGGACTGCCTGGGTTTAAATCCCACCTCTCCTTATAATATCTTCAAAGTGACAAAGTTGCAGCATCTACTGCATAGGAACCAATAATGATAATGTGGCAACTTTGTCATTTTGTAAATGAGGGTACTGATATATACCTAATAACAGCAAGAGCTAACGTTCTGTGAGCACTTACCATGTGCAAAGCACTTTGCGCTGTGCAGACATTAACTTATTTAAGGCTGTAAATTTCTCTCTGAGCTTTTGCTGGGTCCCACAAATTTTGACATGTTACATTTTCATTTTTGCTCACTTTAAATTTGTTCTATTTCCCTTGTAAACTTCTTTTTGACACATGGGTGTACTGTTCAATTTCCAAGTATTCGGAGATTTTCCAAATATCTTTCTTATTGATTTCTATTCAATAGTTTAATTTCACTGTGGTCAAAGAATATACTCTAGGTGATCTTATGTCATTTAAATTTGCTGAGGTTTGTTTTACGGCCCCATACATGGTATCTCTTAGAGAATGGTTCACGTGCACTGATGTTGTTGGGTGGCATATTTTATAAATGTCAACTCATCAAGTTAGTGGTTAGTATTGTTTGGGTCTTCTATATCATCACAAATTTTCTGTTTATTTTTTGTATCGATTACTGAGAAAGAAGTGTTGACTTCTCCAATTATGGGTTTGTTTGTGTCTTCTTGCCATTCTATCAGTTTTTATTTCATGCATTTTGGAGCTCTGTCGTGTACATATTTATGGTTGTTATGTCTCCTTGGTGAATTGACTTCTTTATCATTACATGGAGTCCCTCTTTATCCCTGGTAATGCTCCCTGTGTTGAAGTCTACTTTATCTGCTATTAATATAGTCATCCTACCCTTTTTTTTTAAATTAATGCTTACATAGTAAAACTTCTTTTATCCTTTTGCTTTTAACCAATCTATTTCTTTATGTTTAAGGTGGGTTTCTTATAGATAGCACATAGTTAGGTCTTGCTTTTTATCCAATCTGAAAATTTCTGTCTTTTAATTGGGGCGTCAGGATTATTTGCATTTGATTTAATTATTGGCATGGATGGATTTAAATACATGGATGGATTTTTGTTGTTGTTGTTCCACTATTTTTTTGTTGTTGTTCCACTATTATTTATTCTGCTTTTCCTGCCTGCTTTTGGACTGGGTATAATTTTACAATTTCTATCTTATCTCCATCTTTGGCTTACTACTTATATTTCTATTTCCATTTTTTTTTAGTGGTTGCCCTAGAGTTTATACTATACACTTTAAATTATCACAGTCTACCTTCAAATAATATTATACTACTTGACATTGTGAAGAACTGTGAAAAGTGAAATGGTACCCTACTTGTGAGTTAACAAGTTATCCAGCCTATAGTTCATGGGTCCAGGAAGAAGAGAAATTTCTGGGTCAGAGACGGAGGGAAGTTTGTTAGTCACAGCAACAGCAGTGATCAGGGCATCTGCATTACCACACTGGCTCCCCAAGCCCCAATTTGCTCAGGGTGATGTGACAAGGGTCAGACAACACCTGCACATGCAGTAAATTATATTAAAGGACAGAATCCTGAGCTTACAGAAGCCGAATCTCTTAGAATGGTCAGTAACCATGCCTATCTTACTCCAGAAGGAGATACAAGCATCTTTGAAAAGATAATCTAGAGCAAAGGTCAGTGCCTTTGCTCACAAGATGAAGTCTCTGGAAAATTATCTCCCAACACACATATGTGCCAACTTCCAATTCTTCCCTTTCATCCTTTGTGCTACTGCTGACACACATCTTACTTTTACATGTTATAAATCCCATAATACATTGCTACTATTTTTTATTTTAGACAAAATGGGTTGGCAACCTATAGCCTGCGGGCCAAATCTGGCCTGTTGTCTGTTTTTGTAAATAAAGTTTTAATGGAACATAGCCATACCCACTTGTTTACACATAGTCTATGACTGCCATTGAATTACAATGGTTGAGTAGAGTTGTGACAGGGACTATGCGGCCTGTGAAGACTAAAATATTTACAATCTGATCACTTACAGAAAAAGTTTGAGGACCTCTTCTTCCGACGGTCAATTATTTTATACAGTGAATCAATGTAAGAAAAAGCTTTTTATGTTTACCTTTATTTTTGCTATTTTTGGAGCTCTGAATTTCTTTTTGTAGATCCAAGTTTCTGTCAGATATGATAGTTCTTCTGTTTGAATAACTTCCATTAACTAGTCTATAGTACACACTAGCAATAAGTTCTCTCAGTTTTGTTTGAAACGTCATTATTTTGTATTCAGTTTTTAAAGACATTTTTGGGGGTAAGATTTTTTTTTTTTTTTCATTTTAGCATTATAAAGACGTCACTTCATTATCTGACTTGCCTAGGTTCTGTCAAGTAAACTGCTGTTACTATCTTTGTTCCTCTGTATATGTTTCTTTTTTCTCTGGCTGAATTCAAGACTGTGTTTTTTCTTTTATCTTTGATTTTCAGATGTTTAAATATAATGCCTTTTAAAAAAATGGATTTATCCTGATTAGGGTTCTCTGCGCTTCTTGGATCTGTGGTTTGATGTCAGTATTTTTGGAAAATTCTCAGCTATTATCTCTTCAAATATTTCTTCTGACCTGTTCTTTCTCTCTTCTCCTTCTGAGACTCCAATTACATGTATATTGAATCATCTGATATCGTCCTATAGCTCTTGGATGCTAGGTTCTCATTTTTCACGTTTTTCTCATTGTTTTTATTTGCATAATTTCTACTGACCTATCTTCAAGATCACAGATGTTTTTCACAAGCCCACTAATGAGCCAGTCATGGCAATTCTTTGTCTGTCATATGTTTTTTTACTTCTAGCATTCCCATTTTATTTTTTCTTACAGTTCCCATCTCTCTCTGGAACTGTTTATATATGTTGTCACCTTTTCCCCTAGGACAAAGATTGGTATATGTCTTCTATAAATAACCAGGTAGTAAATATTTTAAGTTTTGTGGGTCCCAATATAGTTTCTGTAACTTATTCTTCTTCTTTTTTTTTTTAAACAACCCTTTAAAAATGTAAAAAACATACTTATTTCACAGGCTGTACAAAGACAAGCTGTGGGCTGCATTTGCCCTATGGGTCCTACTTAGGTGACCTTCACACCAGATCTTTGAAACTGATAAATCATAATTACAGTCCCAGTCTGACAGTTCCAACATCTGAGTCATCACTGAGTCTGGGTCTGTTGTCTGTTGACAACATTATATTTTTCATGCCTTTTTATGTCTCATAATGCTTGGCTGAATGTTAGACATCATGTGTAGAACTGTAGAGACTGACAAATACTATTTATGATAAATTAGGGCACATCTCTTCTTAGGGCAGGCTTGGAGGTTGAGCTGATTCACTCAGAAGGTGTGCTAAATTTGAGTTTTGCTGTTGCTGTGGCTACCTTCAGTGTACCACATCCTTTAATGATGTCTTCTGCTTTGCTGGGATCTGAAGTGCCACAGGTTTTTCAACGTTCATGCTCCACTTTCTGCTTTCAGTGAGCTCTGCATACCTGGGTCCCAGAGCAGGGTCTGTATCCATGCCCTTGATCTTTCCCAGCAGTAGATGCTGCTGTTTGTTACTCAGTACTTGCTAGGCTGGTGGCAGAAGATAGGGGATTCTCTACCTGCTGTCCTAAGACCTCAGTCTTAAATGGGGCTTTCTATGCCTGGGCCTAGGGCATAAGGCTTTCTTAGCTTTCTCTTCCCTTTCTTCCGATGGCAGCCAGCCTTTGCCCTGTATCTGTGATGAGTTGTCGGTAGGATACCTCTAACAGTACTCTTATAGAATCCTGGGCTGGGACAGTTTCCTGCTCTTTACCCAGAAGTAGAGAGTTTTTTGTTTTATCTTTTACATGCAATAATGGGTCTCTACCTATGCCCTGAGGGCAACAAGGTTTGGTGCCCGCCTCTGCACCCCCTCCCCTCCCCTCCTCACCCCCTAACCCCCGCCGGCAATCTAAGGCTTTTGTACCATATGAAAGAAAGGTCTGGCAGGGGAATGATGCTACGCATTTTTCTATAGGTACATCACCTTGGGAGGCTCTCTCTGGCTTCCTGCTGTGCCCCCAGTCTCAGTGGAAAATAGCCTGTGAGTGCAAATGCCTCTAGTGCTTGGGTCTCCTGGGTGTTCTGTAATGTCACGCTAGTCCACACTCAACCTTTGGCAAGTTATTAAAATTGCATCTGATTTCTTTTTACCCACTTGTATGGTGGCTGCCTAGTCCTGTGCTCTGCCACAGGTGATCCAGTCCTGGTGTCTCACCTCAACTTGAGGGGTGGGTGGGCCGATGATCCCTCCTTGGGATCTAGGCTACTTGGTTGCCCTGTGACCTCAGCTCATTGATAGGTTCAAGAAAAGTTATGATTTTGTAGTGTACCTCTTTCTCTTTGTTAGGGTAGAACTCTTCCTAGCTTTCTATATCCTAGGCTGAAACTCTAGGGAATTTATTTTTTAGTAGTAAATTTACTGAGGTACAATTTCATACAATAAAATAAACCTACTCATTTTAATGGTACAGTTCAACCAGTTTTGACAAATATGCATACCCTGTAACCATCTGCCCCTCATTATCACAGAATATTCACTCCACTTTCCCACCCAGTTCCCCATCACTCTGTCCCACCCACTATTCTCTGTGCCTAGAGTGCTCTGTCCCCAGATAGCTGCATAGCTCATTCTCTACCTGCTTCAAGTTTTAGCTCAAACTCACCTTCTAAGAGGCTTCCCTGATCACATTCTTTCAATCTGCAATCTCCTACCCATATTCTAATGAGCTCTCATTATTCTCCTTTCTTATTCTTTTTTTTTTTCCTTAAGCAACTGGGTAGATATTGATGTCATATACTGGGATAAGAAAGGCTATAGAAGAAAATATTTTATATTGCATTGGTTTTTGCAAGAAAATCAAGAATTATGATTTAACCTTGTTCAACAATTGTGGGACTGTCAAGTCAATAGCCTAATGTGCTAGTTTAGAGCTTGATAAGGATGGTTAGGTCTGGAAATACACAAGATCTAATGTGAATTCTACACTGTCCAGAGATAAAAAGATTTCTTGCCTTTACCATACTATACAATGGTTATAGTTCATTGCGTCTGTCCTCTACTCATATTCAGCCATTTCTTAGGTAACCAGACAATTTATTTTATGTTCTCTCTTGTTTGGTGTCATATTCTACCTTGTCTTGCTGCTTAATTCAGCCTGATCATATCACCTTATGCTTTAGATGGGAGAGATAGGCACCAGTGTGTAATAAAAATGTGGGCACTTGAAAAACATATATCTAATTCCTTCTGCAGAAGTTAAAAGTGCTCCAAGGTTAGCCACTTCTGTCTTCTGAGATAATGAGTGCTGCTAAATGTCTTAACCAAAAATAATCAACTCTCAACTCCCTGCCTGCTAAAAATACCTCCACCAACTTTTTTCTTCTACAGTCTTTCACAGAGTTAACTTCTGAAGGTTAACTCTGTGAAAGAAGAAGGTAGCAAAAGCTTGTTTAAGCCAAAATTTCAGGGGTCTTTGGGGGATAGAAGGGGAAGGTAAAGTACTGAAAAAGGCACAGAGTAGAGACGTTATTTATATCTTTATCGCAGCATTCTTTTCAAAATATGTAAAAGGAGGTTAAAATGTTTTTTAAATGAATTTCCAGTGTGCCCAGCACTATTTTGGATGATAGTATTCTACAAAAAGTTGTTGGAAAACCTGCTCATTTGGAAACTTAATTAGGTTTATCCAAGTGAATGTTGAAAACACGGGATTTAATAGAATGAGAACCTGGATTCTGGGCCTGGTTGACTGACTTGCTAGCTAAGTGATCTCAAGCCTACTATTTCCCTTCTCTAGCCCTGCTCTCCCTTCCTCCTAGGGATGGCGAAAGGGCCAATGACATAAAGCCCCCTGCAATGATATGTGATAACTATCCAAGACAATGATCCTTAGGCAGGAATGTATATTAATAGCATCTGAGAAACCTCTCAGCATCTTGATTTTCTTATCTGTAAAGTGGGATAATAATCCTAGCTCACGTGGATTAAGGATGGTAAAAGAGGTCATATACATGAGGCACTCAAGCCTCATTCCCATCATTTAGAAGGTGTACTTAAAACTGTTTAGGCATTTGTTTATATGGTTTTAAGAACTGCATAACAGCATATAGTCAAATGTTTAGCCTGAGAATGCAGTTTTCATTGAATACAGGTGAAGTGCAAACAAGTGGTCCATTCTTCCGACAATGACAGAAAAGTAAGCACTGGGTATAAGTCCAACTTAACATCCTGCTTTTATTTCCATATGGTTCTATACTGTGTGCTTACAGTGAGGTCCTTTCTACTTCCTCACCTCCACTCTGCCTTTCACTTCTTCCAAAGGAGAATGTGTTTCAAATGGATGTAGTTTAAATTCTTTGCATGGTTCTGTGTGTCCTGATTAAAAAAAATTAGTATGGTCTTTCAGAGACTTTTTTTTCTTTTTCTTTCGTGTGTGTGTGTGTGTGTGTGTGTGTGTGTGTGTGTGTGTGTGTTTAAGAGATGGTGTCTCGCTACATTGCCCAGGGTGATCTTGAATTTCTGGGCTCAAGAGATTCTCCTGACTCAGTCTCCTGAGCAGCTGGGATAACAGTGCACCACCACGCCTGGCTCTCAGAGACATTTTTAAGGATATCAATTGCCTGGTTACTAAGAATGTTCCTCATTGCACCACTGATGGAATAAAGACCGATTTGACATCATTAGAACTGATTTTGAAAGAGAAAGTAATTAGGTTTGTGGATATGATCAGATGGTTTCATAGGCAACTGTGGGAGCATTTAGTGAATGCGTATAGTGGTTAGGCAGAATTATTACAAACATAGGCCTTATCATCAAACTCTGGGTTTAAGTTCTGGCTGTATCACTTTCTGAATGTGTGACAGTAAACAAGTTAATTAATCTTTCTAACTTGGTTTCTTTATCTGTAAATTGAGGACTAAAATGAAATATACCTCATGGTTTATTTTTTAATGAGGATTAAGTAAGTTAATGCATGTAAGTGCTTAGCAAGTATGCAATAAAAGCTAGTGATGATTAGAAAAGAAGCAAATGGCTTTTGATGTGGTTTAAATAGAATGTTAAAGCTAAATACTCCAAATGATGTGTAATATTGCAGCTATTGCAGCTATGACCACAGGGGAAAAAAAAATCTCTGGTTTAGTCTTTTGTCAGGAACACTAAGAAAATATTGCCTATCACAATGAAAGGTACTGGGAATTAGAGATTATTTATCTCCCATTTACTGCAGGTGTATATTACCAGACATACATAGTCCATAGTTCAGGTGACTATCTTTAAACATTTTTTTAAAGCAAAAAAGCAAGATAGGAAGGAATGAAAAAAGAAATTGGAATGAGGGAGGTCCAGAGAAAGGTAAAAGTTAGAACAGATGGGATAGAGGACTGCCACAAGGGCAGACTGAAATGAATGGGATGACACAGTTTAGAAACATGAAGACTGAAAATGGACATGTTGGATATTTCTAGAATGTAAAGATCTGAATAAATCTTGGAAAACCAGGAATATCTCCTGGAGCTTGAAAGAGATCATTAATAAACAAACGTAAGAAAATACTATTTTAATATTACGATGCCCATTCTTGGGTGATATTCTTAGACGAAATATTAGACATCAAGAGTCTCAAGACTATAAAAGGCCACACTTCACATCAGATTAATTTTAAAAAGATAAAAGGATAGGAAAAGAAACATGCCAACAGCATAGCCCCACAGGTTTTTGTTTTCCTTGGGAATCCTTATAGTAGTTTTTGGGCTAGTCTTTGACCCTTCAAATGACAGCTCAGATGCAAGAGAATGAGACTACTGTAGGTAGATGCAATAGCCACCCTACCTTAGAAACCATGTCCCAAATAGAAACCAATATCCTTGTGACAGTCTCAGCTTCTAGGTCCTTGTAAAGGACATGCCCAGTTACAAGAATTCTCTCATTCGGAGAAGCCCAAAGTGATGGCTTCTCATCAAGTATTTGTAGTTCATTCATAGTCCTCCAAGTAATGACTCAGCTTACCAATCAAATGTCATTTTATCACATCACCATTTTATCATAGCAGTGTTGCTTGGTAACACAACTGACATTCTACCTCCATTAGATTTCCAGAGAACTGGGCTAGAAGCATCTTAACGCAAGGCCAATTTCTCATGTAAAAGGAGAGTTTTGTGAAACCTTTACCCACAAGCATAATGAGTCTTAAACTCAGTATTTTACCTCCAAAAATACTACTGGGAAGAAATAGAAATGAATTTGGAGAAATTCATGAATAACATGGTTAGAAAAAGCTTTTCAGAAGTAAGTAAACAGCTAGCCTATAAAGTTGCCTTCATACAGAGAACGATTTCTACTGAATGTTATAATCCTTAAGACTGCTTGCAGGAATAACTGTTAAGAGGAATGGATAAAGGCCCTGCTTGAGTTCCGGATAGTTTCTTTGAGAGCTGAGATGAGAGCAGGGACGGCATTCTCCCATGAGATACCCCCAGTCCCCATGGACTCTTTTCTTTCCTTAATAACGGGTACTTTTGCATTCTCATCTTCTATCAAAGCATAAAACTAACAGGAATTCTTAGACTATAAACCACAATTTACCATGTTTTCAAAAATAATCTATCCCATAAAAGACGGAGTTAACTCGTGATAGGTGTTCCTTAGGCAATACTTTGTTTCATAATCTTATTAACACTGACACTTCTCAATTTTAAAGAGATCTTATTAACACCAATACTTCTTAATTAAAACTCAGAGTTAACAAGCAGGACATGGGGCCAGAGATGAAATAATCGAGAAGTTGCCAAGGATGCTCTCACACACATCCTAAATATCAGTGAAGCTACATGGAGTACAGGTTCATAAAGATTTCCCTTAAAATGTCAAAGTTTGATTCTTAAAATAAACATCCTTGTGTGAAATGGTGTTTCTGCTTTATCTTGACTGCACTGATGGCAATTATACCCAAATTCCCCAATTCTGTTAATGATATCTAAATGAAGTCAATATAAGTTTAGGAAAATGACAAGAGTGTCCATGGCAAAATATTTTGCTATAGCTGCAACCGTTAGGTATACAGTTGAAGCAGCTTAAGGAAAGCCAATGAAATTAAGCTGACAGAAGAGTTTTAATATTAATTTCTGTTTACCAGCAATCATGAAAAAGCCATGAAAATCAATGAATGGATTTGCAACAGTATACTCAACTGTAGGTTAAACTCACATTTAATTGTGTAGATTCCAGAGTATCCAGCAGTTAATACATCCTATGTGTTTCATATGTTTATCAGCCATTTAGCATTCCTCTTTTTGGAGTCCCTGTTCAATTCTTGTTAGTTTTTCTATTGAGTTATTTATCTATTATTAATATATATTTTGTTATATTCTAGATTCTAGACTTTTCTTGGTTGTATGTTGCAAATACCCAGTCTCTAACACAGCTAAAACTTTTTAACAGAACTCTAAAACTCCTCTCCAAATAGTCAAACAGATCAAGTAACATTCTCAAATCCGCTCTTTCTATGGAGACCTGCTACCTGCCACACCCACTGTGTACTGGTTCTGCACACTACAGTGTATTCTTGGGAATAGCCTTCAGTGCTCTCCTTTCGTTAAGCCTGGCTTCTTTGTCTTCGTCTTTCTTTGTTTACTACTTTGTGTTGATGGAACATATAGTAGCTTTAGCAGAGATCGGGTTGGTTTCACCGTGTCAGCCAGGATGGTCTCCATCATCATGACCTCGTGCTCCGCCCATCTCGGCCTCCCAAAGCACTGGGATTACAGGCATGAGCCACTGCACCCAGCCTTTTTTTTTTTTTTTTGTGAGATGGAGTTTAACTCTTGTTGTCCAGGCCGGAGTACAATGGTGTGATCTCGGCTCACTGCAACCTCTATTTCCTGGGTTCAAGCGATTCTCCTGCCTCAGCCTCTCAAGTAGCTGGGATTATAGGCATCAGCCGCCACGCCCAGCCCAGAGGCATAAATTCTATGGTTTTTCTGGAAAGCAATTTGGCAACCTGTGTTGGATCTTGAAAATAAAGATACCTTTTGACAGTAAAACTAGTAAAATTCCACCTTTAAAACCATACCAAAAATATAATTTTAAAATTTGAAATAAGACTTATTTATAAACTTTTCATTCATCGTGAATTGATATAAAACACTGGAAATAAATGAACAAAAATGGGATAATAGTTATATATATTTTAGGACACAAAGATGGGCTAGATAGAAATTAAAATGTGAGACTTTCAAAGAATTGATAATACCATAGAAAAATGCTCACGGTCTAAGTGTAAAGTAAAAGTGGCAGAATAAAGAACCGTATGAAGTATGACTTCAATTGTATTAAATACGTATGTGTGTATATACAATACGCACACAGATTACCACAACTATTATAGCAAAATAGACTGCAAATACAGTTAATGTTAAAAGAAGAAACTCTTACTATTATAGTTCTTACCAAGGCTTATTATTAAACATTGTCTGCTTTAACACTTAAAAAAGAATCATAATAAATGTCTTCATTTACACTCACCAGATCAATATTTTGCATTATATCCTGAAATGAAGGATGAGTTCGAAATTGTTCAAAGAGATCGCGTTTGTAAAGCAGGGCGTATACCAAGTTTGGGTTGTGGTGAAGGGAATTTGTCAGGCAGGAGTTGATGATCTCTAACATCATTCGAATCACTTCTTCAATGACATTTAGGTCTTGTGCCTTATAGAGAAAAGAAACCCCAACATAGAGTCAGTCTTTTCCTCCTTGCAATAGAATTAATCAAAATAAGAGTAATTGCCTCAAAATTATAACAGCATTGGAAAGATCACGAAGAGAAGCTCATCAAGATTATTTCTGTCAAGAATCTTAAGAATGAGATTTATCAGTTACTAAAGGATTTGGGTTAAAATCTTTTGAACTCAGTATGGTAATAATTAGGAATTTCATATAATAAATTATAGACTTACCAATCTAGAGGGAAATTTGGAGCTGACTCAGCTCCTCATTTAATAGGTCCATACTGGTATTCTCATTATTGTATTACCCTAAATCGCTAAGACTTCCATGATGTAGAGTAGTGGTAGGGTTGTACCCATTCCAAGAAAAATGCCTAGTTCAGAAGATGACTTCATTTCTCTACACTGTCATTTCAGTCTTTATATTTCAGATAGCCTGATTTTGTCACCGTTTCCTCAGAGTGAATAGTCTTTGGGAATCTGAACATAAAATAGTTACCAAACAGTAAAGCTCAAAGTAAGCAATCAGCAAACCTCTTGGAAGAAAAGGGCAATGGAAAGAGCAAGCACATGGGTATATACAACAGACTTTCCTCTCCTCTTCAGTTTTCTATAATACATTTGACAGTTGAAGCAAAAATTATAACATTGATGTGGTTCTCAATGTATACAAAGGAATATCTAAAACAATTATAAGCAAAGGTGGGTAAGGGATTTAAAGGGACAAAGGTTTCTACATCTCACTTGAACTGGTAAAATATCAACACTACTAGACTGCGATAAGCTATGTACATATAACGTAATGTCTAGAGCAAATCTACCTGACGAGAAACAAAAATACTATAGATATATCAAGGCTGGGTGCAGTGGCTCATGCCTGTAATACCAGCACTTTGGGAGGCCAAGGTGGTCAGATCACTTGAGCTCAGGAGTTCGAGACCAGCCTGGGCAACATGACGAAACCCCATGTACACAAAAATTAGCCTGGTGTGGTGGCACACATCTGTAGCCTCAGCTACTCGGGAGGCTGAGGTGAGAGGATGGCTTAAGCCTGAGAGGTGGAGGTTGCAGTGAGTTGAGATTGCTCCACTGCATTCCAGCCTGAGTGACAGAGCCAGAACCTGTCTCAAAAAAAAAAAAAAAAAAAAAAAAAAAAAAAAAAAGAAAAAGGAAAAAGAAAAAGGAAAAGGAAAAAAGAACTAGAGACATATCAAAATGGGATTCTAAAAAAATTTCCATACAGGAAGGCAGAAAAAATGCAAATGAAAAAGGGAAACCAACTAAAAACAGAAAGTAAAATGGTAGTTACACATTAATAACTACATTAATTGCAAATAGTCTACAATAGTTAAAATCCGAGGATTGGCAGAGTGGATTAAAAGCACACCACCCAACTATATGCTATCTATGAGAAACTTCTAATACAGTTAGGTTGAAAGTAAAAGGACGGAAAAAGATACCTACGCAAACGTAAGTCAAAAGAAAGCAGGAGTGGCTATACAGTATACCGTATCTTTAAGGGACTGGTTCCAGGACATCCCCCCTGCCTCAGAAATACCAAAAATCTGCAGATGCTCAAGTCCCTTATACAAATGGCATACTACAGTTGCTCACTCCATCCACAGATTTAAAAAAATCTGTGGATGTGGAATCCAAGGATATGAAGGGCCAACTGTATGTACTTTCAATCTGCATTGGTTGAATCTGTGCATGTATAACTCAAAATATGGAGGACTGACATATTAGTATCAGGTAAAGTAGACTCCAGAGACTATCTGGCCTATAAAATAAAAAATATTGACTATCTGGCTCTTTACAGAAAAAGTTTACTTCCCCTGCTTAAGAGATGAAAAGGTATGCCTATTTCCGTACAATTTACCTCTGTCTTTCTTATTTTTTTTTTTTGACTCAGGGTCTCCCTGTCACCTAGGCTGGAGAGCAGTGGTGCAACCCTAGCTCACTGCAGCCTTGAATTCCTGGGTTCAAGCAATTCTCCCATCTCAGCCTCCCAAAATGCTGGGATTTTATAGGTGAGCCACTGAACCCAGCCTCTGCCTCTGTTTTCTTAAATACAATTCTAACATTCAATTGAAATGTATGAAACATACAAAAAAGTAAGTAAAAGAATCCATGCTGAACAAAGTCATCAACAGAATATGACACAGAGATAAAACATTCTGAAAATATCAAAGAGGGAATATAAAAGAACTATGATCTACAAAATTTGTTTCAATTGATTGGGAATTTCAGCAGAGTTAAAAACTATAAGAAAGAGACAAATGGTAATGCTAGAAATTTCGTAAAATGTGGTGATTGCAGTGAAGAATGCCTTAAATAGGTTTCAACAATAGACTGGACAGAGCTTGGGAATAAATTGCAAACCTGAAGGCAGGTTAACAGAAATTGCACAAACTAACCCTACAAAGAGAAAAAAAGAGTGAGAAAACAAGACAGAGAATACAACAAGGGCTGTAAAATAATATGAAATGCATTAATATACATGTAATTGACTCCCAGAAGGAAAAGAGAAAGAATGGGGCAAAAGAGATATTCGAAGAGATAATGACTGAGCATTTCCTATAAATAATGAAAAAAAATCAAACAGATTCAAGCACATCAGAAAATACCCATGGTCACTCCACCCCCAAACAAAAACCAAAAGAACCCATGTACTTAGATCCATCAAATTCAAATTATTAAAGACCAAGACAAAGAGAAAATCTTGAGGACAGCTAAAAACAAAACAAAACAAAACAAAACAAAACAAAAAAACCCACACACATTAAATACAGAGCCGCAAAGATAAGAATCACAGCTGACTTAGGAGAAACGATGCAGTTCAATCTAAATGTAGTGGCATCATTAAAGCACTGAAATAACAGCCAAGTATCCCATACACAGCAAAAATATCTTTCAAATATGAAGGTGAAAAAAAAGACTTTTTCAGACAAAAATAAGTTGAGATAATGTATTACCTGCACTATACAAAATATTAAAGGGATTTCTTCAGGCAGAAGAAATATGAAGCCAGACAGAAATGTAGATGTCCACAAGGGAAGCAAGATATTTTTCTTATTTTTAATCACTCTAAAAGAGAGCTGACTTCTAAAGTAAAAATAGTTGAGATGTATTACAGGTTTATAGCATATATATAAAAAACATGTAAAATATATCATAACATTCTGCTGATGGACATCCAATGTATATCCAGTTTCCTTGTTTCTATGAGTAAGGCTGATTAGCCTCCTGGTAGATGTGTTATATATGGGTACTTTTATGTCTCTGGGATAGATTCCAGGAGAGGGATTGCTGAAAAGGCTGTATTTGTAAAGTTAATAGATGCCGTCAGATTGTTTAGGGTGATGACAATACACTTAAACTAGCAATGTAGGAAGGCCCTTTCTACCATTTTCTCACCAACAGCAGGTATACTTGTTTTTTTTAAAACTCACTACCTGAAAGATACAGAGAAATACACTGTTACTACCTTAGTGACCATTTCCCTGAATGGGAGTGCGAACCCTCTTGTGAACTGCACATATGAGGGATCTGGGTTGCACACTCCTTACAGGAATCTAATGCCTGATGATCTGAGGTGGAACTGAGGAGGTGATGCTAATGCTGGGGAGCAGCTGCAAATACAGATTAACAAGCTCAGTGCTCCCCTTGATTTTACATTATAGTGAGTTGTATAATTATTTCATTATATATTACAATGTAATAATAATAGAAACAAAGTGCACAATAAATGTTATGCACCTGAATCATCCTGAAACCATCAACCAGTCCATGGAAAAACTGTCTTCCACAAAACCGGGTCCCTGGTGCCAAAAAGGTTGGAGACTGCTGCTTTACATTCTTCAGTGTCACAACCACAAGTCTAGGTATTGGCTTATTTTTATTCATCTTGCTCAGTATATTCGGAGTGCACTTTTGACCTGAGAACCTAGTCTCTTCCATGAAGATAACTTGGATAATCTTTTCTAATTATTATCTTCCAATTTATTAACTCTCTTTGATAGCATCCAGTATAGATCACTGTTGCTTACTGAGCTTTGAATTTTAATGACTATATTTTTCATTTTTTTGGGGGGGGTTAAGTAATAAAAATTTATTGAGAATTCCTGGGTTGGTGGTTATCTCCTCCCAGCCTTGAGGGAGGGAACACTGTAGGAAATCACTGGGAAATCACGCACTGTCCCAACAGCTCCAGTTAACACAGGGAGGAGGAAAGTAATTCCCCAGAAAAGGGGCTAGTCTTCAGTCTTCCTTAATCCAAGAGGGGTTCAGGGAACCGGTGTGGGGGACCATTGCATGATACTGGGGCGGGGTAGGGCTGTGCTGGACCCCTGGCTGGCTCCTCAAAAACTGGAGAAGCAGATCCACTTCTTCTGGGGGTGGAGTTCTTGGTGACTAGGCTCATTTCTTACCCTTGATGAGGCTGTCACTTCCTCTGGCGAAACTTTCATCCTGTAGGTTCAGTACGAGGTTGTCAGCCGTGAGATAGATACGATTCTGTGATGTGGCGATCGTCTTGGAGATATTCTGGGCTGCTCGAATCTTGCGAAGTTTGATGTAGCCAGGGTTCTTGCTCAGTGCTTCTCCAAGCATCTTGGCAGCCTCGGCCTCACCCTCGGCCTGCACAATCTTCTGCCGCTGTTCCTGCTTCGCTTTTTCTACCAAGAATTGGGCCCGCTGGGCCTCCTGCTGGGCCACTTGTTTGGCTTCTACAGCAGCTGTGTACTCTCGGCTAAAGCTCAGCTCTGTGATGGCCACATCATCCAGGATGAGGCTGAAGTCCTTGGCCCTCTCTGTCAGCTCCCGGCGGATCAACAGGGATACCTGGGCCCGCTGGGTGATCAGCTGTGAGGCATTGAACTTGGCCACCACACTGTTGAGCACCTCGTTGACAATGGACGGCAACACTCGTTCCTCACAGTCCAGCCCTAGGCGCTGGTACATGCTAGGAAGCTCCTGAGCATTGGGTCCAGACAACACTTGCAGGGAGATATTCACCATCTGTAGGTCTTTGGAGCCTGTAGGGGAGATTTTTTGAGGTCTGGCCCGAATGTCATAGATAATGGGGTACTGGACCCAAGGGATCCTGAAGTGAAGGCCCTCGGCCAGGATAGTGTCCTGCTGCACTCCACCAATCCGATTGAAGATGGCTCCGTGCCTGCCTTCCACGGTGAACACGGATTTGCGCACACCGTAGGCCACAGCGCCAGCCCCTAGCAACAGCTTCAGGGCTGCCCATGCCCCGGGGC
The DNA here is from genome assembly GCF_009828535.3 of Hylobates moloch. NCBI lineage: Eukaryota > Metazoa > Chordata > Mammalia > Primates > Hylobatidae > Hylobates > Hylobates moloch. Next base: position 30,430,097 of record NW_026652280.1, on the reverse strand, counting down.
CTGGCGGGCAGCCGTCCTGCCAAGTCCTTCAAGTTCTGGGCCATGTCTGATCTTGAGGCCGGCGGCACCGGAGGTCAGAAGGGGGTGCCGGCCCGCCTCTACGCTGCTCCGGCTTAGGTACTGCACCCTTCACACGAGGGTTCGGGCCCGTAAGGCTGGCGAAAGCTATATTTTTCATTTTGAGCTTTCTAGTTAACTAGTTCTCTCTCACAGTCATGTTCTTACTTCATTTATTTCTGTTTTTATTTTTTTATGAATATTGGTCCTTCATTTATCCTTGAGGCTACTCAAAGTATTTCCAAAATTATTCTATTAGTTTTTAATTTTATTTGGATAAATTTACCTTAATTATGATCATGATTGTTATCTTTCTATTGTTAATTTCCGCATGTATTTTGTTAGGCAAGCTTATCTAATATGGTTTAATACTTCCAAATCTATAGGTTATGTGGTGGCTTCCTAGAGTCTCAGATTGAAACCAGGTCTCATAATTGGTGCCTCGGTGCTCCTGCCCTGCAATCATACTAAAGACAGTACCGGCCAGGTTTATCACCATACCAGTATCAGTTTGTTTCAAGATCCCATGGTGAGGCTGTTTCTGTGTACTCTTGCCTCCCTAGACATATAATTTAACTGTTATTATTAGCACATTTATTCAGGCTCTTTATTTCAATAAGGATCTATTCCAGCTCCTAATTTCTACCAGGGAATCTGGCACTAGTGTCTGGCCTACAGTAGCTGAGCTCCCAACCACTTCTCCTCCTTCCAGCTCAGCAGGCTCACTGTTTTGACTGCTTTTTCTGCTTCTGTTCCTTCAAGAAATAGCTATCTCATTTTGGGATTTGGATATGTGTTTAAAATGTTTTCTTTTTATGATTCATCTATTATTGTTATGTTTTTGAAGCAAAGGGGAGGAGATGAGACTTCAAATTTGGAACTAACAAGATAATCTTGACCAGAAGTTCTCTGAATTATATTTGCTTCTCATTTTGGTATTTGAATTAGTATAGAAGGAAGAGACTTCAAGCTTCAGAATTCTCTCTCATGGTCATTTAAGGGCAACCCAATGAAATGGTATGACTACTTTAGAAATATAATCAAGTCAAAATATTAGCTTTCTGTAGAATTTTATGTTCATATATATTTTATACACTCACTTATGCTAAGTGCTGATATATGAAACTTATACTTCAAAAATTATCTGCAGATAGCTTACAATTTCTGCTTTCAAACACACTGAGAGTTTATTCTCAATGTTTAAATAAGTAATTTGCTGAAACAAACAGGGTGATACACCCAACTCCTAACTAGGCACCTGCTACTTTAAACCCAGGCTAAAATATTGACTATTTATTTTATTCCCAAGTCAGGGAAAGTATAAAATAGAAACTTGAGGCCAGGTACAGCAGCTCACATCTGTAATCCTAGCATTTGGGGAGACTGAGGCAGGAGGATCACTTGAGGCCAGGAGTCAAAAGCAGTTTGGGCAACTAAGCAAGACCCCATCTCTACAAAAAATTTAAAAATTAGCTAGGTGTGGTGTGGTGGTGCATGCCTATAGTCCCAGTTACTCAAGAGGCTGAGGCAGGAGGATTGCCTGAGTTCAGGGGTTTGAGGCTGCAGTGAGCTATGATCATGCCACTGCACTCCAGCCTGGGCAACAGAGTGAGATCCTGTCTCAAAAAAAAAAGAAAGAAACTTTATATTAATAAGCATGTTCTACATTAGTTTTCACTTTGCATGACTCTGACTAAAGGCTCTTTAAGAGTTACACTAACCCTCTTATTTTTAGACTTATTGGGTATTTTACCAAACTTCTCTTACATTGTTTCTGTGACAAATTCTAATGTCATCTTTTATAGATTATATTCAGTTGCAGATTTATAAATTAAATGACAAGAACACATCGTTTTTAGCATTACTCAAATTGACTAACAATATACTGTGGGATGTTACAGCAAACACATTTTATACGATATCGTATTTGGCTGGACTGCCATGCTAGAAAGAATCTTCTGTATTTTAATGTACAACTATTTTGAAAAACAAAAATGAGAAACAAAATTCAGAAATAAGTTTAAAGAGTAGCTAATTATAATTTTCTGTCAATATTTATTTTAATATGTAACACTCTAAATAAGTTATTAGGCCAGGCATGGTGGCTGAGGCAGGCGGATCACAAGGTCAAGAGATCAAGACCATCCTGGCTAACACGGTGAAACCTTGCCTCTACTAAATATACAAAAAATTAGCTGGGTGTGGTGGCACACGCCTGTAATCCCAGCTACTCAGGAGGCTGAGGCAGGAGAATCACTTGAACCCAGTAGGCGGAGGTTGCAGTGAGCCGAGATCACCTATTGCACTCCAGCCTGGGTGACAGAGTGAGACACTGTCTCAAAAATAAATAAATAAAGTTATTAAAATTTCAATATAAAGAATCCCTATAAACCTCAACATAAATAGCCTTTTTATGAGGTTAAGAATAGTTTCCTTTCTGGTTATACCCAGGGGTGAAATTCCAAATATTTAACAACTAGTTGGCACTGCTAGTCCTAGTGGATGCAGGTTGAGCACAACCAGGGCAGCCCTATTAGCTTGCATTGGCTGGATGTCAGTGGTAGTAGTGACATAGTACTCTTAAGTATTCTCTTTCAAGAAAGAAAAACAAAATGAAGTTTCCTTGAAGTCAGGTCTATGTTAATTTTATTATATTCCAAAAACTATACCAAGAATTTCTACGTGCATTACTTTATTCAATTCAGCAATTCTTTAGTTTACTTCTAATTCAGTTATTATCTATCCAATTAGAAAGCTTAGAATTTGGTCAAAGAATCATAAAATTATAAAACACACTCAGAAGATACAAAAGACACTAAAGTCACTCCCCTTAATGCTAGAATCCCTTCTATAACATTCATCCCAAGTTGTCAACCAGCCCATCCTTGAATACGGAACACTTTTGAAAGGCTCCTCATTCTTTCTATGCAGTACAGAAATCTGTTGCAGTTTGGCAGAAGTCCGTCACCCTACTCCTACTCGCCGGTCTTCAGTCTATTCCACTGTCATAGCTATCATCTTCTTCTCAAGCCCATCAGCAACCTCAAGTGTCCCTCAATACAACCTGGTTTAAAGCCTGCTCATCATTTTATTTGCACTTTGCTAGATGTCTAGCATTTGGACTGTTTCGACCATAGACGTAATGCTGTGTATTCCATTATCTCCATTAAGATACATAAGTATTTATAAATTTGTAATCCTTGCAACTAATTCATTTCCATTTTTAAGTGACAACAGTTCTCAGCTAATCACTACTTTAATTATCCTTTATGGAACAGCCAGAATTCCTATGTGTAAGTCATTTCCTGGAAACCATGCTCTGGATCCTCCCATTGGTGTTGGAAGATCAACTACAGCTTCAAGGCACCAAGCAGATCATGAAATAATCACGAGCCAGAGGGGTAAATTATGTACCCTGAGATTCTGATTTACTAAAAACAAAGTATCAAATTTTTGACTAATTCTAATTTCTAAGGAAAACTATCTCAACAACTATAATTTCCCAGTTAATTGAATCTTGAACTTGCTACTATGATTAGATGTCTGGTGCAGGTACCTACTATACGTGGTAATAAATGAAATCCTTTACGTTTCATTTTTAAAAAGCATTATTGGGTTATAATCACCACTTGTAAAAAGAAGAAAAAGCATGAATTTGGAGAGTTTCTTTAAAATTACAAACCATCCAAATTTCAGTATTTAAATAGACCTAAAATGTTATCTAATCTCATGATTTGGGTGTCAGAACTTCAAATGGTATTTAATATTATTTGATTTTTTTCATAAATTTTAAATGAGGCAGCATTTGTAAAGTCCTTAAAACTGTGTGTAACACATGGTAAGCACTATGTGAGTGTTATCCAAAACATCCACAAATACATTTTCGAAGTATTTTGAAGGAGAAAAATCATTTTAGCTCTAGACACTATCATAAAAAATATAAATGGCTTTCCAAATTTGAAATTACTATAAGTGCAAAGAACTCAGAACTCATGTTTCTTAGTTTTAAATGTAAGTCCAAAATCCCACTCTTATTAATTTATAAAAGTAGTCAATGTATAGAAAAACTGACTTGCATTTATGAAATAAAATTTTACAGAAGACACGCTTTTGAAAACTAACCATATTTCCTCAGTATTGTGTCAAAATGAGCTTTGTCAGAGGTAGAATGTGCTGGCTCCTCAATGGAGCAGCCATGGTATTTTCCTCTTAGTCCTTACAGCTTCTGTAACAGGAACAGATTCCACGTCGGACAGGCTTTCTCCTCCAAAAAATGGGCATACTTATTTTACTGCAGACAATTTCAAATGTAATTTCATATCAAATAGAGAAGTTGGCCACTGTGGGAATGTTTTACCTTGTTAACAGCAGTCAGAGTTGCCTCTCATTCTATAAACTTCCTTTTCCTTTTAAGAGGGAATTTATACAGTTAAATAGTTTCAAATCTTTATTTTTAGTTTCCTTAAGAGAAGCATATGTATCTTGTTTGTATTAGTTTTGGGGGGATTCCAAGAGAGTTGTCTAAATTTCCTGCATTTTCAGCAGAAAATAAAACCTTCAACAAAATTAATGGGATTTTGCCAAAAGGGGGGAGTAGGGGGAGGAAATGCACAAGCAAAGTTCTCTTTAAAGTTAATGCGCCAATGGCCTTCAAAGGCAATCACTTGGTGATAGACTCTTGTTATCTTTACGTTGTTAATTCACTGGTGCACACACTGGAAAGCTTTGTGGCCGTGTTATTTCTAGCCAGAACTGGATTTGTCCCAAAACACTGAGCTTCTGATAGAAAGAACAGGTTTTATATTACACACAAAATCAGAGCTGAAGAATAAATCCTGTGACCTAAAAAGACAATGGGTAACCTTAATAAAGCAGTGGGGGGGAGGTGGTGAGGAGAGAGCAGTCACTGCACCACTGGTCTCATGCGGGGATGTAAAACCATGTGGTCTTTTTCTTTTCTTTTTTTTTTTCCATAATTTTTTTTTTTTATTATACTTTAGGGTTTTAGAGTACATGTGCACAATGTGCAGGTTTGTTACATATGTATCCATGTGCCATGTTGATTTCCTGCACCCATTAACTCGTCATTTAGCATTAGGTGTATCTCCTAATGCTGTCCCTCCCCCCTCCCCCCACCCCACAACAGTCCCCGGAGTGTGATGTTCCCCTTCCTGTGTCCATGAGTTCTCATTGTTCAATTCCCACCTATGAGTGAGAACATGCGGTGTTTGGTTTTTTGTCCTTGCGATAGTTTACTGAGAATGATGTTTTCCAGTTTCATCCATGTCCCTACAAAGGACACGAACTCATCATTTTTTATGGCTGCATAGTATTCCATGGTGTATATGTGCCACATTTTCTTAATCCAGTCTATCGTTGTTGGACATTTGGGTTGGTTCCAACTCTTTGCTATTGTGAATAGTGCTGCAATAAACATACGTGTGCATGTGTCTTTATAGCAGCATGATTTATAGTCCTTTGGGTATATACCCAGTAATGGGATGGCTGGGTCAAATGGTATTTCTAGTTCGAGATCCCTGAGGAATCGCCACACTGACTTCCACAATGGTTGAACTAGTTTACAGTCCCACCAACAGTGTAAAAGTGTTCCTATTTCTTCACATCCTCTCCAGCACCTATTGTTTCCTGATTTTTTAATGATGGCCATTCTAACTGGTGTGAGATGGTATCTCACTGTGGTTTTGATTTGCATTTCTCTGATGGCCAGTGATGATGAGCATTTCTTCATGTGTTTTTTGGCTGCATAAATGTCTTCTTTTGAGAAGTGTCTGTTCATGTCCTCTGCCCACTTTTTGATGGGGTTGTTTGTTTTTTTCTTGTAAATTTGTTTGAGTTCATTGTAGATTCTGGATATTAGCCCTTTGTCAGATGAGTAGGTTGCAAAAATTTTCTCCCATTCTGTAGGTTGCCTGTTCACTCTGATGATAGTTTCTTTTGCTGTGCAGAAGCTCTTTAGTTTAATGAGATCCCATTTGTCGATTTTGGCTTTTGTTGCCATTGCTTTTGGTGTTTTAGACATGAAGTCCTTGCCCACGCCTATGTCCTGAATGGTATTGCCTAGGTTTTCTTGTAGGATTTTAATGGTTTTAGGTCTAACATATAAGTCTTTAATCCATCTTGAATTAATTTTTGTATAAGGTGTAAGGAAGGGATCCAGTTTCAGCTTTCTACATATGGCTAGCCAGTTTTCCCAGCACCATTTATTAAATAGGGAATCCTTTCCCCATTTCTTGTTTTTGTCAGGTTTGTCAAAGATCAGATAGTTGTAGCTATGCGGCGTCATTTCTGAGGGCTCTGTTCTGTTCCATTGATCTATGTCTCTGTTGTGGTACCAGTACCATGCTGTTTTGGTTACTGTAGCCTTGTAGTATAGTTTAAAGTCAGGTAGCGTGAGGCCTCCAGCTTTGTTCTTTTGGCTTAGGATTGACTTGGCGATGCGGGCTCTTTTTTGGTTCCATATGAACTTTAAAGTAGTTTTTTCCAATTCTGTGAAGAAAGTCATTGGTAGCTTGATGGGGATGGCACTGAATCTATAAATTACCTTGGGCAGTATGGCCATTTTCATGATATTGATTCTTCCAACCCATGAGCATGGAATGTTCTTCCATTTGTTTGTATCCTCTTTTATTTCATTGAGCAGTGGTTTGTAGTTCTCCTTGAAGAGGTCCTTCACATCCCTTGTAAGTTGGATTCCTAGGTATTTTATTCTCTTTGAAGCAATTGTGAATGGGAGTTCACTCATGATTTGGCTCTCTGTTTGTCTGTGATTGGTGTACAAGAATGCTTGTGATTTTTGTACATTAATTTTGTATCCTGAGACTTTGCTGAAGTTGCTAATCAGCTTAAGGAGATTTTGGGCTGAGACAATGGGGTTTTCTAGATATACAATCATGTCATCTGCAAACAGGGACAATTTGACTTCCTCTTTTCCTAATTGAATACCCTTTATTTCCTTCTCCTGCCTGATTGCCCTGGCCAGAACTTCCAACACTGTGTTGAATAGGAGTGGTGAGAGAGGGCATCCCTGTCTTGTGCCAGTTTTCAAAGGGAATGCTTCCAGTTTTTGCCCATTCAGTATGATATTGGCTGTGGGTTTGTCATAGATAGCTCTTATTATTTTGAGATACGTCCCATCAATACCTAATTTATTGAGAGTTTTTAGCATGAAGCGTTGTTGAATTTTGTCAAAGGCCTTTTCTGCATCTATTGAGATAATCATGTGGTTTTTGTCTTTGGTTCTGTTTATATGCTGGATTACATTTATTGATTTGCGTGTGTTGAACCAGCCTTGCATCCCAGGGATGAAGCCCACTTGATCATGGTGGATAAGCTTTTTGATGTGCTGCTGGATTCGGTTTGCCAGTATTTTATTGAGGATTTTTGCATCAATGTTCATCAAGGATATTGGTCTGAAATTCTCTTTTTTGGTTATGTCTCTGCCAGGTTTTGGTATCAGGACGATGCTGGCTTCATAAAATTTGTTAGGGAGGATTCCCTCTTTTTCTATCGATTGGAATAGTTCCAGAAGGAATGGTACCAGTTCCTCCTTGTACCTCTGGTAGAATTCAGCTGTTAATCCGTCAGGTCCTGGACTCTTTTTGGTTGGTAAGCTATTGATTATTGCCACAATTTCAGAACCTGTAATTGGTCTATTCAGAGATTCAACTTCTTCCTGGTTTAGTCTTGGGAGGGTGTATTTGTCGAGGAATTTATCCATTTCTTCTAGATTTTCTAGTTTATTTGCATAGAGGTGTTTGTAGTATTCTCTGATGGTAGATTGTATTTCTGTGGGATCGGTGGTGATATCCCCTTTTTCGTTTTTTATTGCATCTATTTGATTCTTCTCTCTTTTCTTCTTTATTAGTCTTGCTAGCGGTCCATCAATTTTGTTGATCTTTTCAAAAAACCAGCTCCTGGATTCATTAATTTTTTGAAGGGTTTTTTGTGTCTCTATTTCCTTCAGTTCTGCTCTGATTTGAGTTATTTCTAGCCTTCTGCTAGCTTTTGAATGTGTTTGCTCTTGCTTTTCTAGTTCTTTTAATTGTGATGTTAGGGTGTCAATTTTGGATCTTTCCTGCTTTCTCTTGTGGGCATTTAGTGCTATAAATTTCCCTCTACACACTGCTTTGAATGTGTCCCAGAGATTCTGGTATGTTGTGTCTTTGTTCTCGTTGGTTTCAAAGAACATCTTTATTTCTGCCTTCATTTCATTATGTACCCAATAGTCATTCAGGAGCAGGTTGTTCAGTTTCCATGTAGTTGAGCGGTTTTGAGTGAGTTTCTTAATCCTGAGTTCTAGTTTGATTGCACTGTGGTCTGAGAGACAGTTTGTTATAATTTCTGTTCTTTTACATTTGCTGAGGAGAGCTTTACTTCCAACTATGTGGCCAATTTTGGAATAGGTGTGGTGTGGTGCTGAAAAAAATGTATATTCTGTTGACTTGGGGTGGAGAGTTCTGTAGATGTCTATTAGGTCCACTTTATGTAGAGCTGAGTTCAATTCCTGGATATCCTTGTTAACTTTCTGTCTCGTTGATCTGTCTAATGCTGACAGTGGGGTGTTAAAATCTCCCATTATTATTGTGTGGGAGTTTAAGTCCCTTTGTAGGTCACTGAGGACTTGCTTTATGAATCTGGGTGCTCCTGTGTTGGGTGCATATATATTTAGGATAGTTAGCTCTTCTTGTTGAATTGATCCCTTTACCATTATGTAATGGCCTTCTTTGTCTCTTTTGATCTTTGTTGGCTTAAAGTCTATTTTATCAGAGACTAGGATTGCAACCCCTGCCTTTTTTTGTTTTCCAGTTGCTTGATAGCTCTTCCTCCATCCCTTTATTTTGAGTCTATGTGTGTCTCTGCACGTGAGATGGGTTTCCTGAATACAGCACACTGATGGGTCCTGACTCCTTATCCAGTTTGCCAGTCTGTGTCTTTTGATTGGAGCATTTAGCCCATTTACATTTAACGTTAATATTGTTATGTGTGAATCTGATCCTGTCATTATGATGTTAGTTGGTTATTTTGCTCGTTAGTTGCTATTGTTTCTTCCTAGCCTCGATGGTCTTTACAATTTGGCATGTTTTTGCAGTGGCTGGTACTGGTTGTTCCTTTCCATGTTTAGTGCTTCCTTCAGGAGCTCTTTTAGGGCAGGCCTGGTGGTGACAAAATCACTCAGCGTTTGCTTGTCTGTAAAGTATTTTATTTCTCCTTCACTTATGAAGCTTAGTTTGGCGGGATAGCAAATTCTGGGTTGAAAATTCTTTTCTTTAAGAATGTTGAATATCGGCCCCCACTCTCTTCTGGCTTGTAGAGTTTCTGCTGAGAGATCAGCTGTTAGTCTGATGGGCTTCCCTTTGTGGGTTACCCGACCTTTCTCTCTGGCTGCCCTTAACATTTTTTCCTTCATTTCAACTTTGGTGAATCTGACAATTATGTGTCTTGGAGTTGCTCTTCTCGAGGAGTATCTTTGTGGCGTTCTCTGTATTTCCTGAATCTGAATGTTGGCCTGCCTTGCTAGATTGGGGAAGTTCTCCTGGATAATATCTTGCAGAGTGTTTTCCAACTTGGTTCCATTCTCCCCATCATTTTCAGGTACACCAATCAGACGTAGGTTTGGTCTTTTCACATAGTCCCAAATTTCTTGGAGGCTTTGTTCATTTCTTTTTATTCTTTTTTCTCTAAACTTCCCTTCTCTCTTCATTTCATTCATTTCATCTTCCATCAGCGATACCCTTTCTTCCAGTTGATCGCATCTGCTACTGAGGCTTCTGCAATCTTCGCGTAGTTCTCGAAACTTGGCTTTCAGCTCCATCAGCTCCTTTAAGCCCTTCTCTCCATTGGTTATTCTAGTTATCCATTCTTCTAATATTTTTTCAAAGTTTTTAACTTCTTTGCTATTGTTTTGAATTTCCTCTCGTAGCTCAGAGTAGTTTGATCGTCTGAAGCCTTCTTCTCTCAACTCATCAAAGTCATCCTCCATCCAGCTTTGTTCCGTTGCTGGTGAGGAACTGCGTTCCTTTGGAGGAGGAGAGGTGCTCTGTTTTTTAGAGTTTCCAGTTTTTTTGCTCTGTTTTTTCCCCATCTTTGTGGTTTTATCTACTTTTTGTCTTTGATGATGGTGATGTACAGATGGGTTTTTGGTGTGGATGTCCTTTCTGTTTGTTAGTTTTCCTTCTACCAGACAGGACCCTCAGCTGCAGGTCTGTTGGAGTTTACTAGAGGTCCACTCCAGACCCTGTTTGGCTGGGTGTCAGCAGCGGTGGCTGCAGAACAGCGGATTTTCGTGAGACCACAAATTCAGCTGTCTGATAGTTCGTCTGAAAGTTTTGTCTCAGAGGAGTACCCGGTTGAATGAGGTGTCAGTCTGTCCCTACTGGGGGGGTGCCTCCCAGTTAGGCTGCTCAGGGGTGAGGGACCCACTTTAGGAGGCAGTCTGTCCGTTCTCAGATCTCCAGCTGCGTGCTGGGAGAACCACTACTCTCTTCAAAGCTGTCAGTCAGACAGGGACCTTTAAGTCTGTGGAGGTTCTTGTTGAGTTTTTGTTTGTCTGTGCCCTGCCCCCAGAGGTGGAGCCTATAGAGGCAGGCAGGCCTCCTTGAGCTGTGGTGGGCTCCACCCAGTTCGAGCTTCCTGGCTGCTTTGTTTACCTAAGCAAGCCTGGGCAATGGCGGGCGCCCCTCCCCCAGCCTCGCTGCCGCCTTGCAGCTTGATCTCAGACTGCTGTGCTAGCAATCAGCGAGACTCCGTGGGCATAGGACCCTCCGAGCCAGGTGCGGGACACAATCTCCTAGTGTGCCGTTTTCCAGGCCCGTTGGAAAAGTGCAGTATTGGGGTGGGACTGACCCGATATTCCAGGTGCCGTCTGTTTCCCCTTTCTTTGACTAGGAAAGGGAACTCCCTGACCCCTTGCGCTTCCCGAGTGAGGCAATGCCTCGCCCTGCTTCGGCTCGCGCACAGTGCGCTTCACCGACTGTCCTGCACCCACTGTTAGGCACTCCCTAGTGAGATGAAACCGGTACCTCAAGCAGAAATGCAGAAATCATCCGTCTTCTGTGTCGCTGGGGCTGGGAGCTGGAGACCGGAGCTGTTCCTATTCGGCCATCTTGGCTCCACCCCCCCATGTGGTCTTTTTCTACACTCCTTGGACGTGGTTTGAATGTGACCCACGAGCCTCAACCACAACACTCTGGAAAGTCGTTCTTTAACATACACTACTGCAAAGGCCCTGGAGGCAGTGACAAGAGAACTGTGGCTGCTAGGGTACACTGGCTAAAGCCACGTTTTTCCACATCTGGAGAAGAGCCACAGAACTCATACAAAAAGGAGTGTTCTGATTGAAATTCAGCAAAGCTGCAGCCCCTGACAATCAGATTATGTTAGCAGGCCACTTGCACTGGGCAGAACTTGGGGTGCAGAATACAGTTTCTCACCCTTCCTCAGGCCCACTGCCAGCAGAAGAGACAAGCACGTACCAGAGCTTGGTGTTCTGTTTTAAAAAATTCAATGTTTTACCTTAAGTATTAGTGTTCATTTTCATTCTTCTTAGGCTATATTGGTGTTTTATTAGAAAAAGAAATCCCTTTCCACAGCCTATGAAAAGTAAAATCTAAGTAAAACAATACTTTAGGAAGATGTGTCTTTTTTTAAAAAAAAGTCTTTGACTTTCTACTGAGTGGCTTGTCTCATCCCAATCTGAGATCCAGGAGTCCCAGCACCGCCAATAATTAGCTGTGTTACCTTTGCTACCTCACTTGAGTTACAGTTTTTATTTGCAAAAATAAGTACTTACATAATTTTTTAAAACCCCTTCCTAACCTCAAGTCTCAGCTTCATAAAGTATTTAGACAATACTGAATTTGGAAAGTAAATTTTATTAATATAACCAAAAAATGTAATTAAAATAGAAAAGTATTCAGGGTAACTTCAAACTTCAGGAAAATTCAGAATTTAGACTACCCTGCCACCTTGAATAGAGTCATTATTGGTTTTTAGAAGAAGAAGAAAATCCAAAAACCTTTACAAGTAAAAATGCACAAAGCTAAGTTTCAAAATAATCACTCTCCAACCCAAGGAACCTATTGATTCTTCTGTTTTCAATATATGCTATTTATCTTTGATACTGTTAATAAACAGAAAGGAAATAATCTGTAAACCTGTGTGTCATGGATTACACACTAACTTCAGAGACCTATGACGCTTGATGCCTTTTTTTCATTCTTTCTTGGGAAGAAGAGTCGGTGATGCCAAAAAAGGCAGTGAAGGGTCACATATAGGGGTGTAATAAGCTCAAGTTAAAAAAAAAAAAAAAGAAAAACAGGGTAGCTCCAAGTCCATGGAGAGAAGCTCCAGACTGGGTTCCAGTCCCAGTTTTGCCACGGACAGGGCACGTCACTTTCGCAGGCCTCATTTCCTTCAAATGTAGGATAAACAGGCTCTCTAGGTCATGTGTGGACACATTATAAGGAACCTGGACTTCGGTTTCCGTGTAGGATGTGGAAAGTAACAAAGAATGACTCTCCTTAGTGAGGAGAAAAAAACCAGGTAACTTAATAAATCTTAAATCTTCTTAAGTTCATCAGAATATGATTTCACAAGGCAACCAGATAAATGAATTCCAAAGAGGGTCAAGTACCTCTTCTAAGGAAAGAAGGAACATACACATTCACCTTTGGCTGAGCATGCAAGGAAGAAGTGGTGTCCACAGAAGTGGCAAAGAAGCAAGCAACTAAAATGTTGATGAATTATTAAAGGCTAATGTGTCAGTCTTGAAACCTGAAGCCCATATGCAAGAGATTTTATGTTCACTTAAGAGTTCTTTCTCACTATCCTCTACTAGGTGCTCATGAGAAAGGCTGGTATGGAGCAGGTGACTGAAGAGGGCCCCTCTATCTCTGCTCAAGCTTGCAGGAGGTGATAACTGCTGCTGCGGGCAGGCTCCAAGACTCATTTGCTTCCCTGACTCTTCTCTCATGCTAAGAAAAAGCCATAAGCTACAGGGCAGCAAACCCTCTTGGCCTGTAGCACAGGCAAATTTTCATTGTCTCTAGGGGAAGGTAGAAACATGTCTGCCCCTGAACAAGAGGTAGGAAGCTCTCTTACCTCCAGGAAATAGATAAAGATCCAATCCTGCTGATAGAGGAATAAAAGCAAAAAACTTTCTAGTCTTGGGATTTGAGGCAGGAAACCAAGTTGGGTTCAGGATCCTATACGCATACCAATATCAAGCACAGGTCTGCTACCACTGGAGAAGGGACAGGAACGCAGAGAAAGGTCTACCTCTGAGATCCAGGTGCACACAGGGACTCTCCAGGATTGAGGCTGGACTAGGACAACAGAGAGGTAGGTCTCTTCTCCAGCCCTATTGCTGAGACTGCTGAAAACGGAGTAGTAAAGAAACACTGAAAAAAGCCCTCTGACACTGCAGACTCGACCCTTTAAGCATAAAATAAAGAGCTGCTAGGGGAATCTGAAGCTGGTGGTGCAATGAAGACACAAAACCCAATTCTGCTCAAGTTCTGACTAGAAGGAACCAACTCCCATTAATAGTCTAAAAGCAAAGGTCTCCCCATTTACAGGCATAAATGCTTTTAACCTCAGATTCGAATGTCCTAGCACAATGTCCAGCATTCAGTAGAAAATGAGACACTTGAGTCCATAAGTCCATATTTTATCTTTGGTAAATTGTGTGTTTGTGTCTATTGTGCATTATTCTTTTGAGTTGTTTGTCAGGAAGCCCCTTTCTCCTACTTTACTAAAACAATTTTTTTTTTTATATGAGAAGTGCCTATTGACTTTTCCCTGATTCCATTTCAAATCTATTAAGATGATCATGACTTTTTTCTCCTTTGAATATTTACTATCAGTACATCAAAAGATTTCCTAGAATTGTACAATGGACTATATGACTTGGTAGGCGCTATGGCAGATGCTGGGTTGGAGTGGGGATCCAGACATGTTCCTGCCCTCACACAGGTTACCATTTAGGGGAGAGGCACCCTGTGAAAGTACAAGGCGCTATGGGAGCACTTGGAATAGGGTTGGGGGTTTTGTGGGGAGGAGGACATAGACAAATTGTAGGAACATAGACCCTGGAGTCAGTCTTGAATCCCAGCTTTAGCATGTGTTAGCGGTGTGCCCTTGGGCAATTCACTGAACCTTTTTGAGCCTCAGCTTTCCCGTGAGAAAAATGAGAGAACTACTTACTTTAGAGGATGTGAGGATTAAATAACATATTTAAAACTATTTATGGTCTTGTGTAGCAGACAGTGTTCCTTACATGGTGGTTATTATAATACTTACCACAAACAACAGACAAAATGCTGATCTGAAACAAGAAGAAAAAAGGAGAAAAAAACACAAATATCCAACTTTAAGGTGACAAAGAGAATGTGACTACAGACATGGAGGACATTTCAATCTTCCTGCCTTGCAGAAGCCACCTTCTCCCTGTGTCCTCACAGGGCCTTCTATAAGCAGCAATCAAGCGAGCAAGTGAGCTCTGGTGTCTCTGCCTCTTCTTTTTTTTTTGAGGCAGAGACTTGCTCCACCACGCCTGACTGATTTTTTTTTTATGTTTTTGTATGTTTAGTAGTGACAGGGTTTTGCCATGTTAGCCAGGCTGGTCTCGAACTCCTGAGCTCAGGCAATCCACTCGCCTCGGCCTCCCAAAGTGCTAGGATTACAGGCCTAAGTCACCACGCCCAGCCTCTGCCTCTTCTTATAAGAACACCACCCCTACTGGATAAGGGGCACATCCTTGTATAACCTTAATTACTTCATTAAAGGTCCTGTCTCCAAATATAGTCTTATTGGGGGTTAGGGCTTCAACATATTAATTTGGAGAAAACAGTTTAGTCTGTAACACTTAACCATCACTAAAGTGAGACAATCATACCTTCTCTCATTTGTGAACCAAATAGTACCCACCTATGCAGTATTCTTAACAAGAAAGGAGAATCTGAATCTATTTAAGACTTTAGAGCTAACTTTAATTATAGTAAATATGAGGGACAGAGAACAAGGGAAATGACACCAAAAGGAAACAAAAGGACATACCAGAATGTGAAAGATTCTACAGGACAAATGGTTCAATTTCTGCCGTATAATTGGATGAGAGAAAAAAGAAAGACAGGATTGCTCTAGATTAAAAGAGACAGGAGACACAACAACCAAATGTGTGAATTTTATTTGGATTCTGATTTTAACACATTGCCAACAGCCATTTTTGAGACTTCCGGAGAAATGTTAATATGCTGTGCATTAGATTATACCTAGGAAATATTGCTACTTTTGTTAGAAGTGATAATGATATGTGATTATGAAAGAAAATGTTATTATTTTTAGAGATGTATACCAAAATATAAAGGAGTAAAATCTCAAGATTTATTTAAAGACACTTCAGCACAAGAAAAATAAAAAGCTCAGATAAAGGATATATGACAAAATCTAATTGCAGAAACAAGGTAATGAGATATGGGGGTTCATTAAACAAACTACTTTTGTGTATGTTTGAACTTTTTCATAATAAAATTTTCTAAATTCACAACTTAAATAAAGGAAAAATTGTGTAGGAAACTATAAATTCCTCAACTTGACCAAAGAGCAAACAAAAAATGTGAAGAGAATAACCATGAAAAAAGGGAAAAATCTGTCAGAGATACACTGTTAAAAAAGGGGGTTGGGTTCATATGGTTTTATAAGTCAACTCCTTTATATCTTCGAGGAATATATAATTACTATGCCATTTAAGCTTTCTAAATCAGAAAAAAAGAACGTTTCTCATTTTGTTCTTCCTTAAACAGGGGTAACATAACTATAATTTCAAAAATTGGTAAAGTTAGTTGAAAAATAAAAATAAAAACCATCATTAAAATACTCAAACATATGAACATTAAATTCAACATTGTGCTAAAAGGGTTACAATCCAAGTGATTTCAAGAATTCTGGAAGAGTACAATTCCAGGAAATCTACTGATGTACAAAGGAGAAAAAAGTCATGATCATCTTAATAGATTTTGAAAAGGAATTAGGGAAAAGTCAATAGGCACTTCTCATACAAAAAATTGTTTTAGTAAAGTAGGAGAAAGGGGCTTCCTGACAAACAACTCGAAAGAATAATGCACAATAGACACAAACACACAATTTACCAAAGATAAAATATTAAAATATGTTCAACTTTGCTGGTAGTTAAACAATGTCTGTTAAATTATAATGCTATACATTTTTTGCCATTTGTTTTTGTTATAAAAATAACAAATGATTATAATTCTGTGTTGTCAAGAAGGAGATGGCATTCTCAACAGAGCACTGATGAAAGTATAATATGAAACTACTTTTCCAGGGACCCATTTATAAATATGTACTTAAGAGTCTTAAAAAATGTGAAGACTCTTTGTCCCTGCAATTCTAATATTAGAAATTTATCCTAAGGAAATAAGACCGTGCCCACAGATTTACTTTGTGGATGTCTATTGTACAATAACAAAAAAATTTTCATCATCCCTGAATTCGTTTTCTGTTACCGTCATAACAAACTACCACAAATTTAGCCGCTTAAAACAACACAAAATTTGTCGTCTCACAGTTCTGCAGACATTCAGATAGTTTTGGTTCCTCCGCATCTAATGAGGCCAAAAGCAAGGTGTCAGCTGAGCAGGGTTCTTTTCTGGGAGCTCAGGGAGAGAATCTCTTCCGAGTTCATTCAGGTTAGAGGCATTCAGTTCCTTGTAGCTACAGAGCTATTCTCCTGCTGGTAGAAGCTTGGAGTCTGTGCCTGCATTCCCCATCACATTGCCCCCTTCATCTTCAAACCAGCAATGGCAAGTCAAATGCCACTCAGCTTTGAAGCTCTCTGAGATCTCTGTCTGGTATAACTCTGATGCTTTGGCTGGACAAAAAGTTCTCTGCTTTTGAGGGCCTGTGTGTTTAGGTTAGACCCACCTGGAATAACCAGTCTAATGTCCCTCTTTTAAGGTCCATAACCTTAGTTATATCTGCAAAGTCCTTTTTGCTATGTAACTTAACATACCTACAGGTTCTGGGGATAGGATGTGGACACTTTTCAGGGGCTATTATTATACCTACCACAATTCTAAATGTCCGATAGTAGATGATTGATTAAATTATAGTACATCTGGACAAAGCAATACCATGAAGCTATTAAAATGAGGTATCATGTAACTAACTTTGAAATGCATAAAACAGGATGGATTGATTGATAGAAGAACAGAGAGATAAATAGAGGGTAATAAAGCAAGTCCAGTAAAGTGTTAATTTACTGAAGAATCTGGGTGGTAGGTATACGGGCATTTACTGCAACATTTTTCAACTTTTTTGTATATTTGAAAATTTTAATAATAAAATGTTGGAGAAAAAAACCAATTAGCCCCAATGATCCAACTTCACTGGGTGAAAATCTAGACATTTATGAAGATATTTCTAGCGAAGCAGCAGGAGTAAGCTTTTGCATAATGGTTTATAAGGAGATTAAGTTTCAAACAGCATTAAATATCACCTCATTTTATTTTTCAAGTAATTAGCAAATTAAAATAGAAAAGCAATAGTATAGGATGCATTTTTTGAATTGTTAGTGAAAAGCCAAATAATATGCTTGAGGAATTTTTATTTTCAAAAGGAAAGTTCCCTCTAGAATAATTAACACATAAAATGAATGCTGTCTTGATTTAATTATTTCTACATGGAAATAAGTGAATCTACCTCACAGTTTAACAAAATTTGACAAAACAGATCCTCAGTTTATTGAAATAGACAAACAATAAAATGAATAGAAAATAACCACGATGATTTCACAAACATTAGCTGAGTGCCAACATCATGACATGTAGCATTGTCTTAAGCACTGAGGATACCAAGGATATAAAATAAGATGTAGTCCTTGTCATTTATTTCACCTTGGAGTTATAAAATCTTGTCTAGTTTTGTAAGGCAGAAATCTATCGAAAACACTTTTCTCAGCCAGGCATGGTGGCTCACGCCAGTAATTCCAGGACTTTGGGAGGCTGAGGCGGTGGATCACCTGAGGTCAGGAGTTCGAGACCAGCCTGGCCAACATGGTGAAACCCCATCTCTAATAAAATACAACGAATTAGCCGGGTTTGGTGGCAGACACCTGTAATCCCAGCTACTCGGGAGGCTGAGGCAGGAGAATCACTTGAATCCGGGAGACGGAGGTTGCAGTGAGCTGATATTGTGCCACTGCAATCCAGCCTGGGCAACAAGAGCAAAACTCCATCTCGGAAAAAAACAAAACATAAAAAAACCACTTCTCTCCAGATACATAAATAAACAACATTTTAAAAAAGAGACAAAAGGTCTATTTCCACTTGGAAATAATACTGCAAATACAATTGAAGAATGCTGAACTTCACTGAAGACACAAAAAACTACTGTCATAGATTCAAATCAGGAGCAACTACTCTGTGTATTAAAGACTCCCCAGTTGTATGAAAAATTGGCCAGATATACAAGAGGAAACACTGTGGCACAGGAGTTAACAGGCCAGGCTCCTTATGACTTGCCTTCGAATCCTTGTTCTACTATTTACTGCTTATGTGACCGTGGGCAAGGATCTGAACCTTGATTTCATTACCAGCAAAAGTATTACAGAAGAGTGGAAATGAGGCAATGAACATGCAAAACATCTACCCCAATGCCTAATACAGAGTAGCAGCTCAAGAAATTGTTGCTCTTACTAGTAAAAGCAATGGTAATAACAAATGTTTCTTATTAGGTACAGATGTATTTGGGAGGTATAAGAAGGCTATCAGGCACTAAGAGAAACTAATGTTTTCTGACTTGTACTTTAATGTCTTCTTATAGATAAGTGTTTCCATCAGGCTGAAATTTGAATTTTAGAACATTTAAGTGCATTACAATGAAATGCTCTAAGCTGTGAATCTGAGATCTTTAAGAACCTAAATGCTACTGTTATACTAAACTCTGGTTAATCTCCTTAGAAAATATTATGTATATGTTTAAAAAATACTTTAAGTCTAGTGCTGAAATATAGGTGACCCTGATTGGAGACAGCCTGCTTTGAAACCTCACTGCATTATAACTATATTTCACAATCATGACCAAAAGTTGTATTTATGGTTGTCTAATGAATGGAATCAATGCCTACATTTTGTCTAAACAACTGCTAATGCTCATGATTCAGTCAAGGTCAACAGCAGTGAGGCTAACTCAGTCTGCTGGTACAATTAGAGCAAGGGATCAGTGAGGTTGCCATGGAAACTGCCTGTGGCCCAGCCACTGCCATTCAAGAACTTTAGGAGGCAATCCTGTATTAAATTTGCAATTTATTTCCTGTGGCAGAAACTAATTTTAAAAACAGTTTGAAAGTCCTTAGAGTAATGAAGAATCCTTACTACAGCAAGTGTTACTATAACAAGATGTCTTCAGTCCAAACAGCATTGGACTTACATTTTCAAAGCCCCAAAGGAACCCAAAAGCATACATATATATTATATATATATATATATCCCAATTTTTAGCTACTTTTATCATTACATGGTTTTAAAACACAAATTTTTCATTCGTTGTAATCTATTTTTGTGTTTTTATAATGAATTTAGTTTGGGGGGATAGGATTTAATATGTATAATATTTATAAGGGTCTGACTTAAAATGGCTCAACTTGGGAATCATATCCTAGCAATCAATTACATCATGAGTTGGGAGCTGCCTGTCATTTTGTTATATGGTGTCAATTTCTCTGGAAGAGACAAATGCTTACTTTTATTTTCCTGAGAGTCTTCTTGGGCAGAAGTTTGTAGAAACAACTCTCAATATGTAAAATATAAAACCAGAAATAAAAACACTCTTAATCAGGCATGAAGGAAATCCTCTTTCTTTGAGGCAAAGAAAAGTTGATATTAATGTAGAAATGCAGAAAAATGCTATTAAAGGGTGTTCTCAGTCAAAATTTACTTGGCAAGAAGGAATGTGATCCCTACCCAACTCCCTCCTTTCTTCTATTGCATTTCTTGAATCCACTCATAACGGTTTGGGTATAAGGAAAATATTTTGTTATGAGGAAGATATAGAATGCAAGTAAACGACATTTTATGGTAATGAATACACTATAACAAGAAAACTTTCAGTACTCATACTAGTATCAATGGCAACAAAGCTAAAATTTACTTGGTAGCATTTCTTATCAAAGTATAGTGACAGTATAGAATGAAGATGCAGCTGATTCTACAATGTGTGAACCTTGTAACATTTGCATAGGATAATCCTATCACCAGAACACACTGAATTGACCACCACAGCATATCTTCTGCTATAACCAACGTGACAAGTAGACATTTCCTTCCTGCACCGACCTACTTCATGGTGGTGCCATGAGAACTGAATGAGTTAAATAACACACTCAGTACAGGCCTTGCACTTGGCAAGTAGTAACAGAACACCTTCTCAGTCCTGTCCTGGTGAAATGGAAAGAATACTGGCAGGGAGTCAAAAGACCTCAGTTCTAGACCTGACTCTGCTAAATAGTCGCCTCAGAGTTTGAGCAACTCATTTAATCTGATAATTTCTTTTCTTTTGTTAAGTAGAAATATAATGCTTGCCTGCCTTTATGAGAACTGATTAATTTGAAAATGACTTGTTAACTGTAAATGTTACAGAAATGTATAATCAACCATGTTGATTAAGGCTGAGTTTTTGCCTTTGACTCTAGAAACCCTGCCATCCCCTAATTTAGTAGGAATATTAAGAAAGAGCAATAAGGGTAGATAATTTAGCATTGAATAAAGGAAGTGGCCATAATTCTCTTTGATCAGCTGTCCTCTAAGTTTGTAAATAACAGATAGTTTTTCTTTAGTTAAAAGCAAACCATGCTTTCCCTAAGATCCAAAGTCAGAGACGTTATGAGACAGGCACCAGTTCCAGTGGGACAGACTGTGCACACCACCTCAGCACCAATCACAGAGATAGGGAGCAACAGAAAGTGTCTTGTAGTGAACACAACTCATTTAACCTTGGGAAGTGCCTAAATGTGCACAGAAGCAACTAGAAAATTTCTGCCACATTTTATCAATAAAGCCAATGATCAGTTAAAATAGTTGTAAAAACCCTTTGGTTTTACACTGGGAGTTAGGTGAACAAGAAATCTCTATGCCCAAAGAATAGGAAAATGGTAGTATAAAACCAATTTTTGTAATCTAGTTGCCTTCTTAATAAAATTGCCTCACCAAGCAAAATGTTTAGGAAGGGGTTTTTCTTTTTTATGTATGTGATTTATATATAAGAAACATGTCATGCCATTATTTGAACTAATTTACTGGTTATTATTCAATAGTCACTGCTAACTCTAACCCTTTGGTATGTCAACAAGCCAAACAAAAGAATGATTATAACCTTCTAAATGGCTTCAACTTTATGTCAATTAAATTTTGAGTAAATTGGATGAGGAATCAGACACGCTGAACAACAAGAATAAGAAAACTGAAAGGCAAAGACACAGAGAGAGAAATTAAAAATGCATTAACTGCACATACAAAAAACCACAGTTGCAAACTGCCTTTTACAAAAGATCCCAGAACAGTTGCTATCTGAATATTCCCTGCACCTCCTAGGGGCTTTGATAACATGGATACTTAATACCTGCCCAGCGTTCTCTGTTTCACTGTAATTTACTGGTTTTGGTAGCTTTGGTTCAATGTAATCTAGGCAGGTGGGGAGGTTTTATTAACGTCTTCAGATTAACAGGCTAATTGATGCAATTTAATCAGTTCTCCCAATAGCTATCAGTTATACACCACAATATTCCCACATGAAATGTGTCATTTATTTAACAAATACTAAACAGTGACATTATGAACAGGTACTGTAGTAACTGGAATTTAGAGTCCAGTAGGGGAGAACTGAAAATTGTGAAAAATGCTATGAAAGCAGAGAAAAGGGAGGATAAATAAATATTAACACAATTTAGACTGAGACCTGAATACAGAAGTACAGGAAGTGTCCGATTTAAGTCTTCACATTATAATACTTTCAAGAGTTTCAGTCAAGTGTCATTAGAAATTCCAATTAAATGAGGAGTAATACCAGAAATAGGAGTAATACCAGAAATAGGAGAAAAGGCCTAATTGTGGAATGCATAATTTATTAGCAGTTATAGCCAATCTCCCCGAGAGTTAGACTATGCTTTAGAGAGGGAGGGTGCTGATGAATACTTATAAAATAATATATTAAGCTCAGTTTTGAAAATGATTTCAAAAATTTATTGTACATGAGGAATAGCTTTCCTGTTCTCATTTTTCTTTTTCCTAAACTTTTGTTGTAATTTTAATTTTTATCAGAGTGATAAGAGAGCAGTTGAAATTCAAGACTACTAGACTTAAAACAGAAAAAGAGCAGTCCTCTGATCCATCCTTTCCCTTCCCCAAATCCATGACCTAGAGGCAAATACTTTGAACCATTTTTTTTATTTCCTCCAACATTTGCCTTCTTATTCTGAAATAATGTGTACTATTATTTTAAATTTTATAATTTTCAATTATCTATTGACTTCTTATTCTTAAAAAATGAGGCATTCCCTCTTCTAAATTAATTTTAGAATGAGCTTACTAAGTTTTACTGATTTACTAAACTGTGAAAATATCCATTTTTAAAACTACTGTTTGAGGGAGACAACTAAAATGAAATGGATATTCCTTTAAAAATAAATGACTGAAAGAAACAAAACCAAGAATTAACTGGGAATCTGAGAATAAGGTCATGCTTCAAATTTATGATACTGCTTTGAGACAATGGCAGTTAAGCAGATCCCCTTATATCTGAATGTCTATCACTAAAATGAAGAAAACAGAAAAATAGTTTATCAGGCTTAGTTTTTAGAGGAAAATCTGGGTCTGTGAGTGCTGGAGCATTTTCAGAGTGCCCTGCAAATTCAATTAGGACTCTTTTAACTACACCCCATGGTCATTCCCTTTGACTGACAAATTTATTTTGTAACTCTCAGAACATGATGAATCCTAGGTTGTTGATTTTTTCCTTTTCTTATTCTCTTTTGCTTTCTCTTCCTTCTTTTTAAAAGTCTGGCATTCCCAATAGGCACAGTGGTAATCCTGCTGGCTTTCTCTCTTACTCCTGTGCCATTACATTCAATTTGCATGCTTTTATAACTCTGTACTTACGCCCACAGGCTTTTGAATAATGGGCACCCATTCAATAAATTCAAAAAATAAATGACTTGATGATTCTAAGTGCTTTGAACTCAATGGACAGAGGGCTCTACATAAGTAACATAATAGTAAAGAGGCTAGGATAAAACATTAAAAAGAAAAAAACAGTCTAAAGCTTTTTCAGAAGACACACACACACATACACACACAGAGTTGTCATCCTTTGCCACATAGCACTCATTTTCCTCATTTGTACTCAGTTCTCAAAACCTCTTCCTCTATAGTTTTTGATAGGAAAATGACAAACATTTGTAAAGCAGACACACATTTATACATACTTTCAAGGAGTATTTCCTTGAAATGGGCTGATCACTGCAAGGCTTATTACATAATGTAAGAGATATCTAAATACATCCTGCTATCTCATGGAAATAATTCCAGTGTTATGATGAGGCCATTTGGAGCTTCCTATAACCTAAGATATACTAATACACTTTGACTTTAGTATTTTTCACTTGGTTTACTAAGCATAACTTAATTTAAAATCTGATACGAATTTTAAAAAGTCAAGATATTTAGCAACTATAAGGTTTATTATGAGCTGTTATTAATTAATGTAGTGATATAAAACTTGTATTTTAAACAAGTTTATCTATTATCATTAGACTCCACAAGAACTTCATAAAGTTGGGTTGGCTAAAAAACAGGAACAGGGGTATGGACATATCCTAAGATAAGACAGGCTAAATAGGAGAATGAGAATAAGAAATTTCATGCCCTTTCTTAGACTTCAACTAAAAAACCTATTCCCTAAGAGAATCCTCTCATGATTAATTAATCTAGCTACTTGTCAGTTTATACTATTCAAAAGAATCCCCACTTTTCCATGCCCAGACACCACCTCTGTTTTGCCAAATCCAATGTATGTGTTTTAATCCTCATCTTACCCTCAATCTTCAATGTATAGTTGTTCACTATTTCTTCCACTTTAAGACATACCTACCTGACACCACGCTCTTGTGGTTTTTCTGATTCCTTTTGTTAGCATTTTCTCTTCTAACCAGCTTCTGAAGGTTGGAGGTCTCTCAGAGCTCTGGATTATCCCTCTTTCCTTCCCATTGTTCACTCATCAATTGCCATGACTCCGAACATTTTATTTATGCTGATGTCACCTATGTTTCCATCTGCAGCCTAGCCTTTTCCTCTTGAGTTCCAAGCCACTGTAATCTCTCAGCATGTTGACAACTGGCCTTCCAGCCTCAACACTTAGCCCTTTAAATCACTTCTCCCCAGTGCTTTTTTCAAAGGTACATCAGGCCAGGTTACTCCACTGCCCAAAATCCTTCAACGACTTTATGCTGAACTATGGCTAACCTCCAAACTCTTTACCGTAAATGGGCTCATCAGGCCTTGAACATAGCCCTACAATGACCTATTCCTTCAAACTCACTTAATGCTACTCTCCCCCACTATCCACACTCCAAACCCTACTGGCCTGCTAACAGTTTCTTGAAAAAACAGAGCTCCGTCCTGCTTCAGGCCTTCACACACGCTGTTAAAAACACTCTATCCTCATTTTTTCTCTGGCAACTCTTATTCATCATCAGGTCTCAGTTAAATATCACTTTCTCAGAGAGTAAATCCCTGAATCCTAAGCCTCTAAATCTAAAATAGGATTCCTGCGATTCTCTTGCATTATGTCTCTGTTATTTTAGCTCCATTTTTAATTGCTAAATGATGTTTATTTTCCCACCACTAGCTTCTTGAGGCAAGGTCCATGACTGCCTATTCATCGCTATGTACTCAATGTCTGGGACAAAATATGACATGAATAAAATCAACAAATATGTTTTTTTTTTTTTTCTTGAGATGGAGTCTCACTCTGTCGCCCAGGCTGGAGTGCAGTGGTGCGATCTCTGCTCACTGCAAGCTCTGCCCCTGGGGTTCATGCCATTCTCCTGCCTCACCCTCCTGAGTAGCTGGGACTACAGGCGCCCGCCACCACGCCTGGCTAATTTTTTTTTTTGTATTTTTAGTAGACAGGGGTTTCACCGTGTTTGCCAGGATGCTCTCGATCTCCTGACCTTGTGATCTGCCTGCCTCAGTCTCCCAAAGTGCGGGGATTACAGGCATGAGCCACTGCACCTGGCCAATATGTTTTAAACATATTTATGGATGATGTTTTCCTTGTATTTATTCCATATTTTGCTTCTGCATCTACTATATTCTATTTAAAAGATAATTAATTATAGCTAATTAATTATAATGTTGTGTTTATTTTCAGATGTAGAATTGAAACTCAAAAGGATTAAGTAACTTCCTCATTGTCACATGGCTATTAAGAGACAGAACTAGGATTCAAATCCAGGTATTTCTAATCTAGAGTCTTTGCTCTTGGGTGGCGAAACTGAAGCTTGGACATATGAAGTGATTTACCAATGACTTAAGAAATGAGAATTTGAAGGGTTTGCTTTCATTCTGAAAAAGAGGATCATGTTATTACATTACTCATGTATTGAGAATACAGATTTTCTACAATCAATTCTTTTTTTGTCTGTTTCCACACAAAAAATTTCCAGAGTCTGTTTTAAAAGCATTTCTGTTAGATGCAGACTTCATCTCTGTTGGACTTGAATCTCCAGTAGAGAAAGGGAAAGGCAGAGTACTTTATCTATTTGCATCTGGTAAACAACAAGTCCTTTTTGGTATAAAATTTTCGAGTTACTTACAAAAGAATAGGTTAACCCTGGACATCGCTATACCAGTTATTTTTAATCTGCCGCAATCACCAACACAGTAGCAACTTATCATCCCCCTAACAGGAAACATGATGAGGTGCTATTGATAAAACCCCAGTTAAATAAAGTTATAAATGTTTAAAATTGAGGAAATAGATACCATTTAATAATATATTCTAAAGCCCATAATTAAATCAGAAATAGATTGTTCTCATGTTCAGATCAATTTCGTTCAGAAAGAATATATGGAAAAGACCTTTTCTTACTTTCCATTCCTGAACAATGATAATCATATTTGAATACAATCAGACGATCATATCTATCACTTGCTGAAAACCTACTATGATAATGGCATTATGCCAAGAACATCACACATATAATTACTAATATTCAATCCAATTCTGGAAAGTAGATATTAGTATCCTCACTTTATACATAACAGCACAGTAACTTCTCTAAGGTAACTACTAACCAACACAGCATAGCTAGTAAATCCTAAAATGGGGAGTGAAGTCTATCTGACTTGCAGTGTAAGTTTATTCCTTTATGCCATAGCGCAATGAAAAGAGAATTTTAAATAGCCTTCCTCAATAATAAGCTTTGGTTTTAGGTGATAAGAGAATAAAGGGCATATCTTCCTATCTTCCAGGTGGTAGCAGCTGTAGTGGTAGTAATTAAGGTCACTAATATTTACACAGTACTTGTTATATGCCAAATATTTTGCTAAGTACTTTCGATGCAGTATTTAATTTAATTCTCATAAAATTTGGCAAGCCAGATACTGTTCTTATTTAACTGTTAGGAAAACCAAATATCAGAGAGGTTAAGATCAGGGTCACATAAAGGTTAAATCTAGTTCTTTAACTTAAAAAAATTGTGGTGAAATAAACATAAACTTTACCATTGTAACCATTGTTGAGTATACAGTTCAGTGACGCCAAGCATATTCACAATGCTGTATAACCTCTGTAACTTTCTTTATTGGGAAATTTCAAATATATACAAAGACAGGATAGTATAAAGAACCTCCATGTACCTATCACCCAGCCCATCAACTCATGGCTAATCTTGTTTCCTTATACTCATTCATTTCCTCTTCTCCACTGTTATTCTGAAGCAAAGTCCAAACAAATCTTTCAACCATAAACATATTGGTTAAGTATCTCTAAAATATAAAGATTCTTTTAAAAATATACACAATGCAATTTTCACACATAAAAAATTAATAGTAATCCCTGAAAACTACCACATATCCAGACAGTGCTTAACTTTCTAATTAGGTTTTTAAAAAAAGTTTCTTATAGGCAGAATGAGAATTCAAATAAAATCTCTACAGTGTAATTGGTCTTCATTAATGTGTTTTTCTCTCTCTCCTTTCTTATTGCAATTTGTTAGTTGGAGAAACCAGGTTATTTGTCCTACATAGATTCTTGCAACCTGCATTTTGGTGATGTTTAATTTTTCTCTGTTCTGGGTATTCCCAGAAAATTGGTAGCTAAATTTAGAGGCTTGGTCTGATTAGTTTTTTGGGTTTTTTTTTTTTTTTTTTTTTTTTTTTGCAAGACTACTTCATAGATGGTGGTGTGTTCTACAAAAGGAGAAACATAATGTATGGTTCCCTCTTTATGTAAGTTCAGAGTCACTAATGCTTAGTGCTTGAATCTACTAATTAGGGTTTGCAAAATAGTAATATTCTAATTCTATCATTTCTTTTTCAGTTATGAATATTTCTCTAAAGAGGAACTTCTCCATATCTACTATTTTGAAATCTAGTGTTACTATCTTATTTGAAAGGCAGGACAAATCCCTAGTTCCTTTTAGTAGAAATCTGGTTGTTACAGATGCTCAAAGCTGTTATTGGGTTGGTCACTGTTACCATGAGTTCAAAGGACAAAAGTAGAATGACTAGACATAACTATAAATATTAAAACAACAAAAGCATAAGTCCATGCAGGTACTTCCTATTCAAATTCAAGATCAAAGGATTCTTACTTAATCTCTTCTATTTTAAATCTGCATATAATGTTTCCATGTCAAAATCTAGGTTCCTAGGCCAGGTACATCAGGGCTTATTCCTGTAATCTCAGCATTTTGGGAGGCTAAAGCAGGAGGACGGCTTAAGGGCACGAGTTTCAAACCAGCCTGGGCAACACAGTGGGACCCTGCTGCATTTACAAAAAATAAAAAACTTAGCTGAGCGTGGTGATGCATGCCTATAGTCCCAGCTACTCAAAAGGCTGAGGCAGGAGTATTGCTTGAGCTCAGGGGTTCAAGGCTGCAGTGAACTATGATCACACACTGCGCTCCAGCCTGGGCAACAGTGCAAGATCCTGTCTCAAAAAGATTCATATATATATAATATACAAATATAGGTTCCCAATGGGAAAACAAAATTAGAATATTTGACAATTACTAATGTGTTTTATTAAACTCACATTACACACATATTGAAGTAACAATACAAAGGTTTCTACACAAATGTCATTAGTAAAAACTATTTTTTCAATTGTGTCTTTAAGGTATAGCCTACTAGGAATAGTCACTTAGATGTTTAGTTATGCCACCAAATGGATATATATTTAGGTTCACTGATTTCAATTTATTTAAATTTTAGAGACTGCTCCTTTAAATTTTTGTTTCATAATCATGTAAAATATTTATGGAGTTCTTAAGTTACATCAAAGAACAAAAAATATTCAAACAAGTCTAGTTTCATTCCTCTTTCACTTTTACCCAATTTCTTCACTATCTTTACAGGTAACTGTTTAACAATTTTTTCTATAGTTTGTCCTTCCTCTATTTGTTTCCAAAATATAAATAGATACAAATGAGTATCATCAACCTGTCCCGAGG
Organism: Hylobates moloch; assembly: GCF_009828535.3. NCBI lineage: Eukaryota > Metazoa > Chordata > Mammalia > Primates > Hylobatidae > Hylobates > Hylobates moloch. Next base: position 30,401,275 of record NW_026652280.1, on the reverse strand, counting down.
ATGCCTATGTGGTGGCATATAGAGCTTCATATGGAGATATTTTCATTCATTTTTAAAGCTGCATGGTATAATACTTTCTTGTGTGAATGTACCAAAGCTTATTCAACAAATTCTTACTGATGGAGCTGTAGGTAGAAGATTTATGTTTGTTTTTAATGTCCTTATATATATTTCTATGTATTCAAATATTTTATGCAAGTAGTTTTTCAGTATGTGGTCTATTTTACTTGTTTTCTTTTTATATTTTAGTTTCTACCTTTTTTTTTTGGTATTTAGGAAGGTTTATATCTTTGTTCTAATAGTTCCCTTTACATGAATAACCTTATATAACTCCCTAGTCCCCTTAGTTTGTCATTTTCTACTGATTCCCTACTATACGTAATATTGAAATTGGCTAATTGCCTGCTTTCCTTCCTCCTCCTTCTCTCCCAGCATCTGACTTGAAGTAATATCCTAAATCCCTTTCTGTATATCCAGGGTATCCTCAAGGAAATGATGAAATCAGAGAACGCTGAAGCTAAAAACAACTACACACACACACACACACAAACCCACATTAGAAAATAGAAAGCTATCTGTGACAAACCCACAGCCAATATCATACTGAATGGGCAAAAACTGGAAGCATTCCCTTTGAAAACTGGCACAAGACAGGGATGCCCTCTCTCACCACTCCTATTCAACACAGTGTTGGAAGTTCTGGCCAGGGCAATCAGGCAGGAGAAGGAAATAAAGGGTATTCAATTAGGAAAAGAGGAAGTCAAATTGTCCCTGTTTGCAGATGACATGATTGTATATCTAGAAAACCCCATCATCTCAGCCCAAAATCTCCTTAAACTGATAGGCAACTTCAGCAAAGTCTCAGGATATAGAATCAATATGCAAAAATCACAAGCATTCTTATACACCAATAACAGACAAACAGAGAGCCAAATCGTGAGTGAATTCCCATTCACAATTGCTTCAAAGAGAATAAAATACCTAGGAATCCAATTTACAAGGGATGTGAAGGACTTCTTCAAGGAGAACTACAAACCACTGCTCAATGAAATAAAACAGGATACAAACAAATGGAAGAACATTCCATGCTCATGGGTAGGAAGAATCAGTATTGCGAAAATGGCCATACTGCCCAAGGTAATTTATAGATTCAATGCCATCCCCATCAAGCTACCAATGACTTTCTTCACAGAATTGGAAAAAAACTACTTTAAAGTTCATATGGAACCAAAAAAGAGCCCGCATCGCCAAGTCAATCCTAAGCCAAAAGAACAAAACTGGAAGCATCACGCTACCTGACTTCAAACTACACTACAAGGCTACAGTAACCAAAACAGCATGGTACTGGTACCAAAACAGAGATATAGACCAGTGGAACAGAACAGAGCCCTCAGAAATAATGCCACACATCTACAACTATCTGATCTTTGACAAACCTGACAAAAACAAGAAATGGGGACAGGATTCCCTATTTAATAAATGGTGCTGGGAAAACTGGCTAGCCATACGTAGAAAGCTGAAACTGGATCTCTTCCTTACACCTTATACAAAAATTAATTCAAGATGGATTAAAGACTTAAATGTTAGACCTAAAACCATAAAAACCCTAGAAGAAAACCTAGGCAATACCATTCAGGACATAGGCATGGACAAGGACTTCATGTCTAAAACACCAAAAGCAATGGCAACAAAAGCCAAAATTGACAAATGGGATCTAATTAAACTAAAGAGCTTCTGCTCAACAAAAAAAAACCACCATCAGAGTGAACAGGCAACCTACAGAACGGGAGAAAATTTTTGCAATCTACTCATCTGACAAAGGGCTAATATCGAGAATCTACAATGAACTCAAACAAATCTACAAGAAAAAAACAACCCCATCAAAAAGTGGGCGAAGGATATGAACAGACACTTCTCAAAAGAAGACATTTATGCAGCCAAAAGACACATGAAAAAATGCTCACCATCACTGGCCATCAGAGAAATGCAAATCAAAACCACAATGAGATACCATCTCACACCAGTTAGAATGGCCATCATTAAAAAGTCAGGAAACAACAGGTGCTGGAGAGGATGTGGAGAAATAGGAACACTTTTACACTGTTGGTGGGACGGCAAACTAGTTCAACCATTGTGGAAGTCAGTGTGGCGATTCCTCAGGGATCTAGAACTAGAAATACCATTTGACCCAGCCATCCCATTACTGGGTATATACCCAAAGGAGTATAAAACATGCTGCTATAAAGACACATGCACACGTATGTTTATTGCAGCACTATTCACAATAGCAAAGAGTTGGAACCAACCCAAATGTCCAACAACGATAGACTGGATTAAGAAAATGTGGCACATATACACTGCAGAATACTATGCAGCCATAAAAAAGGATGAGTTCATGTCCTTTGTAGGGACATGGATGAAGCTAGAAACCATCATTCTCAGCAAACTATCACAAGGACAAAAAACCAAACATGGCATGTTCTCACTCATAGGTGGGAATTGAACAATGAGAACACATGGACACAGGAAGGGGAGCATCACATACCGGGGCCTGTTGTGGGGTGGGGGGAGGGGGGAGGGATAGCATTAGGGATATACCTAATGTTAAATGAAGAGTTAATGGGTGCAGCACACAAACATGGCATATGTATACATATGTAACAAACCTGCACGTTGTGCACATGTACCCTAAAACTTAAAGTATAATAAAAAAAGAACAAAAGAAGAAAATAGAAAATGTACTTTAAGATACATTTTTAAAATTTATTTTAAATTTTTTTAATTAATTAATTTTTTGTAGACACAGGGTCTCCCTATATTGCTCAGGCTGGTCTCAAACTCCCAGGCTCAAGATATTCTCCTGCCTCGGCCTCCCAAATTGCTAGATTACAGGTGTGAGCCCCTGCACCAAGCAGGGATACATGTTAAATGCAAGAAAATCAAGGGTCAAAATGGCAAAATAAGTTGCCCAAGCTCACAGTAAATTAAAGTTAGCTTAAAAACAGAACTCAGGTCTTCTAATTCTCAGTCTGTCACTCTATCCAAAACTTCTCTGGATCATTCCTCAATTAGCATTTGTTTAAGATGATTATAAACAAGATTCAGATAAACTCCTTTCCAGCCCCAATACCTCGTTAGGGGTCTATGAGGCTCCTGCTTCAAGGTCTTTGCACTCCCTGCTCTATTTTATTAGAGTAGCACCAGGGACCGTTTCATGGAAGATGATTTTTCCACGGATGCAGGGTGGTGGTGGTGATGCTTTGGGGATGATTCAAGCACATTACATTTATTGTGCACTTTATTTCTATTATTATTACATTGTAATATATAATGAAATAATTATACAGCTTACCATGATGTAGAATCAGTGGGAGCCCTGAGCTTGTTTTCCTGCAACTAGACAGTCCTAGCTGCGGGTGATGGGAGACAGCGACAGATCATCAGGTATTAGATTCTCTTAAGGCACATGTAACCTAGATCCTTTGCGTGTGCAGTTCACAATAGGGTTGGCGCTCCTATGAGAATCTAATGCTGCTGCTGATCTGACAGGAGGTGGAGCTCAGGAGGTAATGGAGTGCTGGGGAGCAGCTGCCAATACAGATGAAGCTTTGCTCACTTGCCCGCCACTCACCTCCTGCTGTGTGGCTCAGTTCCAACAGGCCATAGAGCATACTGGTCCATGAGAACACACTTCCTTTAGATATCTACAAAGCTCATTCCCTCACCTGCTTTAGGTCTTTGCTCAACTATCACCTTCTAAATGAGATATATGCTCCACTGATCACCCATATGCACTGCTACCTTCCCATTCCCAACACTCCCAATCTCTTCATCCTGCTTTATTTTCCCATGGAACTTGTTATCTTCTAACATTTTATTAATTTTTTCATTCATTCACCTATGTATGAAATTATTATATATCTCTCCTTACATTAGAATGAAGGCTTCATGAGAGCAGAGATTTTTTATTGTCACTGGGCAGAGGACAGTGCCCGGAACATAGAAGCTGCTCACTAAATATTTGTTGGATGAAAGAGTAAGAAATTTCAAGCACCATTAAGAAGTGTATTTTTTTTTTTTTTTTTTGAGATGGAGTCTCGCTCTGTCACCAGGCTGGAGTGCAGTGGCGCAATCTCGGCTCACTGCAACCTCCCCCTCCCGAGTTCAAGCGACTCTCCTGCCTCAGCCTCCCAAGTAGCTGGGACTACCGGCGCGCACCACCACACCTAGCTAATTTTTGTGTTTTTTCAGTAGAGACGGGGTTTCACTGTGTTGGCCAGGATGGTCTCGATCTCTTGACTTCGTGATCCTCCCGCCTCGGTCTCCCAAAGTGCTGGGATTACAGGCATGAGCCACTGCACCCAGCCTCACAAAGTGTTTTTATACTTGCATTAGTCTTTCACAATTGCTATTTAAAACTGGTAACCTGGAGAATGTTTATAACTTACAGCGCATTCATAATGGGTATGGGAAATTTAGGACTTGGAATTGGTTAATGAGTTACTTCACATAGAAGTTTAAAGCACTACTACTAATGGAACAAAAGTTAGTCTAACTGGAATTCATTAACTAGTATGAAACTTACAAGAGATTATATCTGATTATTAAAGGCTCAGTACTGTTTAGGCTTTGTTATGGACTGTGTTCCCACTCGAATTCATATGCTGAAGGCCTAACCCCCAATGTAATTGGAGAGGGGGTGTTTGGGAGGAGATTAGGTGATAAGGGCAGCGCTTAGTCTGATGACATTAGTACCCTTATAGTAAAAGACACGAGAGAGCTTGGTCTCTCTGCTAACATAGATGCTAACAAAAAGCCATGTGAGCATACGTTGAGAAGGTGGCTGTCTGGAAGCCAAGAAGAGGGGCCTCACCAGAACCCAACTGTGCTGACACTCCATCTTGGGCTTTCTGCCTCAAGGACTGTGAGGAAATAGATTTCTGTTGTTCAAACCACCCAGTCTATATTTTGTTACGGCATCTTGAGCTGACTAACACAGGCTTAAAACATGGCCCTACAGAGGATGGATCATTCAGTCAGCAACCAGATTGATTAGCTAGCACTGCCTATTAAAGGACAAAGGATATGTTTCTGAGCAACAATGTTCCTCATGATGTCAAGCATGATGCAAATTTAAGATCACAGAAGAGATTAGTGGAGAGATTACAGGTGACTCAAATGTGTGAAAATAATTAAACAGGACTACTCTATTGATTATTAAACAAACGTGCCAAGTAATTCCATTTCTGTAATTCCAAGTATATTTCAGGATTGTTTAGTTCTGAAATGTCAACTGTCCAAGAATAACTGCTTTGTTGTAATAACAAATAAATCAAGGAAATCAACACATTCCAATCATTGAATGGCCTCTAATAACCATCAAAGCACAAACCAACTGGCCTTCCTACTTCCCAAAGTATACCACTTCCCATTACCAAGATCTCCAAATTTCTATCTCAGAAACTCAAAGAATTTATGAATAAATTAAGAAACAATTTAGGACTTTATCTAGTGTTCAGTGAATTTTCTAATAATACCTTAAATCTAGATAAAGTCTGATGCTTTTCATGTCATTCTCTGCATTTATAAGGTAATTCTCAAATACTCCTGTTAAGGATTCTTCTCATGAATTTGTCAGAAATCCGTGAAATTTCCAGAAAAACAAGCAGAGCTGAGTTCTCGAATACAATTTGTTTTCAGAAATTAAATCAACCAAGGAAAGGGTTGAATTTCCACTCATACAATGAATAAAATTACTGGTTTTGGGGGTCTTATTTAGACAGACTCAAATGAAGTGACATTTACAAAACATTTGTAGCTTTGACTATAATCAACTGTAATAATAAGATACCAGCTTAAAAAACTCTTTTCATTTAAGCCTCTTTTGTAATACTGCTTTTTAATAACCCTCATAATAGCCGAATTAAAGGACCCCAACAGAAATCATTCATCCCACATAAAACAAACATTGCCTTTTCTTCTTAGCTTTGTTTTACAAGCTACATTATTTCCAGATGACGCTTGAGGGGACTATGGTTTCAAGAATTAGATGCTTAAATAGACAGCTGCTTTCTATTTGCCATGTAAATCAAGGATAAATCAAAGAAAATTCCAAATAGGAGACTTCTTTTCTTCCTATTAGGAACTACGAACAGGCAGAAAGGGAGAAACAGAATGAAAAACAATCAAGATCTGAGCAAACAGAAAATTAAAGATTTCTCAAATAAGTAAAAGGAAATTTAAAAATATTTCAGGAAAAGGTGTTTTTATATTAGCTCTATGCAGCAGGAAGTAAAAACTTTCTCACTAGAATGGAAAGAGGGGGAAAGAAACTGTGATGACTGGTTTTTAGAAATCTATCACACGTTACTACTGAATATGCATGGGTTATTTTTTCTGTATTCTTTAAACTTCACTTAGGAAGTTAATTAATCATTGCCAGATTTCAATGCAAACACATCCTATTTCTTTTTATAAGCCAGAGAGATGAAGGAACATAAAAGTTATTTATTTTTAATACTTTTTTAAAAAGTCCTTAAAAATAATATTCTACCATATTCCATAAGAAGGGACAGAACGATCTTCCTCTTCAGGAGTAAGAAAAGGCAATAGTGTTTCATTCAATCCTTCAGTTTAAAAATGAACGAATGTTTTGTTTTTGTTTTAAAAAAGAGGGGAGCCCTCCAACTCAATATTGTCCTTAGAATCACTCTGAGAACATTTTTGGAACTCTCAGGTCCTAGCCAAGTTAGAACACAAGCATGAACATTGGTCTCATTATGTCAAAGTCAGGCCTGGTTTTTCATGAGGAAGAAAGTGGTAGGGTTGGGGGGTGAGGAGTTTGCTTACTCGCTACAGACTTTGCTTGAATTTTAAAATCAGTTGTATTGGTACAACCATTACGAAAAGCAGCAGGAGGTTCCTCAAATAATTAAAGATAGAATGACCATATGATTCAACAATTCCACTTCTGGGCATATACCCAAAAGAAATGAAGTATCTATATTTGCACTTCCACATTCATTTCAGCATTATTAACCACAGCTAAGACATGAAGACAACCTAAGTGCTCGCTGACAGATACATGGAGAAAGAAAACGTGGTGCATATCCACAATGGAATATCATTTAGTCAAAAATAAGGAGATCCTATCATTTGCGACAACATGGATAAACCCGGAGAACATGACACTAAGTAAATGAGACACAGAGAAAAAGGGAAATACTGCATGATCTCACTTAGATGTGAAATCTAAAAAAGTCAAAATCATAGAATCAGAGCCAAACAGTGGCTGCCAGGGGGTGGGGGAAAGGAGATGTTGTTCACAGGGTACAAACTTTCAGTTATGTAAGATGAGTAAGTTCTGTGGACCCAGTGTATAGCATGGTGACTGCAGTTAATAATACTGTATTGTACATATGATATTTGCTAAGAGAGTAGATCGTAAGTGTTCTCATCACACAAAATGGTAACTATGTGAGGTGATGGATGTGTTAATTGACTTAATTGTGGTAATTGTTTCACAATGTATACATATAGCAAATCATGTCATATACTCCAAAATATACAATTTTTTATTTATTATGACTCATAAACCTGGGAAAAAATTGATTGCACTAAAGAAGAAACTCACTGGGACCTAATCAGTGTGCGGCTTGGAATCTATTTAAGTTCAAAGCAGTTGTGCTAGGGATGTTCACCAATTTTATTCACAGGATTTGGCTCTGTTTTACACAGTTTCTTCAATAAGAAAGTAAATATAAAGATCTTGACCCAAATTTCGTGATCCTCCTGGAGAACTGGTTGATTCCAGAGCTGGGGCAGAGAAAATACATGATGAACTGGAGCATCTTGAGGGTCTCAAAAAAAGATAAGAGTAAACTGAGAGGGCAGAGGACACAACATGAAAGAGCTCCCAATGGCCAAAGCTGGAACAATGTGAGCAACAGAATAATAACACTATTGGTTATAACACACAGAATAAAACATGGATCCATGTGTCCAAACTGATAGAAATAAATAATTGAATAAGTAAATACACTAGGGAGAAGCAACAACTCTTCCTTGTAGAATTCTATTAATAATGGCAGAAGGAATGAGAAAAACAGAAAATCACTAGTAAATCAGTGATATATGCTGCAGGCAAGATCCATCAATGGATTTCAAAATTTGTGGGAAAATTTGTAAGCAGAAACAGCATATTGGCATAGTCTTAAAGTATCTCCCCAAAATATAGTCATTACAAAGAGAAATATAACAAATTTACAGTTAAAAAACCCTGGTATACCTCACCTTAGCAAAATGGTCAAGGTAAACCTCACCAGTAATACATATCAATATCATGTATTTCCCAGTATGACGCACTGAGAAGGGCTCACCTCTTCCCAATCCTTGTCAATAATGCATAACCTCAATCTAATCATGAGAAAACACCAGCCAAATCCAAATTGGGGGATTTCCACAAAATAACTGACTGGTAGTCTTTAGAAGTGTTGAGGTCATGAAAGACAAGAAAGACTTAGGAGATGTGACAAGGAAATTTAATACGGGATCCTGGGTTGGGTCCCAGAAAAGAATAGGCATTAATGTTAAAATTGTAAAATCTGAATGAGATTGTTATTAAAGTTAACAGTAATATACCAGTGTTAATTCCTTTATTTTGATAAATGTTACATGATCATGTAAGATATTAGCAAAAGGGAGAATTGGGTGAAGTATATATGAAAATTCATTTTTGTTTTTTTTGAGACAGAGTTTCGCTTTTGTCACCCAGATTGGAGTGCAATGGCGCAATCTCAGCTCACTGCAACCTCCACCTCCTGGGTTCAAGCAATTCTCCTGCCTCAGTTTCCCGAGTAGCTGGGATTACAGTCGTGCGCCACCATGCTCAGCTAATTTTTGTATTTTTAGTAGAGACGGGGTTTCACCATGTTGGTCAGGCTGATCTCAAACTCCTGACTTCAGATGATCCACCTGCCTTGGCCTCCCAAAGTGCTGGGATTACAGGTGTGAGCCAGGGTGCCCAGCTGGAAATTCTTTAAAACATCTCTATAAGTCTAAAATTATCTTTTTTTTTTTTTTTTTGAGACGGAGTCTTGCTGTCGCCCAGGCTGGAGTGCAGTGGCACAATCTCAGCTCACTGCAAGCTCCGCCTCCCGGGTTCACGCCATTCTCCTGCCTCAGCCTCTCTGAGTAGCTGGGACTACAGGCGCCCGCCACCACGCCCGGCTAATTTTTTGTATTTTTAGTAGAGACGGGGTTTCACCGTGGTCTCGATCTCCTGACCTCGTGATCTGCCCGCCTCGGCCTCCCAAAGTGCTGGGATTACTAAAATTATCTTAATGGAGGAATAGAGGAAGAGAATTTCTGTCAAGTTGCATGTATACTTGACAGAAATTCAAGATCTACACCTACAAAGAAGAATATAAAGTAAAAAGTATGTTATTCTTTTTTCTTTGAGATCTTTCAGTCTGACTCCCCAGAAGTAACCATTATTTAATAGTTTTTTGTGCATTATTGAAAAATTTAATGCATATTTTCAAGCATACATGTGTGTATAACCTATATGCTATAAAGTATTTTTCTTACTGGTTTATATATCATGGTTATCTTTTCATATAAACCCATATAGATTGAATTCACTTAAAAAATAGCTGTAGAATACTGCATTGGATGAATTTATACTTTATTTAATAAGTCCCTTTTTGATGGATATTTTGCTTATTTCTATTTTTTGTTCTTAAACAAGGTGGAAGAATATACACACCTTTGTGGAACTGCATATCTAGCTGACTTTTGCAGTTTCTAAAGTCAAATCACTCAAACATATTTTGCCTCCTTAAAATATTAATTATTTCAAAGTATAAGATTTATTTTCCTACATTCTCCTTTGTGCCATAATGCTAGCCATGCTGATCTTTATCTACTAGTACACACACCCAACAAATAGCTCTCTTTTTCCCCCAGTGCTCAAAGCACTACTTTTTTTTCAATGGCTTCATCAAGATACAATTCACATACCATATACTTCACCAATCTAAAGTATGATTGAATGGTTTTTGGTATATTCACAGAGTTGTGCAAATATCACCACAGCCTAATTTTGAAACATTTCATCACCTCCCAAAATAAACTCTGTGCCCATTAGTAGTCACACCTCATTCTGCTTCACACTCCAGCCCTAAGGCATCTACTATCTACCTCTATAAGGTTTGCCTATTCTGGACATTCCATATACATGAGATCAAACAATAAGTGGCCTGGTTACTGGCTTCTTTCACTTAGCATAATGTTTTCAAAGTTCATCCATGATTAAGAATGTATCAGCATTTAATTCCTTTTTATTGTATGATGCACTGAGAAGAGCTAGTAGTATTTCACATGGTATCTCACGTGGTATGGATACACCACATTTTATTTATCCGTTTGTCTGCTGATGGACACTTCACTTGTTTCCATTTTTAGCTATTGCAAATAATGGTTCTATGAATATTCGCATTTTCAGGTGGACATATGTTTTCAATTCATTTGTATGTAAACCCAGAAATGAAATTTCTCTATCATACGACAACTCTGTGTTTAATTACTGATGAACTAAAATGGCTGCACCATTTAACATTCCCATGAGCAGCACACGAGGATTCTAATTCCTCCACATCTTCACCAACACTTGTTATTATCTGCTTTTTTATTCTGGCCATCAAAATAGATGTGTGAAGTTGTATCTCATGGTTTTGATCTGCATTTCCTTAATAGCCAATGATGTTGAGTATCTTTTGATGTGCTAATTGGCCACTTTTTATACCTTCTTTGGAAAAATGTCTATTAAGACTTTTCCCATTTAAAAAATGCAGTAAAAATTTTATTGCTAACTTGCATCACAGTCCAACAAGATGCTCAGTTGGCCTTGCATGAGAGGATACAGGGATCCAGGAAATGTTATCCTGTGGGACCTTGGAATCTCCCAGTGGGTCTCCTGCAACCAGCTAGCAAATGATGAGAAAACAGAAGTGTGGAAGACACACACAAACTGCCCCCCACCCCCCCCAAAAAAATGACCAGGCGTGGTGGCTCACACCTGTAATTGCAGCACTTTGGGGGTTTAAGGTGGGTGGATCACCAAAGGTCAGGAGTTCGAGACCAGCCTGGCCAACATGATGAGACCATGTCTCTACTAAAAATACAAATATGAGTAGGACGTGGTGGTGCATGCCTATAGTCCCGGCTACTCGGGAGGCTGAGGCAGGAGAATTGCTTGAACCCAGGAGGCAGAGGCTGCAGTGAGCTGAGATTGTGCCACTGTGCTCCAGCCCAGGCGACAGAGTGAAAACACTGTCTCAAAAAAAAAAAAAAAAAAAAGTGTGGAAGACAGCATTTCTACCTACATTCCACTGACTTAGAGCTAGTCATATGCCCCCCTCCTAGATGCAAGGGAGCTGGAAAATGTTGCTTTGCTGTGTAATCAGGGAGAGGAAATGGGTTTTGTGGAGCATCTGGCTAGTCTCTGCCTCACCTAAAGTCTCTGCCTCACTTAAAGCCTAATGTGGTGCCTGGCACAGGCCTGGCATTCAGGAAAAGCAGCTGGTTGACAGGAAGCCTGCCAACATGACCCCCATTTCTTTGTTCTTGGTGGTCACTCTGGTTTGGCTTATTTCTGGGGCTCCTGGACATACCTGACCTTGGGAATTCCAAGGTCGGGAAGCACCCTGGGAAGAGGGAGTCCATCTTTGGGGTTCAGGTACACCCTGTGATGTCAAGAACTACCCAGATGTTCCCAAACAGATTAGAAAATCCTCCTGATGTTGCTGCTCACCTGTAGTTAGTGACTGCTGGCTGTTGTGATCCCTACCTCTCCATCTAATATCACACCACTCCTCCTCCTGCAGGAAGCTCTTTCTGCACTAAAGAGCTCAGAGACAGATCCATCTCCTAAACTAACGCCTGTGGTCTCAGACTGTCTCTCCCACACATGGGCAGCATGGCGTAACTGTAATAGGTAACCTTATCAAGCACTTGCTTCGTGCCAAGGATCCTACCTCATTCATTTAATCTTCAAAAGAACCCCAGGTGTTCAATTCTCGTTATTATCTGTCTTTTTGGTTCTGGCCATCATAGTACAGACAAGGTAACTGAGGCCCAGTGAGGCAAAACGACATACTTAAGGCCACACAGGTCACAAGCCACAGAACCAGTTCACAAAATATAATATTTGCCCATTTTAAAATTCCATTATCTTTTTATTATTGAACTCTTCACATATTATAGATACTAGCCCCTTATCAGATGGATTATTTGCAAATATCCTCTCCCATTCTGTAGATTGCCTTTTTGCTTTCTTAATTGCATCCTTTGAAACACAAAGTTTTAAATTTTGATGAAGTCTAATTTATCTATTTTTCTTTTGTCACTTGAGTTTTTGGCATCATCTAAGATGTCTTTGCCTAACCCAAAGTCATGAAGGTTTAATCATATTTTTTTCTAAAAGTTGTATAATGTTAGCTCTGACATTTAGGTCTATGGTCCATTTTGAGTTAATTCTTGTGTATAGAATGAGTGAGGGGTGACAAACAATTATTGAACACCTATTATACACCAGACATTGTGCTGGATACAAACAACTCAGTGACAATGACACATGACCATTTTTCACTTTCATGCCCTTGTTGAAGAAGCATAACACCTGGAATGTTTTCCTGCCTGAATCTCTCCTTTGAAAAACATTACCCAGCTCAAATTTCAACTCTTTCAATGAAGTCTGCCACAGTACCTCCCCTTCTTCCTAGAAGTTGTTCTCTCTCACTATCTCTCTCTTCTGACAACCCACAAGTTTGCTTCTGTAGCTTTTATAAAATTGGTTATATGTTGAATTGTATTTTAGTTGTGTATCTGTTTTAACTATCCTGTAAGTAGGTACTATGCCTTCTTCATTTTTACCTCTTACACCATGGTAAAGTAATGTAAAACAAAAGTTTTAATAATATTCTGATTGCTGTTATCATCACTAGAATAAATGCATGAAAAGTTGACCCCCAAAAGCAATTGTCAAAAGTGACAACATGTGAAAGGAGCTGTTTTAAGGGTAACAAATTTCAGCTTTTCAAACTTCTTGGATATGGCAGCATAGCTAAGGTAACTGTTCCCATGTTATATAAGTGTTAAATTACCTACTCCAGCCTTTAAATCTTCCAGAAAATTCTTTAAGGGCCATTTCCATCAAGAACTAATACCATTATTCTACTTTCTGTCTTCATGAGTTCAGTTGTATTAATTTTTAGCTCCCATAAATAAGTAAGAACGTGTGATGTTTGTCTGTGCCTGGCTTGTTTCACTTAACAAGAAGGATGGTTACCAGAGGCTGTGAAGGGTAGTTGGGGCAGGGAGGGGATGATTAAGGAGTAAAAAAATATAGTTGGATAGAATGAATAAGATCTAGTATTTGATAATAGCACAACAGGGTGATTACAGCTAACAATAATTTATTGTACATTTTGAAATAACTAAAAGAGCATAACTGGATTATCTGTAACAAAAGAAAGGATAAATGGTTACCTCATTCATCCTGACATTACTCATTGTACGTGGGTATCAAAATATCTCATGTACCCTGTAAATATATACATCTATTATGTACCCATAAAAATTTAAAAAAGAATACTCTAATACCACTATACACAAAGAATATGTGTGTATATCTTTGTATTATTTATGTACGTGTGTGTACAAAAGGGCATTTTAACACCAGCTCAGTAAAGGCACAAACGTTGTACAAAACAATTGACTGAAGATAGTTTTCAATATTATTTATCTATCAACTATTGAGTCAAATGAATTTGAGATCTAAGTTAAAGAGTAAACAAAACACAGAATCTTAATAATAGAACAACCTAAAAAGGATGGGGTGGAAAATAGAAACATCTCTGAATTTAAATTTTGTCATATGAAAATCAGATCAGAATATCCTATAATACATTTCTGAAGAAACTAAATGTCTGAAAGCAGATTTAAAAGTTTGCAAACAAGCTCTAAAAGATTATTAATAAAAGCTATGAAGTCAAAAGGTCAGCCAATGATATCTTCCAGAGTTAACAGTATCTTAGAATTCCATATAGAATGATAATAATAAGCGATCATGACTTGACGAAAATAAATTTCATATGGATGGCTTTTACTCTTTAGAAAGTTACAGTTTAGAAGCAAGCTATCTGTAGGGCACGGTGGCTCATGCCTGTAATCCTAGCACCTTGGGAGGACAAGGCAGGACAATCACTTGAGGCCAGGAGTTCAAGACCAGCCTGGGCAACACAGTGAGACTCCATCTCTGCAATTTTGGAGTTAGATGGTAGAGTCAGTCCTACAGAAAGATTCAAAGTTATTTGATGACCACAGGGCAATATAATTTGGTTCCTTATGGTTGCAACTAGAATAAAAGTTAAATTGTTAGGAACTAGGGAAACAAAGCTTATATGGTACAGTAACAATATTCCTCATTGGTTATAGTTTAAATATTCATATGGTTATAGTTTAAAAAGCATTCATAACTCATTTATTATCTTTGTTTCATTTTCTATATTCAGGTTCCATATTTGGTTATATATGACCAAACTTCTCTGAAAGTTCAGTTCATTTTTATTAAAAAAAAATCTGTTGAAAGATTCTCCTTTAACAATTCTCTCCTGTCCCCTTTAGTCACTGAATTAAATTTTATGTAATCCTGATCATACAAACACCAAAGCAAAGCCAAGTCAACAGAACTTTACTTGCTTTCTTAAACTCCCTTATTGCCCCTGTAGAGGCATTCTCTCCTCCCACAGGCTTGAGTACAATTTTTGTTTTATTTCCCCTTAAACAGCCAGGGCAGTTTCCTTATTATCTGGAACTCAGTTGAAGGTTTCAGGTTTCCCCAGAGATGTTCAGGCCAACACAGTTGCACTAAAGTACTAATACTAATGTTTTTGGAACTTGGAATTTGCTTTCTATGTTGTTACTCAACTGATTTGTGAATTATACAGTATAATGAGGATAAACATTTTCTTAATAAACTTAGAAATCTCTAGGTAGACTGAAAGTACTCTATGTACTACAGTGAGAAGAAAAACATGTCCTTATTTTTTAGTACTTATTCAAACTCTACTAACATAGTTCATTCAGTCTTGGTGTAGAAAGTACACGTCATGAGACTCCGTCTCAAAAAAAAAAAGTACACATCTAGGAATCCACTGCTGCATTAAGACCTTCTCATTTTCCTTCTTCATAACTTTTACCAACAAGTGGTTTAAAGCGTTAGTCCAGGACACAGAATTTTATGTGGTTACTGGCAAAGGTACTTAAATAAAAATGCTGCGAAAGAAAAGGAAGGAACATACTCATTTTCCCAGTTAATGACTAATGTAAAAGAGAAAATGGTTTCAAATGTGTAAATCACTTATACAGCAGTGTTTTGAGCAATGGGAATGACCAATAAAACATTGAAGTATCATGAAAGAACATACAACGGTGCTTATTTTTAAGGTTACTGCTGTTTGTTTAATCACCTTTCAGGTCTATATCAGGAGTGATTCACAGTCATCTCTCCTACTGAATCAGTGCTAACCATTCTCTTCAATTAACTCTGAGAAAAGGCAACAAAATTCAAGTTCATAAACCCATTTGAAAAATGTGATTTACAAAGTCTCATACACATAAATTTTAAGAAAAAAAAAAAAAAAAAAAAAAGGATTGTCAATGACAGATTCCAAATGGAATTTTCCCACTATTTCTCGGAAGCAGATGCTTTAAGAAATTCATTTTTACTTAGTGAAAATTTTATACAAGAAGAAAATATTCAATCAGTGACTCTAAAATCTGTAAACTTCAGTAGCAGAATTCACAGGACTGTTACAAATTCAAATTGTCCTATCATGGCATAATTACCTCCATGATTGGCAAGTACCAGTAAATATGACCTATTTCCTCAAATATTAATTTTATAGATCTCTGATTAAAGAAGAATCCCACTAACGCAACATCAGAACTTCAGAACTATACATATTCAACACATTTTTGTGGAGTAAATGGCACAGAAATACTACATAAATCAAATAATAATTGCTTACAAATAACAAAACATTTGCAGATGACCTAAATTCAAGTTTTTGGTAAACACAATTCCCTATTGCCACCCTGGCCCTGATAGGGTTTCTAAACAGTTATTAGATATATTTTTCTTATCACAGGTATGGCAAGTATAGAATTAAGTGAGCTGTTATGCTAATTAAAAAATTAGAATATTCAACTTAACAGGAAAATCTTAAAAGATACATTTTGGAATTATAAACTTAATACCTTAAGGGGATGATAGATTGTGACATCACATACACACACACACACGAGAAAAAACTAGCACCAGTCAGGCTGTGGCTGCACACAGCTATCTTGGTTTATCATTGACTGATATCTGGACTGGGTACTGTTCCCACAGCCTCATATCAGGACAACCATTTAGAAATGAAACAAACCACAGGAAAGAAGCAAGGCAACTAACTCTACAGCTGTCTGGTATGCATCATCACTGCAAACTCAGAATTAAAGAGTTCTCTAATAAAGTTTCTAAATACCAACCCACTATGTTGTTGTCTGGAGATTTAGAGCCGTCCTTATTAGAACTTGATGAACTTCTCCTGTGGTTAATGGCAAGATAATTTTTAGCATCTTCATCTAAGCCATATTCCAAAATATAAGAAATGTCACAGGTAGTCACGCTACTTTAAGAAAATTTATAACACATTCTCTTTCCTATTATTATATTATGCTCACCCCTGTGCTGTTTCTATTCTATTCCATCAGCATCCTCTAAGGTCAGGTGATGTCTTAGTGCATTTTCTGTCGGTTAGAACAGAATACCTGAAACTAGGTAATTTATAAAGAAAAAGGAATTTATACAGTTATGGAGGCTGGGAAGGCCATGGATCAAGGAGATGCAGCTGGTGAGAACCTTCTTGCTAGTGGGGACTCTCTGTGGCATCCCAAGATGACGCAGGGTATCACATGGTGCATTCTAACATGCTAGCTCAAGTCTCTCTTCCTCTTCTTATAAAGCTACCAGTTCCCCTCCTATGCTAACCTATTAATCCATTAACTCACTAATCTATTGATCCATGAATTCATTAATCCATTTATAAGGGATCCAATCACCTATTCAAGGTCCCACTTCTCAATACTGCCACGCTGGGGATTAAGTTTCAACATGAGTTTTGGATGGCACATTCAACCGTAGCAGTTGGTAATAAGCTCTTTGTCATTAAGGTGGATGGAACAAAGGTCACATGTTACTGCTGCTCTCTTCTGACCATGTCTGGTAAGACTGGAGTCACATACTGATGAGAGCAGAGCCAATTAGATTCTCTTTCTCAGGAATTAAGAATGAGGACTTTAAGACAGCTAAAAGCACTGCACTCACAAGGACATGCTTATAGGTTGGAGGGAAGAAGAGGAAGGGCTGGGGTTGCTGTTTTAGGTCCAAGTAAGCAAACAGATAAACCTGGATGGTAGAAAGCAGCAGCAGAATAAAGCAGAAGCAAAAGGAAGCAGAGACCAGAAACGAAATGACCCTAAAAACAGGACTCATTGGCTTTTCAATTTTAGGTTCCAGATCTCTGGGAAATCCAGGTATACTTGCTCCCCTTAAGTTCAATGAGGAATCTTTGCATACTTCCTATAAAATCACCCCTGTTTTTGTTTTGTGTTATTAGCTTGAGTGGGTTTCTCAACTCAGATATAAAGATTCTTATTTATGTACAAATTATTGGTTTAGGGTTGATTTTCTTCCACCACATTGTTAACAATCATTTACAACTTGTTCCCTTGATTTGAGACATCACTCTTTTATTTGCATATTAGAGGTTTCTCAGGCAGCAAAGATTTTCAGCACAGTAAGATTTTGAGAAGAGAGGGGTAATGTTGTTATAAATTTTACAATGAAATAATTATTTATTATTTTTTTGAGATGCAGAGTCTTACTGTGTCACCCAGGCTACAGTGCAGGGGTATGATCTCAGCTCACTGCAACCTCTGCCTCCCGGATTCAAGTGATTCTCCTGCCTCGGCCTCCCAAGTAGCTGGGACTACAGGTGTGCACCACCACACCCGGCTAATTTTTGCATTTTTAGTAGAGACGGGGTTTCACCATGTTGGCCAGGCTGGTCTTGAACTCCTGACTAAGTGATCCATCTGCCTTGGCCTCCCAAAGTGCTGGGATTACAGGCATAAGCCCCTGCGCCCGGCCAAAAGGAAAATTTTTTATTGATGAAATAAGGTAACTACTTACATAATCTGGTAGAGGAACATCATTAGAACTCAGCGAACCTCTCAAGGACTGTGTGGCTTGTTCCAGAACTTTGTTGTGTTTTTTAGACAGCAAAGAAAATAAACTGGAAAAACAAACAAACAAAAAAAAAACAATTATATTAAAGGAACTGTTTTCTGTCTTCTATGGAAACATATAGTTCCACAGCACGTCAATTATTCTAAAATATACTTGTAAATGATTCTTTCTTCATGCCTGTGTTAACAGCAAGATTAGCAATACTATTTATGTAAGAGAAAAGGAGTGGGGAGGATGTTTAAATCATAAGAGTTCTAAAAAATTTTTTAATGACAGTTTAAAATTATGTTTCAAACACAGGAGCATTTTTCATAAGATTACTATAGGGAAAAGAATAGTGGAGAAAACTTGAGGTGTAGACTATGACTAACTCATAGTGCAATCTACTACAAGTCACTTGAGCTTGTGTATCTTCTCATCTTCTGAAAAAGTGTGTTGGACAAGATTATTTCTCTACTGTCATACAGAGTCTATGGTTCTGTATTATAGCTTTAGTTCTCAAAAATAATTATTTGAAATGTTTTATAAGATTTCTGCTTCTGGCCATGATAGATTAACTGATACTGGACTAACTCTCCTGCTATCACTAACTGAAAACTAAAAAAAAAAAAAAAAGACACAACTGTTTTCAGATGTTATACAACATGTGAAGTAAAGGATTATAATCCCTAACAAAAGGGAGATAAAGATGAGCCCCATAATGGTGAGCTTCTGTCTCGAGGAACATTGCAGACTATGGTCCAGGAAGGTGGGACCCAAAGAGTACACAGCAGTGTTGTGCTGAGCTAAGACAGAGAGAGGAATTTAACACTGCTGTGGCAATTGCATTTTGCAAGGCAGAATACTAGAGAGGAGAGAATTTCCAGAAAGCAGGTCCAGAAATCCAAGTGTCTTCTTGAATGTTTATATAAATGTTAAGCTGTAATGTACAGAGCAAGACTCCACAAGGTATGGCAGTAAACAACTACCCAGGAGCTGTAAATTAAACAGAGATTTTGGGGACCATAACAGACTGAGGGATACTGGAGCTCCAACCAGCCAGAAGATAAAAATCAATGAACATGAACATTCAGTTGAATTCTTAGAAAGGCCATGCTTTAGAAGTCAGGCTACTCTACTCTAGAGTGCAAATTACTTTATTCTAAGAGGCACCCTAATAGAGCAAAACAGTCTTCAAAGAATACAGTTGATTTACATTAAATATAAATGCACTAAACACTCCAGTTAAATGTCAGAGATTTTCAGACTGGGTACAAAACCGAGACCCAACCATGTGTGATTTAAAAGAGACACACACTTGTAAATTTAAAGATACAGATAAGTGTACAAAAAAGACATAAAAACATTAATCATAAGGAAGTTGGAGTGGCCATATTAATTTCAGACAAAGTAGGCTTAAGAACAATATTATTATTACTAGAGATAAAGAGGGAGATTTTATAATGATGAAAGCCAGTTTACCATGAAAACATAACAATCCTAAATACTTATGTGCCTAATAAAAGAACTTCAGAGATATGTATTGTAATTATATGATCCCAATATTAAATTTATTGCATCTAATAAAGAAAGGATTCTTCTTTGGGATAGATGGCAGCTTAAAAATAAAGGCAATTCTGATTTCATGTACTTTCCATAAAAATCTGAAGTATGGCCCGTAGTATTTTTTTCATGCCAAAACTTCACTGTAGTATTTAGTAATCTCTTTACAAATAAAATATTTATTTAGATATCAATTTAGGAAAATCTGTAATTATTTCAGATGGTTTAAAAAGGGTATCCATTGAAGACAGGGCCACTAAGTAGTCTTTCTAGATTAAGTTTCAACTAATATCATCAAGGAAAAAAATTCCTTAACATTTATTGGTAATGTTAGATGTTGTACAAAACAAACATAACAGAAGCAATGAATATTATCTACGTTTATACTTAAAGTGGGAAGAAAAATAATTACATGAAATAATTACTGAATGAATAAGTATGAAATTTTATGATACTGGTTACATGCTGAGGATATATCTGAACAAATGATTTATTTGAAATGAAATACTCCAGTGAAGTTTCATGAAGGTCAGCTTAGGCCCTATACAATGTCTTGAAAAAGAAGAAAGAGTTATCTGTGCAAGAGAGAATAAAAGGCACTTCCAAATAGAAGGCAAAGCACAGAGGAAAAGTAGGAGAGAGCAAGAAAATTGGAATGGAGGTACTATACAAGAAGTAGAAAACAGAATTCAGTACATAAGGGCACACACACTTTTTTCCAATCATTTTATTTTTCTGGGTCTTCTCCATTTGAGGTTTAGTTTTGCTTTATCTTTCCTTTTTAAGGTTAACAGTAAACACCATACTTTCCACTCACCATTATTCCCATGACCCACAAGTTTATTGTGTATGATTCCAGAAATGTTATATGCATTAATATATGTAAACAAATGCATACTGTATACATATATATCCATCTTTTTTATTCCATGAAATATATACCATGCTGTACCTTGCACTTTGTCCATCTAACAATATATTCCTTAATTCATTCAACAAACACATGAGTGTTTACTGTTACTTGATATCAAAGGATATGGATATACCGTAATTTATTTAGTCCATTATTACTCACTGCAATTGTTTCCAAATTTTTATATTATAAACAGCATTGAAAAGAACACCCT
This sequence comes from Hylobates moloch, assembly GCF_009828535.3. NCBI lineage: Eukaryota > Metazoa > Chordata > Mammalia > Primates > Hylobatidae > Hylobates > Hylobates moloch. Next base: position 30,380,248 of record NW_026652280.1, on the reverse strand, counting down.
TATAAATAAGTTTTAGCATGCCCGAGTGAGACTATCTTTAGGATAAATTGCCTGAAGCAAAACTGCTGAGGAAGAGTAACTGAACATAATACTGAACTGCATTAGGGGGTCCATATTTTCAAGTATGTACATTATTTTGCAGGAGATGCAAAAAAAAGAAAGGTAAAAAAATTGGGATTGTTTACAAGACATGTTTACATGGAAATGCATACAGAAGGAAATCAGTAATATACTTCTAATTGGTTGCAGTATATTTTCTGGAATAAATGGAATTTCAGAAGTTTTTTGAGACTAAAAGAACTTTGGGTAGTCAATTCTTGCATAAGGTGTGGCAAGACTCAAAAACATAAACTGGCTACCCAAACAAAAAAAGAAAAGCAATAAATACACCTGAAAGAAGTGAGCTTCTTGGTGTTAGGAAGAAGACATGGAACAAGTGAAGCACAGCAGCATACTCTGCTGAGTTGAAGAAAAAATAAGAACTCAGGAGGTGCTTCTTGAGTTCAGCAAACCTGGGATGTTCATTCTCACATTCCGTGTGTGTGTGTGTGTGTGTGTGTGCACGTGTGTCCCCTATTAGTGCACTATCAGAGAACAATAGAGGTGATCTATAGTAACTTTCATCATCAATTTAAGAAAATTATTAAACAGTCCTAGGGACCAGAGCAAAAAACACTTGAAACTGTTTCTTTTGGAGAAGAAAGGCTAGTTTGGTTGTTTATTGATTTTAAAAGAGAGTATGAACACTCTGTTTTGCTTGCTAGTAGGACACCAAACAAGGAAGTGAGCTTCAATTCAAACATGAGATATTTTGGTTGAGCATAATAGAAAATTTTACTACTAAGGACATAAATGTTGAAATGGTATACCCCAAGAAGTTGTGGATACTGCTTCTAGCTATCTTTAAGAAATTCTCTGTAAGAATAGATCATTTGAGGTCACATTCAGCTCTCCATCAAAGAGAAACAGAGAATTCACACTTACTTGGTTACTATCATACAATTTAACAGGCATTTTACTAAAATCTTATAGCAAGTGCTTTCAAAGTTTTATTTAAACATTCTAATTTTGGCTTTTATTTAACATTTTTAAGGCAAAATGTATATGAGACATGACTTGCAAACTGCTGAGTGAAAAGAGTAACTTTTGCTTAAAGCTTTGCATTCAACTTATCCCCTAGTTTAATGCTAATCAGAATAAGTAATAAAGATATATGATGTTTGTATGTAAATGGATAAATTTGATTTTAAAAATCAGTCTTAAAAATAAAAATGATCTTTAAGTTAGCTTAATATTCATTCGCTGGGATCTATTTGCTAGAATACTTTTTTAAAATTTGAAAAAGACTAGTTTTTTCTTTTTGCATAAGAATGTTCATTACAAATTTAAAAAATGAAAACAGCCAAAACACTAACCAAGAACAGAATGGGTAAATAAACTGTGGGATATTTATACAAGGAAATATTATACAGCAATTTAAAATTATCTAATGCTACATGTATGAATATGAATAAATCTCAAAAACAATGTTGAGTAAAAAATAGGCAGGAATCCTTAGAAAATATGAACAAGCTGATTTTATGTTTTTAATGTGGAAAACAATATTATGTACCATTTACAGATAAAATATATTAATAACATCAAATATATATGGAAATGATAAATCCTACATTTAGGATAGCCACTGTTCTCTGAGGAAGGAGGAAAAAGGGAGTCCAGCTCTCACATGAGTATTCGCTCTCTCGCTCTCTCTCTCTCTCTATATATATATGGACACATATACAGTAGACAAAAAATGTTCTTTTGGTAACACTGGATACATACATGAGACAGTGGTATATTGCTCTAGTTTTTGTATATGCAGGAAGTATTATATAACATTTCAAAAATCTGATAAAAAGAACATGCTATCCTAAAGAAAACAGAGCCCCTGCCAACGACAGCATTTCACAAAAGAAAGCAGCATGTAAACAGAATAAGTGTGGTCAGTCCAAACGGGAACATGCTGAGAAAATCACAAGCTGGTGGAAATGGCTGTAGTGTAAGGTGCACAGATGGTGGCAGGAGATGACACCAGAATGAAGACAGTTTGAAGCCAGACTGTGAAGGGCCGCTTTATGGCACATCAAAAGCCCTGGACTTTTACTCTATTCGGAATGAGAAGCTAATGGAACATCAGTCTTACAAAAATAATGAAAGAGACATGGCTTCCCGCCCCCAAGGAACTCAGGTCTACTGGGATGAGAAAAAAAAAAATCTACAATACTGAAATCAGAGAATGCCATGGGTCTGAAGACAGCGCTGTGGGAGAACAGGGGGAAGATTAGGTGCATTCCACAGAGGAAATCTATCTTGACTGTGGCCTTGAAGGTTAGAGGACTTGCTATTTGGAAAAGCAAAGGAGGAGGAAGAGTAATTCAGAAGGGGGAAAGTGTTTAGAAAGGCACTGGGAGATTTCAAGGAAATATCCACAGCTTATAAGGCAAGAATAGAGAAAACTCACAGGGGTGAGAAGTGGCAAGAAATGAAGCCGGTAAGACAAGAGGGGCCAAATAAAAAGGCCACATGGACCATGCTAAGAGGTCTGCATTTCATCTTGCTCAGCCATTGAGACAGATAGTGAGTCAAATATTTACCCAGGGCCTATTATGTGCCAGGCAATGTGAAAGCAAAAGCAACACAGTTTCTGTCCCGCCTCCCCAGAGGGCGCAGTCAGGTGAGAAAGGACATGCCTAAATAGACTGGAGGTGAACATGGAATGTTAGGGGAACACAGGTGAGGACTGCCCAACTGCACCTGAAGGGAGAAACAGGAAATCACTTTGGGAGATGATGCCTGCACTGCATCTTAAGAAACAATTAGGAGTCAGCTGAGCAAATCAGGCAAAATGGGCAGAGAAATACCAGTCCTGTGGGTGGGGGAAACAGCTCTGCATGTGCATCAAGTGTTGAGTACACAGCAGAGCACAGCAATGAGGCTGGGTAGCAGTGAGGATGGCTTATCAACTCTCTTAGGTCTCTCTCAGACCTTGGACTTTATCCTGAAAGCCAGAGGTGTTCTATGAAAGCAGGACTACAATATGATAATCAAGGCAAAGCTGCTGTGTTTGGTATTGAGGTATGAGGTGGGAGGCAGGGCTCAGCAGTAAGGATGGCAGATTACTCCTTGTGCATCTATGTCCTGAGCCTCCTTCCTATGCCCTGCCATCTATGGTGGCCACAGATTCCCTACCATGGAACTTCAGGGCTCCTAGAACCGAAGGTTGAAAACCACTGATCTGAGCAATGTGGGCCAAGTGTATAAAATTCTATTTGTTTTAGAAAGACTCCTCTGCTCCTGGAGAAAAGGATGGACAGGAGATGACAAGTGAACAAGAGTAGAAACAGAACCTTTAAGAAACGTCCATATTATTCAAATAAAGAGATGAGGCGGTCTTAAAGCAAATGGGAGCTATGTGGAAGGCAGAGACAGCATGCAGAGGGAAAGAACGGAATCAGGGCTGAGTGAGGTCTCTAACTTGGGAAACAGTGGCTAGCTGATAAGGTGACTGACATGCTAGGAATACAAATAAGTTGAAAGGGAGGGAGAGTGCTCAGGAAGAAAAAGAAATTAATAACAGTAACAGCAGTTATGAGTTATATATCAGGTGCTGTCCATCTAACAACCATGTGAGGTAGGTCCTACCATTATCCATTCTCCCTCCTCCTTTTGTAAATAAATGATGGAATTGAACCAGAGAGAGTAATTTGCCCAGGCACACAGCTAAGTGGTGGAGTCAGGAGTCAATGCGAGCATTGCTGGCTCTAGATTCTGTGCTCTTAACAAATCTTCTAGGAAACCTACAGGTGCTCAGGAACAACAGGTGGAAATGGTCAGAAAGGAGCAGATGGGCAGTTTAGAAATACTAATTTGGTGCTCAGAAGAGAGGGGAGGAGAAATTTTAGGTTATTTGCATCAGCTGCAATCACAAAAGTGGAGGTGATCACCCAAGGATATTGTGTAATGTGAGAAAGAACTGTAGGAGGTCGGGCGTGGTGGCTCACACCTGTAATCCCAGCGCTTTGGGAGGCCGAGGCGGGTGGATCACGAGGTCAGGAATTTGAGACTAGCCTGACCAACATGGTGAAACTCCATCTCTACTAAAAATACAAAAACTAGCTGGGTGCGGTGGCACGTGCCTGTAATCCCAGCTACTCAGGAGGCTGAGGCAGGAGAATCGCTTGAACCCAGGAGGCAGAGGTTGCAGTGAGCTGAGATTCTCAAGTGCTGCACTCTAGCCTGGGCAACAAAGCGAGACTATGTCTCAAAAAAAAAAAAAAAAAAAAAAACCAACTGTGGGAAACACCAAGACTGAAAGGGTGAACAGAGGCCAGAAAGGGTCACTTAAACAAGAAGTAGGAGAAGAACTGGGAAAGAAAGACGTTCTGGAAGCCAAGAGAACAATTTTAAGGAGGAAATAATCGTCACTGTTAAAAGCTGTCAAATAGTAAAGTAGGATTTACCAAAAAAACAAAACAAAACAAAAACAAAACCCAACAACAAAAAAACACAAAAAACGAAGTCACTGGATTTGGCACAAGAAAACAAATCAGTGGCGACTTGATCCACTGTCAGAGGGGAGGGGGAGGCGGAAGCTGGACTGCAGCGCTTGAGAAATAAGTAGGATGTAAGGAAGTACAGAAAATAGGTGTAGATTTTTAAGAAGTTGAACACTGCTGGGGAGCAGAGTGCTAGAGTAATGCTCCGAAGGGAAAGGGGACGCATCACAGAAAGGTCACTTACTGGGAGGGGGTGTGGAGGTTCTGTCTTTGAAAGTTTCAGACATTTCCTACGAGAGCCCTACCAATCCTCACAACTCTCAGCCAACCTCTCTCTCCATGCCTCAGTCCTTCCTCTAACACACTAGTAACAGCAGTCATGGGGGAAAAGAGAAGTAACTGAACTCCACAAAAGACCTGGGAGCAGATGATTTACAGATAAAGAAACCTAGGTGTAGAGTTAGGTACTTGACCCGTGATCAAATTTACATTGTGTAGTGAATACAAAAGTTCTTTATAAATCCTAAAGAGCTACTAAAATGTAAAAACAAACAAAAAAAAAACAAAAAAACCCAAAAAACTATTAAAATTATTAGAGGTGGAGTGGGAGCTAGAAACCAAATCTCACACCAAGTGTCATGCTCTCATCTGTAGACACTGATTCCCTCTACGTGTAGACACCCCTCCTTCCTCCTCTTCTACAAGTCCTTACAGCCCCCATACCACCGATTCCACACCCTCTGGGAAAGATTTCTCAAACCTGTGCTCTCCCTGCTTCTGAACCACTGGTGATCCTTAATGACAGCCCTATGCTACTGGTTACCTTAGTTTTAATCAGCTTTACTGAGAAATAATCTTTATATAATAAAACTCACAAATTTTAAGTAGACAGTGCAATGAAAAATGTTTTTGAAAAATGTAAACATTCACGTAATCCATCATTACAATCATAATACAGAACATTTCCATTACCCCAAAAAGTTCCCTCGGGCTCTTTTACACTCAATCTCCTGCTCCAATACCCTTCCCCTCACCCTTCCAGGCAACCGCTGATCTGCTTCCTGTCACTGTAGTTTTGCCTTTTCTAAAATTTCCTGCAAATAGAATTATACCTTAGGTACTCTTTTGTGTCTGCCATCTATCACTCAGCATAATGCTTTTCAAATGCATCCATGCTGTTTTGTATATCAGTAATTCATTCCTTTTTATTGCTGAGTAGTTTTCCATTGCACAGACGTGCCTCAATTTCTTTATTTATCAGTGTTGGTCTATTATGAAGAAGGCTGCTGTAAACAGTTGTACAGGTTTTTGTGTGAACATATGTTTTCATTTCTCTTGAAAAAATACCTATGAGTAGGATTGCTGGATTGTATGTTATTTGTTTCATTCTATAAGAAACTGCTAAACCGTTGCACATTCTTGCTAACACTTGGCATTTCAGTCTTTTTAACTTTAGCCATTTTAGTGGGTGTGAAGTAATTTTCTCTGTGGTTTTAATTTGCAGTTTCCAAAGGAGTTTTCTAGTGCTCATATGTTGTCTTTGGCGAAGTGTCTATTCAAATCTTTGCCCATTTAAAACAATGGGTTGTTTTTCTTCTCCTTGAGTTGTAAGAGTTCTTTATATATTCTGGATAGAAGTTCTTTATCAGGTATAAGTTTTGTAAATATTTTCTCCCAGTCTATGGCCTGTGGGTGGTGGTAGTGGGGCAGTTTGTCTTTTTCATTTTCTTCAAAAAACAGTGTCTTTTGAAGAGCAATAATTTTAAATTTGATGAAATTCATCAGTTCATCACCTTTTTAAAAAATGGTTTGTTTTTTATGTCCTAAGAAATCTTTGCCTAATCCAAGATCCCAAAGATTTTCTGATTTCTTCTATAGTTTTATAGTTAAGTTTTAAGTTTTATAGTTTTAGTTCTTATATTTATGCCTATGATCCATTTTGTGTTAATACGTGTATATGGCATGAAGAGTCACAATTTATTTAATTGGTTTGGGTGTTTTTTTTAAATTTGTGCATATAGCTATTTAATTGTTCCAGTACCATTTGTTGAAAAGATTATCCTTTCCCCCTTAAATTACCTTGGCACCCTTGTTGAAATTTCACTGAGCATATATGCACTGGTCTATTTCTTGATTCTATTCAATTCCATTGGTCCATAACTCTGTCATACACTATTATCCCACTGTCTTGATTATACCAGCTTTATAGTAAATCTTGAAATCACGTAGTGTGAGTCTTCCAACTTAGGCTTTGTCAAAATTGCTTTTGGCTATTCTAGGTCCTTTGTATAATATTGAATCAACTTGTCATTTTCTACCAAATCACCTGGTAAGGTTTTGATTAGGATTGTGTTCAATGTAGAGATCAATTTCAGGATCTTAACAAAACTAAGTCTCTAATCCATGAGGATAAAATCACCCTGTTTATTTAGGTCTTCCTTAATTTCTTTCAGCAATGTTTTATAGTTTTCAGTGTACAAGGTCTTGAATGTATTTTAAGTCTATTCTTATTTCATATTTTTGATGCTGCCGTAAATGGCATTATTTTTCAATTACTGATTGTTCATTGCAAGAATGTAGAAATAACTTTGCTATATACTGACAATAACAAATTTAACAGTAAATTCAACAATAAAATTGTTATATACTGACCTTTTTGTGTCCTATGATCCTGCTAAACTCATTTAGCAATTCTAGTAGGTTTCTTGTAGATTCATTAGGACTTTTAAAACACATATTCATGTCTTGTGCAAATAGCTAAATAGTTAATAGAATTTAAAAGATAGTTCTAAATCTTCTTTTCCAATCTGGATATTAAAAATTTCTGTTTCTTGACTTATGGCACTGGCTAGGACCTATAGTACAATACTGAACAAAGGTCAGAGTACATATTCTTGCTATTTTCCTGATCTTAGGGGAGAAGTATCATTTTTCACTAAGTATGATTTTAGCTGTAAGGTTTTCATCAATGCTCTTTGTCAGGTTGAAGAAATTCCCTCTATTCCTTGTTACGTGAAAGCTGGTTTCATTTCTTTTCATAAATGGCCATTGAATTTTGTCAAATACTTTTTCTGTACCTACTGAGATGATCATATAGTTTTCTTTTTAAGTCTAATAAAGTAGTGGATTATACTGATAGATTATGGCATGTTAAACCAGATTTACATTCCTAAGATGGGTCCCAATGGTATCTTTTTGTATGATGATGATGTAGATAATTAGAATGATGGCAGCTAGCACTTACTGAGAATATGCTCTATGCCACACATCTCTCTAACCTTTTATATTTGTTAACTAAATATACAACTCCTTAATGAAGACAGTATTACTATTAACATCACATTATAAGTGATGACATACAGAAGTAAATTAACTTGCCAAGGACTATACTATTCATAAATGGAAGAGCTAGAATTCACAGCCTGGTAATCCGAGTCTAGACCATGGACTCATTACACCACTTCATTATCTCTTATATGGAGATTTATTAATTAAGATGGCTATTTTTTTTCCAGTCCAATATGATTCACTCTCACCCCCTACTTTCAGGAGCAGAAACTACTTTCCTGAAAAAAGTGAGATTATGACACAGGCTCATTCCCTGAGTCACAAAGATTGGTCAATGAATATAAGCTCTAGTTGAGCCAGCTGGAAATATTCCCTAGGATTGTACTAACTAGAAAGGGTGAGAAAGCTGCTTTTTCTCTCTCGTTAGAAGATTGTAAAGACGTAATCCTGGATTTGGCTATGGTCACGCTTAGCTTCACAGAGAAAACCCATGTGCAAGAAGAGAGAATGAAGTGAACTTAAGCTGAGACAGAGAGAGAGCGAGAACTGAGGTAAAAGGCTGAAGAAGAAAGGGACAGATAACGATGGTTCTAACAAATATGGAAAACATGTGAGGATTAATACACCATAACAAAAAAAAATCATTAAAGCCGACGAAGACAGAACAAATTCATGTTATGAAACTTGTCTCTTTTTACTTGCAGATTATAATAGAAATAGTAACTTCCCAAGCTTTTTTTCTCTATCAAATTATGTCATCTTAATTATTTGTTTGCTTTAATATGCGGCTTTATAGTTGCTCTTAAACTGCTACACACAAGTGTAACGCATATTTGTACTGTAAACATGTATTTTTCCAAATGCCAAGTTCATTTAAGGCCTTGATTGTAGATCCTTGGACAGTGTTCTGCACACAACATGGTCTAAAATATGCTTACTACCAATTGATGATTTATCTTCTTTTCTATCGTTCTTACTCCAATAAAAGAGACTGCAATGACGTCGGTATTCTTGCCTTACAAAATCAGAAACAAGCAGTCTTAGCTGATTTTAGTTTAAAAATCTTATCTTTAAGGACCAAAAGTTAAAATGAAGGAAAGACTAATTACATAACAATCTTTGCTAAGAACACTGATATTTATACAAAGAAGCAAGGTTAGGGCAGGGTAAACTGCCCATTCATTCACATTTAATTGCCTTAATAACCATAAACATTATTTTAGGTTTATAATAACTAGCTTAAAATTCATTTCCATCCAGGACAAGAGCTAAAATGGTGTTGATTTTATGGCATAAAAGGTGGAGAACAAAATAACAAAACTCAGCACCACCAGCTTGCCGACTGTCAAGTAATGCTTGTTAAAATGCAAATGTCTTGTGACTAGCAGTACACAGCATAATGCATGGACAACAGATGTGTCCATCAGTACACTAAGCACCACACATGTTCTAGTAGAACCTACTGCTCCATATTTCAACACTATAAAGAAAACACAGTAACTCATCTTTTTCAAAAACTCTATATATAGTAAAAGCAAAAGACAAAGAAATATATGTGTGATATTTAGTGAAAGAGGTTCCCACCAAAAGGGCACACCCTGCATTATAACTGGAGAAGCCAATCCTAGAATCCTAAAAACACATAATGTATCTTAGCAAGAACTCAAAATTATAGTACAACATTCAGTATGATCTTCATGGTATGACTGCATAATCGAAAATTATATGTAAACCCAATAATAACTAGTCATATAACATGGCAAAGTATTGGACTAAACAATGTTTCTTAAAAAAAATGCTGAAACTCAGGAATTGAATTTCCCCTAGCTAAGGTAACTGAAGTCAAAATATGGAAGACATAGAAAGAAAACTGAAAGATGGCTAACAACTTAAAAAATGATGTTACAAAAATTATTACTGATAAAATATGTTGAAAATAATGGATAAAATATACAATCTGTCAATATACACTCTGGTAACTATACTACCAAATTTATAAGAGACTGAAATAAGGGAATCTAACATTAGCTTAAAGACAATTATTTTCATTTTCCACAAAAACATTCATGCAAATTTCATTTGTGTTTTTAACATAAGCATATTTTTTTCAATTTTTTTTTTTTTTTTTAAAGAAACAGGGTCTCATTCTGTTGACCAGGCTAGAGTACAGTGGTGCGATCATAGCTCATGATAGCCTCAAGCTTCTGGACCCAAGTGATTCTCCAGCTTCAGCCTCCTGAATAGCTGGGACAACAGGCACGTGTCACCAAGCCCGGCTATTTTTTTTTGCAGAGATGAGGTCTTGCCTTGTTGCCTGCACTGGTCTCGAACTCCTGGCCTCAAATGATCCTCCCACTTCAGCCTCCCAAAGTACTGGGATTATAGGTGTGAGCCACTGTGCTTGGCTTCTTTCCAATTTTGACTAGATTTGGTCAGAAATGTTATTTAGCAAAAATTACAAAATTAAAAATTGGTAATTTATCTCAAAAGCACTTTACTCCTTTTATACATATTTCATGGATAATGTATTTTTAAAATGTATATCCTTTATAAACTAAACTACAATGAAAGACTAATTTTTTATAATTAGTATGCAATTCTAAAGATATCAATCTTGCTAGAAGTTTTATGGTATTTTCTCTTCTCTATTAGAAAATTATATTCTGTAAAGAAAGAGATTTTCTGACTTGAAAGAAGTTTGGTTGTCTTTTTCAGTGACCCTTTCTTAGTCTCTTGAGAAAACTGCACGCCAAGGAAATAGCAAATCTGTCCAGTTTTTAAAAAATCCTATGGCACAGTGTCACTAATTTATGGGAATAATTGGGATCGAAATAACACTGAATGAGAAAATTCATTTGGAAAGTGGAATGACCTCACAGTGAGCGCAAGAGGAGCCAGGATGGCAGTGTAGAAGTTATTATTATCACAGGTCATAAGGCACTTCCTAAGTGTAAAGAAATTTCCTCTCAGGGGAAACCTACCAAATAAAGCATGTTTACTATATGTCCGATTTTACAAAGATAGTCACAGGAAACATGATACTGCTAACTTTGGGGAAATGCTGCAGAGTACCTATAACTACGTTATAACACAATTGATAGCCAAAATATTTCCCAGGTGTTGGACCCTTAATTTGAGAATCCCAACTGGAACTTTGAAATTTCTTTTCTGCTTAGCCCTTAATCTTAATTTAGTGAATACAATTAGTCTTTGGGATGGCCATAGGAACAGGAAGTCTTAACTGGAATTATAGGTCTTTACTGGTAAATGCCTTTTTTCAACACCTATTAGCTTTATCACTATAAAAAAATCTTATGTCTGTAAAAACTTTATCCATTTATTTCAACTTCCTTTTGATCTTTGTGTACCTAATTATTAATTTATACTTGTCCTACACATTTTTCCCATGTCTTCCTTTATCTTTTGTTTGTATGTTTGTCTCATTTCTTATGCGAATACAAGTTCAAGGGCACAGATGTCCATTCCTCTTTTCTTCTTTTAACACTTCCACAATGTCTCCTGTATATGCCAGTGGTTTCAGTGGGTTAATGATCCCTCATTTTCCTTTTAAATAAAATATCTACTGACTGATGGATAAGATATTCTTTGAGTTAAAGTTCTAAAACTACTTTTTAGGAAAACCACAAAACCAATCATATATTTACAGCAACTTCATAAAAAACCCACCTCTACTGTGACTCATCCTGAATAAAGAAGTAGCCCCCTTTCCAACCTCTTAATACATAAACCGAAACCACAAAGAGAGAACAATTTCCATGAATGAAGTTGTTATCAATGCCCATAGGAAAGCCATGGATTTAACTCCTTAGGCCTTAAATTAGAGTCTTAATTTAACACAGTTCTCAGAAAGCTCAGTTACTGGCTTCCTCAGCTAAAGCTTCTAAATAATAAAAGCAACAAAGAAGAAAGGAAAACCAGAATGGGAATATGTGGAAATGGGAAAAATCTAAGAGTAGTGTGACTAAAAAGAGAAAAATGGGCCTCAACATCAAAGAAGGAGCAAACTCAGAATTCCACTATGGTTTAGTACATCAGCACATGCTCAAATCAACAATCCCACAGTAATGAGAAAAAGATTCAAATGTGTGTAAGGTCTTTACTTCAAACTCACAAAAGTCTGCAATAGCAAGATCTCTATCCCAAATACTTTTTAACATTTTTAAGGTGGTGCTTTAGTGAAACATACTTTTGTTACTTGGAAAATATGTGGAACTGCACAATTCCCAAGAATGCTAGATAAATGAGGTATCACAAGATTCTTATGGCTTCAAATAGCCCAGTTATTTCAATATCAACAGAATATTTCCAAAATGATAAAATTATAATTCTTTCTAATAAAAATACACTAACAATAGAGAAAATAAACGATAGTAATCCTCAGAAATAACCATGGATTAAATGTACTTTTGGAATATAGTCCTTTATTATAACTACCGATAATTATAGAGGTAGAATTCTATCAGTAGTTGTAAGAATGCCATTGTCTCCATATAATATTATAGATCAAATCAAGTTGGGCATAACCTGATAGGAAATAATCTATTTTAAGAACTGTAATTAATGTTTAACCATGTAACCCCCCACCATGCCCCCATTTTCCTAAAACCCAGACATAAATTCATGCTTCGTGCTCCCTCTGCTGGCTCAAAAGCTACAGTTAATTCCCATTACAGCACACTGAAAGGCATTGCTACATTATATTTGGGATCTTCACAATGTAATCCAGCTCCCTTCTTTGAGTGTTGATGAAAAACAAGAGAGGTGACAACTAGACCACAGTCACAAAGCATTCTGAGAGCCAGAACAACTCTGGTCTTTTGACTCCCAATCCAGTGCTCCTTCCATTCCATAATGATCTCACTGCCTTCATGTACGAGACTATTACTGAACTTTATTTTGTTATGAGTTATTTAAAATCTGAAGCTCAATATCTTTGGGTTACACAGATTTTTCACTGTACTGTAATTACAACTGATAAGGAGATTTGACCAATATTCAATAAAGATCTATTAAGCTTAAAGAGTGTCCCCATTTCTAATTTGTTTGAACAGTGTCCAATTTAAGACACCTACTGTAAAGTTTCTTGATATACTGAGTACTTAAAATGTCACCTACATGTGATTCTACCATTTGCTTACAAACCATGTCACAACTTTTGACTTGGAATATATAGTTACCACACAATATATCTTCAGGTCTGTCAAAACCATAAAGTCATTTTGTTGTGATGGTGATGATGATGATGATGACGACGACGACAACGATGAATAGGCTTATAGTTACCATCTATAGAGTATCTATTACACAACAGATACAGGATTGGGTCTTTAGAGAAATCATTGTCAACATAAGGTAGATATTACTATCCCTATTTTACAGAGAAGGGAGCTGAGGGAAAGTAAATTGCCCAAGGTCTGTTTAACACGAAGTATCTACTACTTCCTCTGTATGTAAATGCTTTGATATTTTGTTCATTCTTAATCAGCAGAGATAGCAACAGTAAAATAATCTCTTACTACCAGCACCATCATTTCCACTTAAGGCAAAAAAAGAAAGCAAAAGATACTTTATTCAAAGCATGAATCTGTTGAAATTCTTTAAAGTTTATACTAAAGTGGAGAGGGTTAATATTTTCCTTACTTTTGGTAGAGGAAATTACATGACCTAGACTATAAATGTTAGTATTTAATTCCAATTTACTTTTGTATAATAGATGTATTTAATTATTTGTCAAGTGATCTGTTGTATGGAAAAACCTAACTCTAGTCTGATAACAATGCTATTTAGATAGAAACAAACAGTCCCAGATTAAAGAATCTAATCTGTTCAGTCAAAAAGTAAATATTTATTAAGCTAGAATATACAAGTCTATCTTTGTAAGGAAGACTTTTTTTCTTGATAAGAGATATAAATTATTATCTAAATCATGGACAGCTTTTATTCAAAACGAAGTTTAATTTCTGTGTTCCTTTTGAAACCAGAAAACTATAGATGTCAGTGCCCATCCTCGTTCTCTGGTAGTGACTAGTTGTTATTTACATAAACAGGAATCATATTAAATAAAGAATTTAAATAGGAAAACAATGTTAAAGTGAACACCTTTCTCAATTATTTATCAGTAACCTATATGGACAGTACAGGTAACAAATGTCAATATTCTAGAAATGAGAAAGTAGGCTATGGTAAACTCCACATTAAGGAACTTAAAGAAAATTGACAAATGAATGTAAATTTTAACCTTGCACAATTTAATATGATAAACTTGATACCTGGGGCACTAAAGCTAGCATCATATAATATTTATGGATACCAATGATTTTTCAACTGAAATGAAAGATAAAATAACCTCATTTTTGATGTTATGCAGAAAGGAATATAGGATAATTCAGACACATTTCTATTTAAACACCCGCTCCTCCATTTAATAGCTCATGGGATTTCTGACACTTAATTTTTCTGAGACTCGGTTTCCTTATACTTGGAGATAATGATGGTGGCAGTTAAGAGTTGCAGCAAACCAACATGGCACATGGATACATATGTAACAAACCTGCACATTGTGCACATGTATGTACCCTAAAACCTAAAGTATAATAATAAAATTAAAAAAAAATAAAAAAAAGAAAGTAAAAAAAAAAAAAAGAGTTGCTGTGATGGTTAAATTGAGAGAATTAATGTAAAAACCCTTAAGAGAGAACCTATGGAAAAAGTCACCATTCAGTTCCAATTGATTTCTGGCACGGAGGACTGTGGGCTCTGCATTGCCAGCTATTCCAACTTGTTATATGTTAGCAACAAATTCTAACTTAAAAAAACCAAAACCAAACAAACAAAAAAAACTGTGCAAACCAAACAGAGCACCTCTCTAGCCTGAGTCCAGGCAGCAGGCTGTTAGTATGGAGAATCACTGGAAATACCACATGTCATGAAATGGAGCAAACCATCTAGGGTGAAGGTTGTTTTGGAGTCAGATGGGTATTTTAAACAAAAGAGATGTGCTCTGGTAAGAAAAAGTCAAGGGTAAAGGTTAAGATGATTTTATGAGAGAAACCCAAAGCAAAATGAATGTTTCCCTGGAACAGCATGATTTTGAGATCACTCAGAACTGTATTTATATGCCAATGAAAAAATCTTTAATTTTTACATAAATGCATTTTAATTTAATCCTTGATCCCCCAGTAAAGAGAACATGTTATTCTGTTTTATGAGACATAGACCAGCTGGTTTATAATAGAATTGTCCAGAGTCCCCACAATACAGGTTGAATTTCCCTCATCTGAAATACTTGGAACCAGAAGTGTTTTTAATTTTGAATTCCTGCAAATTTTGGAATATCGGCATGATACTTACCAGGTGAACATACCAAATCCAAAAATTTGAAATCCGAAATGCTCCAGTGAACGTTTCCTTTGAGAATTATGTTGGTGCTCAAAAAGTTCTGAATTTTGGAGCATTTTGGATTTTTAGATTAGGGATACCTAATCTATGTAATCATCATATGTTCAAGATACAGTCCAAAATTACTCCACATACAATCTTGGCCAAAGGTTTATCATTTTTGTTGATCTTCTCAAGGAATAAGCTTTTGGTTTTAATTTTATCTACTGCATTTGTTTTCTATATCAGTGATTCCTGCTTTTTATTATTTTTATTTTCTTTATTTTGGGCTTAATTTGTTGTTCTTTTTCTAGTTTCTTAGGTAAAAGCTGAAGTCATTGATTTGAGATCTTTCTTTCTTTCCAATATAGGCATTTCAGGCTATACCTTCCCCTTAAAATACTGCTTTAGTGGCAGCCATCCCACAACATTTGATATGTTCTATTTTCATTTTCACTTAGTTTAAAAATTGCTTTTGGTTTCTTCTTTGATTCATGGATTATTTAGAAGTATGTTATTTAATTTCCAAATATATGGGGATTTTCCAGAAAGCTATCCATTATTGATATCTATTACAATTCCACTGTTGTCAGAAAACAAGCTTTCCATGACTTGAATCTTATAACCTGAATCTTACTGAGACTTGTTTGATGGCATAGAATATGGTCTTTGTTGGCAAATGTTCCTATGCAAATATTTTGGCTGGAGCTGTTATTGGTTGGAGTGTTCTATAAATGTCAACTAGGTGAAGTTGGTTGACAGTATTAAGTCTTCTACACTCTTACTCATTTTCTGCCTACTTTTTCTAATAATTAATAACAAAGATATTGAAAGCTCCAACAATAACTGTAATTTGTTTCTCTTTGCAATTTTATTAGTTTTTGCTTCAAATGTGTATGTTATAAAGTACACATTTAGGATTATAATAGTCCTCTTGATACACTGATTCCTTCATTGTTATGAAATGATTTTCTTTATTCTGGTGATGTTTCCTCTCTGAAGTCATTTTGCTTGATAAGTCCCTCCTGCTTTCTTTTGACTGGTGTTAGTGATATGGTTGCATTTACATCTATCCTTTTGCTGTAGTTTTCCATTTGTCCTATTTATTCTTTTTTTCCCCTTTTTCCATTTTTTCTGCCTTCTTTTGGGTTGAGTATTTTTATGATTCCATTTGTTGGCTTATTAGCTATAATTCTGAACAGTGGTCTGAGAACTCTCAAGACAGTAAGCTACAATACTCACAGGGCTCCCCTCAATTGCTAACATCTCTCAGGGATTTGTTTCTTTTGTTGCCTGATGCCCAGTATCTCCAAAGTCCCTGTTCCATATACTGTGTCTGTTTTTGTTGTTGTTTCAGGCAGAAGGGTAAATCCAGTCTCTGTTACTCTATCTTGGTTGGAAGTGAATAGTGATTTTTGAACATCTGTGTGAAGAAAACCCCACAGTTTTAGAAATTTTACATAGAAACTTAAGGAACACTGGAGAAAACCAAAGATTTTTAATGTAATATTTTTCCTTACTTGAAGTGGTGATTGAATATTTTTTTCCATCTCTGATAACCACAGTATTTTAAATTTCACTGTGATTTTTCAAATATAACATTACGTATTTGTGGGGAAATTTTATTCACTTAATCCCACTAATTAAGTGATTTGTATCACTGTATTTTATTTGCACAAGTAGTCTCTTATTGTAGATTGTAAATGCCGGTCATTGCTAGTCTTTTAAAACTTATCCTTCACTGTGAAAATCAACATATTAAGTACTTGCTACTTTTCCAGAAAACGTTGTGGCACCATCAGGAAGGACAAACACCACAAGGCAGTCCTGCACTTCTAAATTTGTGCCCATCACTCCTTACTACACTCCACATCGGTCTGCTCATCATTCCTGCACACTCCATTCTGTTCCTCCGTTAACTGCTCGGCTTACACTCACTTGCCTCCCCTATACAAACCTGCCTGGCAATTTTCGGTTCACCCTTCAAAATGTAGCTTAGAAAAATATTTACCACATTTTCAAGTTAATTATATACATTTTATTTCACTAAATATTAAGTTCTTGAGCCTGGGATAATTCACTTCTGCCTCTTTGATGCCTAGCATAGTGCCTGTACATTTAACAGGGTCTCAAAGAAATGTTTATTTAATTGAACTGAACTCAGAAATAATTTGGGATGCTCAGTGTTAGGGACTGAATGTATGTGTCTCCCCCAAATTTCCTGTGTTGAAGCCCTAACCCCTAGTATCGCTGTATTTGGAATAAGAAAATAATTAAGGTTAACGAGGTCATAAGGGTGAGGCTCTGACCCAAAAGGATTAGCGTCTTCATATAAAGAGACACCACAGATCTCTCTCTCTGTGCACGTACTAAGAGGCCTTGTGAACACGCAGTGAGAAGGCAGCCATCTGCAGCCCAAGGGGAGGGCCCTCATCAGACCCCACCAGACCCCACCCTACTGGCACTTTGATCTTGGACTTCCAGTTTCTACAACTGTGAGAAAATAAACTTCTGTTGTTTAAGCCACTCAGTATATGGTATTTTGTTATGAGCCTGAGCTGACTAATATACACAGGGATGTGTTTAAGATGAGGCAGTTCCTCTCTTGCCACTAAAAAGCAAGTTAGGGCTCTTGGGTCTCCAGTAGTAAAAACTCTTCTGTTGGAGAAAACAAAAAACAAAAACAAAAAAACAACTTTTTTTTTTTGGCGGGGAAAGGGAAGTGGCCTTTTCTCCAGAGGGCTACGCTTGAAAGAGTATTGTCACTTCATCCTTAGCCAAGGCCACAACTCACTCCCAACTAAGATTAGACATTCCATAAGTTCTCTTACAAGCAAACTAATTATGAAAGAAAGCTCAATTCCCTAAGGACTGGGTTACTGAGGTAGTAGAGAAGTGCAAACCCTTATTCCATCACAGAGTCAGAGTTCAGAGATACTTCAGCAATACAGTATCCCCCCCCTTATCCATGAGGGATACATTCTAAGACCCCCAGTGGATTCCCAAAACCATGGATAGTAGCAAACCCAATATATACTATGGTTATATACAATGATAACTGAGATGGCTGCTAAGTAATGGCTGTTAAGTGACTAATGGGCAGGTCGCATATACAACAGGGATACACTACACAAAGGGATGATTCGCATTCCAGGTGGGACAGGGAGAAATTTAATTACACTACGCAGCACAGTGCACAATTTAAAACTTACGAATTTTCTATTTCTGAAACTTTCCATTTAATATTTTTAGACTACATTTGATTGTGGGTAACTGAAATCCTAGAAAACAAAACCGAGGATAATGGGGGACCACCGCATATGTCTCAGAGGTAACAAGAACTATCACAGGGCTTCTGAAATAACCATCATTTATGACATTATAAAATAAAGCTAAAGAAGGAATGAGGAGTGCTAGAAGGAGGCTTTAGTTTTTGGATGGGGTGGTCAGGGAAGGCTTCACTGAGGAGGTGTCATTTAAGCAAAGACCTGAAGATGCTGTGTGTGTGAGTTGTGCACAGTCTTGAGAAAGAGTATTTCAATAAAAAGGAACAATAAATACAAGAAGGACATGTTCAAGTTGAATTACAAGTAATCTCACGAATTTCTTTAAAAGACCTAAATCACATCATTTTTGTTTGCCAAGAACCATCCCCCATCCCCAAGAAAAGTTTCATCTTTCTTAAAAGAGAAAATTAAATGATTACTATTCAGCTATCATTTATAGCAACAACAGAACCTATCTGCTACATAACAGGAATTGGATTTGAAAAACACAATGCTGCTAAAAACTACATCTTTAAGACTTACCTGAATGTAAAATGAGAATTACTGTATTCAATAATTCTATTATATGACTGTGGAAACTTGTCTACTTATGAAAAGTAAGAATAGTCTAGACAGGTAGAAAGTGTAATGTGAGCTTCATAATATTAAAGCTGGAATGAAAAACAGTTTTTCAAATTTATTTCATCAATCACTGAACTATTGCTAGAAATAAAAGGCAGAAAGCTCACAACAACATCAGAAAGCTTATTTATCTTTAATTGAAAATATGCTAACTGCTAATGTATAAAAAGTAGTTGTTATTGTAGTAATAGTAGAAAAAAATAATAGCCACATGTGAGTGCTTAGCATGTGACAGGTACTGTGCAAAGTATTTTGCGTGTACACATTGCTTCATTTAAACCTGGCCTCAACCCAGAGGGGCAGGTTTCCCTGTTATGCCCAACTTGCTTGTTGAAGATTACCAGCTCGTCAGTGGCAGAACTAGAACTCAAGCCTAGGCAGCCTGACTCATAGCCTAAGCACCATATGCACAATGCTATGAAAACACCAACATTTGTCTATCAACCTCAGCAACTGTTTCTGCTTGCCCTGACCAAAATCTGACACCTTCCTGTTTAGTTTTTAAAAAGGATTATTATGATGTGTCACTTTCAAAACTCAGGATTTTAATTTTTCCTGTCTTTGTGATCTAGTAATGAATTCCAAGTCATTATTTAATAATAATGGGATAATCACATGTCTTGATTTGTCCAGTCCCAGTTTACACATTTTGTCTCACTAAATAGTATCCCTTTCACTCTCTTAAAGTGACCAGGTTTGGATCATAAATTATGTAATCACTCACTTAATAATCACTTTATTTTTTGCTCTGCCCACTGTCTTTTTTTATTAAACAATGAAACTTACTGAACTGCTAGCATTCTCTCTAATTTTAGAGGGAGTATATGTTCAAACACACTTCTAATCAGTGTTGGCTCTCAACATTTAAAGCACAACTTTTTTTCTTGTCTTTAAATGGTCCACAACTCTTTTCCAATTCTTATGTCTGATCTCATCTCCTCCCACATCCTGTCCCATTCCCTATTGTTTTCTCCTAAATGAATCCTTTGTCTCTCTCGCCCACTATTGCCTGTATCTTCTCTCATGCCACCCCCTACGCTTGGAACAAACCTATTAATCCACCAAAGGTCTGTCCTCCAATAACTTCTTTAAAAGTCACTTTAGTCAGTAAGCCTACCTAAGATCATCCATCCACCCACCGGTCCTATTTATGGACTGAATCCATCAGGCCAATCTCTTTGAGGCTCAGATTTGAAACGTTTTTTATTATTTTTACACTACTATGAGGTTCACCATCTTCACTCACACCGAAGAGAATGTGAATTCTAACAAACTTTACAACGTAAAAGTAGGGCTTTCAGGTATATCTATATCTAGTAACCAAAAATGCATGCATAATCCAGATGGATCTTGCTAAAAAATTATAAATCCAACCATTGCTTTCAGATGACATAGGGACAAACGCTCAAATGTGAATATCCGATTGTCAAAAGGGAGATCATATATTCACCGCTGGTACACAATCTTTTTTTTTTTTTTTTTTTTTGAGATGGAGTCTCTGTCGCCCAGGCTGGAGTGCAGTGGTGCGATCTCGGCTCACTGCAAGCTCCGCCTCCTGGGTTCATGCCATTCTCCTGCCTCAGCCTTCCGAGTAGCTGGGACTACAGGCGCCCGCCACCACACCCGGCTAATTTTTTGTATGTTTAGTAGAGGCGGAGCTTCACTGTGTTAGCCAGGATAGTCTCGATCTCCTGACCTTGTGATCGCCCGCCTTGGCCTCCCAAAGTGTTGGGAGTACAGGCGTAAGCCACCACGCCCGGCCGCTGCTGGTACACTGTCTAAGAAAAGTTACTCTCAATCTCATGGGGAAAATGGGTGAAGTGAACATCTGGTCTTGTCCTGCTCCTAACACCTACAACTTGCCCAATTCTGAGTATCAACTCTGTGCTCATTTGCTCACACTGACAGTAAGGACAGTAATAAATAAACAAAATAGCACACATGGAAAGCTGTCACTTTTGGGCCAAAGACTATACATTTAGTGAGCTAGCATAATGAGCTAAGGCATTAGAAATCCCATTAACATATTTTTCGGCAGAACTGTACATTAAACAAGACAACTAATTCTAGGTAACACTGATTTTTGAACATCACAGTTTAAGACAAATACAAGGAATTAAAATTCAAAGCTGAAATAGGACATCAGAAAGATATTTTTAATGGGATGATAATATATCTAAAAATAATAGAATGAGAATGAAACTCTCCCCAAATATTTGAGTAACAAATATTAATAGGCCAGAAAATAACTATTGTATTTATATAAATAGAGACCATCAGAAGAAATGTCATTTGGTTATGTAAGAGGGAAAAATTCACTTTTCTAAATGTACAAAATCAGAGAATATCACCTACAGAACCATGTTAGGAAAAATAACATGATAATACATATGGCTTCTTTATGCTAAAAAACACAATAGGTATTGAGAAAGTGAGTTCTGTGGTTTTGATTATGGAGAGAGATATCAAACTTCCACGTTATAAATCAATAAGGCCACCTTATCCTCTGAAAAAACAACTTATTGATTCTTTTTCATTCTTGAAGTTAAACAGCACTACTCAAATAAGGATATACATTCCCCAATACGTAAAAAGCAGTGATTTAAGTTGTGTGCCAACAAACTGAAATCCAAGAATACAAATATCCCAGAGCTAACTATAAAGCAATCATTTTAAGAATTCATTTGGCTGTTTGGGGGTAGCATTATCACTATGGCAGAACAAAACCACCACCAGTTTGTGGAGAAGGCATTTCAAATTAACACCAAACTGACTTGGTCTCATTTAAAGAAAAGATGCATATGAGGTGGGAAGTAGAAGTACTCCATCCAGGGGTCCTGGTTCTGCCCATTTTGTTTTATGAGGCCCATCACAGCTAGACAATGTAGCACAGAAGGAGTGTATTTCTTAATATACCTTGTTGGGGGTAGTCTGTGACACACAGACAATGGAAAAGGAAAGTGGGCCTCTAAGATCTAGCTGTTCATAAATGAAAAGTTCCTCTTAAGAATATGGGTACACACGGGATACTACGCAGCCATAAAAAATGATGAGTTCATGTCCTTTGTAGGGACATGGATGAAGCTGGAAACCATCATTCTCAGCAAACCATCACAAGGACAAAAAACCAAACACCGCATGTTCTCACTCATAGGTGGGAACTGAACAATGAGAACACATGGACACAGGAAGGGGAACATCACACACCAGGGCCTGTTGTGGGGTCAGGGGACGGGGGAGGGATAGCATTTGGAGATATACCTAATGTTAAATGACGAGTTACTGGGTGCAGCACACCAACATGGCACATGTATACATATGTAACTAACCTGCACGTTGTGCACATGTACCCTAAAACTTAAAGTATAATAATAAAAAAAGAATATGGGTACAAAGACAACTGCACTTGCATGTTTATCACAGCACTATTTATAACAGCAAAGGCATGGAATCAACCTAGACGCTCATCAATGGTGGAGTGGATAAAGAAAATGTGGTACACACACACCATGAAATACTAAGCAGCCATAAACAGAACAAAATCATGTATTTTGCAGTGATTCCTAGGTGAATTAACACAGAAAAAAAACTAGATATCACATATTCTCATTTATAAGTGGGAGCCAAACACTGGGTACACATGGACATAAAGATGGGAATAACAGAAACTGAGGACTCCAAAAGTGGGGACAGAGGAAGGGGACAAGGGGTGAAAAACTTCCTATCAGGTACTATGTTCACTACATGGTTGATGTGATCAATGGAAGTCCAAACCTCAGCATCATGCAATATATCCTTGTAACAAACCTGAATGTATTCCCTGAATTGAAAATTTTTTAAAAAGGGGTTGAGGTGGGGAAAAGAATATGAGTTCAACTGCTTCTTCTTTTCCAGGGCAAAAGAACTTTGCTTTTATAGTTCTGGCCAAACTTCTAAATGGCATATGGAGCACTGGGAAGCATTAGATAATATGCTGTTACCATATTTTGTCCCCAGAGTAGTTAAAAAAACAAGTAATCTACATTTACTATCTGCCAAACAATGACCCAAGCCCAGAAATGACCAAATAACAAGCATGTGGGCAAAAAGAGTAACAGAAAAATAAATCCAAATAACCCAAAAGTCACAGGCATAAGTGAGTTACATTTATACTTTGTAACCAGTGCCTCTTAGTTTATACCATGATTCCAGCTCAAATGGATCATCTTTCTGTAGAACCACAAATTATTACTGTATATAGAATCAATGCACAGGTTATTAATATCAGTAATAAAGCCACAGGGAAAAGGAGGGACTAGAAAACTAGACAGTGAAGGTGAAATAAAATTTCTCTAAACAACCATGATAACAGGAAATACCACAAACTCTTGCAATAGTCACATCAACTGTTACATAAAATTTGGTAGTCTGCATACCTCTTGCATTTGCTGCTTAGTGCCAGGCACCGAAATTAAATGACAGTGATTCTTCAAAAGGAATATTAAAAAACTAATGAAAACAAAAGCTCTTTTCCTTCCGTTAAACTAGACAATCACAACATTGTTTCAATAGCTGCCTGCTATAGTACTATAGTGTTATGCAAGACAAGAAAACAGCAAGATAATCACAGAACAGATGACTGTCCGTTGTGTTTTACTGACCAGTATTTAATCCATAATGATGCTCTCTGACTTGGCCATTTAGGGATAGTAAGAAAAATTCAGAGGCTATTGTACAATCAGCTAAACTGTGTAAAGTATTTCCCAAACACACTTTTCTAACTGAACACACAGAAATAAATTTTCCCACAGCTTTTTATTCACTGATACTAGATTGGTTTTTCTTTTACTTTTAACATTTTACAGAAAAGACTGAAATATCATTGTATATGGTTACATTGCTATCTTTAAAAGTGATTTTGGGGTTTAGGACTGAAGGATATCACATGAAACTTAATGAAACCACCCTAACCAGACATACATTGCTCTCTCCGCCCAGACTCTCAATGCCACAACCATTGCATGCTAGGATGCAGAGACAATACATTGAATTCTTAAGACTTCTACTGTCATAATTAATGGGGTCTTGAACTTCCTATTGGCATATAGTATGTGCTACTTGAAAATAAATGCACATATGAAAATAATGGTATCAACATGAGATACAAGAACAAACTCAAAAGTGAACATTTTTAAGTCTCTGTATAAATGTTACCTGTATAAAAGTGTACATACAGTGCAAATGTTACCTGTATAAAAGTGTACATATAGTGCCTTGAACAACACAGGGTTGAACTGTGCAGATCCACTTATACATGCGTTTTCTTCCACCTCTGCCACCCCTGAGGCAGCAGACCACCTCCTCCTACTCTTCCTCTCTCCTTGGCCTATTCAGTGTGAAGACAGGGAAGACCTTTATGATGCTCCATTTCTACGTAATAAATAGTGATTTTCTTAATAGCATTTTCTTTTCCTAGCTTACTTTATAGTAGAAATACAGTACATAAAACATAAAACATACAAAATATATGTTAATCAACTGTATATTTTTTAGGTAAGGCTTCTGGTCAACAGTAGGCTATTAGTAGTTAAGTTTTGGGGGAGTTCAAAGTCATATGCAAAGTTATTTGTCAAAGTTCTATTGTGATTGTGCTGGGAGGAGTGCAGGGGGTTTGGGGGTTGGCATCTTGCCCCACATCATTCAAGGGTTGACTATATTTGGATAGTAACTATACTTCAGAATCCCCAGAAAAGCTTCTGCTTGTTTACTTAAAGTTAGAAGAATAATAAATACAATTGTTAGTAACTAAACAGAAGAATGACAAGGAAGCTATGAGAATATTAGTCACCATTATAAATTATACTCAGTTGCTAATTACTCTTAATTTTTCCTCTTCCAGTACTAGGTAAAACCTAAAACTTATCTTTTGGGTTACCTTGAAAATCTGCCTATAAATGCTTACTTTGTGAAATCTAGTTGAAAATACCCTATATCCACTATTACTTTGAGAAGAAAAAAAAATCAAACCTGTATAAAAAATCAAAACCGAACTTAGATATTTTGGATACAACACCATGAAATTTTTACAAGGACTAGTAGCTTTGGAAAACAAGAGACACTACTATATATTTAGAGAACAGAGACCAGACTAAATGGAAAATAAAGAATTTCAATGACCAAGAAAAATGGTTTTGAGTTTCTTCTGTTTCTACAGTTTACACATCAATTTTAAATTTTAGCCAGTTTTATAAATTATCTCCTAGTGAAATTGTGAGTAGGTAAAGAACAGAAGTTCAATAATTTAGACGCAAATATAATTTAGAATGTATAGTCATCAAATAATATTAAATTTGTAATGGCTCTATGATGAGTCAAAATTATTTCAAGGGCAAAGCTAATGAAATCATACTATTATTAAAAGGATTCTTAGGAGGCAAAGAATAAGGTCAAAAGTGTGGCTTTGCAGGCCAGAATGTTTGGATTGCAATACTGCTTTAATATCTTTCTAAACAAGTCATTCATTCACTCATTTTGGAGACGGGGTCTCACTACGTCACCCAGGCTGGAGTGTAGTAGCGCAATCATAGCTCACTGCAGCCTCAAACACCTGGGCTCAAACGATCCTCCTGCCTCAGCCTCGTGGGACTATACATATGTGCCACCATGCCTGGCTATTTTTTTTTTGTTTTTTTGAGACAGAGTCTTGCCTAAGCTGGTCTTGAACTCCTGGCCTCAAGCAATCCTTCCACCCAGAGTGCTGGGATTACAGGCATGGGCCACTGCACCTAGCCTCTAGCAAGTCATTTAATCACTCTGTACATCAGTTTCTTTATCCATAAAATGGGAATAATAATATCTCATAGAATTGTTTTGAGGATTTAAATAAAAATATTTAATAACTATAAATATCATTGTCCAGACACAATGTCATTTAGCTTTTCTCCTATGTTTTCTTCCAGTAGTTTAAGAGTTTCAGGTCTTATGTTGAAGATGTTAATCCAATTTGATTTGATTTTGTAGGTGGTGTGAGGTAAGGGTCCGATTTCCCTCTTTTGCATATGGATATCCAATTTTCCGAACACCATTTATTGAAGACACTGTCCTTTCCCACTGTATATTTTTGACACATTTGTTGAAGATCAATTGACCACAGTTGCATGGGTTCTCTTCTGGGCTCTCTACTCTGTTCCACTGGTCAATGTGTCTTTTTTTATACTAGTACAACGCTGTTCTAATTACTATCATTTTATAGAATACAGTAGTTTGAAATCTAGTAGTGTAATGTCTCCAGCTTTGTTCTTTTTGCTTACAATTGCCTTGGCTACTTGGGTTTCTCTGTGGTTTTATATAAATTTTAGGATTATTTTTCTATATGTATGAGAAATGACATTGGAATTTTTATAGAGATTGCATTGAAAAACCACTAAACTCATAGAAGTAGACAGTAGAATGGTGGTTACCAGCAGCCAAGGGAGTAGTGGGGGAAAGGAGATTACAGTCAGAGGGTACAAAGCCACAGTTAGGCAGGAAGAATAAGTTTGATCCTTTTTTAGATCAATTGCACAGCATGGTGAATATAATTGTTATATACATTTCAATATCACTAACAGTAAATCTCTAATGTTCTCGTCACAAAAAATGTTAAATATTGAGGTGATGGATATGCTAACTAGCTTAATCTTTCCACATTGCATTAAAAAATCTTAACACCACTTTGCACCCCGTAAATATATAACTGTAATTTGTCAATATATAATAAAAATGAAATTTTAAAAAATTAAAATAAAGAATTAATTACTGGAACAGTGGCTATTACAGAGTAAGAGTTCAATAAATGTTAGCTATTATCATCACTACTGGGCAAAAAAAAAATATTTTGTATGCATGCTTTCTCTAAGATGTAGTCTTTAAAAAAATCTATACATCTAAAGATTATTTAAAAATTAATTTTTAATGAACTGCTTCTTACAGACAGCTAGTTTTTAAAACTGTTGTGCAAAACAAGTGCCCTCCTGGAACACGTCTGATGCCAGTTTAAGATCAATACAAGAATAGTCATGGAAAAATGCCAAAGTCACTCTTCCATTCCCATTTTAGCTCAAATCTGTAAGAACGGTTTTAAAAGATAAGAGAATAGAACTGAAATTTTAAAATCTCAGAACAAAATGTTTAAAAATAGAAGAAGCTATCTACTGAGAATAATTCACTAAGCACATGTGTGGTGAGATACATTTATCTCACTTTATAATGCTGTGACATTCAATAAGATGAAACTTTGATCAGAGGAGGGACTCCAGAGAGACTTGGATTCTACTTTCGGCTTGTGTGATCACTGCCAAACCATTTAACTTCTCTGTATTCTCCTCTCCTTCTTCATCTTTTATAACATAGAAATAAATCATTCTGTTGTCAATATAACTTAGATCATATTGGAATAAATGCCATTTCCATTCTGTAGCCAAACTGAAAAGGATTTACCTTCCTCGTCACCAGTGTGATGATTTAGTTACTTAGTGCCAGTAGGTGAAACATTAACTTCTGATTTACATCACTGTCTATTTAAATTCTGGAAGTCAAATAAATCTAAGGGCTGGCATCATGACGTGCCAGGGCATGGAGTGGGTGGAATCACTTTTCTCCATATACGGAAACCCTGTATGTTTAAGTCTGTTAGACATTTAGTAACAAAGAATATTTCTATAATAAGCAGCTGTGCGAGTCTGCATGTCTGAATATGTACATGAAATTCCCTGCAAATGGCAGCCCAGGGGAAGAGCATCCAACTTGAGGAATTTTGCATCCAATCCAAATCCTCCATACACATAGTTTAAACTGCACAAGAAATTTTAATTTGTTATTTAGCATGTCCATGTTCAGGAGTTCCGGTCACACCTACACACTCTACATCAACCGAGACTTGAGTGCCTCCTTCACCAATGGGATCTACACCTAGGAGCATGTGGTGGGAAAAAAGGATCTACTACCATTTTTTGGATCAAATATGAATCTCATATCGTTCTTTCCTAAGGTCCTATTCTTATATTGTTTCCATATGCCAAAATTCTCATGACATCCTTCTTACAGATTAAAAATCCAGTTAGTTAATAAGTATTTTTGTTATATTTTTAGTCACTGACTTAATTTCTTCCATTTTTGAATGATACTACAATTTGGTGACATTTTAGTGTAGATCACCGTGGCAGGCTAGTAATCTAAAATTTATTCTGGGTGGGGTTTTAATGTTACTGTTAGTCTTCAATAAATCTTAACAATACTCTCATAAGTAACACAACAAAAACATTTTAAAAAATATTTCCACGTATAGTACAAATTTATTTGATTTTCTGCTAAGTCGTTTTGAATTAAAAAGTTAAATGGTATTTTTAATATACACAAATACATATTTTCTTATGTTTTACCTATATTCCTGAAACTTCACTCTGTTACTACTATTGCAGTCATTAGCCTCCATAATTTACTTATGCCAAAGGAAAACTTTTTGGGGGAGTGAGTGGTGATGGTAAAGCTTGCTAGGACTACTCTATTTTCAAATTGTTTTCCAATTTTGTGTTTAAATGTCAAGAGGCAAAATTTAATGTAAAATAATTTTGCTTTCCCTTCTATGCTCTTCTGCTTAGCTGAAGCTAGCAGAGTATATGTTATTTTATGATTTTTTTCATGCTTTTATTTAATTAATGGTCATAGATGTATATATTTTCCCAACACTTTATTCTTACCTAACAAGATGTAACTGTTAGTTCAGTTCACTGTCTACTCAAAGTATTGTGTTACTTTAAAATTAAGTTTTCTCCTTTTCAGTTGATGCATTATAACTGTACATTATTTATGCGATTCAGAGTGATACTTCCATATGTGTATACAATGGGTAATGATCAAATCAAGGTAATTAGGATAGCCATCACCTCAAATATTCATCATTTCCTTGTGTTGTGAACATTCAAAATTCTCTCTTCTAGTTTTTTGAGAATATACAATAAATTATAGTTAACCATATTCACCCTTCAGTACCACAGAACAGCAGAACTCATTCTTCCTAGCTAGCTATAATTTTGTATTCATTAACCAGCCTCTCCCTGTCCTCCCCTCCTAGCTGAGGAAATCATACAGAATCTACGCTACTGCAGCTACCCAGAATTGAAGTCAAAGCACCCTACCCAACCAACACTATAGATACAACCACGAAAAAAAGTTTTGTGTTTTTAGGAGGGATGTTTCAAAGCATGTTGATATTGCCTTGATGGTTGTGGCTATCAGATAATTTCAATAAGTGGAAAACATGTAAATTATTTCACTGGGAGGAAAAGCAATGCAATTCCACATATTCAAGAAGACTTAGGGAGCCTTCGTTTAGTCAGGTAGTTTTACTGTACATCTGTAGAAACTATAACCAGAGAACTACAACCAAATACTTCATTATCTAATTATGCTCTCTTGAATGCTACCTTTTTTTTTTTTTTTTTTGAGATGGAGCCTCACTCTGTTGCCCAAGTTGGGTGCAGTGGTACGATCTCGGCTCACTGCAACTTTCACCTCCCGGGTTCAAGCGAATTCTCCTGCCTCAGCCCCCCGAGTAGCTGGGATCACAGCACCCAACACCACACCTGGCTAATTTTTTGTATTTTTAGTAGAGATGGGGTTTCGCCATGTTGGCCAGGCTGGTATGGAACTCCTAACCTCAGGTGATCCACCCGCCTTGGCCTCCCAAAGTGCTGGGATTACAGGCGTAAGCCACTGCACTGCACCCGGCCTTGAATGCTACTTTTAAGACACAGTAGCTTTATAACAGGATCACACTTTACTGCTTCTCTAAGTCTATTGAAAAATGGTCATTAGTAGACTGAGCAAGTCTGCAAAAAGTTAAGTTCATTTCAGCAAAACAAAATTACCCATTCTCAGCAAATATGAAGCACCTATTGAATACCCAAGTATCATATTAAGTGCTAGGGATCAGTGGTTACACACACACACACACACACAATTTTCTGCCCTTATGGAACTAATGGTCTACTCTTAGAGTGAGAGTGACAGCAAGAACAAGAGAGTGCGAGGGGTGGTGTGTGAAAGGAACCATAATATTAACATAACAATGTTTTGCATAAAGGAAAACCTGTCTGAGGAAGTGATAAATGTAAGAAAATATGGAGAAGGAAAAAGACAGGAAAGAACATGCAAAAAGTCCTGAGATAGAAAAGGGGTGAGCAACTCCTGGAAGAGAAAGCACAATTGATATGGCTAGAGAATGTAGCATCCTAAGGGCAAAGAAAAGTCACTAAAGGGTTGAGCAAGGAAGATACATGTGACTTAGAATCTATGAAGATGCTTGCTGAATCAGGAATTAGGGGCGAGGGTGGGGTGACAGAATTTGAGGAAAAGGACCAGGTAGGAGTCCAGGTGTGTGGTAAGGACTGTCTGAGCTAGGGTGACTGGCAGTGGTAACAGAGAAAAAAAAGTACAGATTTGATTTATACTTTGGATAGAGAACTGAAATGGATGTAGTGAGGATGGATACAGCGGGTGAGGGGAAAATGCTGATGACTCTTAGGTGGTGGGCAGAAGCAACTTGACAGATACAGGCACCATTCACGGAGAAGAAAAGGTTTACAGAGAAAGCTTAAGAGTTCTCTTGGGAGATGGGACATGTGAGGTATGAGTGTTGACGTTCTCAGGACAGGACAAGGGCTCAGAGTTTCAGCTGGACTATCAATTTGGAACATATTGGCACATGGATGTCATGTAAAGTCATAGAAATTGATTAAAATGGCTAAGGTAAGAGTTTAAATACAGAAAAGGGCTTTAGGAACAAGCTTTTAAAAAGTTCTAATGTTTAAAACCAAAAAGCATAAAAAGAAATGGCAAAAGAGAGGGAAGAAAGCCAGGAGTACGCTGTTACAGAAGCCAAAAGAAGAGGGTGGGGCCGTGCTACCTAGCTCATCTGTTGAGGTCAGGTAAAGAAGGCGGTGAAGTTTCTCAAACTGTGCCTTCTACTCTCCCCTAGAATACATGTAAACAATTCATTCCCATGGTTCTTGAAAAAAAAGAAAAACCCCAAACCAGAAACATACTAAGTTAGAAGAACAATTTTTAAAAATTTATCTATTATAACCAAATCATGAGTGAACTCCCATTCACAATTGCTTCAAAGAGAGTAAAATACCTAGGAATCCAACTTACAAGGGATGTGAAGGACTTCTTCAAGGAGAACTACAAACCACTGCTCAACGAAATAAAAGAGGACACAAACAAATGGAAGAACGTTCCATGCTCATGGGTGGGAAGAATCAATATCATGAAAATGGCCATACTGCCCAAGGTAATTTGAAGATTCAATGCCATCCCCATCAAGCTACCAATGACTTTCTTCACAGAATTGGAAAAAACTACTTTAAAGTTCATACGGAACCAAAAAAGAGCCCATATTGCCAAGTCAATCCTAAGCCAAAAGAACAAAGCTGGAGGCATCACGCTACCTGACTTCAAACTATACTACCAGGCTACAGTAACCAAAACAGCATGGTACTGGTACCAAAACAGAGCTATAGACCAATGGAACAGAACAGAGGCCTCAGAAATAATGCCACACATCTACAACTATCTGATCTTTGACAAACCTGACAAAAACAAGAAATGGGGAAAGGATTCCCTATTTAATAAATGGTGCTGGGGAAACTGGCTACCTATATGTAGAAAACTAAAACTGGATCCCTTCCTTACACCTTATACAAAAATTAATTCAAGATGGATTAAAGACTTACATGTTAGACCTAAAACCATAAAAACCCTAGAAGAAAACATAGGCAATACCATTCAGGACATAGGCATGGGCAAGGACTTCATGTCTAAAACACCAAAAGCAATGGCAACAAAAGCCAAAATTGACAAATGGGATCTAATTAAACTAAAGAGCTTCTGCACAACAAAAGAAACTACCATCAGAGTGAACAGGCAACCTACAGAATGGGAGAAAATTTTTGCAATCTACTCATCTGACAAAGGGCTAATATCCAGAATCTACAAAGGACTCAAACAAATTTACAAGAAAAAAATAACCCCATCAAAAAGTGGGTGAAGGATATGAACAGACACTTCTCAAAAGAAGACATTTATGCAGCCAAAAGACACATGAAAAAATGCTTATCGTCACTGGCCATCAGAGAAATGCAAATCAAAACCACAATGAGATACCATCTCACACCAGTTAGAATGGTGATCATTAAAAAGTCAGGAAACAACAGGTGCTGGAGAGGATGTGGAGAAATGGGAACACTTTTACACTGTTGGTGGGACTGTAAACTAGTTCAACCATTGTAGAAGTCAGTGTGGCGATTCCTCAGGGATCTAGAACTAGAAATACCATTTGACCCAGCCATCCCATTACTGGGTATATACCCAAAGGATTATAAATCATGCTGCTATAAAGACACATGCACACGTATGTTTATTGCGGCACTATTCACAATAGCAAAGACTTGGAACCAACCCAAATGTCCAACAATGATAGACTGGATTAAGAAAATGTGGCACATATACACTGCGGAATACTATGCAGCCATAAAAAAGGATGAGTTCATGTCCTTTGTAGGGACATGGATGAAGCTGGAAACCATCATTCTCAGCAAACTATCACAAGGACAAAAAACCAAACACGGCATGTTCTCACTCATAGGTGGGAATTGAACAATGAGAACACATGGACACA
The DNA here is from genome assembly GCF_009828535.3 of Hylobates moloch. Lineage (NCBI taxonomy): Eukaryota > Metazoa > Chordata > Mammalia > Primates > Hylobatidae > Hylobates > Hylobates moloch. The sequence goes on along the minus strand of NW_026652280.1, from coordinate 30,347,420 downwards.
GGAAGGGGAACATCACACACCAGGGCCTATTGTGGGGTGGGGAGAAAGGGGAGGGATAGCATTAGGCGATATACCTAATGTAAATGAGAAGTTAATGGGTGCAGCACACCAACATGGCACATGTATACATATGTAACAAACCTGCACATGTACCCTAAAACTTAAAGTATAAATAAAAAAATTTATCTATTACATTTTCTTACCAACTTTTCTGATCTGAATTTACTTGCCCTATTTTGACTTATACTGCACTGACTAACGCTGTAAATCTTTAAGACTGAATATCACATTATAGAAAATGGAATAGGCTTGATGACAGGATCAAGTAGTGAATATGTAATTCAAAAGGAAACCATAATGGTTTAAGTGGGATAATACATTTCATTTCATGCCACAGAAGTGGCACAGAAATCAATAAAGCACAGCCACAACAGAACTATTAAGACAGTATCATATGCATGAAAAATTATTACTATAACTTCAAGTATTTATTCATTACAGATTTAGCGAGTAGCATATTGTATGACAAGACCATTCCAGCAATTTTTAAAACTTGTTTTGAGGAAACTCATTAGAGCTTTGTCTTAGATTTAGATTGAAGATGCAATCCTTTGAAAGTAATAAAATGGCACCAGATGTGATTTTTTTTTTAAAGCACAGTATAAAAGACATGACAAATGGGTAAAAATATTCCTAAATTTGAAAGTGCTACAGTTTAGATATAGAAATGATTTCATGTTACACTTACTTAGAATTATAAATCCATTCAGTTAAAAAGAAAAGAAAAAAAAAGAAGAAAAAAAGCAAATCTATGAAAGTTCTAAAATAAACCATGGGAGAAATTCTCTGATCATACTGGGGAACTCCTATCTAATCCTGTAAACCACTGCAGTTCTTTGCCTATTAATAAAGTGGCATTGCATTATGTTAGTAGAGGGAAAAAAAAAAGAAAATCCAAGACATACATGTAACTTAGGGGTGATAGGGAGGAGGTAGAGAAAAGGGAGAGAAAAAATTTATTTAAATTTGCATAATTTTTTTAATTTGTAAAAGATAAATTTTAAATTATTTTAAAAAGAAATGTCATGTACATTTTACTATTGTTCCACAGCTATTTTTATACATTATCTGGTTTTTGGACACATTCATAATTTTTATATAGTTGTTTTAATAGCAGTATGTAATTTTATATTCTTTTTTCATTAAACATTATGTCAAATATAACTCTACTAAAAATACAAAATAGCAGTATATAAGTTTATATTCTTTTTTCATAAACATTATGTCAAATCTTTTCCATATTTCTACTTATTTTTCTTTATAATATTTTAATGGCTGTATGATATTCCATTGAGTTGATAGGATACAGTTTATTTGACCATTCTTTTATTTTATTCCTAAATATAACTCTTTCTTTAGGTTAAGTTCTTCCCTTAAGATAAATTCCAATATATTAACATTTTAATGACTTTTGGTAAATACTTCTAGCATATTTCTTTATAGAATCCACTATCTTCATTACTACTAATTTTTTTAATTGACAAAAATTATATATATATTTATGATGTAAATGATGTTTTGATATATGTATACATTGTGGAAATGATTAAATCAAGCAAATTAACATATTCATTGCTTCACATACTTCTTTGTGGTAAGAACACTTAAAGATCTACTCTCTTAGCAATTTTCATGCATACAATACATGTTAATAACAATAATCACCATGTTGTGAAACAGATCTCTTGAATCGCCATTCTTTGTATTGCATTGTATGACTGGAAAATAATCCAGAATCACGTATTATCTTTAGTATAACAAATTTTTAAATGGTTGGACAGTTCAAAAAATCTTCACTTTTAAAAAATCATTCTTTTACCAACTGATTACACAAAGCTTTTAATATGAGTATCGGTAATAAGAATATCCCTAGCACACTCCTCTTACACTATAAAATATAGACCACACAAATGATACATACTAAATATTTGCCATGTTGATAGGAACTAACTACATGCACAGAAGTAATAACACAGTTCCTACTAATATTTCATACTATACCATTTCAATGTTGAATTATGTTCTCTCAATATCATACTTCAATTCCTTTTTTTTCAAAGTTCACCTCCATTAAGTCCTTCTTTTTCCATCTCTACTGCCACAATCAGGTAGTCTATGTGTTGGTCTATTACCTAAATTCAGATTCTTTCCCCTCAGGTTCATTTAAATGCACGACAGTCATCAGACGCAGCATGCTTTGACCACATCACAGTCAGGCTCAAAAGCACCAAGTAAAACTTAGTGGGCTACCAAAATCATACACAAAAAAAGCCAAAAACAAATAAAACATATGAAATGGCCTGGCCTAGCATTCAAGGCCTTCGGGAGTCTGGCCCTAGAGAATGTAACTCATTGCAATACTGATTAATATCACAGATAAATCTGTTTTTGCCAAACATCCTATTACTGCCTTAGCACATGTCATGTGCTCTTCTATATATGAACTTCTGGACTTGAGTTTTCCATGCCTACTCTGCTAATAGCACATTATCTATTCTTAGTTACTGCTCAAATAATCCTGTTTCAGACTACTTCAGATTCTCCTGTCAGAAGAGATCGCTTTTTATATGTTACTAATTTTATATTTAACTAACAGTATAAGGTAATGATTTTTTCCCAATGGTATTATTTTTCTGTCTTCACCGTGAACCCCATTTACTGTTTGGCACAGGACTAATCACACAGTAATCACTGAGTAAGCATTTGTTAATTACTCAGGACAGGAACTCCTATTATATGACAGAGACTGTTAGTTGTCCCCATAACCATCTTCCCTTCTTACCCAACAGCAGAATACTTAGTAGGCCACAGGCCCACTTAGCTGAAAACTTTATTTCCAGCTCACAATGCACACTGGGTAGTCCTATGACAAACTTTTGGCCAAAGGGATGTGTGATGCCCTTAAAATGGAACTGTACCTCCAACACTAGTCCCTTCCACTCTTCTGCTATCTGAAATGCAGAGCTTGTGGTGAGCCATTCGAGACCTTTTGGTCAGAGCAACACACAGGGGGTGGTGGAACACAAGAGAAAAGAACTCTGGGTCTTGAAAATTCTATGGGGCAGAGCTGCCACATCAGCTCATACTTGTACTTGAGAAGTAAACTTCCATTTGCTTCTTTAAGCCACTATTATTTGGGCAGAGGAGTCTCTCTTTTACACAGCAGCTATATCTAAAATTCTACCTAAATCAGGTCCATGTAAGCCTAAATCAGGTCCACTCCTATTTCTGTTTTTTGAAGAGAGGGTCCATAATTTTTAATAGATTGTAGAAGAGTTATATGAGCCCCAAAGGGTCAGGAACCATTGATCCTGGCAAAGTATTAACTAGTCAAGGACTTCAGTGTTAACATGCTTTACTTTATAAGAAGACAACATAATGTTTTTAACTCAATGTGTGTTAGAAAATAATTTTTAAACATTTCTGATGCTCTTTTCAGCTTTCTCTCATCAAGCAGCAACAATCTGAAGAGCCGAGTTAATAGTAACTCAAAATAAATTGTGCCACTGCAACAGAATTAACTCAACACTAAACTTAGCCCTTCATTTTTCCTTGCCTCAGGCCTAATTAAAACAATAGTAGCAGCTATATTTTTGACATCAGCAAAGTATGTGAAGTAAAAATAAAGACAAATAGGTACTTTCTTACTTCACAGATTTCTCACCAGACTTATTCACTACTCCACCCTGAAACCTAAGAAATTAGAACTTAAAATTGGACGTGGAACTCTAAGCAGTGTTGGTCTGTTACCTAAAGTCAGATTCTTTCCTCTCAGATTCACTTAAATGCATGACAGTCATCAGAAGCAGCATGCTTTGACCATATCACAATCATTCTCAAAAGCACTAAGTAAACCTCACTCGCTGCTGAAGTCCACACACAAACCAAAAAAGCCTAGCAATGAATTGAAATTCTCAAGTGCTTACTCAAAATTCTAAATTTGATTTCTAGAGAAGTCAAATCCAAGGTTGGTAGTTTGAGAGCTGATTTCAGTTCTTCTGGGGGTAAAATGCAGGAGCTAACAGGTCTGAAAGGCTTATGGCTTCATAAAATGTGACTCAGAAACAAGATAAACTCAATACATTGCATATATTTATTTGTTTATTTATTTCTTGAGACAGAGTCTCACTCTGTTGCCCAGGCTGGAGGGCAGTGGCGTAATCTTGGTTCACTGCAACCTCCGCCTCCCAGGTTCAAGTGATTCTCCTGCCTCAGCCTCCCAAGTAGCTGGGACTACAGGCATGTATCACTACACCTGGCTAATTTTTTGTATTTTTAGTAGAGACAGGGTTTCACCATGTTGGCCAGGCTGGTCTTGAAATCCTGACCTCAGGTGATCCACTTGCCTCAGCCTCCCAAACTGCTGGGATTACAGGCATGAGTCACCACGCCTGGCCTCAATACATTACATTTAAATAAGAAAAAATGTAAAGCCCTGCAATTACATTCAAATAATTAAAAGTACAAATCTAGAGAAATGTGTTTTTGTGTGAAAAAGATCTGGTAATTCTATATAAGTCAAGGCGTGCCTGTTTTTAAAAATAACTCCAGTCTTAGGACAAATTAAGAGTATAATTTATTACAGATTGCCATAGTAGATGAGAAAAAAATACATATAACATAACTATAATTTTATAATGCGTATTTTTAAATTATAAAATATACTGAAATATTATATCCAATTCTGGGTATCAAATTTTATGATGGGTACTATCAATCATCCAAGAAGATAATAAAAAGACTGCACAATCTAAAAATCATCGGCTGTCAGGAATCGTTTCAGTGGCCAAGGTATTTAAGCTGAAGAGAACAAAAATTAAGGGGAGTCAATGACAGGTATTTTCAAAAACCCAAGGGGACCTCATAGACAGCACAGTTTATACATTTGTGTGTTTCTCTAAAGCACAGAGCTATAGCCAATATACAAAAATTATTGGTAGGCAGGCTTAACATATTCTAATCTTTCTAAAAATGATACAGCAAGAGCTTTACTGCCTTCTGAGGTAAGCAGCACACAGAAGTGCTCTCTTTCAGGGATGCTGTGAAACGAATTCTTACATTTGGAAGAAGTTTGCAGTGGAGTAAGACTTCTATCTACGGCAGTAAGTCATGTTTGACAAAGAAGAGTTTTTTTTTTTTTTTTTTTTTTTTTGGCAGAGTCTTGCTCTGTGTCACCCAGGCTGGAGTGCAGTGGCGCAATCTCGGCTCACTGCAACCTCCGTCTCCCAGGCTCAAGCGATTCTCCTGCCTCAGACTCCTGAGTAGCTGGGACTACAAGCGTGTGCCACCATGCCTGGCTAATTTTTTGTATTTTTAGTAGAGACAGGGTTTCACTGTGTTAGCCAGGATGGTCTCGATCTCCTGACCTCATGATCCGCCCATCTGGGCCTCCCAAAGTGCTGGGATTACAGGCATTAGCCACTGCGCCCAGCTGGTAAAGTTCTTTTTTAAGAAATAAGCTTATATTTCTCTCTAGAAACTGAGTTACATTTTTAAATTCCACATAACAGAAAGCTATTTGATTTTGTTAAGTAAGTCCGTGATTGCTCCATTCAGATATTTGGCTTGGTTTGTCTCTCTATATAATGTAGTTCTGTTGAAGAAAATCTCTCACCTGCAGGGACTACACTCCACCTGGCCATGTGTTACTGTGTATGCAAAATGTTTGTCACCTGCAAAGGAACACGGCACGAGAAGATGGCCAGGTAATTCCTTTTATGCAAATCTATTCAGGTCTGTCCTGAATAGAACAGTGACCTCTGTCCTGTCCCAGACCGCAAGTGGTAAGGCAAGGAGTGAAAGCTGGTTGGGGGTATGGGGAGGAAGCCTTAACTCCAGAGCCCATGCCCCTAGCCACTACACTATATTAACACTGTATTTCTTCTCTGTTGTTCAGAAAAAAATGGGCAGGGCCTCAGGAGGGCTTGGTATTGAACAAATACCCTTTGGAGGCTTCATACTATAAACCCCAGCTGAGAGTACCGAGAAACCCAAGTGGGTAAGGTTTGAGGGGGTTCCAGGAAAGGTGTTGAAAGAGGAAACAGAAAATGCAGACTAAATTCTACACTGACTCAGAAACTGAGTGTTGGCTGAACTCTGCTGGGCATCAGGGGAAGGGGGCTCAGGAATTGGACACTGCTTTCACCACATGGTGTCTCCATCTTTCTCCTCTCATTTTTAAACTTTAGTTCTTCTCTACTTTGTCTTCCTTCTCCTTTTTCTTTCATTTTCTTTTATTTTCCCAGCTGAACATGTATTTCTGTCTCCTGTCTGTTCCTGCTAGGTGAGGAGTGTGACTCCAGGAGAAAAAAGACAGGGGCCTCTGTCACACATGACGAATGCTATAATCTGCTGCCAGCTGTATTAATGAGGGTTAACAATGTGCCAGGTATGACATGCTATACGATGTATAACAATGAACAAGATATAGCGTTTACCCTCAGAAGGCTTATAGTTTCCACAAAACCATAGGATAGATATGACAGGATAGGATATACACAAAGAAAAACACATGGAACAGATACGTGGTAACAAAGAACACAGAGGAGAAGCATAGTGTGATGATGAATTTTATGTGTAAACCTGGCTAAACTATTGTGCCCAGTTGTTTGGTCAAACACTAGTCTAGATGTTGCTGTGAAGGTATTTGCAGATGTGATTAACATTTATGATCCGTTGACTTTAAGGAAAGCAGAGTACCTTTTATAACATGAATGGGACTCACCCATCAGCTGAAGCTATTATAAAGACTGAGGTTTCCCGAGGAAGAAGGAATTGTGTCTGAAGACCACAGCGTAAAAATCCTGCCTGAGTCACTTGTCTGACGGCCTGCACTGTGCATTTAGAATTTGAGACTGCAACATCAAGGCTTACCTGAATTTCCAGGTTGCCAACCTGCCCTACAGATTTCAGACTTGCAAGCCCCTGCAATCGCCAAAGCCAATTCCCAAAATAGCTCTGTCTCTGTCTCTCTCTCTCTCCACTTACATATAAAATCTCCTATTGGTTTTGTCAAGAGTCCTGATGATACACTAGTAAGTAAGAGTAGGGTCGACTGGGTGTAGTGGCTCATGCCTGTAATCCCAACACTGTGGGAGGCTGAGGAGGGCAGATCACTTGAGGTCAGGAGTTCGAGACTAGCCTGGCCAACATGGTGAAACTCCGTCTCTTCAAAAAATATAAAACTTAGCCAGGCGTGGTGGCGCACACCTGTAATCCCAGCTACTCAGGAGGCTGAGGTGGGAGAATTGCTTGGACCAGGGAGGCAGAGGTTGCAGTGAGGTGAGATTGAGTCACTGCAGCCTAGCCTGGGCAACAGAGCAAGACTCCATCTCAAAAAACAAACAAAAAAACAAAACAAAAAGAAAAAGAGGTCAATTATCCTGCACATTTCAGAAGTTCAATGATCAGCAGCAGTTCTCCTCATTCCTTGAAACCAGACACACTCTGTCTCCAATTCCTAAGAGCATCATGCAACTTACCTGACATTCCCTCACTTTCCATAAGCCCGTGGAAAGTCACTGGGTTTAGTTTGCTAAATTTGATAAATTCTTCTAACATTACATACTTAAGAGTTAATTCTATCATTTTCACCTGCTTTTCTAACACTGAGTTTTTTGTTTCTCAAAAGTACCTACATTGACTCAATAAGAGGCTGATCAACATCATCATGAGTCTATAAAATCTGCTACGAAAAGTCTCTGTCAACTTACACACCAGACTGCTTTCCTAGCAATCAAGTGTTTTCACTTAGATATTATGTATAGTCTCAAGTTTTATATGTTTCATCATCTGAAAAGGTCTATTTTAAATTCTAAGTGTTTGCTAATTTCTGGTTAAGGTTGTCATGGAGTTTTCTCCTTCTTCATCTAAATCATCTGGCAGTGAAGATATTGCCTTAAATCATCATACCTAGCTAACAGTATAGTGCTGTAGTATAAGTCATCTCTTACTTAGGAAAAAAAAAACTTGTGTTAAAAATGTTAACTGCAAAGCACAAAGCGGTAATGTCATACTGCCCCTCTATTTTGGTGCATGATACACACAAAACAGTAGGTGTTGATTTTCTCTGATATTTGAGATTGATAGCTTGTCTCTTTCTTACTCCACCCACCACCATTATGTTTAATCTACATTCATCCATGACACATTGCAACCTGCTGATTTTATATGATTTTATAGCCACTCTGCATGTAAATAAAATGAGTAAAAAATTCAAAACCCCAATAGTATAATTTCTGCCTTCCTATAAAATCAACCTGCTCAACTGAATGCACCTCTATCGGAACATAGGTGAAATCCTACAGCGAGCTCTCAGGTGTGCTTGCACGAAGGAGAACTCAAAGGTCATAGTAACTGTAGAGTCTATTTCATATAAAAATCAGAGCACTCCAACTACTATAAATTAAATCAAAAGATTCCCAAATGGAATGAGGTATGGAATAGTTCTGGCAAGTTTCTATAGACAACTTTGGTTGAAAGCTTTCCTCTCTCCTATGAAACATAATATAAATTACTTAAGAAGACATTTGTAAGGAAACAAAATCCAACTATTATTTAAAAAAATTATTTAGTACCATTTCGAATATAAATGTTCTCTTTAATAATTTAATTGACACATCTTATTAAAACATGCGATTATCAGTCATATACAACATGCAGCATGCAGTAAATGGACAGCAGAGGTTAATAACCTGGAAGCATAGGATCTGAGAATGTGAGAGCAAGTTAAAGACAAGAGTTCCTCTCCATTGTCACTGAGGGTCGAGAAGCAATGCTGAAGCGTAGAACAGTGAGAGTGGGGGAAATACAGTTTGTCCAACACATAAACATATCTCCGCAAGTGGCGGCAGGTATAACTGAAAAACAAAGGTAAAAGGAGAGAAAGAGAGGAGTTTTCCTTTGAAAAAATAAATCATTTTTTATGTCCTCAAAGCTTTCTGTGTATCTTCACTAGATGGTGCCCGAGAAAAAAAAACTGTCAGAATAAAAAGATAAAAAAGAAAATGAACAATCAGAAAAAAAATGGGCAAAAGATCTAAACAGACACTTCATCAAAGAAGATATACAGATGGCAAATAAGCATATGAAGAGATGTTTAACATCATACATCACTAGGAAAATGCAAATTCAAACAATGAGACACCACCATAGACTATTTGAATGGCCCAAATCCAGAGCATGGATTACACCAAATGCAGGCGAGGATGTGGAACAACAGGAACTCTCATTCACTGCTGGTGGAAATGCAAAATGGTATAGCTACTTTGGAAGGCAGTTCGGCAGTTTCTTATAAAACTAAATATACTCTTACCATACAATCCACAAATTGTGCTCTTTAGAATTTATCCAAAAGACTTGAAAACTTATATCCACACAAAAATCTGCACACAGGTGTTTATGGCAGCTTTATTCATAACTGCCCAAACTTGAAAGCAACCAAGGTGTCCTTTAGTAGATGAATAAATAAATAAACGTGGTACATCTAGATGATGGATTATTATTTAGGGCTAAAAAAATGAGCTATGAAGTCATGAAAAGACATGGAGGAACCTAAATTACTAAGTGAAAGCCACCAATCTGCAAAAGGCTACATATTGTGTGATTCCATTTATATGACATTCTGGAAAAGGAAAAACTATGGAGACAGCAAAAAGATTAGGGGTTGCCAGGAGTTAGAGGGGAGAGAGGGATGAATATACAAAGCATAGAGGATTTTTAGGGCAGTGAAGCTACTCTACTAATACTATAATGGTGGATACATACATTTGTCAAAAACCAAAGAATATACAACACCAAGAGTGAACCCTAATGTAAACTATGTAGTTTGGATGATTACGTGTCAATGCAGGTTCATCAACTATAACAAATATGTCACTCTGGCACAGGATGTTGATAGTGGGGGAAGTTGGAGGCCAAGGGATATATGGCAACTCTATACTCTCTGATCACTTTTGCTGTGAACCTACAACTGCTCTTTAAAAAGTCTATTTAGGGGAGAAAAGGCATACTCACTGGGAGAAAAGTCTCAAAATATGAGGCTGTCATTAGTGAACCACATAAAATATGCCTTGGTAGAACAAAGTGATACAAAATACTTTTTCTTCATGGTATTATGAATATGTTCCTGGCAAGTAGGCAATAATACTACTACAATATGGAAGAGATTATGGTAGAGAGAACACTGAATTAGGAGTCAGAAAACTTAGAAATCCTTTGGAAAAGTGCTTGCAAAAATAAATTTTTTTAAAGAAAGACAAAACTTAGAAATCTAAATCCCGCTCACCCATTGGCAGCTTTATAATAGTGGGTGTATGATCTCTCTAAGCCTCAAACCCATAAGTGAACAACATGGAAGTAAAAAATTTTAAACTGCTCCAAGATTTTAAAGTGATATTACAAAAAAAAAGAGGACCAATAAGAATTATTACTATTATTGTCAGAGTAGTTTCACTGATGCCACATTTCAGGCCATTTAAAAATAGCAAGCTAGAGAGAAGAGAATGTAAAATCAACCTGACAAGGTGAATCAACAAAACAGTGAACATATCATGTGATATGCCTTAGCTATTATTAGTCCTTGAGAATCATGTCTAAAGAACCACATCAAAACTATATCAAAGTATTAATACCAAGAGGGTGATAGGTAATTTTTAAAGTATGTTGAACTCAAAACTAGTAAGTTAGAAGATTTGAAATGGGCAAATTTCCACAAATGAACAATCCATTCATCCATTCAACCGCTAGCCTATCAAACAACCAATCAGTCAAGCAGTAACTACTAACTACTGCATGTGGGAACAGTGCTGGGCATTGAAGACAGGGTGGGGAATGATGTACACACAATCCTACCCTTAAGGAGCTTACAACCTAGAGCAGGAGACAGATTATTAGACAAAACAAAATTCCTCTGAAATAGAGAAAGTCTTAAGAAGCTGTTAATCTCCAAAACAGAGTAGTTAAAAATCTTTTAAAGTAGGCTTATATTTAAAGAGATATTTCTATTGCGTCTTGGAAAGGATCCTAGGACTCCATCCACCAAAAGAGAGCAAAAACTTAAGAAAATACAAGAACCATATTCTTGAAAAATGTGTATCACCAGCACTTTAAACAAGGGATCACAGTTAACATTAACATCAGTAATGGAACAAGTAGATGTCATGTGTCTCCTGATGTGATCACAGCATAGCCAAAATCTAATTCCCAAAAAATCAAGCAAACCAAAATTGAGGGACATTCTACAAATAAACAAAAAACTGTTCTGTATTCTCCAAATTTTAAAGGCCATAAAAGACAAAGAAAGACGGAGGGACCATTCCAGATTAAAAAAGATGAAAGAAGACAACTATATGTAACATGATTTTGGTATTAGATTCCTGACTTGGAGGAGAAAAAAGGCATTTTTTACTTAAAATAGTTTTTATCAATGTTAATTTCCTGATTTTGATAAATATCCTTATTTTTAAGAAATACACAATGTAGTACTTAGTAATGGGACATCATGTCCATAAACTTACTCTCAACCGTTTCAAAAAAAAAGAGACAAACACAATAGTAAAGCAAATGTGGTAAAATTTGAACATTTGGGAATGTGAGTTAAAGGTAAATGAAAATTATTTGCACTATTTTCGGTAAAACTAATTTTTTTTTTTTTTTTTTTTGAGACAGAGTCTCATTCTGTCACCCAGGCTGGAGTACAGTGGCACAATCATAGCTCACTGCAGCCTAAACTACCTGGGCAAGTGATCCTCTTACCTCAGCCTCCCAAGTAGCTGGAACCACAAGTGCGTGCAACCACACTCAGCTAATTTTTAAAATTTCTACTAGAGGCAGGGTCTCACTGTATTGCCCAGTCTGGTCTTAAATTCTTGGGCTCAAGTGATCCACTCACCCTGGCCTTCCAAAGTGTTGGGATTACAGACATAAGCCACCATGCCCGGCCTAATTTATTTTTAATCTGAAAAAAAAAAAAAAAAATAGAACTGATCTTTTTGATAAACTGAATAATATCCATTTTAAGATTATGAGATTCAAACCTAGAGCCCTAAAATGTCATTCTGACCTCTACACTTAAAGCTTGGGACATCAGAAAAACAAGATCATGGGAAGTAGGCAAATGTGGTCTGGAGCTAGCCCATATAAAACAGTCACTGTTACTTAAGAATTATACTTTCACAAAAATAAAATTTCCTTAGTGCCTTCTTACAAGAAAATGTCCAAGATTGTGCAACGTATAGTTCTGAAATGTTATTCGATATGGTTATGCTTCACTAAAATAAAGTATGACCATATTCTGTCCTAGAACAACATTCAAGTCTATAAAAGATGACAAAAACCACAAGCAAAAAAGTAATGCTTAAAAAAGATTCCAAGGTGAAGTTTTCTAATAATGTATTTTTCAGTACTTTGATAATAAAATTATAGCACATTTTCATAGCAACTTTTTCTAACTTTTTTTTTTTTTTGGAGATGGAGTCTCGCCCTGTCGCCTAGGCTGGAGTGCAGTGGCGCAATCTCGGCTCACTGCAACCTCCACCTCCCAGGTTCAAGCAATTCTCCTGTCTCAGCCTCCTGAATAGCTGGGACTACAGGCGCATGCCACCAGGCCCAGCTAACTTTTGTATTTTCAGTAGAGATGGGGTTTCCCCATATTGGTCAAGCTGGTCTTGAAATCTTGACCTCAGGCAATCCACCCACCTCAGCCTCCCAAAGTGCTGGGATTACAGGCACGAGCCACCGTGCCTGGCCAATTTATTTTCTTAATTATCTATATGCTTAAAGAACTTTAAAAAAACGAGATTACCAGAGGCAGGTTAACCTTTACCTAGACTAATAAAAATATTCTGTATATCCTTTTCCAATGTCTCTTCTTCTTCCCTCCCTTCCTTCCTTTGAGAAAGCTCATTAGTAGATCCATTAGTAGATTAAAAAATACTAAGAAATTAAATTAATAATACATGTTTATGGCCTATATAAAGAAAATTATCAAAATTTACTATTTGGCATAAAAGAAATCTTGAATAAATGAAGAAATACTAACTAGCACGTTGTTGGAAGGGAAGACAAAATATAAAGAATGCAATTATCCTTCACAGATTCAAAATCTCAACAGTAGTATTTGATTTTGACAACATTACTCTTATAGTAGTTCCTCAATTTTTTTAAGTGGCCATTTTAAAAGCCAACAAAGACATGGATTCCCTTACAGAAAAATGTACCAACACTAAATGCTTGGGATTCAGTGGTACAAAAAGATACATGGATTCTGCTCTCATAGAACCAGGGTCCCCATCCCCCATTCTGAAGCCTGTTAGGAACTGGGCTACATAGCAGTAGGTGAGTGGCAGCTGAATGAGCGAAGCTTCATCTGTATTCAGAGCCACTCCCCGTTGCTTGCATTACCACCTGAGCTCCGCCTCCTGTCAGATCAGTGGTGGCATTAGATTCTCATAGGAAGACGAACCCTATTATGAACCGCACATGCGAGGAATTGAGGTTGTATGCTCCTCATGAGAATCTAATGCTGATGATCTGATCTGAAATGGAAGTTTCATCCCAAAACTATCCCCCATTCTGCCCCTGTCTGTAGAAAAACTGACTTCCACAAAACTGGTCCTTGGTGCAACAAAGGTTGAGGACTGCTGTCACAGAATATACATTTAAATAGAGGGAGATTCAGAATCAATGAGTAAAAAAATAAACAAGATAAATTTGTTAACCAAATAAAATATGATAAAGGTGGAACAGGGGCTGAAGGGGCTAATTGTTAATTTTGGTGGTTATGAACGATTTCACTGATGGTATGACATTTGACATGAGAAACAAATACCTAGCAGAACTACAATCTCAACTTCTCAAGCATTTGACATTATGAGCTAATTACATTAGCATAACTGAATAAAATATTTCTAATTTCCACTGAAAGGGATGATATTAATAAACTTGTAATGGGGCTTAGATGTGAATAAGATGATGATTCATTTTAGTGGATGGGTCTAGACAGTGAGGATTCCTGAAAATGGGCACTGTGATCTCAGAATCACAGGGCTGGGAGAGCCCAGGAGGTCATCTTGTGCAAGATCTATCCACAGAAGAATATCTAACATCCCTTGTGAGATGTTCACACTGCTCTTACTATACATCTTTAAGAGAAAAAGAACTCTCTAGTTTGACAAATAGCCTCATTCCACAGATACATAAATTCTAACAATTAGAAAACTTCTCCTTATAAAGCTAAATCCATTTGTTCTGTAACTTCTACCCAGTAATGAAACTTGGAATTCAGTACACAAAGTCTAATTTATTTCCTTATGCTACAGTCTTTAAATAGATGAGGAAATTGTGAATTTCTTCATCTTTTCTTCTCTGATTGATATTAAAATCTGTTCATCTCTCATGGGCTATGGTTTTTGGATTCCTCGTCAGTCTTATTACTCTCCTTTGGATACTCACACTGCCTAATAAGCTTCTTAGCAACACACTCAGTGCAGGGAGAAGTACTTTCTCACTGGTAGTACTGAGAATTGCTGGTGCATGGTGAGAATAAAAACCCAGACCAAATTTTGTTAGTTTTATTATAGTTTTGAAATTCTTTACAGACATAGACAATATATCCCCTTATTGCCATCCAGATCCAGGGTAAACCACTCATATCATCCCACCCTTGATACTAGGCTGGTCATTCCTAAAATATGGCAAAAAGTAGTAAACACATTATTCTAGATGTGTCATGTTTTGGACAGTGTTGAAAAGATTATACTCTATTAATGCAGCTTAAAATTATACATACTCAAAAACTAAAGTTAAACTAAGAAGAAGAACAAATTCCCTCAAACTGAAAACTAAAACAAATTTAATTGTATCTCAAGTGGTAATGAAACTACACAAAGAATTATTTTGAATTAACTTTCAAATGTAGAATTGACATTATATACTCAGTGGGTTATATTCTAAGGACAAATGAAAACACGCAAAAAAATCCTAAACTTCATTCACTTACTTAAAATTAGTCAT
Organism: Hylobates moloch; assembly: GCF_009828535.3. NCBI lineage: Eukaryota > Metazoa > Chordata > Mammalia > Primates > Hylobatidae > Hylobates > Hylobates moloch. The sequence continues at coordinate 30,332,348 of NW_026652280.1, read as the reverse complement.
AATATCAATACTATTGTGAAACAACTGTATACACACACAGAACAGAATAAAGAGAAAAACATTATATTAATGGTATTCAAAAAAGCAAATCAGAATTTCTGTTAAATAATCTGAAATTTGAATCAGAACTAAGAGTATTAATAATCTTTTTTCTTTACAAGAATTTATATCTTTTCAGCTTTGTCCATCGAAGAGACCTAAAAAAAATTACAAACTCCTCAATAATGAGCATCCTATCACCTACCAACAACGTTGTGGCTTCTAGGTCCGAGACAAGAAATGTATTTAATACAAATGAGTCTGAGACATCTTGTTGGCCTAAAAGCAAGGAAGAAAGCAAGGAAACTGTCAAAGATGAATGGAGTCCTGTCAAAAGGACATTAAGAGGCAACATAAGGGATCTCCCAAAGGCCAAAAATGAAACAATCAGAAACCAAAAAGAATAACTGCTCCGCGACTGATCAAAAACATACAATCTATATGGACAATATGAACAGAAGTTCATAATAAAGTAAATAAAAAAACAAAAAAATGAAAATGTATCAATTACTACTAGAGGTACCAAAGGCACCAAACTCTAGTTTTGAAAATTAAATATTAAAAGGAAGAAGTTAAGCATTACTCCCCTCTTTCCAACTATGATTACACAGTGGATGAAGGAAAATTCTTCTTTACAGAAAAACTCTATGTCACAAATATGCACATAACATTATAATTAGAAATTTGCCGTTTGGCAACATATAATAAAACAGTTTAGTCAAATGAAAGTCACATGAAAGAATGATGGTGAAATTTAGAATGAAAGGATTAGCTATCACCATCTGAACCTACCAATCAATCTTAGTATCTCCAAGGTAACTAGACATTACGTATCTCCTAATAAGATAGAATATGAAATAACCAGGAACACGTATTAAGTATTTTTGCCAAAAAATTCCATCTAAATGATCTATCCTCTAGAGTTAATTTTCAGTTTACAAGAGAAATTGATGAGAGGGAACAAATTGAAGGACACAGGAAGATGCAAACAAACAAATCCGGAATGTGAGATATTCTGTAAGACAGCTTACCTGTTGACCAACTAGTCAAAGATGTGAGTTGAAGAGTTAAAAAAGCAAAGCAAGCAAGGGGTACTGCACAACTTTTTTCTTAAACTTAGGTTGGGTAGCAAATAGTTGCAGTCTGTATTGTCTCACTTAAAATCACTTAACTCTGCAACTGATGTGAGAAAGCAGCCATAGGATGCACACAAATGGGCAAGGCTGTGTTCTAACAAAACTTCATTTACAAAAACCTGCCTCTGCTCGATTGAAAAAAACTAACACACATGACTAATCAAATGTGGTGTGGGATCCTGTACGAATCCTGATTTGAACTAATCAAAATAAACATATTTTTTTCAAAGATAATCAGGCATAATGTGAATATGGGTTTTGAATCAGATAATATTAAGGGAAGTGTTGTTAACATTCTTGAGTGGACAAACTAAATAATCAAATTGATGTAAATGAGTAACAAAGTACTACAGATGAAACTTGAAATAGATGAGATTTTGCCTGAATAGATAGGTAAGGGAAAGTTTCCTCATAAAAGTAACGATTCAGCCAAGATTTGCAAGATGACTAAAGATAAGCAGGAAAATAATTACAAGCGAAGGAAAAAGGCAGACATAGGACTGAGACTGGAAGGAAACATGTCTCCTATGCAAAAGTAAAGGACAATGTGTAAGGAGCTGACCTTGGGGAAGAACAGATGTAGGTAAAAATCACCAAGGAATTATGCCTTCATTCTAGGAACAATGGGAAGCATCTGAAGTGTATATAGCAGAGGAGTCACAGGATGAGATCTGCATTTTGAAATGATCCATCTGGTTGGAGACTGATGAAGCAAGAGTTGACATCAGACCTGTTAAAGAGTTACTGCAGTAGAGTAGGCACTAAGGCAATGATAAAGGAGAATGAATGGATTTGAGGGGTGGTTGCTGACAAGACTTGGTAATGAATTGAATATGGCAGGTGACAGGGAGTGTCAAAATTGACTCTCAGGTTTCTGGCATGCATAAATGGTGGTGTCATTCAATGAGGCGGCAACAGGGAAAGAGGATCAAAAGACGCTGGGAAAGGGCAAGATTTCCATTTTCGACATGCTGAGTTTGAGATGTCTCTGATAAACCCAAAAGATGACATTAGTCATCTGATAGGACATGCAGGTCTGAAGCCAGAGGATAGGGCTAGCTAAATGTATGTTCGTGAGTCATCTGTGTGAGGACGGGAGTGGCTACAATCACCTAGGAAAAGAGTAGAGAGAGAAAAGAGAAGCGGGTTGCTACAGTCTGAATGTTTGTGTCCCCCACAAATGTATATGTTGAAATCCTAGCCCCCAAGGTGATGGTATTAGGAGGTGGGGTCTTTGGGAAGGCATTAGGATTAGGTGAGGTCATGAGGGTAGAGCCTTCATGTATGGGATTAGTGTCCTTATAAGAGTCTCCAGAGAGTTTGCTTCCACTCTCTACCAAGGGAAGACAAGAGAAAAAACTGCCCTCTTAGGGTCAGTAAGCAGGTTCTCACTAGACACCAAATCAGTCGGCACCTTGATCTTGGACTTCCCAGACTCCAGATCTGTGGGAAGTAAATGTCTGTTGTTTATAAGCTACCCAGTATATGCTATTTTGTTATAGCAACCCAAACTAAGACAGGGTGACTCTGAGAAATGCCAACGTTTAAAGTATCACAAGATCACTTCAAATCTAGATTAAGATAAACTTTAACAGAATTCTGAAGAGTGGCCAAAAAAACCATAAAGAAGATGAGGAAACCAAGAAGAGGTTATCTTGATAAAGGAGTGGTTACCAGTGTCAAATACAACTGAAAGGACAAATGAGACAGAAAATGTCCACTGGATTTGGCAATATGGAGTTCACTGGTGACCAACGATTCTTTTCATTAGTAACATTAAAAATACCATTGAATAAAACATAATCTGAATGTAAGACTTCCTGAGATATCTTTAATCCCATTGATTAGCTCATTCATATGCATTAAATATGCATTAAGTTTCCAGGGGAAATTTTTGCAAACTAAAAATTTATAAAATAGCGTGCACACACACACACAATTTTACAGAGTATAAAACTTACATATCCAAGAAAATAAGCAAAGGAAAATCTGGAATGAATGTCAGGAAACTATACAACAGTGGTGCAAGCACAACCCTTGAATCATTTAATTCCTTGGCAGCAGAAGCCATTTTTCCTGGAGCTGAATCTACTGCCAGCAATGAACATCCTGGGAATCTCTAGTATGAAGGATTAACAGACTGGCTCAAACACTGGAAAATATATTGAAGGGAACAATCTAGTACTAGCTCAAAGGGGATGAAATGACCTAATATCCCACTGCCAGATTTATAAAATAATAGAGACTATAATAATAATAATGAACCTCTTTACAATATAACATAACAATATTAGCATCTTTTCTGTGAGTTATTTTATTAATTGCTGAAGAAATTCAGAATAAGAAATTCCTACATCTGTAGTAAAATACAATTTTTTAATCAATTAAAATGTATACCATCACTGGTACTTGAGATTTAATCATATTCTCTGCTGATTTCAAAACTTTCCAATAAGGACTTTCATCCTAAATTAGCCACTTATTCTTGTATATAAGTGCATCAATAACGATCTAAAACCTAAACATTTGTAGAAACATAAATAACAACCAAATATCTTAAATAGCAATTTCATAATATCTTTGTCAAATTACTTGCTTTCTGTTTTTAAAATATTGTAAATATTATTAGGTTCAGATATAAATTTGGCAATAGCTACAAGAATAACCATATTATCTCTCAGGGACAAATTTTATTTCCAAGAAAATTTTTGAGAACTTTAACTTGTCTTTGAAGACTTGATCACAGTTTATAGAATCTCATTCTCTTCCACATAGAAAACAAAGTAAATGCATGGATTATCATACACCACCAAAGCAAAGGGGACAAGGCACCTGAAAATAGTTTTTAAAAGTTTTGTAAACAGTAAGTCATATGCACCAGGTATCTAAAATTCTGAGACTGAACAGATGAAAATGTACAGGGAACTCATTAAGTATACCACTGTCCCTTGTTTTATAGATGTACCATCTATATTTACAGGTGTGGATAAACAGATCAATTTATTACCAGCATTCCTTCCTACATGGTATGTGAATGAAAAATGTCTTTTGACTTCAGACAAAGCAACTATTTAAAAAGAATGTTGTCATGGCTCTCCATTACAGACATTTGCTCTGCAAATGCCCAATATGGCCATGCAGCAATGTGAAGCTGGCTTGGTTCCCAGCAATGCACAGTTTGCTATATGGTTTGAAGTTGTATTTCAATGTGTTAATAGCATGTTGCTGTCTACTCTACTTGTGGTCTAATAAGCAAAGTCTAAAACTCCACAAATGCAGACATTCATTTGAAATTTCTTTCTGGCACTTTCTTTTCATGAATATAGAGTTAGGGTGAAGGGAACTCTAATGGAGATTTCATAAGAACAAAATTTACTTGAAAATAATTTATTGATTAGATTTGTTTACAACTTATATTTTGAAAGAAGCATTTCAATGTCATTATGTTCCTCTTCGTACCAAAGGAAATGGTGGATGGACACAGCACACATTAAAACGATGACTCCCACAGATGCCAAATTGGTTCTAGTGGGAATGCAGTTGACTAAATGAAAAAAAGACCTAAAGCACAGGCTCATTACAAAAATAGCCATCAAAGACATACAATTCAGCCTGAAAATATTAAAATTTACCTTTTAATGTCATCCAGGGAAATTAAGATACTTGTTTTAAAAAAATCTAGTCTTTGGGGGACATGAATGATGACTATATGCTAAAATCAAAACTGTTCTTCAGTCCACACACATCTGTCTGCACTGAATAATCTGAGGTATAAACACTAAGAATGTAATGGAAAAATTGAGTTCACAAATAAACAGGTATAAAATAGCACATTCAGCACATTTTATGATCATCAAAAAGCTTGCTCATTTTTAAAGTCATTATTTTGTACAAACTGCCTCTTGGCAAAACGATTTATAGCCATTATAAAATTCTTCCTAAAAAACTGAGCTCTAAGTTATGATTCTTCAACATCCATGCCACAAATATTAGATCAGTGAAGTCAGATAATCTGGAGCCATGAAATAAGGCCAATTCTGCTGAGACTGATTAAATATTTATGTCATATCCTTTCCATAGCAGAGCAGAAAAAATACACACAAGATAAAATGCTACATAATGGTAAGAGTTTAAAGTCTATTGGAGTCATTAAAATAAGAACAAGTTTTCATATATATACACAGAAACTATGCCATTAAGTCATAATCAGAAGACCATCTCAGAGTCATTTTTCAGTTGTGGTCATGGATATACACGGGAACATCCACAGTCTCTCACCCTTGTACTCAGAAGGGTGTGGTGATACACACTAAACCCACATCTGTGAGCTGGCAGGTGAGGATTATGGGAGCTGTCTGTTACAGGAATGTAGTCATCAGAAATTGAAGCTTGTTGGAGTGGATGGGTGGAGATGAAAAGACCGATCTTGGTCTCACCAGTCCAATGTTCTAACCAGTCTAATTGAAGTATCAGCCTGACTGCCATAGTGACTGAGGCATACCGCAGCATCTTCTCCAAATGAAAAAGACAAGCTATGCAGTCTTTTGCCTCTGGTCTTTGCACCTGCTGCTGACTATCTGGAGATGCTCCTTCAATCTCCATATCCTCTGGAAAACTATTATGCTTCACTAAGCGTAGTGTGACTCTTCTATGAGGCCCTCCCCGATTGCTACATGCACATTTTGGTGCTCTCCCTTCTAGGTTCCCGCTGTGCCTTATGCTTACTATCAACATGCAACTTCACAAAATGCATTTGTAAATGGCTTTATTGTCTATCTCCCCTCTCAATAATCATAGACTCTTTGAGGGCAGATGTTAAGTTTTTATTTTAGTTTCTCTAATACCTAGTATAGTGCTTGGCATAAGAAACCACCATATTTATTAACTGGAGGAAATGGACAAAAACTAATGTTCCATATTCAATGATCCACAAGTTATCTTGTGTATGGGAGTTCTATGCATCATCATTACCTTTATATTAGACTGACAAGCACAGTTTAGGCTGGGCTGGGATTCAGAGTCATAACCATAAACATAAAATTACTTCCTTCCTTAGGTGTAAGCAAAGGCCTATAAATCACTGGCAACAGGAACTTACACAATAATTCCCAAGGTCTTAACTGCTCATTTCTTAAAATCTTAAGAAAACCCCACAATTTGGCCATTTTGCAGAAGTGAGAAAAATTCAATCATTATAATCATCCCTGATCCCCAGCCAAAAGGAAAGCTTTCTATTTTCTTCCAGCAGAATAGAGAACTAGAATAACATGATTAATCTCACAGTTGGCCAAAGTGAAATAGTTCTGAAGACTTTACAGTTATCACTTTATTCATTCTATGAATTATTTCAGATTATTTTAAACCAAAATCAGCAATACTTCTACCAACCTCTAGAACTAGGGTCCCTTATGAAGGCTACCTATCCTTTTTCAGGTAAAAGTTGTAACTGTTGGATATAGGAAATGGGTGAGGTGCGATGAAAGAGATCATGAAGGGGGTTGGGAGGACATTTACTGTGGATAGGAAGACAAGCTAAAGTGCATTTTTGGTGGCCATTCCTAGAAGGAGAAAACTGGGTCCAAGGAAGACCTAAATTCTGATGAAAAGGACGCAGGTTCTTATTTATCTCACATCTGAGCAAACAGTTATTAGTTATTTAACTCTTCCCTTTATCTCTATTTTGTACATAATTTTTAAGAAAATTAACCAATGGTTACTCATCAAGCAGTTTATAATCTAGTTGAAGATGTAAAATATACACATACTTTACTAAAAGTTAAACAAGAAAACAACAAGACATAAACTGATTCTGTATTATTTATTATTTGACAAATAATAAAACTAATTTTAGATTTATTAACCTAATAATTAATCTAATAATTCCAAATTACTTGACAAATAATCTATTAGACAAAATAATAAACGTATAACAATAAGAGCTATAAGAACAGGGACAACATAAAGTACTGTGGTCTATAAACAACTATCAGGGGAAAAATGATAAGTGGGGATTATGGATTATTTGAAATGTTGAGAAAAAACAAGCCATAGCCTGGAAGAAACAAATATTTGCAAAACGACATACTTGCAAAGTACTTGTATCCAAAATATATAAAGAACACTCAAACACTCAAAACTCAAAAACCCAAACGACCCAATATGAAAAAGGATAAAGATCTAAATAGACATTTCACCAAAGAAGATATATGGATGGCAAAAGAACACATGAAAAGATGCTCAACATTATTTGTCATTAGGGAAATGCAAATTAAAACCATGAGTGAGCACCACAGAACTATTAAAATGGCTTTTACAAAAAGAAAACACTAATTTCTGGTGAAGATGTGGAGTAACTAGAACTGTCATATAATGTTGGCAAGAATGCAAAATGGTATGGCCACTTTGGAAAATACTTTGACACTTTCTTATAAAGCTAAATATACAATTACATATGCCTGAGAAACTCTACTCCTAGGTATTTACCCAAGAGAAATGAAAATGTAGGTTCTCACAAAATTCTCTACACAAATATTTATGGCAGCTTCATACATAATTGCCCCAAAATGAAAACATCCGAATATCCTTCAACCAGTGAATGGATAAACTGTGGTATCCATAGAATAAAATACTTGCTCAGTAATAAAAAGGAATGATACACACAAGAACATGGATAAATCTCCAGTCTCACAAGACTAAATACCATATGATTAGATTTATGAGAAAGTGGCAAAGGAAAACTAAAGAACAGAAAGGGGCTTGGGTAGTAAGAATGGTTTGACTACAGAGTAGCACAGGGGAATCTTCAGGGAGATGAACATATTATCTTCACTGTGGTGGTAAATGCATGACTATATGTGTTTGTCAACTCAAAGAACTATTTACTAAAAGAGGGAAATTTTCTACATGTAATACATTTTTTAGTGTCCTAAAAAATTAAAAACAACAGTCACTATGGTGAAGCAGTAGCCTATGCTGGTCAAATATACCAACTGTATTCAAGGGAAGAAGAAAATTAGGTTATAGATTTTAAGTTCAATTCTAATGTCCTGTTCAGGCACAGACCATTTGTCTTTAAAAATCTTTGATATCAAGCCCCTTATAATCTCTCTACACTTTTTACATGCCTTTCCCATGCTAACATCCAAAAAATCTTACTATTCTCAAAAAAGAACTACTATCAGACATCTGGGAACAAAACCAAGTGTTTCCTGCCATGACAGAGACTTGTTAATATCCTATCAAAAATGAGCTATACTGAAATGAGATAAGTTCCTGAGAAAAGCTTACCACACCCTAAATACTACAGCAATGGTTCATTCCACATCAATCTGTATATTGGCCCCAAACAAACAAAAGGCTTATTAGAGAAGAGTTATTTCTAAAGGTCTTAATGGAAGTCAGAGGAAACAGTCAATGAAGCACTAAATATTTAATTCAAAACACTCAGTATACTTGGTTTGGTAGTCTGAGACATACGCCTTATAATTAATAAAACAGATTTTCTCCTTAAGAATCCACATTCTATCTACTATCAGATAAAATTCTGCAGAGGGCAGGGAACAAAAGAGATACAGAACCATGCAGAAAAACTCAATAACCTATAGTAGAAATAAGTAAAAGACAAAAAAGAGTATTTCTATATGATGAATATATTTTAAAAGGCACATAGAGCTTAAATAATCAAATAGCCCCGTTATTTATTTAAAAAATGACTTCATGAGTGTCACTAAAAGAATACTATTTTTCTAATGCACAATATTCATCTTTTAGATAGATATATTAGCTTAGACTACTACACTGCCTTTTGAGAAGTTCAAAGAACCTTAAGATCAACCTCATTACTCCATCCTTTAAAAAGAGTTTTCTAATTTTCAACTTATTCGTTTATGTATGTGCTTATGTATGCATATATTTAAAGCAATGGAACCCTTTTTTCCAATGAAAGCTGATGTGAAATGGCAACGTGTAAACAGATCAAAGCAGAGTGGAGCTGCTCTGGGAGGAGTAGATTGGGTATCCCAGAGAAGCTGGTGGCTGCTCGTGTTGCCACCAGCAAAGAAAGCAGGAGATCTAGAGTACGAGAACAAAACACAGAACCTGAAAATCATTGCTTTAAAGTAAAGGTATCAGAATCACAGAATCTTGGATTGGGGGGTAGACCTCCCTTTACCCAATTTTCCATCCATCTCTCTGATGGTGCCTCCAAAGGTATGCAGCCACTGCTGAACAGCTTAAGTTCTCTTAGGTCTTTTCCCAGGTCTTTCTCTTGGGCTCTTTCCCAAGTGAAAATGCAGGTCACAGTTACACTGTCCTATGTGAAAGATACTGAAATACATGAACTAGTTGCCACATTCCCTTTAGTTATTAGGATCAGCATGTTTCCTTTGTCAAATAAAGTAGAGTGGATCTACTTGTATCTGGTTCCTCTGAGATAGTGGCAGTCTAGATCCAACTCTAATGAAATAAACAGCTGTTACAATGCTTCATAGTGTACTAACACATCTGGAGCTAAAAAGTCACCAGAGAAATCTTAGTCAAAAATTCCTCTAAATACAAACTGTTAAGTACTAACTAGCCTTGAGGAGGGTCACATCAACATGATTCTTAAAACTGCAATGTCTGTGTCTGATTTCACTTCTGCAGGCAAGAAAAGGAACACAGGTTGGAGACAAGAAAACTTCAGAAGTAAACATTCACAGATAAAAAATTTAAAAACATGTAATTCCTTTATAATAATATTCAGCTATATATACCTTCCAAAACTCTTTTTCTTGCAACCTGTTGATGTTTCTAAATTACACATGTGATTTTCCTGTTCCCCTGCCTTTAACCTACTGAAATACTATTCATCTGTTAAGATCTTGTTTGAAAGACAGGTACGTTATGAAGTATTCTGCTTTACCCTAGTTTGGAACTATTTGCTCTCCCCACTTTCCATATTCATATACTTTGCACAATTTATCACTTTCTGTCTTATATTAGCTGGCTATACGGAAATCCTACTTGATTGAAACAGAATTTCTTTTTTTTCTTTTTTTTTTTTGAGAAGGAGTCTTGCTCTGTCACCCAGGCTGGAGTGCAGTGGTGCAATCTCGGCTCACTGCAAGATCCGCCTCTCGGGTTCATGCCATTCTCCTGCCTCAGCCTCCCGAGTAGCTAGGACTACAGGCGCCCACCACCACACCTGGCTAATTTTTTGTATTTTTAGTGGAGATGGGGTTTCACCATGTTAGCCAGGATGGTCTCGATCTCCTGACCTCATGATCTGCTCGCCTCGGCCTCCAAAGTGCTGGGATTACAGGCGTGAGCCACTGTGCCCAGCCTCTTTTTTTTTTTTTGGAGATAGAGTCTTGCTCTGTCGCCCAGGATGGAGTGCAGTGGCGAGATCTCGGCTCACTGCAACCTCTGCATCCCAGGTTCAAGCAATTCTCCTGCCTCAGCCTCTCAAGTAGCTGGGATTACAGATAGGCGCCACCACGCCTGGCTAATTTGGTATTTTTAGTAGAGACAGGGTTTCACCACGTTGGCTAGGTTGGTCTTGAACTCCTGACCTCAGGTGATCCGCCCACCTCAGTCTCCCAAAAGTGCTGGGATTACAGGCGTGACCACCATGCCCAGCCTGAAACGGAATTTCTTATACTTAAAGTGTACTTTCACACTCCCTTTCAGTAGATAAGGTGTTTAGATGTTGTAAGAATTAAAGATCCATATAATACAAAAATATATGGATCGGTTACAAACTGTGGGGGTGTCTAGCAGAGATTCAATAAAGTATCTAAAAATGTACCTTTTAGCCAGGCGTGGTGGCTCACGCCTGTAATCCCAGCACCTTGGGAGGCCGAGATGGGCGGATCACGAGGTCAGGAGATTGAGACCATCCTGGCTAACATGGTGAAACCCCCTCTCTATTAAAAATACAAAAAATTAATGGGGTGTGGTGGCAGGTGCCTGTAGTCCCAGCTACTCAGGAGGCTGAGGCAGGAGAATGGCATGAACCCAGGAGGCGGAGCTTGCAGTGAGCTGAGATCGTGCGACTGCACTCCAGCCTGGGCGACAGAGGGAGACTCCATCTCAAAAAAAATAATAAATAATAAATAAATAAATAGCCATTCTCAGTCATGTTACTGGTATTTCGGAACTATTTGAATTTGATCAAATATACCCCACTTTAGGAAAACTAATATATGGAAAGAAGAAATTGCTTTATAAATGGCAAGATTCAGGAAGGGAAATAGGCAGGGGTAAATTCCAAGAGCCAGTTAACAATGAGAAATGAAAACAAAGTCTTTTAAAAATAACAATGTAAGTAAATAGGAAAATGTGAACTTGCTCCCAAAAGGCCACTCCGTAGGAGCCAGGCCTGCAGAACTCCCAGCCTCTGAGGTAGAGGATGAAAACAACATGCACACGACAGTCAGATTAGTACAAACCATCTGCTCTTTGCAAATATAACTTAGCAAGGTGAACCAAGGAATCAGTGGTCCCTCATCTTGAACTTGCTCCCGCTAGACTTTCAATCTTTTTCCTTGTTGCTTAACGAAGCTCAAGACACACGTCAGATCTGGGAGCAGTTCACCTAGCCCTACCCTCTTGAAGAGAGAAACTCTCCTGCAGTTGCTCATCCAGGTATCTTCATGCTCAGTTTTATTAAGCAAATTATCCATAAGGGTCTCCTGCTTGGAACCCGGGAATCACTTTATGGGACAAGTACTAAAGGACTGTACACACTGAAAGGTTAGGTAACTTCCCAAGATGACACGGCTGGCAACAAACGGAGGTGGGTCTCTCATTCTAGTGCTCACACTGTCATACACTGTCTCTGATGCATGAGTGAATATTTTCTTTCCAGAGCTGTTTGTATATGTCTAGACATGCATATATAAACAACTTAAATGTCGTAATATATGGCATTAGCAATATTAACTGGATAAATTCAATAATATTTTGAGGCCATATATCTTTCAACATAGATTATATTATGGAAAATGCCTATAAAACTTTTTTTTAAATTGCATATACATGAGTAGAAAATTATCTACAGTGTTATACAACAAGACATCAATCTAAGGATTACTTGGAAGCAGACATTATATTAATAGTTGGCTTCAAGTTTGTCTATATTTTTTGTAATCAGCTTGTTACTTTTGTTCTTTGAGTTATTTTTGAATCATTTATTCTAAAAATATTTATGTGCCATGTATTGTTATAAGGATACCATTAGTGAAAAAAATAAAGATCACTGCCCCTTTGGTGCTTACATGGTAAGAGATGAGAGGAAAAACATACACAGTGAAAAGGCTAGCTCTCCTCCCACCCAATAACCACTTTTATCAGTTTCTTGTGTATCCTTCCAGAGTTTCTGCATGTAAACAAAGATAAATGCAAACATATATTATTTTCCCCTACTCTAATCACATACATGTATTATTCTATATCTTGTATTTTTCACGTAATACATCTGAAAGAGCCTTCCATCAGTACCTTACTTTTTTTTTTTTTTTTTTTACAGCTGCACACTACTAGATCAATGTACTATATTTAAGTAGGTCTCTATTGGTGGATATTTGAGTTGTTCCTAATCTTTTGCTATTATAAAAAATGCTCCCAAAATAAACTAGTACATTGTCATTTTGCACAAATGCACGTAGGATTGTTGGGTCAAAGGGTGATGTTATTTGAAATTTGGATAGATATTACCACATTCTTCATAGGAGTTGTACCAATTTACACTTCAACCAGAAAATTTTGAGACGGTCTGTTTCTACATAACCTGGAAAATGGATTTTTCCAATCTGATAGGTAAGAAATAGCATGTCAGTGAAGTTTTAAACAGCAATTTTCTTATTAGAGTTAAACTGTGCATTTTAAGCTATATTTAAGGGCTATGTGATACTGTTTTAAGTAACCTTTAAAATCGTGAAATTTGTGAATGCATCATCTTTAGGCAAATTGGTTACTGCCTCCATAGTGTCTACATGCAGCAATGGATCTGGCTTGAATTAATTAGCTATGTATTAATATTATTATTTGATAGTATATAATAATATTAATATTATTTCTTCACTCTTGATGTTAAGAAAGTTAATAGCCAGGATTAGACTATAAGGATATTAACTGTTGTATTGGTTCCCCTAAACCTAGCACAGAGCCTGGTGCACCTTAGTGTCCAATAAAATGTTTGCTTAAAAAAATGAGCAATAAAAAAGATGTTTTCTTTGGAAGTTATAGTGCAACAGCACCACCAAGGGGGAGCTTTAGCTAAAGCATCCCCCTATCAAATTTCCTCCAGCTGAATCGCTTGAACCCAGGAGGCAGAGGTTGCAGTGAGCCAAGACCATGCCATTGCACTCCTGCCTGGGTGACAGAGTGGGATTCCGTCTCAAAAAAAAAAAAAAAAATTTCCTCCAGCCAGATTTCCAAGCCACTGTGAATACATAATCAAATTGGAGACACTGTGAATGCTGTTTAAATGGCACTTGCAAACAACCTTCAAACTCCACCCTCCAAATGCTGCCCCTCAGCCTCTCTTGTATAGGACTTGAGCTGCTATTGTCAGAGTGAACATCCAGCCTGCCACACTGCCACAAGATAACACAGCCCTACATTTTCTCAGACTAAAGACAAGATTTGGTCAATACCAACAACTCAGTGGCCAGCAAGCGCAGCCACATGAACATGCATCTTACAGGAACTCTGTGCACTTGCTCCTCTTCCATTTTGACTATAAGTGAAGACACCTGTACTAGATAGTGGGCATTTCCTGCTCATCAGAAGAAACTACAGGCAAAAGTCAGGGAGAGAATGTTAATGACAAATGCAAATTAAAGGAAAAAAAATGCAAAGAATAGTATTTGAATGGATTCAGCTTAAATTTTCTATTTTGAACAGAAGCCTGGATGTTGATCTTAAGAATGAAAGTATTCATTTTCCCAGCTACAATAAGCAATAATTTATAAAACTTAATTCAACAGTCTTCTAGCAGTCTTGTGGCAGCTAGTATTCAAAGATGGCCACAAATGAACCACATCTCCCAGCATTTATGCCCTTCTGTGGTTCTTTCCTCTTGAATCTGGGCTGGTCTCGTGACCTGCTTTTGACCCAACAAAATGTAACATTCAGGGATAGCTGAGCTAGGCCATAAGAAACCTTATAGTTTCTGCCACTCTTGAGATGTCTCCTCTTGGGAACCTGCCTGCATTGCAGTGAGGAGGCTAAGCTTCTTAGCAAGGTCACAAGGAGAAGAACTGAGGTGTTCCAGGCAACACCTCAACACATCTCCCAGCTAGCATCAACTGCCAGCCTTGAGATGGGAGCACACTGGACACCCAGCCCAGCTGCTCTACGATGGCAAACAAGAGATCGCAAGTAGAGAATCACTTAGCTAAGCAATCAACCCAAAGCCCTGTGGAAGTCATTACAAACTGTTGTTTTAAGCCACTAAGTTTTGGGGTAGTTTGTTACACAGAAATAGACAACAGCAACAAATTTATTTCATAACCACACCCAGGCAAGAGAAGCAATAAACTTAAAAGGCAATTTAGTACAATAACATTGCTATCTTATGACTTTTTAGGAAAGAGACCATGAGCTCTTACAGAGAATAAACATGATTTATATATTCTGTATACCTCTTCTCTTCCAACCTCTGATAACTATGTTCTCAATAAATATTTATTAAATGGAAGCATGAATACAAATATAGTTAAATATTGATTATACTGATGGAAGGAAGGTATAATTAATTCAGAAATAGTAGATATTTAAAAGTATATACACTGAACTCTCTAATACAGACATGCTCACATCCACTCTACCTATCTCATCCTGAAAGGGCATTAGAGTGCTGGTTCTTATACTTTTCTCAGGGCCCCTTTCAACTCTTAAAAATATTAATGAGAACCCCAAAGAACTTTTTCATATGTCAGTTATACTGACAGATATTAAAACAGAGAAAAATATTAAATATTTACTAATTCACTTAAATTTAATAATAAACACATTACATGTTAATATTAATACAGTTAATGAAAAAGCCCCTTTAGTCATTTGAGAGGTATTGGTTCCTGAATTATGCAGATCTTCCAAATGTTGACACATTTCATCAAATAATATATTTTAAAATCCATGTTTACTAACATCATTGATGTTATAACAAAAGTCTAAATTATTGGGAAGTTGTCAAACTCATGATGCCAAATATAAGTTTTTCGAAATTTTAATTTTGACTTGAAAACTTTTTTTATTGGCAACCAACACTGGCAGTTTCCTCTCTGCCAAGACTGTCTCATGTACTTTCGTGTAAAAATGCTATTCCATCAGAAAAGTGGCTAGTTCAGCTCAGAACTCTATCACACACCTGCTTTTCCTCAAGACAATCATTGGAACCCGGTAGGGAGTAGAAGTGCATTATGTGAGCTTCTGGTTTTACAACAGAAAGTATCAAAAAGATGTACTCAAGGGTCAAGATTTATAACAACTAATCATTTTTACTACTTTGCCAAGGACATTTTTCAGTGAAGATGATTTTACCACAAATGTGTGTGTGGTTGTGGAAAATATAGTGAGTACTAGTACAATTAGGCACCACTTGATTTATGCTAAGGTCTCAGCAGTTTTACCCCAACTTTGCTATTGTACCCTTGATGCAAATGTCAGCACAGTAGAAATGGCAAATGATGTCTTATTATAAAACGCTTAGACTCCATGGACCCTCTGTGGCCCACAGAACACACTTTGAGAATCAATGCACAGAAGTGATCCAAGACTGCACAGAAACTTTATATAGGGGACATTCTACTCATTCACAACTGAGAATCTGAGTGCAGGTATAAGGTAGATGATGTCTGCCTATCCTTTTCAGTTTTATCAATGTCAGGTCTGCCAAAAAGAACATTTCTAGGCTAGGGTCAAACTTGGATTTCAATTTCAGCTCCACACTATTAGCTACATGACCTTGGATAAGTTTCAGTCTGAGTCTCAGTTTCCTCATCTACTAAACAGAAATTCTGTACCTCATAGATGGCTAGAGTTACAATTAAATAAGACAGCGTCCATATAACACTGATTAGCAATATGAGTGACAGAGTAAGCCCTGAACTGAATCAGATTCTAAATGACTAAGGACCAAAACCATGGCTAATTTCCATGTTTTGGAAGACGGTGGTAACTGATTTTATTTTTCTCTCCGCCACTTGTAGAGAGACCAAATCATAAATGGATATTCATAAAAATGTACCTCTTTACATATTGCAATTCTGATAGATAAAATGATGTCAGGAATTGCTTCCAAATAATCCAGGGTAGGGAGGGAAAGGTGGGGAAATAAATGAAATAAAGTTTGTCAAGAACTGATATCTGCTGAAGGTAGGTGCTGAGAATCTAAAGTTTCATTATATAATTCTCTTCAAACATATTTTGAATTTTCCAAATTAAAAAGTTAAAAGCGATCACTCATTTGAGGCTTCTATAACAATTATGCACCGACTTCATTAATTTAATAATGTACAAATTCAGTTTCTACAATAAGTCACCTTCTACACTGCGAGTTATCAACCATTTCCCCAGCACTACAACATGCACCACACATGTTCTTCAAGTGTCTTTCTGCAAAGATGAGTCAGACAGGCTGCCTGGAGTTACACTCCACTTGCTCTCACCCCACCCCACCATTCCACTGTGGCTGAGAATTGCTGATCTAATTTAAAGTAATCTGGGCTGGGTGTGGTGGCTCACGGGTGTAATCCCAGCACTTTGGGAGGCCGAAGCAGGCAGATCACCTGAGGTCAGGAGTTTGAGACCAACCTGGCCAACATGGCAAAACCCCATCTCTACTAAAAATACAAAAAAATTAGCTGAGCATGGTGGTGTGCGCCTGTAGTCCCAGCTACTCGGGAGGCTGAGCCATGAGAATCACTTGAAACTGGGAGGCGGAGGTTGCACTGAGTGGAAAGCACCACTGCACTCCAGCCTGTGTGACAGAGTGAGACTCCATCTCAAAAAATAATAATAACAATAAAAATACATAAAGTAATCTGAGTATTTCAACCATCTGATAACTGTAATATACATTGAAAAATAAAGTTTCCTGAGTAACAAAACAAATTAAAATTGGATGAAGGTCAGCTTGACACACAGCCTCTAGATGGGTTTTATTTTAATACATGGTTTATTTTCATCACCTTGTGGGAGTCAAGTTAGATGAAGGAAGTTTTGCGTCTTCTGTAGGTCACTGAAAGGGAAGTATACCCAAAAACGTCAAGTTATACCTAGGGTTTCTTTTTTTTTTTTGAGACAGAGTCTAGCTCAGTCGCCCAGGCTGGAGTGCAGTGGCACAATCTTGGCTCACTGCAAGCTCTGCCTCCCGGGTTCACGCCATTCTCCTGCCTCAGCCTCCTGAGTAGCTGGGACTACAGGCGCCCGCCACCATGCCTGGCTAATTTTTTTGTATTTTTAGTAGAGACGGGGTTTCACTGTGTTAGCCAGGATGGTCTCGATCTCCTGACCTCATGATCCACCCGTCTCGGCCTCCCAAAGTGCTGGGATTACAGGCATGAGCCACTGCGCCTGGCCTATACCTAGGGTTTCTAAAGGAAGGTTAGGGAAGGGCCAAGAGCCAGATGGACAGAGAAAAGAGCTGCCTCCTCGCTACTTTAAAAGAGGAGACCTGCTCATCTTCCCAGATATAACTCAAGCATCAATCGTCTCACTGGTAAGCCTTCCGTGACACTCAGGTGAGCTGGCTGCCTTCTCCTGGGTCCCACTTTCATCACAGTAAAACACAGAGCCTGCTAGATGATAAGTTCTCTGAAGGCAGCACGAGTCTATGGTGTGAATCGCCAATGCCTGGAGATGCCTGACACATGGTAGCCACACAGAAAATATCTGATAAATGATTACATGTCCCCTAAATACCTATTCTTGTTTAACATACTCCACGAAGAAATCATTGTTAGGGCTGGGTGTGGTGGCTCATGCTTGTAATATGAGCATTTTGGGAGGCCAAGGACGGTGGATCACTTGAGGCCAGGAGTTCAAGACCAGCCTGGCCAACATGGTAAATCCCTGTCTCCACTAAAAATGCAAAAATTATCAAGGTGTGGTGGTATGTGCCTGTAATCCCAGCTACTTGTGAAGCTGAGGCATGAGAATTGCTTGAACCTGAGAGGTGGAGGTTGAAGTGAGCTGAGATCATGCCACTGCACTCCAGTCTGGGCAACAAAGCGAGACTCTGTCTCAAAAAAGAAAAAAAGAAATCATTGCTAGAACCAGTCTCTTTAGTTTCTCAGAGAACATACTTAGAATCTCAGTGATTCATTTAACACTGAGTGATCCTAAATTGGAAGTTCATAATCATATGAAGGTCTCTGATTGGCTTATGTACTAAGATACCATTATTATGTCGATATCAGGTAGAGTTGTATATACTTCTATATTATGACAGAGTTGTATATACTTCTGAATTTCCAGGACTAATGGGTCCATGAAAGTTTATTCAGTAAAGAATAGACAAATGCTCTCATGCTTCAATATGATCTTCATGTTTGACTAGTGAAGAAAGCAGGCACATTTTAGATTTAAAAAAAAAAAATTATTAACAGGAGTGTCACGTTGAGTTCCTATAGTAATCTTTCTTAACCAGTGGACCTCAAACCCCGAAGGCCTCACAGATCTTTTAAACCAGGATTCCTAAGAAGGCAAAAGTTTTGTCATCAACTAACTTCTCTCCTTCTCATTTAGAGGGTATTCGCTATGTATGACTATCTCCTTGGGAGAACTGAGGAAATCCTCACTCATCTGGTTCTCCACTGGACTTGATTTTCTCATGAACTCCGATTGGGAAAAGCTGCTTAGACTATCTGTCACAGGGTGTCTGGGACCCCACTGCTCACTCTCAAATCTTTTCAGTCAGTAACTACTGAAAGATAGTCAATGGGTTTTTAAAAACATGCCAACAGGGGGATCACATGTTTAGAAAGGTTGGCAACAACTGCCTCTAAGTAAAGTGTTATATTAAACGACCAAGTACACAAATTACTTGTTTTTAATTTAAAACTTCACTTATAAGAAGCACTGGCAAAGGAAGGTGTTGTAGACAGAGCACAGGTGTAGGTTTAAATACTAATGTTGTCACTGTCCGTAGACAAGTTACTTCTCTGAGATTTAGTTTCTTCATTATAAAATATAAATAATACTCATTTTATTGGATAACACAAATAACCAACTGCATAGGATCCAGTATGTGTGTGACAGATACCAGCTTCACAGAAGAAGAAGAAAAAAACCCAAAAACAAGGTAGTCTATAAGCACACTGGTTCCTCCTTACCTATATAGCCAGTAGATTTTAACCATTTGTTTTAGCTCAATTCAAGTATCAGAATTTCATCATTCATTCAAATACCTACTGGGCCATCAAGAACAAGACATGGTGCTGTGAGCCCTCTAACAAGGAAGATCTTTTTCCTTTGATAATTACTGGGTAACTGTTGCGAGAAGTCAGGGACCCAGAACAGAGGGACCGGCTGAAGCCGTGGCAGAAGAACATAAATTGTGAAGATTTCATGGACATTTATTACTTCCCAAAATTAATACTGTTATAATTTCTTACGCCTGTCTCTACTGCAGTCTCTGAACATAAATTGTGAAGACTTCATGGACATTTATCACTTCCCCAATTGATACTATTATAATTTCTTACATCTGTCTTACTTTAGTCTCTTAATCCTGTCATCTTCGTAAGCTGAGGATGTATGTCACCTCAGGATTCTGTGATGATTGTGTTAACTGTACAAATTGTTTGTAAAACATGTGTATTTGAACAATGTGAAATCAGTGCACCCTGAAAAAGAACAGAATAACAGCGATTTTCAGGGAACAAGGAAAGATAACCATAAGGTCTGACTGCTTGTGGGGTCAGGCAGAATAGAGCCATATTTTTCTTCTTGCAGAAAGTGAGTAGGAGAAATATTGCTGAATTCTTTTCCCAGCAAGTAACAACCCTGGGGAAGGAATGCATTCCTGGGGGTAGGTCTATAGATGGTCACTCTTGGGAATGTCTGTCTTATGCCATTGAGATAAGGACTGAAATATGCCCTGGTCTCCTGCAGTACCCTCAGGCTTACTAGGATTGGGAAATTCCAGCCTGGTAAATTCTAGTCAGACTGGCTCTCTGCTCTCGAACCCTATTTCTTGTTAAGATGTTTATCAAGACAATGTGTGTACAGTGGGACACAGACCCTCATCAGTAATTTTAATTTTGCCTTTGCCTTGTGATCTTTTATTGCCCTTTGAAGCATGTGATCTTTGTGACTTACTCCCTGTTCGTACACCCCCTCCCCTTTTAGAATCCCCAATAAAAACTTGCTGGTTTTGTGGCTCAGGTGGGCATCACGGAACCTGCCGATATGTGATGTCAACCCTGGCAGCCCAGCTGTAAAATTCTTCTCTTTGTACTCTTTCTCTTTATTTCTCAGACCGGCCAACACTTAGGGAAAATAGAAAAGAAACTACATTGAAATACTGGGGGCTGGTTCCCCTGATAGGTGACTGCTATTCGGCAGATGCTACTCTAACCACTTTAAATGTATTAACTCATTTAGTCTTCACAGTGGCCCTAGGACAGTAGTCCCAGTTTGTAAAGGCGGAAACTGAAGTACATTGAACAAATGAACAAATTTTAAATGCTCGGGAAACTCACAATACTTGTCATAGGGAGTTATCTACCTACCTTTTAAAAGTTAGCTTTTCCAAACTATCCTTGTCTCTCCTAAGGAAGCATTCTCTCTTCCCTTGTTTGTCCTGTCTCTGCGACATCTGATTCGGTATGTACTTACATTGGACACATGAGCCACTTTAAATCTTTTTACCTTTGTTTATTCCCATTTCTCCTGTTAACACAACACTGTTTCTTTGTCTTGGAAAAGGTACTTTTCTTAAAAGTCCATGAAACACATGCAATTCATCAAGAAGGAAAATGCTTTATTAAGTCACTCTATTTTACTTATCTAGCCTTAGCATTTTATAACATATCAAATATCACAATTTTGTAAAAGACAGAGAGAAAGCGTGCCTCTTTTCTCTCTGTTCTGGGAAAAATACTAGGCTACGAACCTAGATGACTTGGTTTTTTGTCTGCTTCTGCAACAGTATTCACTTGGACTGGTCACATAGTAACTCGAGATTTTAATATTCCCATATGTAAAATGTGGAAATTTGCCTTAGATGATCTTTAAAGGTCCTTCTAAGTCTGTAATTTTATGACTTGTAAGTAAGGCTTTAGAGGTGGAGTTAATGACACTGACATCTGAGTTGGAGGTTCATTATGACACATGTACAAAGCAAAGAGGAATGAAGCCATTCCATCCTTTGCTTCTTCTAAGATATTTAAATACAATGCATTGGCAACTGAGAGATAAAACCTAGAGCAGTATCAACTGGCTACCTTACTGAAACAGTGACAGGTTTTTCCAATGGCAACAGAAATTCATAACTAGGTAAGGAGTGTTGGGAGACAATTCCCCACTCTCTCATGTTTTACACGTCTTAAAAGCAGAGGCATCAGCAGCCTTGTGCTCCGGGCTATCTCTGCATGGATGCTTGTAGAGTGAACAGACTTGGAAGACAGAGATAGTATCTCTCTCTAGAGCAGAGAGTAGTTTGCTATCAAATACATTAAAGATGTCTCCCTTCAAAGCAAAGGTTGGGCAGGTGTGCTTGAAGGCTATCATAAAAGACTGGAGATTCCCAAGCTCTGGGTTCCACTCCTGTATTGCAACCCACTGCACTTACAGGTGTCACCTGGCCCCTTGTCATGTTGCCCTGTGGGTATGGGAACCACACAAGAAATGAATATTCTGGCTCCTACTACTGTTGAGAGTAATAATTTATGATAAAAAATATAATAAAAGGACAATAACAAACTCTCCTTTGTCCTTGACCCAGGAGTCTTGGGTGTCCTACCAGAATCTACAAAACGGTAGCAGGTAAATTTGTTAGCCTGAAAGTAGGTAAAAATCTTACAACCTTCATAAAAATAAACAGGAATGGAGGCTTAATAATTCGTGGCTAAGAGGACAAAGTTGAACCACACCCAGTTACCTCTGTAACATGACGGAGACATTCAGTAAAGCTCTATGGAAGTTATTTTAAAGTTTAATTTGCTGTGTGGCAATTTTGTCCACAAAGGTCTTTACTTACAAGAAATAAGCAATCTGATAAACATATGACATGCTTCTTTAAAGCTGACATTTTGAATGTGCCAGCAGTCTAAACTGAAATTAAACCAATTATGAAGTTTTCATGTGTCCCATCAAGTCTGCCAAGATACCCTTTTGTATAATACTAGCAATTTTTTGAATAGGTAACAATTTTCTACGGGAAACTTATACATTTTCAGAGAGGAGCTGTCTAAATGTTCTCAGTGTAACTCCTTAAGAAAGGACTAAACTACAAAAGCAAACCAAGCCAGATTTCCCTGAAAAAATTAGCTGCCTTCAAAGTATCACTGGCTGTAGGAAATACAGGAAGCCAGATTTTCAAGACAAACATTCCTCCTTCCTTTCCTGGCTACTGCTATGCCAAGATCAAACAAGGATCAGCAAAGACCAAAGGAATGAAGAAACTGGAACCTTTTTATTGCCTGGGCGTTGGGCAAGAGCAAGCTAATTCTATCTTTTAAAAAATGAAATCATATATATTTAAGAGAAGTATTTATACTGCAAGCCATTGCTCAGATCTCCTATCCATCTACAATAAAACAATTATTAAAAACTTCTATCTGTGTTCAGTGAGATCTTCATTTTTTTGTTAGAAAAATATTTGGGGAATATAGGCAATTCAAAAATCCATCGGGCAGGGAATCAGAATCTAGCAATATGAGCAGAGACCAATAAATTCTTTTGTAGAGTTGTTATCCAGATTTATTTTTAGATTCAAAATATCTCAAAAATGTTATAATACTATAACAGAGAAAATAGAGATGCAAGACTTTACAAGCCATCATTAACACTTACACCACTCAAATGAAGTAGGTATGATATGTCATTCAAGAGATGAAAAATAAGTTAAATAACTTAGCAAGGTTTTGGAAACAGAACTGAACTATTCATTACAACTGTTACTATCAGATAATTCCTTCCCTAAAGAAATAATTTCCTGACTACAGTGCTAACAATAATATGAGGTTGAAATAAAATCAAAGTTTTAAAAAAATAAAACCAACTATAACACTTAATTTCTAGATACAACAAATGGCATTCGTCTGCAATAAAAACATAAGATACCTCAAATTAAAGAGGACTTCAGCAGTGGTAGGCATTCATAAGTATTTATTAAATTAAAAATAAAATTTAATATCAAGGATTAGATATAAAAAATACTATTGTCTCAAGCTAAAAGACACACAGTTCTTATCACTCTTTTCCAGGATAATTTCCAAATACCATGTATTGTAATACCTGAACACATCCATACCTGTCTCAAACATGTCAGTTCTAAAAAAGTGGAAAAGACCTTCCTGTCTTTGCTACTATAACTTTAGGTACTTAGATAGATTGGGAGGCAGGCGGAATCAGGGCTGGGGGAAAGCAAATTAAATGACCACTAAGGTCACGACTACCTTAGACTATAGAGAATTGTCTGTTCCAGATCAATCTCAGGAGTTTGGATCCATGGTACCATGGTGAGTGAGTCACTCTCAGAAGGAGTATTCTGCCATTCTTGGAGGAGCCAGGCTTTTGATCTGGACAAACCTGGGACAGCTACTTACCAGCTGTGAAGAGTAAATACCCTCGACTGTCTAAACCTCCAGACTTCAACTAGCCTTAAATGTAACACAAGAGAGATAAGTTGTGAGACACTGAGGATGGCAGGTATAAATTTATCATTAAATGGACTTTTTAAAAAATAAGGCAATATTTCTAAAATTATCATAATCATATGTTATTACATATTTGAATTGTGGGGGTGTGTGTGTAATATAAATTAATCCCAACAAACAGGTCAATTTGCTTATTAATATTCCCTTTTATGTTTGAGAAAAAAAATCACGAAACCTTAATTCAGTGGGAACAGAAGTGAGGAAGCCTGTTGGGGTAAGTTAATATTAAAGAATTATTTAAATGAAGGCTGGGGGCAAATTGTCTTTCTTTCTCTAATTCCATGAGCCTGAATGGTCTAAAAGATCTTATTTGCCTAAAATAGAGGAGCTGACCACATAGTTCAACAACTAACTTGTGTTTTGTAGTCTTCAAAAAAATGCTGGGTGATTAAAATATGTGTCATCACGTGTGCAGGGCAGGAAAAGGCAACTCACATAAAATGTCAGCTTGAGACTACTACATGAAGTTGCACAACCATACATTTAAAATCTGAACTGTATATACTCACTCCTGATGGCTGTGAGAAAAAGTAAAAGCGTAAGTCATGGATTTGAGAATTTTAAAATTCTTAAATTGCATGATTAAATTTTATCAGAAATAACTATATTGCTCTCATAAAATTGTTTTAATTAAAATCTAATCTATACTTTGTATTACTTTATTCTCAAGAGGTGTGAAAACCCAGAAAGCTTTCAACAGAGTCTGGCACTGTCTAAAGCATCTTATGGACACCAGATCATCAACTTCACTAGTTTCAAGCGGCAGCAGACATCTGCAAAATATAGCCAGATGCTAATCAACTTGCATGGAGTCTCAGAATAGTGGATGCCAGAACTAAGTTTAAATTCCAGATGCCAGCCCATCTTCTAAGAATCAGTCACGAAGTATTTATTAAAAGTCTATTGTGTGCCTAGAGAGAGCGATTCTCTGTAAAGTAATGCAAAGAAATATAAAATAAGTCTTTTATCTCCAGTAATTATTACTCTGCTTAAGCAACAGGACTTGCAACTCCAGGCCAGGCCAGTATGTCATAAGTACCTACACTGGACAGGTCAAGACTTGGAAGTTCTATCTTTCCCACACCTACTTCTGAAAGAAGCCAGGTAACCATAGCCAGATCTTCTAACATGTAACTTTCTCCTTTCCTGGGTCTTTCCTTCCTGCTCTAGCCCCAGTAACTAGCCCCTAGGCCAGAAACTGACAGTGATCCATGGGCTGCTATGAAGAGATAAGAGGGCCAAATGGGTTCTTTCTCTTTGTAATCTGAAGAATGGGGAATATGAAACAACTATGTTAGCAGCAGCTTGGTCCAAATAAAAGGCCTAGGAGCTGAACTGGGGAGACCTCAGCAAGTTGAAGAAGCCACTGCAGGTTCAAGATAAAAGACACGGAATAAAGGGGTGGGAAGCTGGTTGAAAAAGAAAAACCTACAGAAAAAAAGAGGTGACACAAAGAACTGCCTCAACTTTTTTCTAGTTCCAGACCACATTTATCCAGATTCAGCGATATAGCTGTGAAAGAGCAAGGAACTGTAATGATTCAGTAAAGCAGAAGCAGTGGGTATATGCCAAATGGCACCTGAAGACGAAGGGCAAAGGGCAGGGCCCAGACTATGTCACTTTAAGAAAGGGTTCCTCAGCCTTGACACTACTGCCATTCTGCATTGGGTAATGCTTTCTTTTGGGGGCTGTAGTGTGCACTGTAGAATGTTGAGCAACATCTCTGGCCTCTACCCACTAGATGTCAGTAGCAACCTCTTTCCCACTTCTGGCAACAACAAAATCTCCACCTATTGTCAAATGTCCCCTGGGGGGCAAAATCACCCCAGTGAAGAGCACAGGTCAGATTTTTAACCTGATAGCAATAGGAAGCCATTTAATATTTTTTAAGCAAAAGAAGAAATGAGATTTGCTTTTCCAATGAATACAGCAGTGTGCAGGGGTGAGGAGGGAGGCAAATAGACCCAGTCAGACTACTGGCATAGTATGGGTGAAGACCACACACATGTGAACCAAGACAGCAGCCAGGGAGAAAGAGAAGTGCATATACATGCAAATTACAATGGCAGAGTTAGGTACAACTTCAGGGTCCAGTAAGATAGAATTTGAGAGAAAGGGAGAAAAGTTAAAGAACTGCCTTTGCAATTTAGGTGACTGTGGTGAGGGCCATTACCTGGGATAGGGGATTTAAAAGGAAGAGCAGGTTTGAAGACGAGTTCAGTTTTAAACATAATGAAAGTCTGAAGTAAGCATGAGATACCCAGGTAGCGAACCTAGTGGGGTTGGTGCTCAGCCAGCTAATGCTTACTCAGGGCAAATTATGTTTGAGGCCCTTTACAAATGTCAATGCACTTCATCCTCACCATAATCCTTTGAGATAGCAGCTACTGCCACTCCCATCTTACAGATGGGAAACTGCTGCATAGAGAAGGTAAACAACATCATCACCAAGATTCCATAGGTAGTAAAGTTCTGGAGCTGAGATCTCAACCCCTGGCAGTGTGGCTCCAGAGGCTATGTGATTATCCTCTACATTGTACTGTCTGCCAGCACAGTGAAGGAGAAAGATCTAGATCATGAATTTAGATTTGGGTGGTGTTTTAGTCAGTTCTCACGCTGCTATAAAGAACTGCCCAAGGCTTGCACAGTGGCTCACACCTGTAATCCCAGCACTTTGGGAGGCTAAGGTGGGCAGATCACTTGAGGCCAGGAGTTCAAGACCAGCTTTGCCAACATGGTGAAACTCCATCTCTAGTAAAAATACAAAAATTAGCCGGGCATGGTGGCACGCACCTACCTGTAATCCCAGCTACTTGGGAGGGTGAGGCAGGAGAGTTGCTTGAACCTGGGAGGTGGAGGTTGCAGTAAGCCAAGATTGCACCACTGCACTCCAGCCTGGCCAACAGAGTGAGACTTGTCTCAAAAAAAAAAAAAAAAAAAAGAACTGCCCGAGACTGGGTAATTTATAAAGTTAAGAGGTTTCATTGACTCACAGTCCAGCACAGCTGGGGAGGCCCCGGGAAACTTACATCATGGTGGAAGGTGAAGGAGAAGCACAGCACCTTCTTCACAAAGTGGCAGGGAGAAGAGTGGCACAGCCAAGGAAGAAGAGCCCCTTATAAAACCATCAGATCTTGTGAGACTCACTGTCATGAGAACAGCATGGGGGAAACTGCCCCCATGATTTAATTACTTCCACCTGTTCTCTCCCTTCACATGTGGGGATTATGAAGATTACAATTCAAGATGAGATTTTGGGTGGGGACACAAAGCCTAACCATTATCAGGTGATTTTCAGTATACAAATGACAGTAGATAAAGTCATAGACATATATGTGATCTCCCAGAGAAAATGTGAAAAGACAGAAGAAAACAAGACAGAATGAGATACTAGAGAAAACTACCTGTTAATCAAAGGGTGAAGGAGAAGCCAGAGGAAACAGCCAGTGAAGGGACATGAGAGACAATAAGGAACAGTCTTAAGGGCTGGAAGTAAATGTTATCTTTCTAACCTACAGCAATCCCTTGCATATAATCTACTCTTTATAAATGTCTTGAAATTGAATAACCTTATAATCCCAAATAAAGAACACAGCAAATATGCACACTTATGGCACATCTAAAAGACTTACAAAGTTGAGCAAAACTCAAATTAGATCTGTGATTCTCCTAGAACACCCAGAGTCTGTAGAAGGCACATGGTCATTAAGTATGAGCAACAGCCTAGGTACTGTAAGGAATCATTCCTTACATTTATGTCCAGCTAAGGAGGCTTTTCAAAGCTTTATCCACATCCTTTCATAGCAATGTAACATGTTATCTGTTTTGCATTTTGTTGAAGATCATGTGAAATACTGACTCTTCTAAGTTTTGCAACTGACAAATATAAAATTGTGTAGTCTCTTTCTAAAAGAGGATTTAGGAATCATGTATATGAAAACTGCTTACTTCTCACTTGAAGTGGTTACTAGAGCATCTGATGAATTCTGAGTTGTACTGCTGTAATAGCCCTTCTGGGCATCTAAACAGTTTTTGTCATGCATCCCTTATCATACTTTACATTTCTATACCCTATACACAAATATTTAGTAGAAAATGAGTTCCCTCAAAGTACAAAAAAGCTGGCCCCCATTTCCATCTCAAGACAAATATTTTCTCAGGAAATACATAATGATTTCCAGGCCAAAACTCAAAGTGTTTTCTAAACTTTAATGTGGATACAAATCATCTGGGGATCTTGTTAAAAAGAAGACTCTGATCCAGTAGGTCAAAAGCCACACCTACACTCCGCACTTCCAACAAGCTCCCTCCTGCATGACACGATGCTCTGGTCCGCACCAGCTACTCAAATGTGGTCCTTGAAAAAGAAAAGTGTTGGCAGCATGTGGGAGCTGGGTAGAACTACACTTCCCTCAGTGTGACAAACAGACCATGATACTATCATCTGCTCAAACAGGTGACTCAAGAAATTTACCTTAAATTCTTTTCTTCAAAATCCACTTAAAAACTCATTCAATCACACTTTCTTTTTTGTTGTTATTAAGAAAAGACCTTCTTTTCTGTCCATTCCTTTTGATTATTCTAAACTGTGAGTCCAACCCTTAAGCCCCTCCACAGTAATAGCCCCAGCTGTTTCTTTCAGGCCTCTCACCTGTGATCCCCATAGAGGTCCACAGCATGCCAGTTCCATGAAACTGGTTATTTTCTACATATAAATCATGGTCTCTCACCATAGTCCCTCTCTTGTTTTGCTTTGATTTGTTCTAGTTGATGATTGCTCTATCAAGCCAGTCTCTCTTATCTATCATGTCATCTTTCTGTAGCCACCCTACTTAATCTTTCAATGAGAAGCCTTCTCGCCATTCTTGGAACCAGCCATTCACCCCCTCCATAGCAATTTTTCTTTCATTGTAATATTAAGATATAATAATATATATTTCACACAACATTCTGCTGTATAAAAGATCCTTGTATCATATATATACACATAGATGGGTCCTGGTCTTATTCCTGCTACTGAATTGCAAGCTACTTGAAGTCACGAATCTTTATTATTTATTTTGATACATCTTGCATTGCTTAACATAGTTCCTTACTCATATTATGCTAACTAAAAATCTATTAAAATGAAGTAAAGCACTACTCATTATTGATGATAAACAATCTAAATGCTCTCAAATCACAAATCTAAACTATGTTTCTTATTTCTTCAAATATGATTGGTTTATTTTCTACTTTTGTCATCACAGATTAAAACTTGGGCACAGTGTTTTAATATGCATTTTTCCCAACTAGAAAACATTTGCATCTCAAAAATATTTAATCGTGCTAAATATATTTTATCAGAACTTAAATTATCAACCAGCTAATTTGGCATTTTCATATCAAACAAGCTAAATGTTCATTTATCATTTGAGAAAAGTTAATTGTGTAATGAAGTCTTCATGAAACCATTATAAAACTGCACATAAACAGAAAAACAGCCTACAAAGCAGCACAGAAATCATTAGCTCTGTTATGGTGAAATAAAGCATGGTGACAAAGGTCAACTCCTGGAAACTAAAGGCTCTTCAGAATACCTGAAAAACTCCAAGGTAGGAGGAGACTGCTATGTTTACTTTAAATCTTGAAGTTCACATTAGTCCAATGTCAGTCAACTAGATGATCTCTCAAGTACAAACCCAAAAAACAATCTAATGGAATGTATTAAGACTAGACATAAGTTAAATAGTGAGTCAATGCAAAATATCCTGCACTAAATTCTGAAGATAAACAGACAACTTAATTTTGAGTAAGTTAAAAATGAGCCCAGGTCAATCAATGGCTAACTAATGAAGAGAACGTGAGATCAGCACTTAAAAGTGATACAGAGTTGTTATCACCACCAATGACTGCTAAACAAAACTGAATGGTCAAAACCACATGCCCAAACTGAGGCAGGAGGATCCCTTGAGCCCAGGAGTTTGAGCTTTCAGTGAGCTGTGGTTGCTCCACTGCACTCCAGCCTGGTTGACAGAGTGAAACCCTGTCTCTTAAAAAAAAATAAGAAAAGCCCAGGAGCAGTGGCTCATGCCTGTAATCCCAGCACTTTGGGAGGTAAGGTGGGCAGATCATGAGGTTAGGCGTTTGAGACCAACCTGACCAACATGGTGAAACCCTGTCTCTATTAAAAATACAAAAATTAGCCAGGCGTGGTGGCGCGTGCCTGTAATCCCAGTTACTCAGGAGGCTGAGGCGGGAGAATCACTTGAACCTGGGAGGCGGAGGTTGCAGTGAGCTGAGATCACGCCACTGCACTCCAGCCTGGGTGACAGTGAGACTCTGTCTCAAAAAAAAAGAAAAAAGAAAAAAAAGAAGAAGAAAAACCCTGCATTGCCCCAAAAGTAAGAATTAAAGGAAACAATATGACTTCACTGGGGTTCTATTTGAGAGCTACTTGGACAATACTGAACATCCTACAGGAAGTCAAAAAAGTACCCCCATATGTTAAAAAGCCCTGCAATGATATTCACTTATGACTGGTTAGTTAGCTTTCCTATCCTTCAAAGTCATGTCTTTACAGGGTGAAACCCCGTCTCTACTAAAAATACAAAAAAATATTAGCCGGGTGTGGTGGCGGGCACCCATAGTCCCAGCTACTCGGGAGGCTGAGGCAGGAGAATGACGTGAACCCAGGAGGTGGAGCTTGCAGTGAGTCGAGATCACACCACTGCACTCCACCCTGGGTGACAGAGCGAGACTCCATCTCAAAAAAAAAAAAAAAAAAAAAAAAGTCATGTCTTTGGCAATGGGTGGGGAAGAGACAAGGGTTTCTGGCAGACAGAATAATGACTCCCTCAAAAATGTCCATGTCCTAATCTCCTGGACTTATGATGTTACCTTACATGGCAAAAGGGACCTTGTGATTACGATTCTGACTTTGAGATGGGAAGATAATCCTGGATCAGGAAGGGTCCAGGAAATCACAAGAGTCCTCAACGTGGAAGAGGGAACCACAAGAGGAGGTCAGAGTGATGAGGTATGATAAGGACTCAACAACCTACTGTTGCTGGCTTTGATAACAGAGGAAGGGGCCATGAGCCAAGGAATGCAGGCAGCCTCCAACAGCTAGAAGAGGCATGGAAACAGATTCTCCTTTACAGCCTCCAGACAGAAATGCAGCTCTGTTTCAATTTTAGCCTAGTGAGACCCACAATGGACTTCTAAACTAGAGAATTTTAAAATGACCAATTTGTGCTTTCAGCCACTAATTTTTGGTAATTTGTTATGGCAACAATAGGAAACTAATACACGATGAACTGCTATAAAAATTCTCTAAAACGCACACAGATAAATCCTTAAAAGTGTAGTGTGATGCTCTATAAAATGTGCATCAAATACATTCATATTTAATTTGCATTACTAAGAAATATACCTGCTCCTCTAAAAAACTAACATTACACTTAAAATTATATTTTATAAAAAGATTGAATGTAAATACAATTAACTTTGATCAAAAAGTTAGGTTAGAAAACAAAATGGAACAAGATATTTTCAACCAAACAAGAAGGTGATAAAAATTAAGTAGGAAAATTTGATAGTCCTCACAGGTAACATTTAAAAAGGAACCACCATAGTATCCATCTTAATAGCTCAGCCAGAGGCAAATCAGTATTTCTTTTAAAGTTCATATTTACCTGATGATCCTCTGGGCAGCATACTGATGGAGAGAACGAAACTGTGCCGACATATTTGCTAAAGCTGCCAAACAATTTGTGTGAAGGTACTTGTCCTGTGAGGAAACAGCAAGTGTAAAACATACAATCAAGTCTTTTCTATATTTTAACCAAGGTTAACTATTAATAGAAGCAAATGTAAACTCAGTTGTCACAGATTTTAGAAAGTTCAGATCCACTCTCTCTTTTTTCTAATTCCTAAATCCATAAAGCACTGAAAATTCAAAGTTTTTTCCACAACACAAAAAATGATGATGTTCCTGACGGTCTTCATTATTCCCTCCATGGTGAATATTGAAATATTTTGCTACAGAAATATGTTTAATTACAGCATGCTACTTAAGGCCCTAATGGTTACACATAGTAGAGAATATAAACTATAATTATCTTTCTAAAATCCAAAAACTTCTGCTTTCTAAAACATAGCTGGCTCCTAGGGTTTCAGATAAAAAACATGAATGGGTATCTGCAATAGCCCCACAGAGGAAAATAACTGAAAATGGGCTAGGAGTAGGGGCTCACGCTTGTAATCCCAACACTTTGGGAGGCCAAAGTGGGAGGATCACTTCAGGACAGGAGTTCAAAACCAATTCAACACCAGCCGGGGCAACACAGCGAGACTTTGGCTATTTAAAAAAAAAAAAATTAGTCAGGTGTGGTGGCACATGCCTCTGGTCCTAGCTCCTCAGGAGGCTGAGGCAAGAGGATCACTGAAGCCCAGGGGTTGGAGGTTACAGTGAGCTATGATTGTGTCACTGCACTCCAGTGCAGCCTAGGCTGAAGTGCAGTGGCACAATCATAGCTCAAAAAAAAAAAAATGCCATTTCTCTTAGCTATGAATTCTGTACACTGCTTCTCTTTAACAATATATTTCTATTAACCAGAACTGAAATTTGCTCCCAGGTACTGTGAAGAAAATCCAGCAGAAATTTTTCTTTTACTCTTTAAAATACTCTCTATTCTACTTTTCTTTTTCATTTTAATTCATATTTTCTTGTGCTCATATCCTCTTGTACTTTGTTATCTGCTGCTATTAAAAAAAAGGCAAATCAGTGTTACTGGCCAAATAAAGACATAACAATAGCTTTTATCTAAATGTTTTGCATTGCTTGTTTTCTATTTCATGTAAAATATCTCCAATCACACAATCCATTAAATATTAAGACCTTATGTTACATTAGGATCATGTAATACAGTGACTATACAGTGACCTGTATTTTCTACCATATGTCACGAGAATTTCAGCACCCTAAAAATTGGGATTGCTTTAAACTATCATCTTAACTGTACCTGTATGCAAAAAAAATAGAATAGCAGCTGGAATACTTACTCTTGTCCTAGTCATGTTGTATTGAATGGTTCTTATTACCACCAGGATCAGGAGACTCCCCAAGGAGATTTCAGTTAAAACTCGTTCTGAATACCAAGTAATATTTTTTAGTATCTGTAATGGGGAAGAAAAGTTTAAGTAAAAAATGATTGCTTTACAGACAAAAGAACTACTCCATGTCCACAATTTTTGATAAATGATGACTTTGCTCTGAAGGTGAGTTAAGCAGCAGAGAGAGAGGCCACGAATGCAAATGAGTCCAGATCTTCAAGGAGATGCTCCAGTGCTCTGCCATGGCTATGGAGAGTAGGCAGCTCTGGCGCACATCTCCGGGCCTAAGTAAACAAGAACTGTTTTCTAAGTTAAGACATTTCCATTGTAGATTTGTAACCTAGGGATCATAGAGAGAGACACACACACACACACACACACACACACACACACAGACAGAGAGAGAGAGAGAGGCAGGCAGGCAGGCAGATAGGTGTGAATACTGGGCAGCACAGCAGCCAAATCTGGGCTGCCCCAAAGAAAGAGGTAAAATGGGGGAAAAAACAAAAAAAGCAAACCAACAGGCTCAGCCGAGTACTAGAACTCCCTAATGTTCTCTTCCGTTAAGGTTACTCCTGCATCCTTTCTCCGTGACTCAAGGAGAGTCACTGTGCCACATTATTCTCTACCTATGCATGAAAAAGGAAGAGACTGCTGGGCTGATTCTTGCCCTCTCCCTTAAGAAGAGGCACACATCCACAGAGTACAGCAGACTCCCCACCACTCACAAATGCAGAGGGGGGAACCCACCACCTTGCAAAACAAGTTAGTTAGACTTGCGTTTGTAACTACAGATGAACAACAAAACCACCAAGTGAAGACATTCAGCCTTAGAGTGATATGCTGAACCTAATCAAGACTCTCTTCTAATTACCAGTGCACATGAAATACAGAGGACAGAACACGTTAAATACCATGATGATACATAGTCAGCTAAAGACAAATGCAGGGAATCCTACTAAACAGATAACCCAGTTTCTTCAACAAATAAGGGGTAAAATAAGCTGGGATAGGGAGAGAGTGCTATAGATTTGTGAGTCTTAAGAACTAAATGCAGTAGACGTTGGAATCTGATTCAAACAAATCAACTCTAGAAGATATTTTAAAGATAATTAGAAATAATTGTTAGGAAGAATTTAAACATTATTGTTGATTTTACTGAATGTACTAATGGTATGATACATTTTTTAAAGTCCATACTTACTGAAAGAACATACTAAAATGTTTACACACGAAATTATATGGAAGATTTGCTTTAAAAAATAGAAATCAAAACGTAAAAGGTGTTGAGGGTAAAGTGGGTAGATGAAATAAGAACAGCAGAGTGTTAATAACGACTACAAGAAGATCCATGCTACTATTTTCTCCAATTATGTTTAAGTTTCATAGTGTTCATAATAAAAACTTTATAAAGTAAATAAATAAATAATAAACTGTGAAACTGAACAGGCAGAGCAAACAGACCTCTAATTAAACAGAGAGGATTTAGGAAGCTGGAATTTTTTTAAAACAATTCTGATTAGTATATCTAGTGAGATCTGACAGAATATTGCATCCATAAAATAAGAAGAGACTGCTATGAAAAGGGAAAATCACAGAACAAAAGCAAAGTTGCTTAAGAGTATAAAAGTATCATGGCAGCTGGGCACAGTGGCTGATGTCTGTAATCCCAGCACTTTGGGAGGCCAAGGCCAGGAGTTCGAGACCAGCCTGGCCCAATGATGACTCTCTAAGAATACAAAAAATTAGCCGGGTGTACTAGTGTACGCCTATAGTCCCAGCTACTCTGGAGGCAGAGGCATGAGAATCGCTTGAACCCAGGAGGCGGAGGTTGTAGTGAACCGAGATGTTGCCACTGCACTCCAGCCTGGGCGTAGCAGAGTGAGCACTATGGAAAATTAAATTTGTGATGTGAAGGACCAAACTGAGAAGTTCTCCACAGAAACTATAAGAGAAAAGTGCAGATGTCATAGCCACTTAAAAATTCCAGAAGAAATAAACTAGAAGAAAAACAGAACAATTAGTAATATGAGAAAATTTCTTTAAGAGGAAAAGAAAAACATTCAACATTCCAAGAAAAAATCATGAAAAACAATCAAAACATTCTCGCAAGATTAATGAATTTGCAGTATATGAGAAAGTTCCATTGGCTTCCAGAGAGAAGAACATGCTATCACCAACGGAAAGAGAAGCAGACTAATGTTAGAGTTCCCATCTTGAACACTACACATCTGAAGGACAGCAGAACAATGTCTCAAGATTTTTGAGGGAAGACATTATGATTCTAGAATTCTACATCTTGAGAAACTACCACGTAAGTATGTTGCAAAATAAACTCAGCATGAACCACCCATGTACCATTTCCGGGAGAAAAAACAAAACAAAACACCACAACACATGTATTTAGCTGCCCCTCCTCAACACAGTAACAGCAGGACAAATCCAGGAGAATTAAAGAGAAGGAGAATATGGAATACAAACAACAACAAACACAACAGTCATCCATGAAATCAGGAAAACAGAATTAAATCTAAATAATATGGTTGTACCTTAGTTTTTCTAAAAGAGGATTAAAATAGATCATTCTCTAGCAAGTCTAACAACAACAAAAAAATTCCAAACAGTATTAGGAATGAGAAGGGAGTACAGAAATAGATAAAAAGAATAAAAACACAAAGGAATACCACACTCAATTTCACGTCAATATGTTTGAAAGTACAAGTATATACAGGTGCCTTCTCTACACATATTTTCACTCGTTTAACTCTCTGGCCCCACATCACCCAGCATCCCCCATTACAAATAAGCCCACCCTGACTGCATTCTCCACTCAGAGGCTGGCATATAACAAATACTCACTACATGGTGGTTAAATATTATTTAGAATTGAAAAGTAAAAAATATAAAAGTTTGGCTCGGCACGGTGGCTCACACCTGTAATCCCAGCACTTTGGGAGGCCAAGGTGGATGGATCACCTGAGGTCAGGAGTTTGAGACCAGCCTGGCCAACATGGTGAAACCCTGTCTCTACTAAAAATTAGCCAGGTGAGGTGGCGTGCGCCTGTAATCCCAGCTACTTGGGAGGCTGAGGCAGGAGAATCACTTGAACTAGGGAGGCAGAGGTTGCAGTGACTGCACTCCAGCCTGGACGACAGAGCAAGACTCTCAAAAATAAATTCCATAAGTTATATATGATAGAGTATTATACAGTAACATTATATAATATCAACTCTTTAAAAAAAATTAAATATGTTTGGGAAAGTACAAAAAATAATTGACATCTATATGCCTACAATTCACATTACCAACTGTTAATATTTTTTAATATATATATCTCATTTTATTCCCCTATGGAGGAACAAACACTATCTTCAGTTTAGTATGTATTCTCTAGACCATTTCAATTACTTTATCTGCATATATACATATATGTACATACATATATATGTAAAAAACCAAAAACCAGCATTCCTTTGTGTGTTTTCCAGTACACATAAATAGTACCATACATAATGCATTAGAATGAATGGTTTCCTCCCAAATCTATGTCATTCAAAACTTGTGAATGTGACCTTACATGGATAGAGGGTCTTTGAAAATTAGTCAAGATGAGACTGCATTAGATTAATGTGGACTCTAGGTCAGTATGACTGCTGGTGACCGTAAGATGAGGAAGACAGACACAGAGACAGACACCTCCTGAGAGAAAGATGTAATGACAGTAGCAGAGACTGGAGTGATGTAGGTAGATGGCAAGCCAAGGGACACCAAGTATTGCCTGCGACCACCAGAAGCTAGGATGACACAAGAAAGGTTCTTCCCCTAGAGCCTTCAGAGAGAGCATGGCCCCACTGACACCTTGACTTTGGACTTTCAGGCTACAGAAGACAATAAATTTCTATTGCTAGGAGTCACCTAGCTGTGGTACTCAGACAACTCTGGAAGATACTACGTATCTTTCATTTATATCAACAGTACTCAGTAACTGTGGTGGTCAGTTACAGTAGCTCTAAGAAACTAACACACATCTGGTTTGTTTGCATCTTACTTTTTTCACTCAGTATGTTTCTGTAACCCTCCTATATTGATACATATAAGAAGAATATTCACCAGGTATGCCTGTCTGATAGTACTAGTTCTTTTTTTTAAAAATGGAATACTCAATACTAGTTAGTAAATAGCTTTTGTTGCAAGCCACTCCCCCAGGTAATGTACAGCAGAGAACAAAGGACTATGGTCCACATCCATTCTTACTGGCTGGTATTGGTACCATCCATACTAGTTAAGTCATTTGAATGCCACCTCTATATCCAAGTCTACGTCATTCCTTGTAACCACTCTAGAGTAGTATATTAGCAGGCTACATTTAAAAAAAAATCCATTCCTCTATTAATGGAAATTTAGGCTATTTACAGTTGTTTTCCTCTTTAAAACAATGTTACAATTCAGATCACTATCCTAAATCTCACTATATGAAAGTCAGAAAAAAAGAAAGAATTCCTTACTCTCCATATTCTTACTATCCGGACTTTTACCTAAGTTCAGGAATCACACAGATTTTGAAAGCAAAAATACCTGCACATGACTTTATAAGTACATCTGCGAGAATTTACTGGGAAGCAGAATTGCCAAATCATTGAATATCTTCTTTTTTTTTTTCTGAGTTGGAGCCTTGCTCTTACCATCCAGGCTGCAGTGCAATGGCACGATCTCGGCTCACTGCAACCTCCGCCTCCTGGGTTCAAGTAATTCTCCTGCCTCGGCCTCCTGAGTAGCTGGGATTACAGGCACCCACCACCACACTCGGCTAATTTTTGTATTTTTAGTAGAGATGGGGTTTCCCCATGTTGGCCAGGCTAGTCTCGAACTCCTGACCTCATGTGATCCGCCCACCTCAGCCTCCCAAAGTGCTGGGATTACAGGCGTGAGCCACCATGCCCGGCTTGAATATCTTCTTTTAAAAATAAATGTATAAGCTGCTACAGAAATGGTAAAACATGTTCAAGAAAGGAAATGCAATTATCCTACAGTACACAGCTGAACTAAAAATAACATCAAAAATAATAATGTAAAAGCTGAGTTAACCAAAAATGGTAATAAGATGGAAAAAGGAAACAGTCTGTGTGCCGGCAAGCGTGCTGGGAACCCAGAGGGAACACTTGTGTTATGCAGGAAGAACCAATGACTATCTTCCATCTTAGGGCAATAATAGCTAATGTCTACAACTGAAAAATCAAGAAATCACAATATAAGCATGTTACTTCAAAACAAGGACAGGACTGAAAGCATTTGCCTTAGAGGAGTGGGAATCAGAAATAGGGTGAACATGGGTCTGTTATTTTTCATTAAAACCTCGCACTTCTATACAAGTTTTAAAACTACATATGTGTATTACTTTGATGCAAAAAATAAAATAAAATAAAATAAATGCCAAAGAAGAACATAAAACCAGTTTGGGAATAAAACTCTCCAACAGGACCAAAATTTAAAAAGTTAAATTATGTTATGTTCTTTAAAAATATATATATAAAACAATGGATTTCTCAAACTTCTCCCATTTTGGTCCCTTTTTCTTCTCTAATTCTGTGTGCATGAAGCCAACCTGTTTGACAACTTCTGCCACAATGAAAAAGTGGAAATGAAATGCTGAAGAAAAATGAACCCAGTGGCAGCAAAAGCATTTGTATCAATTACCAAGGAATCATTTTGAGAGAGTTTTTAAAAGTGGTTAATAGTCATTCTGGGAAAAAAAAAAAGCACCGCTTCATAAATCTGAAGAAAGACATAACATTTCTAATGCAGGTTCTCACAGGAACATCTACCAGAAAGAAATGTAAAGACTAGTAAATCTTATGTAGGTACACGTCCGTTCTGTAATTCTAACTCTAATCCAAGTAATGGTAACTTACCACTTCATGAATGGATCTGTTGAAGCCATCATCTTCTGTAAGGATCAACAATATTATAAGGGCCATATACACATGGTGTGAATTCCTTTCTTCAACATGGTACAGAATCTCAAGAATTGGTAAAACCTAGAGAATAAAAATTATAATTGACTATTTCAATACTTCATTATAAATCCAAATGTTTTAAATCTTTACACTTTTATTTTGTACTCTTTGCTTTAATAGCATAGTTATATTTTTCATTAGAGAAAAAAACCATATAAATCCACTTCTGACTGAATGTATTTTCCAAATGTATAGCTAAGATGCCAGTGGAGAAAATCACCACTAACTCTGTGAAGGTCTCTTAAGGTCTAACCAACATAAAGGTTGGATCTGCAAGGACCATTTAGGCTCGTCGTTTGTTTTGAAGATTTTAAGAAGTCACGTTGCCTTCTCCCAGCTTAACCAAAAAGTGGGAGTAGCGGGGAGAGCACAGCTACTCAGAAGTTAGCTTTTTAATTTATGTGCTTAGCACCACCTTTTTAAAGCTAGTAAGTAAAAAATATATTTCAAGAAATATATTTTAAATAAATACGTAATTAAACAGACTCTTGGAACCCAAGGTGCATTTTCTCAACATATGTATTAAGATCTGCTCTTCAGTATATCTATCAAACATTTCATTTCATAATGCTGTTTACAATTGTGCTTATTTCAAATAATTGACACCTTCAATTTGTTCCTTCTTTACTAAAGTAAGGAGGTTACTGAAATTATTTATTAAAGATGGGTAGACTATCTACATAGCATGTCTTGTAGGAAACAACCATGAACATATCCACTGAATGCTAGAAAATAGGCAAAAAAAGATCTATCATCTAAATCAGACAACACATATAATGAGTAAATTATTTACACATACAAGTCCCTAAAGCACAGGCTGGTATGCAAAGCCCACCAAAACAGGCTGGTATGCCGCACACGGGGGCATACGTGTTTTGACAGGCACACCTATTGCAGGAAGCTTTTAAAATGTGGCACTGGTATGTTTTGTTCTTTTACAAGTTGTAGGTAAAACTTCCTCTAAATTATGAAGTTCAGTGCATGAGCACTATTAAATTCCAGAAACGAAGTATACCAGTTTCCAAGTAGTCATTGCTCTTTCTCTTTTCCCAGGCACTCTTGTCTTTGGAATTCCTTCTGACATTGTGCCAAACATAATACATTGTACTCACATTCCACATTACCTAGTAAGCATAGTTACATTTTTTAGTCATTTAACTCAACATTTGTTAATTGTGATTCTGGAGTTTTCAATACACCACATAACATTTCCGTTAACGACAGACCACATATAACAGTCTGTGGTTGTATTGTCTCATAAGATTACAACACCATATTTTTACTGTACCCTTTCTATGTTTAGCTACACAAACACCATTGTGTTACAAATGCCTGCAGTATTTAGTACGGTAACATGATGCACAGGTTTATGGCCTAGGAGCCATAGGCTACACCATAAAGCTTAGGTGTGTAGTTAGGCTATACAATCTAGGTTTGTGTAAGTACACTCTATGATATTTGCACAATGACAAAAATCACCTAATAAAACATTTCTCAGAATGCCTCCCCACATTAAGCAACATGTGACTGTATATTTTATGCCATGTTCTTTTTTTTTTTTTTTTGGCTAGGTCTGTAGAAAGCATATCTTACCTATGGTACATAATACCAATAGAGTACTGAAAATATTGACAAGACACACAAGCAAATGGTATATTCAAAGAAATAATAATGTAAGAGTAAGTAACGGGTCCAATGAGACTATGTCAGAATAGTACTTCATTCTTTTAAATATTTGTATTGAGATACAATTTACAGACCATACAATCCATTCAAAGTGCATAATTCAATGGTTTACCACATACTCATAAATATGTGTAACCATCACCACAGGCAACTTGAAAAATTTCATTACCTCAAAAGAAACCCCATACCCTTTAACTATCACCTCCCCCAGACCCCTATCTACCCTGCCCAAAGGAAACACTTTCTGTCTCTATAGATTTCCCTATTCTGGACTTCCGTATGAATAGAATCATAGACTATGTAGATTTTTGTGACTACCTTCTTTCACCGAACATGTTACCAAGGTTTATTCATGTTGCAGTATGTATCAGGATCTCATTCCTTTTTATGTCAAATAATATCTCATTGCATAAACATACCACATTTCATTTATCCATTCTTCTGTTGACTAACATGTGAACTGTTTCTACTTTTTTGCTATTATGAACAATGCTTCTATAAACATTCATTTACAAGTTTTCCTGCAGACATATACTCATTTCTCTTGGGTATATATCTAGCTTTGGAATTGCTGGATCATACGGTAACTGTTTAATTATTTCAGGAACTACCAGACTGTTTCAAAGCCATTGCACCATTTTACATTTCCACCAACAGTGTATGAGAGATTAGATTTCTCCACATCCTCACTTCTTATTATCTAACATTTTATTCTAGGCATCACCGTGGGAGTAAAGTGGTATTTTGCTGTGGTTTTGATTTACACTTACCTGATGACTAATAATGTCAAGTTGTTTTTTCTCATGTGTGTATTACTAGCTATTTGAATACCTTCCTTGCAGAAATGTTTACTCAGATCTTTCATCCATTTTTTAATTGGGTTGTCCTTCTACTATTGGGTTTAAAAAGTTCTTTATATATTATGGATACAGTTCCTTACCAGATAAGTGATTTGCAAATATCTTCTCACATTTTGTGGGCTGTTTTTTCACTTTCTTGATGGTCCTTTGAAGCACAAATGTTTTTATTTTGATGCAGTTCAATTTACCTGTTTTTTCTTTTGTTGCTCATGCTTTTGTTGTTATATCTAACAGTCATTTGCCAAATCCAAGGTCATGAAGATTTACCCCCATTTTCTTAAAAGAGGTTTATAGTTTTAGCTCTTTTTAGGTCTTTGGCCCATTTTGAATTAACTTTGTATATGGGGTGAAGCAAAAGCCCAATTTTGTTCCTTCGCAAGTGACTACACAGTTGCACCAGTACCATTTGTTGAAAAAACCTATTCTTTCCACGTTGGTCTTGGCACCCTGGCTAAAAATCAGTTGATGATAGGTATATGGGTTTATTTCTAGATTCTCAATTCAATTCCATTGATGTATTACATCTATCCTTGTGCCAATACCACACTGTATTGATTAGTGTTGTTTTATAGTAAGTTTTGAAATTAGAAAGTATGAGTCCTCCAAATTTGTTCTTTTTCAGGATTGTTTTGGCTATTCT
Organism: Hylobates moloch; assembly: GCF_009828535.3. NCBI lineage: Eukaryota > Metazoa > Chordata > Mammalia > Primates > Hylobatidae > Hylobates > Hylobates moloch. Next base: position 30,290,003 of record NW_026652280.1, on the reverse strand, counting down.
TGGTCCTTTGTAATTTTATATGAATTTTTAAATCATCTTGTCAATCTCTATAAAGAAGTCAACTAGGATTCTAATAGGTATTGTGCTCAACGTGTATGTCAGTCTGGGGAATACTGCCATCTTAACAATGTGAAGTACTGTGATCAGGGCTAGGTACGGTGGCTCATGCCTGTAATCCAAGCACTTTAGGAGGCCAATGTGGGAGGATCGCTTGAGGCCAGAAGTTTAAGACCAGCCTGGGCAACATAGCAAGACCCTATCTCTATCTCTGTTTTTTTATGTTGCAATCAATGAATATATGTTTTCCCATTTCTTTCAATAATATTTTGTAGTTTTCACAGTGTAAGTTTTATACTTCTTTTGTTAAATTTCTGATGCTATTATGAACAGAACTATTTTCCTGACTTCATTTTGGGATTTCTCATATATAAAAATACAGTTTTTTTGCATATTGACTTTTTATACTGATCCAGTATCCTGCAACTTTGCTGAACTCATCTATTAATTCTAAGAGTTTTTTAGTGGATTCCTTAGGATTATCTATATATAAGATAATGTCATCTGCAAATACAGGTAATTTTACACCTTGCTTTCCAATCTAGATATGTTTCATTTCTTTCTCTTAATCAAATGCCCAGGCTAGAATCTCCAGTAACATGTTGAATGAAATGGCAAAAGCGGACATCCTTGTTTTGTGGCTGATCTCGGGCAGAAAGAAAACACAGTCTTTTACCATTAAGCTGTGGGGTTTTCATAGAAGCCTTTTATTCATCTGAGGAAGTTCCCTTCTATTCCTAGTTTGTTAAATATTTTTATTTCATAAAAAAGTGATTATTTTGTCAAATGCTTTTTTCTGGATCTATTTAAATAATCGTATGATTTTTGTTTTTTACTCTGTTGATATGATGTATCACAATAATTGACTTTCAGATGTCCAATCAAGCTTACATTTCTGGGATAAATCCCACTTGGATAGGGTATATAATTACTTTTATAATAGCACTTTAATTCCGAAAGAACTATCTAAACTGAGATCTGAAAAACTACTAGGAGTTATCTGAGAAGAGGAAAAGGAGAAAATTTCAAGGAGAAGTATTCTAGAGAGAAAACAAAGTCTAAACTTAGGAGATAGGTCAGATTGAGAGACATTAAATTAATTCATTATGATTAAATAAATAATAAAAAGAACATAATGGCAAAGAGATGAGACCCAAAATGGAAGCTGTGGCAAAATTATAAAGTGTCTTGTTAGCCACATTAAGAGTAAGAGCTTTAACCTGAGGGCACTGTGGAGACATGAAAAGGCTTTAAAAGTAGGGAAGTGACATGATTGGATTTGACTCTAATATACTCACTCTGGAAACAAGATAAAAAATATTTTAAAATAGCAAGACAGAAAGCAGGAAAACCAGTTAAAGATGTTGCAATAATTTTAGCACGAGATGAAGGCAGCTTAGACCAAAGGAATGGCAATGAGGAAAAAGAACACTAATACATTCCAAAGATAATAAGGAGAGAAAATAAAAAATATTTGGTTGGATATGGGGGAATGAGACAGAGGAGTCAAAGCTTTTGCCAACTCTATGGATGGCTCCCTGTGACAGAGAATACAGGAGTAAGAGAAGGAAGAGCAGGGAAAATAATGAACCCAATTTTTACATGTTTGGTTTAAGGTGTCTATGATACAGCCACTGGGAAATGTCTGGGGCAGCTGGATACATGGATATGAGATACAGGCAATCAGGACCGCAAACACAGAACTGAATATATATGACACATATAAATGGGAACATATACACTGGCAACATATAAATAGCAACTGAATTTGCTTAGATGTTTTAGGGAGAAGTACAGGGAAAAAACAAAAAGAAGGACAGAATCCTGCAGCAGGACACATTTAAGGACAAGGAAAAATAACACATAAAAGAGAGAGAAAAGCAGTAGGCATAGAGGTGGAAAAACCAGCAGAGTACAATGATCAGAAAGGCAAGGTATATGTTTGTAGATATATGAACTGCACGTTTGGGCCCCCAAAATTCGTATGTTAAAACCCTAACCCGCAATGGGACACTATTAAGAGGTGGGGCCCTTGGGAGGAAATTAGGTAACAGGGGTGGAGCCCTCATGACGGGATTAGTACCCTTATATGAAGAGATAGGAGACAGCTTGCTTCTTCTCTGCCTCTGCTAACTGCCATGTGAGGACACAGCAAGTAGATGACTATTGACAAACCAGTAAGCAGGTCTGCACCGGACACCAAGGGGGCTGACATCTCTATCTTGGAAATCCCAGCCTACAGAACTATGAGAAATAACTTTCTGTTGTTTAAGCACCAGTCTATGGTATGTTTGTTAAAGCAGTCAGGCCTGACTAAATTCTGAACTGACTAAGCCAGAACTGACTAAGACAAAGGTATTTGGCGGTTTAAAGAATAAAGAGATGAACGGTGTCATGCAGCAATGCAGTCGAAGAAGAAAATGTTGAAACATGCCCAGAGATTTACTAACAATCAGGAGCTGCTGATGAGGAAGTTGTAGGAATAGAAAGAAGTTAGATCACAACAGGTAGAAAAGTGCATAAGAAGTAAAGGCAAAGAATGTGGCTTTCAAGAAACTTAGCATGAAAAGAAAAGGGCTAAAAAAATTTTTCCTTTTTGATGTTTATATAAAAACCACACTCAGAAAACAAAGGACTATTAGTCCATCTAAAACAAGATATAAAGATCCTATGTCATTTCTTTTATAATTAATGATAAATCATAGACTGCATATCACTGTAAATATTAATCTCATTTTCTAAGTGTCTCTTCAGTGAAGTTTCAAATGAGTACGATATCAAAATGACAGGAGTTGCATATCTGCAATATTGTGCAGGCTCAAGGCCTGACCGAAAAGCAGAAGACTGCTGGAGGCCTAAGGGAAATACCAGCCGAATCTCCGTTGGACTAACGCAAACAGAAATTAAAAGAGTGACTAACTCATAATGCCCTGATTAAGGAAATTACAAGCAATATAGTGTTGAAGTGACTATATATTATTTGTCCAAGATCCCTTCCTTAAGGAACTTCCCTTTACCTTTGTGGCTATGGTGGCTTAGCATTAAGCATGCCTCCTTCCATAGTCATTGGTCAAATAAGTGGATACACAACCCAAGAATAGACTATTGGAGCCCTTCATGAAATATTTCTGAAGTAGTTGTGTTTCCTCAACTTTTAGCTTATGATATGTCGAGAGCTGCTGGTGGCCACCTGTCTCCCCACTTGGAAAGTGTGTGCCTGAGAATAAGGCCAAAGCTATAAAAGGCAGAGGCAAAAGATGGAGAGGCCAAGCCTGGATAACATCATTTAGCCCCTAGAACCAGCTATGACTGAAGCCAAAAAAAAAAAAGCACAAATTTTTCATTTGTACAGATATATTTCGTTTTGCTTACGCTAGGCATAAGCAATGGGTCTGTTACAACTAAAAGAATCATGACAATCTCAAATGTCTAGCTGCTTTTCTTGGTAAACATTTAATTGTGATAAAATGCAAAAATTGTGTTCATGTTCATAATGGGTTTTTCTAAAAAGTATGCCCTCTTATGCCCTGTTCTTAATTTTCAGGCACTTGGATTCACCCTAGACACTATTCAGAGACACAAAAAGAAAATGTAAGAGTCACTGTATTGTTATTCTAATAGATACCAATTAAAAATGTACCATAAGAAGTTACACCAGATTAATTAACTTGTTTTGAGTTAAAACAAGTCAAACAGTAGTGAGTCAGACCATCAATAGAAAGAATCCAAGTCAGCCAACACCTGTCGCTGAATAGAGGCAGGTCTGCCTCCAGCCTTATGTGATTTACACACAATAAGGTATTTCTTAGAAACACTGTAATCTGTCAAACATTACCTTCTCAATGTCAAAGACTGCAGAATAAAAGAATTGATAACCACAAGAAAATCAGATCAGCACAGTAAATTTCCTACTGATAACATATTTTCTAATCAGAGCCTCAACATATTTATTATAGAAGAAAGGTAAAAGGACAGATGGAGCATAAATTAAGAAATTATCCAACAAAACCAGAACAAATAAACAAACACCACCCTCCAAAAAAACTACAACACAAAACCTTTTAACCTTTCACCGGGTATGTCATCAAATGCAGACAGCTGCTCTCTACACCATCTTACATACCTGCATCCTTATCATACAACTTTCTGAAACAGATGATGTCACAAGTTTCCTGCTTATTGCCAATGTTTCCCTTAGAATACATCATACTCAGAATTGTCTCTATGCCTATCCACACCCATCAGGAAACAAGCCTTCTCTTTATAGGATTTTACTCATATGAGCAGTATACTTTCATACTCAAGTTGCTATTTAAGCAATGTTTCCCACCTAGACCTGATGTGGAGACACTCTTTCACCACACTTTTTGTTCTTAGTGTCAATTTGATGTAGAATATGTTTAATGAATTCTAGTATTCCATGTTTCTTCACTATTTATGCAGTATTTTATATTTAACACCGAAAAAATGGTAACCAAATACTGGGAGAATCCTGCTATCAACCTGTAAAAACTGGTGCAGAGGGAACATTTCATTGCTGTCAGCTAGCTACTGGCTATTTTGGGAATGTTCACATTTTTATGAATGTATTAAGGGTCCATAGTTATCTACATACTATGTACTTCAAACAACATTAACACTTTGGTGAGGTAGCTTACTCTGCCCCTCATAGAAACACTGATGTTTGCACATTAGTCACAAAGGAAATCGATTATTGCTTACAGGAGTTTTTGTCTATTAACAAAAATTTGAGAACTAATTTCACTCATGTAGTGATGGATAGTGTAATTTAAGTGATATCTGACAAAGGTACCTCAAAATGACTGTAAGACTCCAGGGAGTGAGTTCAGACAGTCCTAAAGCCTAAGCCTGTCAGAGGGGATGGGACATTTGGGCAGCTAAGTTGAAACCTCATTTTCCTTTCAGCATTCTCATCAGGAATATTCTGCAACTGTGACGAGTAACATGAACTTGGTGGGCGGGCAGTTAGCAGATGGCAGGGACTGAGATGATTTAAAAATGAGAATTGCAGAGGGTTTTTGGAAGACTTGAACAGGCTGAATCCTGGGCAATGTGTGGCTGTTAAAGACTGTAAGGACAGGGAGGGACGCTGTCAAGCCAGCCAGGGACGCTGAGGTGTCCTGCTCTGGGAGGCCACCTCCGCATGAGCTGTGTCTTACACTGGAGAAGCTTCTACCCTCTGTCTGTGTCTTGTGACATCTCTCTATCAATTTCTTGACCATCACCTTTGTGGCAACCAGGCAAATAAATTTGCCCTCTTCGGAAAAGAAGTTTTTCTCCAAAATACTATAAAACACAAACGCATGGAATGTTAGACCTAAAACCATAAAAACCCTAGAAGAAAACCTAGGCAATACCATTTAGGACATAGGCATGGGCAAGGACTTCATGTCTAAAACACCAAAAGCAATGGCAACGAAAGCCAAAATTGACAAATGGGATCTAATTAAAGAGCTTCTGCACAGCAAAAGAAACTACCATCAGAGTGAACAGGCAACCTACAGAATGGGAGAAAATTTTTGCAATCTACTCATCTGACAAAGGGCTAATATCCAGAATCTACGATGAACTCCAACAAATTTACAAGAAAAAAACAAACAACCCCATCAAAAAGTGGGCAAAGGATATGAACAGACACTTCTCAAAAGAAGACATTTATGCAGCCAAAAAACACATGAAAAAATGCTCATCATCACTGGCCATCAGAGAAATGCAAATCAAAACCACAATGAGATACCATCTCACACCAGTTAGAATGGCCATCATTAAAAAATCAGGAAACAACAGGTGCTGGAGAGGATGTGGAGAAACAAGAACACTTTTACACTGTTGGTGGGACTGTAAACTAGTTCAACCATTGTGGAAGTCAGTGTGGCGATTCCTCAGGGATCTAGAACTAGAAATACCATTTGACCCAGCAATACTCAAAGGATTATAAATCATGCTGCTATAAAGACACATGCACATGTACGTTTATTGTGGTACTATTCACAATAGCAAAGACTTGGAACCAACCCAAATGTCCAACAATGATGGACTGGATTAAGAAAATGTGGCACATATACACTGCGGAATACTATGCAGCCATAAAAAAGGATGAGTTCATGTCCTTTGTAGGGACATGGATGAAGCTGGAAACCATCATTCTCAGCAAACTATCGCAAGGACAAAAAACCAAACACTGCATGTTCTCACTCATAAATGGGAATTGAACAATGAGAACACATGGACACAGGAAGGGGAATATCACACACTGGGGCCTGTTGTGGGGTGGGAGCAGCAGGGAGAGATAGCATTTGGAGATATACCTAATGTTAAATGACGAGTTACTGGGTGCAGCACACCAACATGGCACATGTATACATATGTAACTAACCTGCACATTGTGCACATGTACCCTAAAACTTAAAGTATAATAAAAAAAAATACAAACGCATGGAATGTTTAGTATGATACTTACAAGATTTTCCATATCTGTGCGAGCCAACATGTATGTTCTAATATTACTATTTTGATGGAGCAAGGTATACAAGAGGAGAGTTGCTTGATCAGATGTCTGCTGTTCACAAAGAGCTGTGTACAAACTATTAAAGTTGATCTGGAAGGCATGTGGAATTGATGAGGGGAAAGGACTGCTATCTGGAATACAGAAAACAGCACATCAGTAATTTCTAGCTGTGCTTTATCTAAATAAAAATATTGTTAAAGTAATGTGTACAACTCAATTCCCATTCATTTTACGGAAAGTCACTACATTTCAGATTCAAAATTTTAATTTATGTAAAATTTACTTTGGGGCCAGGCATGGTGGCACACGCCTGTAATCCTAGCACTTTGGGAGGCCAAGATGGGTGGATCATGAGGTCAGAAGTTTGAGACCAGGCTGACCAACATGGTGAAACCCCATCTGTACTAAAAACACAGAAATTAGCCAGACATGGTGGCGTGGGCCTGTAATCCCAGCTACTCAGGAGGCTATGGCAGGAGAATCGCTTGAACCTGGCAGGTGGAGGTTGCAGTGAGCCGAGATTGCAGCACTGCACTCCAGCCTGGGCGACAGAGTGAGACTCTGTCTAAAACAAAACAAAACAAAAATTTTACTTTAAAAAGAACTAAACTAAGTCATATGGTTTGACGTTATTATTTTCCCATTAACATAGCTGAAATAAATCAGCTATAAGAACACGAACTTAAATAAACAGAATTATGAGCTAGGCAAAAGGCCCTCCAATCAATACAACTTAACCACAACATTGAGAAAAAATACTTTGTTACCAAAACTAAATAATCATGAGTCCTAAATAAAAAATATCAGAGAAAAAGATATAATTTCTACACAAAATAGAAAATTCTCTTTTAAGATAGAATTAAAAAGAAAAAAAAAACTGCCTTTAAATAAATTGTGGCTGAAGCATCCACTTATATCAAAATCAGTATAGACATTCCTCAACTTAACAATGGGGTCATATTCCCATAAATTAATCATAAGTTGAAAATATTCTAAGTTGAAAATGCATTTAATACACCTAACTTACCAAACATCATAGCGTAGTCTAGCCTAGCCTAAGCTATTATATTTGCGTACAGTTCTAAATTGTATCAATCCAACTGTAACAGTAGGCCTATTTTACAACAAAGTGTTGAATATCTCATGTAATTTATCAAATACAGTACTGAATTTATATTGCTTTTGCACCATCATAAAGTCAAAAAATCCTAAGTCCAGCCATTGCAGGTTGGGGGCCATCTGTGTATGTTCAACATTAGGTTCTATCATCAAAAGAGCACACCAAGCTTGAGACAACTACCAGAAAACTTCTATAACTTTTTTAAAAATAAAATAAAATAAAATAAAATAAAATAAAATAAAATAAAATAAAATAAAATATAATCTCCAATGCAAACCTAATTGACTACAACTGTTAAGAAACTTTTTTTTTTTTTTTTAAGTCAGTCACTGGAACAATGAAAAGCAAAAATCACAGCCTGTATTAGGAAAAGTTCTTGATATTCCAAACTGACACAGCCCCTTTCCAATAGTTAACTGGATTTGCTGAGAAACTGAAGCAACCAAGGTTAGGAAGTAACAAAGAAGATAAAGATAAGTTCAATGGACTCAGAGAAAGTCATCATCCAATCAAATAAAACTCTGAACACGGTAGCACAAAGAGTTAATATTTTTATGTTCTAAAAAGCACCAAATTATTTTTAAGCCTTTAGAACACAGAAGCACTACCAAAACAAAACAACTTGCTTTAACATTTCTAAAAGCTGTGCTCTTATGGAAAAAGAGATGTGTTCCAACACAATCCTTGCCTCTCAGATTCTCCTTTCTAAGCTTTACCTTTGTGAGGAGAATGCATCAAAATGCCTTCAAGTTTACTATCGAGTGCCCTCACTTTTCCTTCTACATTTGAAATATAGGCTATTTTTTCAATACTAACATTGTATTTCTGACACTTACAAAAATAATTCCTGTTTTTTTTTTTGTGGTTGGCTTTATATTTTTGCAAGGGATGGCAAAAGGAAGTGTTGCCATGTGCTGTGAGTATGCAGATATTATGGAATCTACAGAATGCTCACTGAAGGAAGATTCTAGACACACTATGCTTCTTTAAAATTGAAGCAAAGTAACAAATTCACCAACCTGTATTATACCTGACTGCAAAGGGAATATGTGTGTTGTGTATATGTATCCACAACATATATACATTACTAGCTAATAAATGCTATGAACCAGCTGTTATACTAAACATTTTGTTTGTGTTATCCCTTATTTAACCCATACAACAAACATGTCATTATTCTGATCAGCTTTACATGGAATGTGATAGATGTTTAAAGGGATTAAGTAACTTTGCCAAAATCAGCCCTGATGGATATGAATACCCTTAAGCCAACATTTTGCTTCATTGTACTACATGGTCTCCCAAACCATGACCATCCCAAGCAAAGTTCAGCCCTAAATACCAACATTTGGCCCAAGCAGCAAGAGTAACATAGTAGATACCATATACTGAATACCTGCTTTGTTGCAAAATCTGGGCTAATCATTTTAAAGACTTACCTTGCTTGGTCTTTATACAAATACTATTAGGTGATATTATCTCTATTTTATAGGCAAAGCTTTTGAAGCTAATTGAGATTAAGCAAACTGTCAAAGGTCTCACACTCTGAAGTGATAGAGGTATGGTGTGAAGCCAGGTATGCTTGACTCTGAAACTTGCTTTCCTAACCATTAAGCCATACTGGCACCAAGAAGATAAGTAATGGGAACAGAAAAATACTAACAGATAGATACACCAGTTTTTGTTTTTTAATTTGTAAAATTGTTATTAATTCCCTATTGTCCTGTGTCATAGTTTGTTTGTGTCCTCTCCAAAATTCATGTTGAAATTTAATCTCCAATGAAATAAAGTTGAGAGGTGGGGCCTTTACAGTGTGATTAGGTCCTAAGGGCCCCTCTCTCACCAATAGGATGAAGGCCTTCATAAAAGAGGGCCCACATAGCATTCAGCCCTTTTAGCCCTTGACTCCCTTCTGCCATGTGAAGACACAGCTAGAAGGATCCATCTTGGAAGCAGAGACTGAGCCCTCACCAGACACCAAACTTGCCGGTGCCTGGATCTTAGATTCACTTCCCAGCCTTCAGAACTGTGAGAAATAAATTTCTGTTCTTTTTAAGTTATTGAGTCTCAGGTATTTTGTTAGAGCAGCACAAATGGACAAAGACACACTGCAAATAATATCAGAATTGGCAGAGGCACAATTAATGGGCACATTTAGCCACATCTATAAGAAATGTGTATTAGAATAACCCGGAAGAATCACAGCACAGGGCATCAGAAGGCTTACAAATTGCTCTCATCCAATCACTGTACTTCCCACCCATCTTCATTACATTAGTGTTAGAAATGTCTTGAGCATCTGGTCATGCACTGCATGATAACGTTTCAGTCAGTGATAAACCACATATTCGAAGTGATTCCATATGATTATAATACCATGTTTTTACTGTACCTTTTCTAGGTTTAGATTGCTTAGATACACAAATACTTACCACTGTGTTACAACTGACTACAGTATTCAGTACACCATCATGTTGAACAGGTTTGTTGGCTAGGAGCAATAGGCTACACCACATAGCCTAGTTGTGTAGTAGTTACGCCATCTAGATTTATCTAAGTACACTATGATATTCACACAGCGACAAAATTGCCTAATGGAACACAGTCCTGCCGTTGAGCAGCACTTGACTGTACTACAGGAATCTTGCTTTTAGAATGTAACCTTTTGAGAAGAGATAATACTGGTTCAACATGAAGCCATATGCTCACCTTCTACTTTAGGAGTTATTAATACCGAGTTACACAGCTCACGGGCAGCCTGCCCCTTGTTTGGAAGTAAAGATTTACTGGAGCACAGCCATCTAACTTGTTTACACAGTACCTATGGCTGCTTTGATGGAACAACAGCAAGGCTAAGAGACTGCAGGAGAGACCATGTGGCTCCACAAAGCCATTACTCTCTACAGAAAAAGGTTTTCTGATTTGTGTTCTAATTTTTTTTTTGAGACCTAATTTTTAGTTCTATAAAACTCCAGAACACAGACTTTAACTGAAAATTTAAAACAACCTAGCATTTGGGTTTTCCAGGTTAATTCCTATCCCTAACAGGTAGTACAGACTGACCCAAATTAAACACATGCTGGTTGGTTGTCCCTGAAAGAAATATGAATTTAAACAGATATAAAGGATCAGATATAAAGGATGCTTGACCTTCCTGATAATATTGACAGGAAAAGCTAAGTTTTTCTCATGTTTGACCAATATGAAAACATACAAATGGACACTCATCTCCAAAACTATAAGACAATAAACAATACAGAATAAGCAATACTCTCCCCATTACAAAGAATATTAGAGAAAAAAATACCACAAACCTTGTGTGTTCTTGAAGGACATAATGGCTTGTCTGTAGGGGTTTGGCGCATCTGAGGCATCTGTCAGATTGGCCAACACCAGCAGAAGCAGGAGACTCTGGTTGGCCAGAGGGGAAGAAAGCTCTGGAGAGGCAGCCACTTTGCTGCCCACACCACCTAGTGTGAAGACAGTCCAGAGTCCTGCTGGGGAGGAAAACACCCTGTTAGGCTGTGCCACCACCAATGAGATGAATGTATTTCTGTAAAGTATTCTGTGAAATATAATACAATATGGTAATGAGCAGTTCCAAAGTGTAGAACAAGAATCATGTCTATACATTTCACAAGGCCAGAAAATCCTCCTTGCTATAAAAACTGGACAAAGATTGGCTGTATTTACAATAAAATAGAGAAATAGAGATTTTTATCATTAGGTAACCTAAATTTTTTTAAAAAGTGAATGAAATTTAGTAGAAAAATTTGCTTAAAAAAATTATTGCAAGCCGGGCGCAGTGGCACACACCTGTAATCCCAGCACTTTGAGAGGCCAAGGCAGGTGGACCAAGAGGCCAGGACTTCGAGACCAGCCTGGCCAATATGGTGAAACCCCATCGCTACTAAAAATACAAAAATTAGCCGGGCATGATGGCAGGCGCCTGTAGTCCCAGCTACTCGGGAGGCTGAGGCAAAAGAATAGCTTGAACCTGGGAAGCAGAGGTTGCAGTGAGCTGAGATCATGCCACTCCACTCCAGCCTGGGCAACAGAGTAAGACTCATCTCAAAAAATAATAATAATAATAAATGCATTATGATCAAGAGGCTTTGTTTCTAAAGTACAAGAATTGTTCACCATTTAAAAAGTATTATTTCTATTTTTTAAAATAAAAAATATGGTCATCTCAAGAATTTCCACATTTTCATATATATATTTAAATATATATATATATATATATATATTTTAAACTTAAAATTGGTTTCTGATTTAAAGAAAAATTCTTACAAACTAGAAAGGGAAGGAAACCTCTAGCCAAAAGTTCATAGTGGTCATTATAAGTATTCCCATTAATATCATCAACATCAGCATGGTACTACTGATGCCTGAGCAAAAACATTAAGGCAAAAGAAAAAAAGACCAAAAAAATTTTAGAGAAAAAATTTCATTATTTGCAAGCAATACTCTGGTCCACTTAGAAATGCACCGTCCAGGCCTGGCACGGTGGCTCACGCCTGTAATCCCAACACTTTGGGAGGCCTGACCAACATGCAGAAATCCTGTCTCTACTAAAAATACAAAAAAATTAGCCAGGTGTGGTGGCGGGCTCCTATAATCCCAGCTACTCGGGAGGCTGAGGCAGGAGAATTGCTTGAACCCAGGAGGCAGAGGTTGCAGTGAGCTGAGATCGCGCCATTGCACTCCAGCCTGGGAACAAGAGCGAAACTCCATCTCAAAAAAAAAAAAAAAAAAAAAATGCATTGTCCAGTAGAGTGGCCACTAGCCACTTGCGGTTACTGAGCATTTAGAGTGAGTCTACTGTAGCTCAAATCACATTGTGCTATAAGTGTAAAATATACATGAAAATTTGAAGACTTAATACCAAAAAAAGAATGTAAATTATCTCACTAATATTTTATGCTAAATACATGTTGAAATAATATTTTAGATACACTAGTATTAAAATTACTTTCACCTGTTTCTTTTTACTTTTTGGACATGACCGCTAGAAAATTTAAAATTACATATGTGGCTTCTATTATATTTCTATTGGACAGAGTTAGTTGTTCTAGAATATCAAAGAGAGTCACCTGATACTCCATTACTGACACACTATAACTAATAGAAGATTTGGTGCAGTACTATGGCTATATGGTCAACACCAACACCAACAATAAAAATTAAAAGCTTTACATACAATCAATAAATAATTAGAAAATATATTTAATTCCAATCAAAATAGCAACAAATCCAATAAAATACTCAGGAATAAATCTAAAACAGAGATGACCTTTAGGCTGACAACCATAGAATTTGAAGACCATATGAGATCTGAATTAATGTAAAGGCATAACAAGTTTTTGGACAAAAAGAGTCAATACTATAAAATGTCAAATCTAGGCCGGGTATAGTGGCTCATGCCTGTAATCCCAGCACTTTGGGAGGCTAAGGCAGATGGATCAACTGAGGTCGGGAGTTCAAGACCAGCCTGGACAACATGGTGAAACCCCATCTCTACTAAAAATAAAAAAATTAGCCAGGTGTGGTGGTACACGCCTGGTACTCCCAGCTACTTGGGAGGCTGAGGCAGGAGACTCTCTTGAACCTGGGAGGCAGAGGTTGCAGTGAGCCAAGATCATGCCACTGCACTCCAGCCTGGATGACAGAGTAAGACTCTGTCTCAAAAAACAAAAAACAAAACACACAAAAAAACAAAACAACAACAACAAAAAAAGTCAAATGTCTCTAAGTAAATCTAAAATTCAGTATAATAACCATCAAAATACCAACAAGACTTTATGTGATATTTTGTAATACAGTGTAAATAAAACATTTCTACATGAAAAAAATACATAAGAAAACAATTCTGAGACTGACCTGGGGAAGTATATATCCATTCACATAGTACAATTTGTATAAAGCTATAGTCATGTAAAAGTGTGATTTGGCAGCAGAGGAGACAAATAGGTCAACAGAAGAGAAATTAGGTCAGAACAGAGCTACATGTATTTGATAATTAAGATTATGATAAAGGCAGTGTGCCAGATCAGTAAGAAAAGGATGAAATTCTGTTAAGTGTTCTTGGGACAATAAAATTTTGTTAGTATTTAATTATAGAAGTATGTGTATAAACCTTGAGTCAGGGAAGCCCTTTTCTTATGCAAGAAACAACATTCAAGAATACATGAAGAATATTCATTTGACCATTTAAAAATTAAATGCTTTTACATGATAAAACACATCATAAAGACAAGTAACATATGAAAAAGAAACACTTGTAACATGTATAACAAAAGGATTTTTTAAAAAATCTACAAATCAGTTAAAAAAAAAAAGTAATCCAAACTTAAAATGGGCAATAAAGGAGGCTGAGGCAGGAGGACTGCTTCAGCCCAGGAGTTGAAGACCAGCCTGGGTAACACAGTGAGACCTTGTCTCTACAAACAGTAATAATTAAAAAAGAAATAGCCGGGCATGGTGGTGCATGCTTGTAGTCCCAGCTACTCATGAGGCTGAGGCAGGAGGATCACTTGACCCCAGGAGGTTGAGGCTACAGTAAGCTGCGACTGTGCCACTGCACTCCAACCTGGGCAACAGAATAAGCCCCTATCTCAAATATATATACATACATATATATATATATATATAATGGACAACGAAAGTCCAAACGATATAAATAATGTTTAAAAATGTAATGATGATGAGATGACCCATGAGACTAGAACATTTTTAAAAGACTGGTAATACTGATACTACTCAGTAGTATCAGTAAAGGTATAGGAAATTACCAACAGTAAGAGATCCAAGTGGTACAGGACTTTTTAAAGTATATTTGGCAGTTTTCATTGAAAATAAAATGCACATACTCATGAGCCCAGCAATTTTTTTTTCTATACCAGGGAATACTTGAATAGGCACACAAAAGAGCACGTATAGGAATGTTTACTGTAATATTGTTTATAATGGTCCAATAATGTAAACAACATATAAATGCTCACTAGTAACAATGGTGACATAAGCTATGGTTAAACTACACCATGGAATACAATATAAAGATGTAGATGTCTATGTACCAACAAGGAAATACCGTTAAGTGAAAAAAACAAGTTGCAGAAAAACCGATGTAACAATTTAAAAAATCACCTACCAAACCATATATGTATCCATATGTACATATTTAAAAAAAACAAGAAGGACAAAGTATACATCACACTGGAAACGGAGATTATCTCTAGAGGATGAAGTGGGATTGCATGGAATTCAAGGAATTCAAGGAAGACTTTTGTTTTACTTGTATAGTTTAATTTTTCCCCAGTAATAATATATTTATTTCTTTAAAAATAAATGTAAAAGAATAACATTAAAATAACAGAACAATATAGATCCCATTAGTATGTAGAATATGGGAAAATCTCATCAGAAATCACTAAGTGAAAAAGGCCATTCACAAACTACATATATATAGATATATATGTATATATGCATGCTCCATTTGTTTTAAGAACTTGCAAATACACATATCTATGCATGTAAGTCCATCTACAGCTCCCTGGCAGGGTCCACTGTAAACAGTGGTCATTCATCATGGAGCAGAGCGGGAGTGAAGGTGGCTTCAGGAGAGTCTCAGACTTTGTTCAGTGTAGTATTACTCTATTGCTTGACTCTTCTACAACATAGACGTATTCAAGCACAACAAGCAATTAAAAATAATCAGGAAGGGAAGGAGGAAAATTCCTGGTTACCAACTCCCCCAAAAATGTGATGCAAATACTTTGGAACTAGGATACAGCCCTGTAATTTTTACTTTAACAACAAAACAGAAAAACTCCTGATAATTTTGGAGGGAAAAATCATCAACATGTTAACTCTGATTATATCGAGGCAATGGATGTGATATTTAACTTTAATCTTTGCATATACATATTTTTTATTACTTATTATAATGGGCAGGTGTCCTTTTTACAAAAACACTTATTAAATGAATTAAGTGCTTCTGTAAATAAATTATAAACAATGTATAACAAAATAAGCAACCGAAACGTTTTGTTTCTCCTGAACTAACACAGGCAGATACTTTTTATTTCTACTTTACAAGTTGTAAACAGTTCAGTGTGAACATCTGTTCATTTCTAATATTTTGTACTTTTTATTGAACACACAAAATAATCTTATGAATAGCCTAACAATATGTAATTTCTTACACAATTGTGAGCCTACAAATATCAAGCTTTTTAAATGATTACTGAAATGGTTTTACTACTAACTTTTAAGGAGCTGTTATGGGGGAAGGGGGGTAATAGTCCCCATCCCTAAATTTCGAGGTCCTCAAAGAAGAGTATACTGGGAACCTCAAACTGCACATCTGGTATAAATTTTCAGTATAGGTATAAGCAAACTCGAGGATCAGCAAGAAGAGGTTTTTTTTTGTTTTGTTTTTTAATACAGGAAGGATTTTAAGATGACTGAGGAACACAGGAAAGTTTCTGTTAAATAATGTGCTCCCTCCATTTCATAAGGAAAATCTGAATTAAAATTGTCAATAATTGGTAATTATAGGCCACAAATTTGTTTATTCAAAACAATCCTCATGACATAGGTGAAGAACTTGAGACATTTAATAAGAAAATCAAAATTATTAAGAAGGTACAGCCAGTAGCCAAGTATTAATTATTTGCTTTGGGATTGATTTGTGTTGTTTATTTGTATCATTTTAAAACATTTAAAGCCATTTTCTTCCACTCAGAGTATGCTCCATGACAGTCAGCTCCAATATCCATCACTGTGTGTTCCAGGATTCAGAGCAATGAGAAACACAATTACAAAGTTCAATCTGCAACAAAAATAATCACAACATGCTCCCCAAGGTCAAATAGAAGTGTTTTTTGGATCCTCTTCACAGTTGCTCATCTTTATTGCTAGTAGAAATGAGTTCACTACTACTGAACAAATTGCACAAGCAAAATTCTGATTCCCTTTCAACACAGATTCACTCTCCTTTCTTCAAGATTTTCCAAGAGGGCTGAGAAGCTGCTTCTAATGTCAGATAAACTAACATTTTATTGGGAAGCTTCTCCATCTTTCCCTGAATCCACCAACACAGACAGACAGACAGACACACACACACACACACACACACACACACAGCCCTCCTTCCTTCTCCACACACACACACACACACACACACACACACACAGCCCTCCTTCCTTTTTCTGGTAAACAGTACTGCAGGGAGAGATGAAGCAGCCTGTCACTGCCTACATTACAGTTTAAACTGGCCCATAATACTGGACAAAGATTCTTCCAAAAGTTCATTTCTCTTTGCTGGTCCAAGCCTCTGATCTATGACCCAAGAATCTTAGTGGAATTGCATTTTCCTGTTGGAAAGAAACAAAAAAAAAACAAAAAACAAAAACCTCTCCACCAGAAAAATAAGGAAAGTTACAATATATTTCCTTGTGTTCCAAAAACCAAATTTAGGATGGTTCCCAAAGTTCCTTAATTGTATCCCTTGGGTCTTCCAAATGAAATCCCAAAATCCATCTAACTAAAACTAAAAATTAAATTAACTAAAAGAACAAATCTGGTGTTGACAAGTTTTTTGGCTTATTATTATTATACTTTAAGTTATGGGATACATGTACAGAAGGTGCAGGTTTGTTACATAGGTATACACATGCCATGGTGGTTTGCTGCACCCATCAACCTGCCATCTACGTTAGGTATTTCTCCTAATGCTATCCCTCCCCTAGCCCCCTTCCCCCCCGATAGGCCCCGATGTGTGATGTTCCCTGCCCTGTGTCCATGTGTTCTCACTGTTCAGCTCTCACTTATTAGTGAGATCATGAAGTGTTTTGTTTTCTGTTCCTGTGTTAATTTGCTGAGAATGATGGTTTCCAGCTTCATCCATGTCCCTGCAAAGGACATGAATTCATCTTTTTTATGGCTGCATAGTATTCCACGGTAGATATGTGCCACATTTTGTTTATCCAGTCTATCACTGATGGGCATTTGGGTTGGTTCCAAGTCTTTTCTATGTGAATAGTGCTGCAATAAACATACATGTGCATGTGTCTTTACAGTAGAATAATTTATAATCATTTGGGTGTATACCCAGTAATGGGATTGCTGGGTCAAACGGTATTTCTAGTTCTAGATCCTTGAGGAATCACCACGCTGTCTTCCACAATGGCTGAACTAATTTACACTCCCACCAACAGTATAAAAGCGTTCCTATTTCTCCACATCCTCTCCAGCATCTGTTGTTTCCTGACTTTTTAATGATCACCATTCTAACTGGCATGAGATGGTATCTCATTGTGGTTTTGATTTGCATTTCTCTAATGACCAGTGATGATGAGCTTTCATATGTTTGTTGGCTGCATAAATATCTTCTTTTGAGAAGTGTCTGTTCATATCCTTCTCTCACTTTTTGATGAGGTTGTTTGCTTTTTTTCTTGTAAATTTAAGTTCTTGTAGATTCTGGATATTAGCCCTCTGTCAGTGGATAGATTGCAAAAATTTTCTCCCATTCTGTAGGTTGCCTGTTTACTTTGATGATAGTTTCTTTTGCTGTGCAGAAGCTCTTTAGTGTAATTAGATCACATTTGTCAATTCTGGCTTTTGTTGTCATTGTTTTTGATGTTTTAGTCATGGAGTCTTTGCCCATGCCTACGTCCTGAATGGTATTGCCTAGGTTTTCTTCTAGGGTTTTTATGATTTTAGGTCTTACGTTTAAGTCTTTAACCCATCTTGAGTTAATTTTTGTGTAAGGTGTAAGGAAGGGGTCCGGTTTCAGTTTTCTGCATATGGTTAGCCAGTTTTCCCAACACCACTGATTAAATAGGGAATCCTTTCCCTATTGCTTGTGTCAGGTTTGTCAAAGATCAGATGGCTGTAGATGTGTGATGTTATTTCTGAGGCCTCTGTTCTGTTCCATTGGCCTATATATCTGTTTCCATACCAGTACCATGCTGTTTTAGCTACTGTAGTCTTATAGCACAGTTTGAAGTCAGGTAGCATGATGCCTCCAGCTTTGTTCTCTTTGCTCAGGATTGTCTTGGCTATATAGGCTCTTTTTTGGTTCCATATGAAATTTAAAGTAGTTTTTTCTAATTCTGTGAAGAAAGTCAATGGTAGCTTGATGGGGATGGCATTGAAACTATAAATTACTTTGGGCAGTACGGCCATTTTCACAATACTGATTCTTTCTATCCATGAGCATGGAATGTTTTTCCATTTGTTCATGTCTTCTCTTATTTCCTTGATCAGTGGTTGACAATTCAAGTTTTTTATATAAGTACTGACTGAAGACTACTTATCCTAACATTCAAAATGTGAAGAGGACACAAAGTATGAAACATCAATAAAAATAATAAACAAGGAAAAAATAACCCTCATTTTTAAAAAATGAACTCAAATGCTTGATAAATTTATCAAGGTTGAATGAAATAGAGGTAAGTTACTGCTTTTTCATATTAAACATGCTACTTGCTAAACTATAAATGATTTCTTACATCTAACAAACATATTACAAAACACTATTCAATCAGAACTATACCAAAAAAAAGATACTATGCACTGTCAGCCACAGTTACAAAAATCTGCTAAAAGGGGCATATCATATATTTTAAAACTATAATACTGATACAAACCATATACCATGAAAGAATTAAGGAGAAGGCAGGTCAGAGAGCAGAGATGTATAAAAATTCTGCTAGAGATGTTCAGTCAACATCTACAGTCAATAGACACGTAATGAGTTCCTGTTAGGGTCAGGTCCCACGCTAGGAACCAAAAATACAAAGAAGAAACACTCTTCCTTTGGGGAAGTTAACAGTGTAATCGGGATACAAGCATTAAAACGACTGCATATAAACTGGTTTTCACTTCCATAATGACCCAACAAATACATCTAAATCTTAAAACACCCATGCTTTTCCTACATAAGTATAGTAAAAGGAAAGAAAGTTTCACCAAAAAAGTTATTGAACATGCATTGCAGGACAAACACTGTGGCAGAGCTACTTGACCTCCATACCAAGCTTCCTTTCTTCTTTTTGACAAAAATAAAATTTTAAAACTTTCGATTTAGCTGGGTAGGACTACATTTCCCAGTCTTTCTTGCAGCAGCAAACTATGTCTGCATGACTAAATTCCAACAAATGGGATATGAACGGGAGCAGCACATGCAAGTTTCAGGTCATATCCTTAAAAGGAAGCTATTTTCTCCTCACATCCTTATCCTTGCCATTGGCTAGAACCCAGGCATAGTAGTGGGAGCCAGACCATGTATGAGGACACTGCAGGAGGAATGGTAAAACAAGATTGGAGGAACTTTGGTCCCTGGATGACCTCAGAAAGCAAGCCTGCCTCTAGACTAGTTTAGACTTCCATGTGAGAGAAATGTAAGCCTTCCCTCTTGTTTAAACCACTGATGTCTGGTCTCTACTAAAAGCCAAACCAATATCCTAACTAATGTAGGTATGTATTATAAAATTCCAGAATATTATTGCTTTTTAAAAAAATTCTTGGCTCATCACAATTTTTTAAGCTTGTTATTTCAAGATAATTGTAGATTTACATGCTTTGCTAAAAAATAATACACAGGTATTCCATGTGCACTTTACCCAGCTTCCTCTAGTGGTAGTATCTTTTAAAACCAAAACCGTTCTTTTTTATTTATTTATTTATTTATTTATTTATTTATTTATTTATTTATTTATTTTATTTATTTATTTATTTTTGAGACAGAGTTCCACTCTGTTTCCCAGGCTGGAGTGCAGCGGCGTGATCTCGCCAACTGCAACTTCCGCCTCCTGGGTTCAAGCAATTCTCCTGCCTCAGCCTTCCAAGTAGCTGGGATTAGTAGTGGGTGGCATGTGCCACCACACCCAGCTAATTTTTGTATTTTTAGTAGAGACAGGGTTTTGCCATGGTGGCCAGGATGGTCTCAAACTCCTGGCCTCAGGTGATCTGCCCAACTCAGCCTCCCAACGTGCTAGGATTATAGGCACGAGCCACCCAAAACCATACTATTTCTACTTAGAAGCATTCATAAGGAAAAAAATATTTGTCTGATGATCAGTTAATTTCTTTAAAGTTGATTTCTTTCAAGGGTCCTGACCAATCTATACTTCACCACAGAGGAAGTTTGCTGTGCCCAAATGTGTATTTGCTGCCTATGTACTTGCATACATTCAATTCATCATTTATTAAGGGCCTGCTATGGATTCAGCAAAGTATAAAAAACTGGATTAGACATGATGAACGAAAAAGACACTAACGCCCTACCCATGCAGCTTCAGTCTAAAGGAGAAACTAACATGAAACAGAGACAGGGCCGGGCGCGGTGGCTCACGTTTGTAATCCCAGCACTTTGGGAGGCCGAGGCGGGCGGATCATGAGGTCAGGAGATCGAGACCACGGTTAAACCCCGTCTCTACTAAAAATAAAAAAAAAAAAAATTAGCCGGGCGTGGTGGCGGGCGCCTGTAGTCCCAGCTACTCAGAGAGGCTGAGGCAGGAGAATGGCGTGAACCCGGGAGGTGGAGCTTGCAGTGAGCCGAGATTGCGCCACTGCACTCCAGCCTGGGTGACAGAGCGAGACTCCGTCTCAAAAAAAAAAAAAAAAAGAAACAGAGACAGAAGAAAAGTTACCTAAACGTCATGACTATTGGTGGGGGGGAAATAGTTCAGAGATCTATCAATGACTAGAACTGACCATTGGTTGATGGACTTTTTACTAAATGTTTAGATTCAACCAAAAATGCCATTCTATTTCCTCCCTTTTTAAAATTCTCTCTCATTTCTCTCTTTTTTCCTTGCTTAGAAAATTCTTCAAGGTCCAAGTCACAGTCATTTGTTCTAATACAAAGCAAAAAATAACTATTCTTTCCTCTCTTCTCTCATAGCATGCTGGTTATATCTCCTATGATCATCTGCACCACTGTCTGACTTGGATTATACTTATGTGTATTATATGTACACAAGTCTTCCTGTAGACTCATTGAAGAGAAAGAGCAGTCTCCTTTTCACATTCTATAAATCTTAGAGGGCTCCAATTTATAAACTTAATTTATTCCTTCACAAAGTACTTACTGAAGGATATTTTTAAAGTGTACAAGTAATAAGAATTTTATATTTGCTATTTAAAGAAAAAGCTTGTTATCTTCAAAGTTCTAAATAAGGTGTCAATTGGCTTTACTCCTATATTTTAAGTTGTAATACTTTAACACTGATGAGGGCACTAGGAGACGGGTACTTTCAGACACTAGTGGTAGGATGAAGTATAAATATATACTGTACTTAAAATATTTAATAGGATGAAATTAGTTGTCATAAAAATGAACAAACTATGCTTCATGCAGAAATGTGGATGAATTTCACAAATAAACAAAAGAAGTAAAACACGAGAATACATCAATATAAAGTTCAAAACCAGGCAAGACTAACCTAGCGTATTAGAAGTTGGGATAGTGATATCCTCAGTGGTTGGGAAGGCAGAGTGAAGATGAGAGCATTAGAGAGAGGGTTCTGGAGTGCTGGAATTATTTCACCTGACTTAAACACATTCGCTTTATAATAATTACTCGAGCCACATGCTAATTATGCACTTTTCTATATGTTACACTTAAATAAAAAAAGTTTACCATTAAGAAAAAGAAAAACACAGTATGTATCCCTTTTTGTAAAACGATTATGATAATAATGATGATGGGTATATATCATGCTTTAAGTGCTTATGTTTATACGTTGGGTGATTTTTTTCCTCATCAAAATACTTTGATTTCTAAAATGAACATACAACAAAAGAAACAATAAAATTTAATTAGAAAAAAATTAACAGAATAGCCTTAGAAAAATAATGTTTTCTAAAAGAAATAGTGTTGGTGTAATCAGAAAAAAAAATCATACTTGATGTTGCATCTTTATTAAAGGGCATAATCCTCAAGTATCACTTTTTCTATGTAATCAACATATGTATTAAGAAAACAGGGTGGAGCCAAGATGGCCGAATAGGAACAGCTCCGGTCTACAGCTCCCAGCATGAGTGACACAGAAGACGGGTGATTTCTGCATTTCCATCTGAGGTACCGGGTTCATCTCAATAGTGAGTGCCAAACAGTGGGTGCAGGACAGTTGGTGCAGTGCACTATGCGCAAGCCGAACCAGAGTGAGGCATTGCCTCACTCGGGAAGCGCACGGGGTCAGGGAGTTCAAAGAAAGGGGTGACAGACGGCACCTGGAAAATCGGGTCACTCCCACTCTAATACTGCGCTTTTCCAACGGGCTTGGAAAACAGCACACCAGGAGATTGTGTCCCACACCTGGCTCGGAGGGTCCTACGCCCACAGAGTCTCGCTGATTGCTAGCACAGCAGTCTGAGATCAAACCGCAAGGTGGCAGCAAGGCTGGGAGAGGGGTGCCCGCCATTGCCCAGGCTTGCTTAGGTAAACAAAGCAGCCAGGAAGCTGGAACTGGGTGAAGCCCACCACAGCTCAAGGAGGCCTGCCTGCCTCTGTATGCTCCACCTCTGGGGGCAGGGCACAGACAAACAAAAAGTCAGCAGTAACCTCTGCAGACTTAAATGTCCCTGTCTAACAGCTTTGAAGAGAGTAGTGGTTCTCCCAGCACGCGGCTGAAGATCTGAGAACGGGCAGACTGCCTCCTAAACTGGGACCCTGACCCCCGAGCAGCCTAACTGGGAGGCACCCCCCAGTAGGGACAGACTGACACCTCACTCGGCCGGGTACTCCTCTGAGACAAAACTTCCAGAGGAACGATCAGACAGCTGAATTTGCGGTTCACGAATATCCGCTGTTCTGCAGCCACCACTGCTGATGCCCAGCCAAACAGGGTCTGGAGTGGACCTCTGGCAAACTCCAACAGACCTGCAGCTGAGGGTCCTGTCTGTTAGAAGGAAAACTAACAAATAGAAAGGACACCCACACCAAAAACCCATCTGTACATCACCATCATCAAAGACGAAAAGTAGAAAAAACTACAAAGATGGGGAGAAAACAGAGCAGAAAAACTGGAAACTCTAAAAAGCAGAGCGCCTCTCCTCCTCCAAAGGAATGCAATTCCTCACCAGCAACGGAACAAAGCTGGATGGAGAATGACTTTGACAAGTTGAGAGAAGAAGGCTTCAGACGATCAAACTACTCCGAGCTACAGGAGGAAATTCAAACCAATGGCAAAGAAGTTAAAAACTTTGAAAAAAAATTAGACGAACGTTTAACTAAAATAACCAATGCAGAGAAGTGCTTAAAGGAGCTGATGGAGCTGAAAGCCAAGTTTCGAGAACTACATGAAGACTGCAGAAGCCTCAGTAGCCTATGTGATCAACTGGAAGAAAGGGTATCAGTGATGGAAAATGAAATGAATGAAATGAAGTGAGAAGGGAAGTTTAGAGAAAAAAGAATAAAAAGAAATCAACAAAGCCTCCAAGAAATATGGGACTATGTGAAAAGACCAAACCTACGTCTGATTGGTGTACCTGAAAGTGACAGGGAGAATGGAACCAAGTTGGAAAACACTCTGCAAGATATTACACAGGAGAACGTCCCCAATCTAGCAAGGCAGGCCAACATTCAGATTCAGGAAATACAGAGAATGCCACAAAGATACTCCTCAAGAAGAGCAACTCCAAGACACATAATTGTCAGATTCACCAAAGTTGAAATGAAGGAAAAAATGTTAAGGGCAGCCAGAGAGAAAGGTCAAGTTACCCACAAAGGGAAGCCCATCAGACTAACAGCTGATATCTCAGCAGAAACTCTACAAGCCAGAAGAGAGTGGGGGCCGATATTCAACATTCTTAAAGAAAAGAATTTTTAACCCAGAATTTCATATCCAGCCAAACTAAGCTTCATAAGTCAAGGAGAAATAAAATACTTTACAGACAAGCAAATGCTGAGTGATTTTGTCACCAAAAGGCCTGCCCTAAAAGAGCTCCTGAAGGAAGCACTAAACATGGAAAGGAACAACCGGTACCAGCCACTGCAAAAACATGCCAAATTGTAACGACCATTGAGGCTAGGAAGAAACTGCATCAACTAACGAGCAAAATAAACAGCTAACATCATAATGACAGGATCAAATTCACACATAACAATATTAACTTTCAATGTAAATGAGCTAAATGCTCCAATTAAAAGACACAGACTGGCAAACTGGATAAGGAGTCAAGACCCATCAGTGTGCTGTGTTCAGGAAACCCATCTCACGTGCAGAGACACACATAGACTCAAAATAAAGGGATGGAGGAAGATCTACCAAGCAAATGGAAAACAAAAAAAGGCAGGGGTTACAATCCTAGTCTCTGATAAAACAGACTTTAAACCAACAAAGATCAAAAGAGACAAAGAAGGCCATTACATAATGGTAAATGGATCAATTCAAGAAGAGCTAACTATCCTAAATATATATGCACCCAATACAGGAGCACCCAGATTCATAAAGCAAGTCCTGAGTGACCTACAAAGAGACTTAGACTCCCACACAATAATAATGGGAGATTTTAACACCCCATTGTCAACATTAGACAGATCAACGAGACAGAAAGTTAACAAGGATACCCAGGAATTGAACTCAGCTCTGCACCAAGCAGACCTAATAGACATCTACAGAACTCTCCACCCCAAATCAACAGAATATACATTTTTTTCAGCACCACACCATACCTATTCCAAAATTGACCACATAGTTGGAAGTAAAGCTCTCCTCAGCAAATGTAAAAGAACAGAAATTATAACAAACTGTCTCTCAGACCACAGTGCAATCAAACTAGAACTCAGGATTAAAAAACTCACTCAAAACCGCTCAACTACATGGAAACTGAAAAACCTGCTCCTGAATGACTACTGGGTACATAACGAAATGAAGGCAGAAATAAAGATGTTCTTTGAAACCAACGAGAACAAAGACACAACATACCAGAATCTCTGGGACACATTCAAAGCAGTGTGTAGAGGGAAATTTATAGCACTAAATGCCCACAAGAGAAAGCAGGAAAGATCTAAAATTGACACCCTAACATCACAATTAAAAGAACTAGAAAAGCAAGAGCAAACACATTCAAAAGCTAGCAGAAGACTAGAAATAACTAAAATCAGAGCAGAACTGAAGGAGATAGAGACACAAAAAAACCCTTCAAAAAATTAATGAATCCAGGAGCTGGTTTTTTGAAAAGATCAACAAAATTGATAGACTGCTAGCAAGACTAATAAAGAAGAAAAGAGAGAAGAATCAAATAGACGCAATAAAAAATGATAAAGGGGATATCACCACTGATCCCACAGAAATACAATCTACCATCAGAGAATACTACAAACACCTCTATGCAAATGAACTAGAAAATCCAGAAGAAATGGATAAATTCCTTGACAAATACACCCTCCCAAGACTAAACCAGGAAGAAGTTGAATCTCTGAATAGACCAATAACAGGCTCTGAAATTGTGGCAATAATCAATAGCTTACCAATCAAAAAGAGTCCAGGACCTGATGGATTCACAGCCGAATTCTACCAGCGGTACAAGGAGGAACTGGTACCATTCCTTCTGAAACTATTCCAATCAATAGAAAAAGAGGGAATCCTCCCTAACACATTTTATGAGGCCAGCATCATCCTGATACCAAAGCCTGGCAGAGACACAACAAAAAAAGAGAATTTCAGACCAATATCCTTGATGAACATTGATGCAAAAATCCTCAATAAAATACTGGCAAACCAAATCCAGCAACACATCAAAAAGCTTATCCACCATGATCAAGTGGGCTTCATCCCTGGGATGCAATGCTGGTTCAACATACGCAAATCAATAAATGTAATCCAGCATATAAACAGAACCAAAGACAAAAACCACATGATTATCTCAATAGATGCAGAAAAGGCCTTTGACAAAATTCAACAATGCTTCATGCTAAAAACTCTCAATAAATTAGGTATTGATGGGACGTATCTCAAAATAATAAGAGCTATCTATGACAAACCCACAGCCAATATCATACTGAATGGGCAAAAACTGGAAGCATTCCCTTTGAAAACTGGCACAAGACAGGGATGCCCTCTCTCACCACTCCTATTCAACATAGTGTTGGAAGTTCTGGCCAGGGCAATCAGGCAGGAGAAGGAAATAAAGGGTATTCAATTAGGAAAAGAGGAAGTCAAACTGTCCCTGTTTGCAGATGACATGATTGTATATCTAGAAAACCCCATTGTCTCAGCCCAAAATCTCCTTAAGCTGATAAGCAACTTCAGCAAAGTCTCAGGATACAAAATCAATGTACAAAAATCACAAGCATTCTTGTACACCAATAACAGACAAACAGAGAGCCAAATCATGGATGAACTCCCATTCACAATTGCTTCAAAGAGAATAAAATACCTAGGAATCCAAGTTACAACGGATGTGAAGGACCTCTTCCGGGAGAACTATAAACCACTGCTCAATGAAATAAAAGAGGATACAAACAAATGGAAGAACATTCCATGCTCATGGGTTGGAAGAATCAATATCATGAAAATGGCCATACTGCCCAAGGTAATTTATAGATTCAATGCCATCCCCATCAAGCTACGAATGACTTTCTTCACAGAATTGGAAAAAACTACTTTAAAGTTCATATGGAAGCAAAAAAGAGCCCGCATCGCCAAGTCAATCCTAAGCCAAAAGAACAAAGCTGGAGGCATCACGCTACCTGACTTCAAACTATATTACAAGGCTACAGTAACCAAAACAGCATGGTACCGGTACCAAAACAGAGACATAGATCAATGGAACAGAACAGAGCCCTCAGAAATAATGCCGCATATCTACAACTATCTGATCTTTGACAAACCTGACAAAAACAAGCAATGGGGAAAGGATTCCCTATTTAATAAGTGGTGCTGGGAAAACTGGCTAGCCATATGTAGAAAGCTGAAACTGGATCCCTTCCTTACACCTTATACAAAAATTCATTCAAGATGGATTAAAGACTTACATGTTAGACCTAAAACCATAAAAACCCTAGAAGAAAACCTAGGCAATACCATTCAGGACATAGGCATGGGCAAGGACTTCATGTCTAAAACATCAAAAGCAATGGCAACAAAAGCCAAAATTGACAAATGGGATCTAATTAAACTAAAGAGCTTCTGCACAGCAAAAGAAACTACCATCAGAGTGAACAGGCAACCTACAGAATGGGAGAAAATTTTCGCAACCTACTCATCTGACAAAGGGCTAATATCCAGAATCTACAATGAACTCCAACAAATTTACAAGAAAAAAACAAACAACCCCATCAAAAAGTAGGGGAAGGACATGAACAGACACTTCTCAAAAGAAGACATTTATGCAGCCAAAAAACACATGAAAAAATGCTCATCATCACTGGCCATCAGAGAAATGCAAATCGAAACCACAATGAGATACCATCTCACACCAGTTAGAATGGCCATCATTAAAAAGTCAGGAAACAACAGGTGCTGGAGAGGATGTGGAGAAACAAGAACACTTTTACACTGTTGGTGGGACTGTAAACTAGTCCAACCATTGTGGAAGTCAGTGTGGCGATTCCTCAGGGATCTAGAACTAGAAATACCATTTGACCCAGCCATCCCATTACTGGGTATATACCCAAAGGACTATAAATCATTCTGCTATAAAGACACATGCACACGTATGTTTATTGTGGCACTATTCACAATAGCAAAGACTTGGAACCAACCCAAATGTCCAACAATGATAGACTGGATTAAGAAAATGTGGCACATATACACCATGGAATACTGTGCCTCCGTAAAAAATGATGAGTTCATGTCCTTTGTAGGGACATGGATGAAACTGGAAACCATCATTCTCAGTAAACTATCGCAAGGACAAAAAACCAAACACCGCATGTTCTCACTCATAGGTGGGAATTGTACAATGAGAACACATGGACACAGGAAGGGGAACATCACACTCCGGGAACTGTTGTGGGATGGGGGGAGGGTGGAGGGATAGCATTAGGAGATATACCTAATGCTAAATGACGAGTTAATGGGTGCAGCACACCAACATGGCACATGTATACATATGTAACAAACCTGCACATTGGGCACATATACCCTAAAACTTAAAGTATAATAACAATAAAAGAAAAAAATTAATTTCTTGCTTACCTAAAAAAAAAAAAAAAAAAACACAGTCTCCAACACCTATTTTTGCCAGCCTAAAAATGAATGTAAAACAGTAACATACACAACCTTGAATGACAGCCAATCATGTTACAATGCTAGGAAAGGGGAAAAAAGGGTCACTAATAGTCTCACCTTTTTACACGTGTTTACACTTAAAGCACTCTTGAAATAACTGGTGACTGCTAGTTCCTAAAACAGATTTGAGTCAAATTCAATTTTCCTAACACAAAACATGCTATTACTAACCCATCCTGTCTGTCAAAAGGAATGCTTTGACCATCTCAAGAAAGAAAAAAAAACATGGGGCGGGGGGGGGACAAAGAAAAATGTTTTTAAAAACTCATAGCACAGTAAAACTTTTTATCCACCTTTGTAGTTTCAAATTTGTCAGAAGTGGCTGGGCGCGGTGGCTCATACTTGTAATCCCAGCACCTTGGGAGGTCAAGGCAGGTGGATTACCTGAGGTCAGGAGTTCAGGACCAGCCTGGCCAACATGGTGAAACCCCATCTCTACTAAAAAATACAAAAATTAGCCAGGCCTGTTGGCGGGCGCCTGTAATCCCAGCTACTCGGGAGGCTGAGACAGGAGAACTGCTTGAACCTGGGAGGCAAAGGTTGCAGTAAGCTGAGATTGCACCATTGCACTCCAGCCTGGGTGACAAGAGCGAAACTCCATCTCAAAAAAAAAAAAAAATTCTGTCAGAATCTCTCTGACGTATAATCTGGCATAATATACGTCATATGGAAGTTTTTTTAAAGTCTAATTCCTTGAAGAATAGAAAATAGAACTGTTTCGAAAAAGTTGAAAAAAATCCACTGAAATATTTCAGTAATTATGAAGATCGATTCCTGTTTACTTGTTTTCAAAAATGAACAACCATGAAAGGTACTAGAATTCAACTGTCTCAGTAAAACTCTTGGTTCACATATCCCTACAATAAACATTTATGAGAAACTTAGATGAGCCAGGTAATATTTTAAAATGTAAAGCATAAAAGGAAACAAAATAAATGTAAAAGCCTTGTGCCCTCAGAGATAAATACTATCTCACCCACATATGCAAAAAGAATAAACAAATTAACTATGATCCATGAAAGAGGAAAGGGTGCTGCAAGCTCGGAGGGACAGACAACCCTTCCTTTAAACAAGTCCATGTCTGGTTCCCAGAAACTTCACTCCATATATCCCGATGTCATCCCCTAAAGCAGTGTTTCCCAAAACGGTACATGGATCAATAATGATGGTGTAAGCAGAGGAAAACTTTTAAAAAAAATCCTTAATAGTTATGTATATTAGACATATATAACTAGCACATCAATCTCAGAAGGGTCAAGGACTTTACCACATAGTATAAGAATAAAGTAAATAATAAGCTTATAATTTTGAAAAAGTAAGTCATTCTAAAGTGAACTAAGTAAACTGGAATTCAAGTTGTACTCATATAAGACAAAATCGTGGCAGTGGCATGGATGTGGCTAAAGTTTTGGAAATATTACCCTTTAGGAAAACAGCCAAGTCTCTAAGCATCTGATAGTATATACCACCACCAGAGACTCCTTCTTCAAACAAAACAAGCCCTGTTCCTAAAGCAGTTCCTTTATGATATACGGACTTTAACCTTGCAACACCCTGTCCACCCTCCACTACTACATAGCCCTGGCATTGCATACCCATCTTTCCTGCTAAACTGTGGGTTCCCTGAGAGAGGGCCTTCCCTCCTTCACCATGGTTTGATTCCTTTGTACTCCTAGGATCTAGCACAATCTTCTGTATTACATTAAATAGGAAAACAATGAGAATTTTTTAAATTTTGCATTTTTACAGATGATTTTTTACATTTTATATAAAAATATTCATATGGTCAGGGTGCGGTGGCTCACGCCTGTAATCCCAGCACTTTGGGAGGCTGAGGTGGGTCAGGATCACCAGGTCAGGAGATCCAGACCATCCTGGCTAACATGGTGAAACCCCGTCTCTACTAAAAATACAAAAAAATTAGCCAGGGATGGTGGTGGGCGCCTACAGTCCCAGCTACTCGGGAGGCTGAGACAGGAGAATGGTGTGAACCCTGGAGGCGGAGCTCACGGCAAGCCGAGATCGCACCACTGCACTGCAGCCTGGGTGACGGAGTGAGACTCCGTCTCAAAAAAAAAAAAAAAAAAAAAAAAAAAGGGTTCCCAAGACATAAGTAATCCACAAAAGAAAGTTACATGTAGTAAATGTGAAATATGCAAATAGGAGTGGTAGAAATGATCTGAAAGTATTTATGAAATTGAAAACCTATCCCCAAAGCATTCAATTCATTTCAACAAGCAGTTAATAAGCATACACTAACACTAGTAGTCTCCAAAGCTGGTGAGGAAAGAAAATATTAGAGCTTTGGTTTTCATCTCAGAAATATGCAGCAGCTAAGCTTCAGCAGTATGCATAATCCAGCCTGACACTGGCACCTGCACTCGGTCCGTCTGTCAGGAAGTTACAGTCATGTGTGGTGCCCTAGGTATTCTGAGAGAAGAGTGCAGCCCCGCCATGCAACAGGAGTGACAGGCACCCTCTCCTTCCTTCTCTCTCACAAAATGAGACACATGTTGGTTTAGTGTGCATAATCCTACCACTTAGGTTTAACTAAACTGATTCTCATAAAATTCCATTTAAAAATAATGGAATCATAAAACTATTTTAAAACTTGCATGCAAAGAAATTCCAGATGAAAAGAAATCATTAATGATCCGAGTACAAGCCGATGACAATGACACAAAAAAAGCTCTGTTAGCCATTTTGTGAGCTAAGAACAAAGACAATATTAATCAGATCTCTGAAGAAAACCGCTCTTCTATCCATTACCAAGACTCTCTAAAATACAGATTTACATCCACCATTATTAACAATGAACATGGCTCTAAATAAATACTGTTCCTTGCAACATTAAACAATGATACCATTAAGCCATCATGATTAGCAAAGCATTTTATAAAACTTATTAGATGATTATTAATAGTTTTTCTGATATAAAATATTTTCTTACCGTGAAAACACAATTTTAAAATGCTTTAAAAATTTTACTTAATTTTATCCTTGGAAAAATGTCAATTTGTAGACTTCATAATTAATATAACTATGCATTATATAATTTCTAAATCAATTCACCTAAATCAGGGTGCTGCTTTAAAAGGTTATATTGATGGGATATATGATCCATAAAGCTTAAAGTCCATCGTACTCAAGGAACTGTTGAAGGCGGGGGTCAGGGGACAAGTGAAAGAAGAGAAGTAAGAGGGAAGAAAAAACAGTAGCTTCTGCTATTTAATGATGATCCACACAAATTACTACATTGAAATCTCACTAGCATTTTTTTTTTTTTTTTTTTTTTTTTTGAGACGGAGTCTCGCTCTGTCACCCAGGCTGGAGTGCAGTGGCGCGATCTCGGCTCACTGCAAGCTCCGCCTCCTGGGTTCACGCCATTCTCCTGCCTCAGCCTCTCCGAGTAGCTGGGACTACAGGCGCCTGCCACCACGCCCGGCTAATTTTTTTTGTATTTTTAGTAGAGACGGGGTTTCACCGTGGTCTCGATCTCCTGACCTCGTGATCCGCCCGCCTCGGCCTCCCAAAGTGCTGGGATTACAAGCGTGAGCCACCGCGCCCGGCCAGCATTTTTATCCACCCAATTTTACCCATAAAGAATTAAAGCTCAAAGCAGTTAAGTCCCTTACTCACATAACAGAATGCTCCGCAGATTTGCATCCATGCTGTTCCAACCCTAAAACTGATGCTTTCAACCACCAGGCCATGTCTCTCCTACTCCAAAACCATAAAGGGGGCCCCTCACCCTGGCTGAAAATAATAGCAAGTTTAGAATCTGCCATAGAATAGAACTTCAGCACCTGGGATTTAACAGGCCTAAATTCAATCTATCTGTTCTAGAGAATAGCATTTTGTGGTTTTCAGTGAGTCTAGCTCCAAATTATCTTCCCAGACTTCTCTCCCACTCCTTCATCCTCATCCACAGAACCCCATATCCAAAAGGAAACAGTTGCTAGTCCAAAAAGATGCAATTCTGTGGTTTTTGTGTTTGCTTGTTTTGATTTGTTGCCTCTTCTGCCATCTGTTCACCTTGGTATCGCATCTGCATTTCCTGATTTCTCCTGAGGGACAATCTCTCTTAGGCATTTTGCCCCTTTCTTTATGGTTCATTCCTTCAACAAGCATTCACTAAACTGTCTCTTTGCAGGCCTGCTCAAATTCCTCGAAGAATAAATCGTTGTCACTGCATTTAAGGTGCCCATGATTTTAAAGAAGAAAACGAGCAGGAATGTCATTCTAATACCATATAATGAGAGGTTTACAAAATCCTGTGGGAACACAGAGGATGAAGTCTGCTAGGGAACTCCAGGAGAGCTTTCAAAAGAAGGCTGCCTATGACCTGGAATGTGCTGGAGAGAGACAGATCTGCAAGTGGAGAGGAGGAAGGCATTTCAATGTACGGAATGATTAAAAGCTGGTCAGGTGTGACCCTTTGGTGCACGTGGCCCTTTGGCTGGAGCTGTGCAGTGAGGTAAGGCTGAAAAGAGAGGGCAGGCTCTGAGGTACCCACATGACAGTGCTTCCCACAGGATGTTCCACTGCCCAATTCTGAAGGACCACAGACAGGCCAAAAGTTCAAGTGCTTTCCTATATTCATACAAATGAATGGCATAAAGTATGTATCTTTCATTTTCATTTTTACTACTATGATTAATACCAACTTAATTTACTAAATGAATTATGGGATATTGCATTTGGTTTTCATATACATGGGAGGAAAATTACTAGAATTTACAGGACATCCTAACTAAGTCTCCTACAAAACAGTCTGGCTGCTATGCATGCAGTGCTTGTTTGTGCTGCAGAGCTCCTCATGCACATACATGCACACACAGACACACACCACAGGTGTCAGGAATTTCTGCAGTTTGGAAGAAAGATGTTCTGTTATCGATGCATTTGGTTTTATATTGGTCATAGTCTTCAACTGATGCATTCTCCCTTTTTCAATTATAAGTTTCTATTAACTTCAAAATGGTCAAAGATGGTTTTGGGTTCCCTGGTTAACCCACACAATACAGAGATGCACGGATTGTTAAGACCATAGTTTGCCAACATCCTTCCCCTGCCAGGATATAAGGAACCAGCAGGATATAAAAGAGGCTCCCACAGCTCTCAACCCTTCAAGTAGGACACCCACTTCCCTGGCCAGGAGGCCAACAGCCTTACCCCGACAAATTGTCAAAGGCTAGAATCAGAACTCATTACCTACCTTCCCCTAAAACACCAACATTATCATATTATGCTTTATATCCCTGTTTATTGCCCACAGCTCTCTCCATCCCAGCCCTTCCACTGAGCCTTCTGGAGCACACATTTTCATTAGGAAAAAACCCTCTATATTGTCAACCTCAGCCTCCTTGAACACCCTTGATCTAACAGAAACCTGGTTGTCCCCTGAGGACAGCTCTCTCTCAGAAGGCTTTTCAAGTGGTGACCTCTTAGTCCTCTCTCCACAAGCCACGTACCATGGAGATGACTCTTCATTACTGCTTCCAAATCATTTCTCCTCAAACATCCCAGCTACCTTGAAATAGCCCATCAGACTACTCCATCCATCAACCTTTCTTGCTCGAGTCATCTGCAGACATCACCATCACTCCTGCTCATTTTCTGATCATCTGAGCACCTAGGTCACTGTCTTTCCCTCCACACTACTCCCGTGCTCATTCTGTAAATTTCTATGTCCCTGCAGACAAGGCACCCAACAACACAGCCTCTAAGTCCTTGATCTGCTTGCTCACTTCCTCTATTCTACCTCAGCTACCCAGCCCCTTAGTCTCATCCTGCCTAGACATTCTCTCCACTGGTAACTGCACTGCCACTACAATTCTGAATTCATGCATTCCACTCCCTGACTACCACTTCCCAGCATTCAGGTCATTTCCTCTAGTCCTGGCTCAAACGGTTTTTGACCCGCTCTGTTATCTCTACTACTTTTCTCACTGTTCATCGCCATCTTCATGTCCTCACTTCCCTCCTCACCCAACTAGGATTCTGAAGTTCAGTACTGAAATCACTTTCTTGCTGATGCCTTCCCAATTCCCTCACTTCTCTTTTCCTCCATATTTGCCTGGCAAAACCCTAACCTTGATTAAATCCAACTCTCCACCTACTCCATGTCCCAGGGCAGTTAAATATAGCTGAAGAACAACATAACCATTCCACTTGCTCTTACTTTAAGTTCATCACCACAAATCTCAAGTGCACCCCCAGCTCTGCCTAGCAATCCTACTACATTGACCTAGTCCCTGGGGAAACCTGACTCTCCTACTGTTCTCTTTAAACTTCTAACAACAATCCCTAATCTTCATGCTTAGCTGACTTTTACCTCTTTTTAACTGAAAGATAGAATCTATCAGAAGAGAACTACCTTGTCTTTCCACCTTAAAATCTACACATTCACCTGTATCAACATGTACATTCTGCCTTCACCCCTGTTATAAAAGGGATGAAATATCCTTCCTCCTATATTTAGGAATATCAATCTCTCTGTTTTGAATAAAATGTAAGCTCAACGAAATGTAGGCATTTAATAAATATTTGTGGAAATAAGTTGAATTATTCCTATCACAGTGTACAAACACGTAAAAATTTCCAATCAAAAACAAAAACCCTCCCTAGAATCCATGCCCTCTTCCATTTGTTGCCTTATTTTTCTGCCTATACTCTGACTTCCTTTCTCCCTTCAACCCATCCTAATTAGCTTCCTAAACACCATTCCAAATAAATGATGCATGACAAAGTAACCACCAACTTCCACTGTACCAGCTCCATTCATTTACCAACAGTCCATTCTAAGTCCTCACCTTACTTAATCACTTACTTAGATCTGCATCAAGTTGTACAATTAAGATGTGTACTTTATTGCACACACATAACTCACACATTAGAAAACGTCACTGAAAGTATTTCATAGTAGATCAGATACAGCTGAAAAGAAGATTAGTGGACTGAAAGATAAATCCAAGGAAATTACCCAAAATGCAGATGGAAGAGAAATGGAAATTCTAGGAGACCAAGAGACATGAAGAATAGAATAAGAAGGTCCAACAAGCCCGACAGGTCATTTTAAGAAGAAAGGTGAATAGCAGAGACATAACACAACAAATTAAAACTTCAGATGATAAAAGTTACCCACAAGTAGAGATTTAATTAATTTTTTCCCCTTCTAAGGTCAGAAAACTAGCAGGCTTAAGTCCAGGTTTTATGTTTTTTGTAATATACCACATCACTCAGAAAAGAAAGACAGAAAAATCCAGCTGGCTCAGAAACTCCTTTAGGCAGAAATCACATATTATCCTGCTTCTTGAACTAGGATGTGTGAACTCTTGGAGACAGCCCATGGTGCACTAGGAATAAGCAAAACCACAGAATGACATTTTCCTGGAATATTAATTTTCTAAAAGGAATTCAAGGAAGTTAATTAAGTAATTGAACAGGCATGTGATTACGTCTTTTCAGTAATAAAACAAACATGGATATATTTACCAAAGTAGAACTTCAAATGTGCATATATTTATAAGATAAACTATGAAACCTGAGCATGTGGTAACAGGCTTCTAACAAACTCCTCGATCCATAAGTGAGTTATGCACTTATTTTCTTCCGCTGTAAAGACTAAGCTTAAAGAGCACTCTAATGGCTTTCTCAACAACCTGTGAATTACTATGATTTTCAGGATTCAGGGTCTATTTAACAAAGAAGATTCGTCATGTAATTCATTGTGTTTTTATTGTTTCTTCTACTCTGGATTTAAATGTTTTATTTTGTGAAGAGTATGATGAAAATATTGGGAGACTGAGGACACAAACTGGTACCCAGAAAGGGAGAAGTATAATACATGGTTCTCTCTCATGCCACTCTCATCTGCTTGTTATTAAATTCTGATAATCACTGGTACCCAGAAAGGGAGAAGTATAATATATGGTTCTCTCTCATCCCACTCTCTTCTGCTTGTTATGAAGTTCTGATAATCACTTCTGCAAATAATTCAATCTCGAAAGCTAGTTTATTATGTCATGGTCTTGCCTTCATCTACTATATGTTATACTGTAGTATGAGTAAGGATTAGGGAGAGTTACAACAGACCTGTATAATAATGGCTTCAACAAAAGTCCAAAAGTAAGGGCAGCAGATCTTGCACATTGCTTCATGATGGTCAAAAGCCAGGATCCTTTTCTTTTGTTGCTTCACTGTGGATTGTCTCCATTCTTAAGGTTACCCATGGTCCAGGATGGCTAAACCAGCTCTAGCCATCACATCTTCATTCAAGTCAGCAGGAAAAAGATGAGCATATGTACTCCTTTTAAGAATTCTACCTGCAAATTTGCCCATACTATTTCTACTTACATTCCACTGCCTAAAATATGAACCATACCTGGTTACAAAGAAGAATGAGAAATATGGTCTATTCTTGGTGTGCATGTAGTCAGCTAAAATGAGGAAGGGGTACAACTAGCAGTCACTGCCACACCTCATCTGAGTAAAACCTTTGCAGTGCCCCAAGAATACTCCTTTTCATTTGATATGACAGAAAAGATAGTTTACCTTCCATACCCTGTCCTTCATGTCCTTTCTTTAACTTAGATCAGAAGAAACAACTGTGCCCAGATAAACCAGTGAGCTTCATTAACAACATGAAAACTGGCAGAAGTACCCTAACATCCTCCCTTTGAATAAAAGCAACAAGGTGCCTCAAAACATGTGCTATTAATCATGGAACCAAAAGAAGGAGGAAAATGACTTCAGCTGCTTGACAGCAAGAATTTGCCTGCTTTCTTGATGTGACCAAGTCAGGAACTGAAATTAATAAAAGTGACAGCTTGGATTTAAACTGCACCTTTCTCTAGTAGACTCCAGCTTTTCAAAAATATTGCAATATGCAATTTTACTTTCATAATGTACCCTTAATATTCTCTAATGACAAAATGACATTACTTAACATTTTAAACAATAAATGCTATAATACTTAATTTGCTGAAATATAATCTATACATATAACTAGGGGCAAAAACTGAAAAAGAATGAGAAAGACCAAAAACAGCTATTTTTTTTTTACAGAGACAGAATTATTGCTAAACTTACTTTTTAATTTTCAGAACTCTGAATGCTCTTTATGCAACGTTTTAAAATTTTATAAACAGATACTTCATACACACTTGTGTGTGTGTATATATATATCTTACACACATGTATATAGTATAAAGATAGAGATAGATGGTATCATGAAAACATCCTGGCTTTGAAGCTACACATGATTTTAAAGTCCAGTCCTACCGTCTACTAGTTGTGTACCTTCGTGAGAATTATATAATTTCTCTACAATAAAGACCACAGTATCAGTTATTTCATGTCTGTGGCTTTCATTTCCACCCCTCCCGTCTATGATCTGCACTGCAGGGAGCTAGAAACTTGCAAGCTATATTCCCAAAACTACTTTGCCTGCTGGCTTCAGGTTAGAGTCTGACAATGGGAAACACTGGCAGGAGATGGGAAGGGGAAAAGAACGGGGGAACGATTTTTCTTTTTGCTCCCTGTGGGGTCTCTGGCAGATGCAACTATAGGTCTAACGGCTTCCTGCTCAGGTAGTAAGGCTTCCATGGGAGTGGGGCCAGCAGGTTCTACTGCAATGTAATGTAGAAAGATGTTCATTAAAGTGTTATCTGGAGTGGCAAAATACTGAAAACCACCAAAATGACCAATCATAGGCTGAAGGCTAAATAAACTTTGGTAGATCCATATAATACACCATTAAAATTACATTCATGAAGAAATATTAGTGGCATGGAAAACAGACCACAATGGTACATAAACAAGATAAGATTTTAAAAGCTATATTGTCATTAGCATGTTAGTATTGTTACCACAGAGCTAGACAAGGGCATAAAATTCAGATTCAAATTCAGTATCATTTAAATATCTATGAAAGTTATGTCCAAGCCTGACAGAAAGATATGAAAAGAACAGAAAATGCAATCCAGCAGTAAAAAGCGTACTTAGAGAAAACTGGGTCAACCTAAGTAGAGGGCTGCAGATTTATGCTTACGCTATGGATTTTCTCTCAAGGGTGGCAAACTTGAAAGTTTGATTGAAAGGTTTTTTGTTTGTTTGTTTTTTTAACTAACTTTTTGGGCTGGGTGCAGTGGCTCATGTCCACAATCCCAGCATTTTGAGAGGCTGAGGCAGGAGGCTGACTAGAGGCCAGGAGTTTGAGACCAGCCTGGGCAACACAGCAAGATGCTATCTGTATAAATAAATAAATAAATAGTTCGGTGTCGTGGTGTATGCTTGTAGTTCCAGCTATTCAGCAGGCTGAAGCAAGAAGACAGCTTGAGCCCAGGAAGTCGAGGCTGCAGTGAGCCATGATCGCACCACTGCACTCCAGCCTGGGCGACAAAGCAAGATCCTGTCTCTAAAAAAAACAAATGTTTTTAAACCTAACTTTGTAATGTATAAACCAAATACATAAAGTACATAATCAATACATAGTATATGTGTGGTCTTAAAATTTCCTGCCATTGCAGGAGAAATGACAAGTAGGAAAACATGGCCCAAAAAGGATCCTTAGGGGAATAATAATGGAAAAAAAGGTTAAGAAACACTGGCCAACATAAATCTCCCTGAAGGATAAAGTACTAATGTAACTTGAACCCACGGGTGCATGGAAGGGTTGAAATCAACCCTATCCAGATGGCATGGACCCAGAATTCTTAGCTATCATAGGGACAACATAATGGTTCAGTGTATAGCCAGCCATCCCTGTGTTAAGGTAAAACAGCATGGATGCGTGCAGCACCAAAATATACAAAACTCAAAGCTTGTAAATAATACGAAAATATTTAAAAGAATTAGAAATCCACTACATGGGATATACTATGATTGTTTAAGAATAGGAAGTGCTTTGGGTAGACAAGTCAAGTGATTACAAAGAAAATCTAATGTATCAAATTTATAATGGCAGTTTTATTATTTTAATGGATTTAATTAGCTAAGTTTATAAATGACATTAATTACTTGGGATTCAGTCTGTTTAACCTGAGTTCAGTGAATATTAATCAAAGGTCTTTTTGAAAGCTATTGCTAAAATTTATTCAATTTAAGTTACCCTGAACTTAAAAGCTGAAGGAAAGGGTAAACTTGAAAATGTTACTTTAATAAAGTATAAAAATCTTAGTATAAAACACGAGTAACTGCCAGTATTACTTTCTGAGCACAAAAGATGCCTCCGCACGTGTAAAATTACACACCTGAAGTATGACCTCAGTTATGCACACACATGTGAAAGAGTGTATATGTATGTATATTTGCCACATAGGACATAGAGCAAACTATTAACCATAATTATGTGTGGCCAAAAGAATTATTAGATATTTTAAGTTTTCTTTTACAGTTCTCCATATTTTCCAAATACAGAGTATATACTCGTATCTGTATTTTCCAGGCCATTTCACTTTGCTGCTAAGATGTTCTTCTATATTAATACCTTGTTAATTCAATACACTATAGAAAATGTTGCCTTTACATTAAAAAACATATATGCTTGAGAGGATTACAGTTGAGCTTGATAAGCCAAAAAGAAGGTAAAGCATTCTAGCCAAATGTTGTTCAATTGAAACAATAAGGGCCACATTTATAATTTTAAATTTTCTAGTAGCCAACTAAAAAATTACAAAGAAACAGGTAAAAATAATTACATTAATATATTTTATTTAATCCAATATAGGCAAAATATTAGCATTCCAATGCAATCAATATAAAAATGATGAATTAAGTATTCTACATTTTTTAAGAATCTTTGGAATTTGTTGTGTATTTTCCACTTGGAACACATAAATCCAACTAGCTGCATTTCAATGCTCAAAAGTCACATGTGGCTAGAGGCTTCCTTAGAGACAGCACAGGTCTAAGCAGAGGAACAACAGGACCGAAGCCACAGAGGCAGAGAAGCACAAGGCACAGCTGGAGAAGGGAAGGATCATGTAAGTGGAACTGAGGATCAACAGGCAGGCAAACTGCCAGTTACGATGGTCACTGTGTGCCACTGAAGGCTTTACAATCTTATTATCAGTGAGATCCACACCAAAAGAGTATAAATAAGAGAGCCAACACAATAAAGTTTTAGAAAGCTGTTTTAGAAAGTTCTCTCCAAAAGAAAAGTGTGGAAAAAACTGTAACAAATGTAGGTCTGTAAGAATTCACATAAGAGATGTTTATTGCGGCACTAATCACAATAGCAAAGACTTGGAACCAACCTAAATGTCCATCAATCATAGACTGGATTAAGAAAATGTGGCACATATACACCATGGAATACTATGCAGCCTAAAAAAGGATGAGTTCATATACTTTGTAGGAACATCGATGAAGCTGCAAACCATCATTCTGAGCAAACCATCACGAGGACAGAAAACACCGAACACCACGTGTTCTCACTCGTAGGTGGGAATTGAACAATGAGAACACTTGGACACAGGGTGGGGAACATCACACACCGGGGCCTGTTGTGGGGTGGTGGGACGGGGAAGGTATAGCATTAGGAGATATACCTAATGTAAATGACGAGTTAACGGGTGCAGCACACCAACATGGCACATGTATACATATGTAACAAACCTGCACGTTGTACACATGTACCCTAGAACTTAAAGTATAATAATAAAAAAAAAGAATTCACATGAGAGATGATGAAGGTTAAGGTTACGAGAGGAAAACTGAGAAGTACCTACAAACTTAGGACATTTATATTTTCCTGGTAACTTTTTTCTTTTGTCATACACTGGCCATCTTTATCTCTAGGAAAGCTACAGACTCCGGTATAGCTGATAAACTTCACTACTGCTTATGTTGATGCACTGTGTGTGACTGTTTAACTGAGGGCATATTGGGATTGGGGGAAGTAAAGGATGAAATCAAGAACAGAGGTTGTGAGAGGAGCAGCCAAATGTCTAGGCAGACAGGGGAAGGTCCCCAGTGAAACTTCACCTCCAAGCCAAAGAGAGTTTAAAGCTTGAAAGCCAGGCTGCAAGTTAAATTCTCAGACTGGATTGAGAACTTGTCTTCCTGTTTGGCGTGCTTTCCTCTGACTGGTCCCCACCCTTCACCTATTTTACGTATACTGACCCTTTCCTAACTGGTTTTCTACACTGTCGTGCCCACCTCTGAGTGGTGTCTTCACTTTAACCTTTTTTGCATACTCACAAACCAATCAGCACACACTCCCCAGTCTGAGTCCATAAGAGACCCTGGACCCAGCCACACAGGGGCAACTTTCCCACCTTCAGGTAAAGGAAGCATCCGCTATGCATCCCCTCTTTGCTGAAAGCCATTTTCATGGCTCAATAAAATTCTTCTCTGCCCTCCTCACCCTTCAATGTCCTGCATATCCTCATTCTTCTTGGGCATGGTACGAGAGCTTGGGAACCGCTGAACATGGGTACAAGCTATAACACAGCTGAGCAGAGGCATATCAGCATGACCAAGCAAGGCCCAGGCAGGGCATCGCCACCAGGGGTCCCCAACTTGCAAAGTGACTAAGAAGAAAGATCCTGCATCAGTTGGGTTAGCTCTTGGCTTTGAGAGCTAAATGGAAGGTAGGTTTTCTGAGACAGCAAAAGTAGAGTGGAAGCACAGATTTAGGTACTCTAAGACTAAGAGTCCTAATCACATGTGCGACGAAGTTAGAAGAGAGGTGGGTGCCAGAGATAAGGCATTATGTACATGCACTTGTAATTAATCCTTGAAGCCATCAGAAGCATTTAAACCATAGCAACTCCATCTTGAATAGGAGCTAAGTTAAATAAGGCCGAGACCTACTGGGCTGCATTCCTAGGAGGTTAAGGCATTCTGAGTCACAGGATGAGACAGGAGGTCAGCACAGGATACAGGTCATAAAGACCTTGCTGATAAAACAGGCTGCAGTAGGCTGGGCATGGTGGCTCATGCCTGTAATCCCAGCACTTTGGGAAGCCAACGCGGGCAGATCACGAGATCAGGAGTTCAAGACCAGCCTGACCAACATGGTGAAACCCCATCTCTACTAAAAATACAAAATTAACTGAGCATGGTGGCATGCACCTGTAATCCTGGTTACTCGGGAGGTTGAGGCAGAAGAATCACTTGAATCTGGGGGGGACGGAGGTTGCAGTTAGCCAAGATTGCACCACTGCACTCCAGCCTAGGCAACAGAGTGAGACTCTGTCTCAAAAAAAAAAAAAAAAAAAAAAGGCTGCAGTAAAGAACCTGGCCAAAACCTGTCAAGACATCACCCTATATGGTCTAAAAAGAGGCATGAATAATCCACCCCTTGTTTAGCATATCATCAAGAAATAACCTAAAAATGGGCAACCAGCAGCCCTTGGGACTGCTCTGTCTATGGAGTAGCCATTCTTTTATTCCTTTACTTTCTTAATAAACTTGCTTTCACTTTACTATATGGATTCACCTAGAATTCTTTCTTGTGCAAGATCCAAGAACCCTCTCTTGGGATTTGGCTCGGGACCCCTTTCTGGTAACATCTTTTTGGCGACACACAGAAGAGACAATAATGAGGAAACCCCTGACCCAGGGCTAACTTTGGGTAAGTGGTGGGGTCTGGTAACAAAGCCACTGGTATAAATAAAATTACCAATAAAGATGACATTTGACTTGCACCACTTACCTCCAAGGGCTATTGTAAACACCACATGAAAAAAACACATGTGGCCAGGCACGGTGGCTCACACCTGTAATCCCAGCATTCTGGGAAGCCAAGGCAGGCAGATCACCTGAGGTCAGGAGTTCGAGACCAGCCAGGCCAACTAGGGATAGGTAGTTTCTTCCCTATCAAATATTATTTTACAAGTTAATGATAATCATTTCCTCCCTTTTCTTTACACACAGAACCACCTGTAGATAAAACCCTAAATGATATAGTTTAGTTTTGCCAGTTTTCAAAAAATACAGTTTTGCCTATTGAACTTTCACACTTTATGTGTTCTTTTGCAAGCTGCTTTTCACTCAACATTGTGCTGTAAGAGTCATCCAGGTTTATATGAGTAGCTGTAGGTCCTTCAGCTGTGTATATTGAACATAATACTTTTTATCCATGCCACTGTTGATGGTCTTCTGACTTGCTTCAAGCCTGAGACCATTACAAAGAATGCTGCTAGGAATGTTTCTATATAGGCTTCCTGGTACACACGTGCAAATTCCTATGGAGTACATCTAAGAATGGAGGCAGTGTGTTAAAGAGTAGATACATATTCAGTTTTACTAAATAAAGACCAAAGCAGCTGCACCTAACTACATTCTTAACAAAGTAATATTTCCTACTGGCGCACTGCCTTCTTTTATAATTTAAATGTAACATTCATTTCCAGTTTGGCAATTGTACTGTTTTCAATATTTGCCCAATTTTGAAAGAGATTTAATTCATTTTCACTTTATGCAAAGTAAGAGTTAAATTACATCTCCAGTCCAATAAGCAACATCTAGCTCCACACAGAACCAGCAGGGGGAACTCAGATATTCATATCCTATGATTGGCTTCTGT
Organism: Hylobates moloch; assembly: GCF_009828535.3. Classification (NCBI taxonomy): domain Eukaryota; kingdom Metazoa; phylum Chordata; class Mammalia; order Primates; family Hylobatidae; genus Hylobates; species Hylobates moloch. The sequence continues at coordinate 30,245,508 of NW_026652280.1, read as the reverse complement.
ACCTCTCTGGAAGTTATACCAAGAATCCCAAGGTTATTAGAGCTCTTCATTCTCTCTTCTGTTTGGCTCACTCTTTTTGTGTGTTGCAATCATGTTTATTAAGATTGCTTAAAGGCCAGGCCGGTGGCTTAGGGGTGGTGGCTCAAGCCTATAATTCCAGAACTTTGGGAGGCCGAGGCAGGTGGATGGCTTGAGCTCAGGAGTTTGAGACCAGCCTGGGCAACATGGCAAAACCCAGTCTCTACAACAGATACAAAAATTAGCTGGGTATAGTGGCATATGCCTGTAGTCTCAGCTACTCAGGAGGCTGAGGTGGGAGGATCGCTTAAGCCCGAGAGGTGGAGGTTGCAGTGAACCGAGATCACATTTCTGCACTCCAGCCTGGGTGACAGAGCAAGACCCTGTGTTAAAAAAAAAAAAAAGAAGAAAGAAAGATTGCTTATTTCTTTAACCATTTAACATACATGTTAGGCTCCGTAAATTTAAATTCCCATGCACAAAAAATTGTATGGTATTTTTATCATTCAATATCAGAACTATATCTAACCTGCCTACCAGGTATAGGAGGAAAAATAGGCATGGCAACATCTGTAGTAAGAAAATGTAATATATTTCTTAAATATTGAGTTTTATGTACTGTGAAGATGTATGTGATGTTACAAACTTCAGACACAAGAACAAAGATGTTTTTTCCAGAGAACTCGTCTCTTTCCACCTATCTTTGCCCATCATAAAAAACTATCAACATTTATGGTCTGATTACTTAAATTATGCTGCTGCTGCACTGACTACATGAAAGACTAAAAGACATGATTTAAAAAAATCTTTCAAAATAAATACATTTCAAATAATTAGCAAAATTATTTTCTAATTCTGCCAGAATCTTAAATAAAACATACAAATAAAAATTTAAAACACAAAAATATAACTTAAAAGCAAATGAATCATAGCGTATCATTTTGTTGTACCAAAATACTCACATAATCATTGACAATCTGAAAACATCTCAGTGGTAACCATGTAATTGGAACCCTATGTCAACACTTTGTTACTGAATTAGAGAAAACCAGTGTATTGGAGAAAAATATGAAACAAGTGTTTTCTTTTAGAAATATAATGGAAGTGCCAGGACAATAAAATACCCAAGTTTGCTAAAAATATACATGTATTTTATAAAATAAAATATTCATGAATAGGCCGTGTGCGGTGGCTCACGCCTGTAATCCCAGTGCTTTGGGAGGCCAAGGTGGGCAGATTGCTTGAAGTCAGGAGTTCAAGACCAGCCTGGCCAACATGGTGAAATCCCATCTCTACTAAAAATACTAAAATTAGCCGGGCATGGCGGCACATGCCTGTAATCCCAGCTACTCGGGAGGCTGTGACAGGAGAATTGCTTGAACCTGGGAGGCAGAGGTTGCAGTGAGCCAAGATTGCGCCATTACACTCCAGCCTGGGTGACAAAGTAAGACGCAGTCTCAAAAAAAAAAAAAAAAACCACATGAATACTTTTCAAGTTAAATATAGAGAAATATTTTACAAAAAGAAAAGGAATGTAAGTTTTCACTGGCTTATTTTGTAAAACTGAAGGCCTCCATCAAAATGCCCCAGAACTAATATATCTGAAAAAAATTCCAAATTATAGAAGAAAAACATCAGGTAAAAAGATGTTTTACTGCAACGACACTTAAGCATTTATAAACAATCTAAACACACATAAGATGCAGTTTAAATAAATGATAGTAAATCCACACAGAAGAGATAATAAAAACAATGTTTACTGAAGTTTATGACAATAGCAGAAATGTGATCAAGTTTACAGCTAAACAGCAGGATATATCATCACATCATACAGAATAGTGTTGCTGCCCCAAAACGCTCTGTGCTCTATCTACTTACTTATCTTCTCCTCCCCCTGAACCCCTGGCTATCACTGATCTTTTTACTATCTCTATTTTTTTTTTTTGCACTTTCCAGAATGTCATATAATTTGAATCATACAGTATAGACAGCCTCTTTAGACTGGCTTCTTTCCTTTAGCTATAGGCATTTAAGGTTCTTCCATGTCTTTTCCTGGCTTAACAGCTCTTTTCTTCTTATTGCTGAATAAAATTCCACTTTATGAATGTACCACAGTTTGACTCATCTGTAGAAGGACATCTTGGTTGCTTCCAATTTGGGGAAATTATGCGTTTGTCTAAACCCTTAGTACTGTACAACACAAAGAGTAAATCCTAAACTATGGACTTTAGTCCAAAATAATGTATCAATATTGGCTTGTCAACTGTCACAAATGTAGTACACTAATGGAAGATGCTAACAGCAGAAACTTGAAGAGGAAATATGTATATGAGGACTGTATGTATTTTCCACTCATTTTTCTGTAAACCTAGAACTGCTCCAAAAAATAAAGTCTATTAATTTTTAAAGTAAAATGTAAAGAATTAAAAGGATAAAGGTACAACCATAAAGAGAATGATAGTGGAGCCTTAAGTGGTTGATGGATTTTAACAATTTTTGGTAGAAAGTTAGCAGTGAATGTGGTGAGACACAGTCAAATTCTCAGAGAAGAGGATGAAAGAAATTCCTGCAGAATCTTTGGCAGGGGTCCAGAAGTAGAGAAGGCATATGAAATGGGGCAACAGTGAGAAGTGGGCCTGGAAATGAAGGTTTGTCAAAAGTCTTTAAGTAAAACAATCACCTCATATAATGGTACTGCCCTAGTCCTTAGCCATCTAGATTTTTCTTCCTTCCTCCCTTTCTTTCTTTCTTTCTTTCTTTTGTGACAATCTCACTCTGTTGCCCAGGCTGGAGTTGCAGTGGTGCAGTGGCACGATCTCAGCTCGCTGCAACCTCTGTTTCCCGGGTTCAAGCGATTCTCCTGCCTCAACCTCCCAAGTAGCTGGGACTATAAGTAGGTGCCTGCCACCATGCCCGGCTAAGCCATCCAGATTTTCAAGACTGCTCGTATCATTCTAACAAAGGCTTGATGGCATTCATCCTTTTAACAAATATTTGGTATCTTCCATAACCCAGGCTCTCTGCTAATGCACTGAGGGTGCAGGTACAATAAGCAACTCCTGCTTATAACACATTCTTCATATTCTAGAGGGGATAGTAGTTAGGTAACAGAGAAGCCTAGAGCAGTTTAAGAACCCATGGCTACCAAGGAAAACAGATGATTCTACATAGACCCTACCATCTCTCCACTCTAATTCTCTACTCCATTTCACTCTGCTCCATGCCTACACCTGACACCCCACGCCCTTGCCCCAAGGTCCACAAACTCATGACCACAATGTTTCTCCTGGAGCCACCATTGCTTATAGCATCATGGCAACCCAGAGATGCAAGCAGTTGTTCAGGATACACAGAAGCAAACTAAGGCAGGAAATGCAGGGGCTATTAAGCCAAGAGCAATGAAGAAGGATCCGAACAATATGGGGGACTGAGAGAAGACAAGAATAGGAGACTTAAGAACAAACCAGGTCTAGAAATTATCTTTAAGCTGGGCATGGTGGCTCACGCCTGTAATCCCAGCACTTTGGGAGGCCAAGGCAGGCGGATCACGAGGTCAGGAGATCAAGAGAATCCTGGCCAAAATGATGAAACACCATCTCTACTAAAAAAAATTACAAAAATTAATTGGGCATGGTGGCGTGTGCCTGTAATCCCAGCTACTTGGGAGGCTGAGGCAGGAGAATCACTTGAACCAGGGAGTCAGAGGTTGTAGTGGGCCGAGGTGGCACCGCTGCACTCCAGCCTGGCAACACAGCGAGACTCTGTACCCCCCCCCAACCCCGCCACAAAAAAGAGAGAGAGAGAGAGAGAGAGAGAAAAAAGAAATTATCTTTAAAAATAAGGGTCCCACAATTTTTTATTTAAGAAATTATCTTTAAAAATAAGTGATAACCTCACAATTTTTTAGTTACTCACATAGCATCTCTCTTGATCAACATGTATATAAATAGGTAACACTATTTCTTTTTTTTTTTTTTTTTTTTTTTGAGACAGAGTCTCACTCTGTTGCCCAGGCTGGAGTGCAGTGGCGTGATCTCGGCTCACTGTAACCTCCACTCTCCGAGTTCAAGCGATTCTCCTGTCTCAGCCTCCCGAGTATCTGGGATTACAGTGCCTGCCACCGTGCCCAACTAAATTTTTTTTTGTATTTGTAGTAGAGACAGGGTTTCACCATCTTGGCGAGGATGGTCTTGAACTCCTGATCTTGTGATCCACCCGCCTTGGCCTCCCAAAGTGCTGGGATTACAGGCGTGAGCCACGCAACCGGCCATAAATAGGTAACATTATTTATACTTTTAGAAACATTGCTGCAAAGCTTTACACTTTGGAACAGTTACTATTGAAGACATCTGCTCTCTTAAAGCTAATATCTGCTAGTCTACACTTTCTAAAATAAACAAACTAGATCTAAAGTACAGCATGAGGACTAGAGTTAATAGTCCTGAAAAGTGTTAATAGGCCTGAAAAATGATACTGATAGCTAGCAAGGCTTTCAGTTTGATGAAGTTATGGTGAAGGGTGCTACTGGGGTTAATGCACTTATTATCCTTTTTAATAATCTAAAAAAGGGGGAAATTACATTAATTTTGCAAGCTAAAAGGCTAAAGGACCATGAAACAAGACAGATAAAAACATTTAAGGTTATTTGGAAAACTAATGAAATTGACATAGATGAGAGGGAGAAAAAAAGACGAAATAGGTGAATGGTAAACAAGTATTTGTTTTCAGCTCGCATTTTGTTCTGGACACTTATCACACGTTATTTAAATGTGACAAAAGCCCACAGACAAAGATACTCTAAGTTCCATTTTTAAATGAGGAAACTGGGGCTCAGCGAAGTTAAATAACTTGCTCAAGGTGACTCAACTTGTAAAGGGCAGGGCCTGGTTTCCAGCTGAGACCTTTCTGATGCCAAAAACCATATCCTCTTCCAATCCACCACCCTGCTGGTGAAGAGGGACAGCTGCTTCTCTCCCTCTCTTCCTTTTGTCAAGTATGGGACCCCTGTGTCCTGCAGAAGTGAGATGAAGGCTGCTAAGCACCACGATGAATGGCACCCTGCTCTCTCTCCACCACTTGTCCAATTGTGTTTGATGGGCCTTTAAGGACCATGGTATCACAAAGATTATGAACAAGTACAAGAGGGGAAAAATGAAGAGCCATGTGCCATAATCCTATAAAGCATCATCATTCTGTTTTTAAAGATAGGGAAAAGCTTGGAGAAATTACATAACTTTCCCAAGTATAGAACTTATTAGCGTGCAGTCAGGTCTGATCGGACCCCACATTCTTCATATACTGTCTTACCTAGCACTTCTGGAAGGACTAAAGATTAAAATATACATTTTTAATAGACAAACTGAAATTTACAACAGTAATTCATCCTCACAGTGATTCTATTTTCCTCCAACACTTATTATGAAAATAGTCAAACATATAGAAAAGTCAAAAAAAACTCTACAATGAATACCCATAAACTCAGCTCCAAGATTTTACATTAACATTTTGCTGTATTTGTGATAATATCTCTATCCATCTATCAATCCCTCTATTCATCCATAAATGTAACTTATTTTATTAACGTATGTCAAAGTTAAGTTGCAGAAACACAGTTATTCTATTTATTTATTATTATTATTTTTTAATCAAGACAAGAGTCTTGCTCTGTCGCCCAGGCTGGAGTGCAATGTCACAATCTTGGCTCACTGCAACTTCCATCTCCAGGTTCAAGTAATCCTCTCATCTCAGCCTATGGAATAGCCGGGATTACAGGTGCAACACCATGTCCAGCTAATTTTAGTATTTTTAGTAGAGACGGGGTTTCGCCATTTTGGCCAGGCTGGTCTCGAACTCCTGACCTCAGGTGATCCGCCTGCCTAGGCCTCCTAAAGTGCTGGGATTAAAGGTGTGAGCCACCGTCCCTGGCCTGATTCTATTTTAAAAGGGAAAGTTTTGAATAACTCTTACCGTTAGTCTTTGAAAAAAATATTTATGTAATTATAAATATTAAGAATTATCCATGTAAAAGGTGGTCTCAAAACTACACAAGCTATAGTTTGAGGATTTTTCCTACCATACACAAATTCTGTCAGTGAGTAACCTTGAATAAATTTAATCTTTAAATTTACTCCAAACACCCATTCTGAAATAAACATAAATTAAAACAGCTGCTTAATAAAAGTTTACACTCACTTGACTGGGATATAATTTAACAGTTTCAAAGCAAATCAGTTTTAATCACTTCATTTTTCAAAGAATAAGATTTATATTCTCAAAAAATAGAATTCCATAATTTCAATTTTAATATTCTCACTTTTAAATATTTTTAAATTCTACAATTTACAATTCAGTCTCAAAAATAGATTAAATCATTAGCACCAAATAAATGGCACTTGTAGCAAGCCTCAGAAACTTATCCCAGGATTTCATCTGCAATTGATTGCTTTATTCTATATTCCTCCTTGTAAATACAAACTAACTTGTTCTTCAACTATTTGTAGCCTGAAAGAGCCCATCAGTCTTCCCTTCAAATCTGTTAATAAGAAAATGAGAGGAGAAGGTGGGCTTAATGATTCCCAATGCCAATTCTGGGAACTGGTTTAAAAGTGGTTGTCAGCAAATTACAAGAAAAAAAGATAACAAAGCTGTATTTTGACACTAGATTATTTCCAATGAATATCATTTTTAAAACACCTTTTAAGAAGTCTAAAATCTGAAACCATACTTTTGTCAAAGAGCAATTAAAAATAAAATAATTTTTATTACTACTCTACAACTAAATACAGTTCTTTTGCATCATAAACACTATTCTAAATCCTCAATGTATCCCTGCAAGGAACCACTGCACAGAAACAGTAAACAGAAATTAACTATATAAGTCACAAAATGAGTTCAATCTTGAAAAGGGGGGAAAAAAAGTCATTCTGTGAGCATATAAAATCTCTCAAATTATTCCAAATAGAGATGAAGTGAGAATAAAATTATTGTTTATTAAGCAGTTTCTTTTTTGAAAGTTAAAAGTGTTTTAATTAGAAATCTGTTATTTTCACAACCATGCCTGTTTCTGATTGCCACATACTTTTTCTCTTACTGTAGTTTTTCTCTCTCAATGAGTCACCCTAGAAAAAGCCAAAACTGAAGAGAAAAATAATAATCAAGTAAAATACATTATAATTACTGCATACCATGCCCATCACAATGAATTCAACAGCTTTCTCAAAAACAGAAATTAGGAATATGAGTTTTAATCTTCAAGTTCTACTGTATGAATTTCTCTATCATAGCATTTGCCTAAAGAAATAAACACTCCTTTGGCCTTATAATTTGGCTTGGACACCCACCACTGCAAGCAAAGGAAAAAAAAATTTTTTGGATGGCTCATTCAAATGGAAAAACCATATATCAGAAGTTATTGTTAAAACCTCAGAACTTGTGGTGGAAAATGAAGTTTGGCAGAACACATTTAATTAGATTTGACTCTTCAAAATATGAAATAATTATAATGACATTACAGCTTTGTCTTATAACTTAAAACACAGAAGAAATTTCAAAGTCAACATTTCCTTGCTTCACCCCTTTTTTAGACATTAGAGAAAAATATATTAAAAGAAAAGGCCAAAGTGGTAAGGATAGAATAAAATGAAAAACAAAACAAAACAAAACAAAACAAAAAAAACAAATAAACGTTACAACTTATTTCACCTCATGGTATCAAATTTTCAACATATTTCTTTCGTCATCTACCTGAATCTCTATTATATATTTATTGTATACATTATTATATGTATGTTATTATATTACAATATATACAGTGTATATACCAAACATCTGATAATTTTCATAATTTATTTACATTAAAAATCTGAATAAACTTGGAAATCATAAGGCCTTTATTTTTCAGTATTTTTAAAACAAAAGTCATATTTTAAATATTACCATGTAATAATATCTGATACTAATAGTGACCATTTATTGTATACTTCCAAGGTACTGGTCTTTTTCCTATACATTTGCTCATTTGATCTCAGCAGCCCCACAAAGGAAGGTATTATTCTCATTTTATTGTGAGGAATTTAAGTCATTGAGAGGTAATAGCCCAAGAACACACAGTTAATAAATAGCAGGTCTGGCATTCAATTCCAGGTCTACCTAACACAAACATCTAGAGTCCAGTACGTCCCTCTTCTGTAATACCAAATTATTGTAACCCACAGCTAGATCCTCCAAAGGACAATGTAAGTGGTGGCCCTCAAAATTAGAAAAGAGGATAACCTGTTTCAATAACAGAATTGTTTTCTGAGGGGCTCCTTACACATTTTGGCCTGTTTTGTTTTTGTTTTTTACAAAAACAAAACATAACAAAAAAACAAGTTAGCAGGGTTAGAATGGGTAGTGAGTGATCCACTTTGGCCACAGTCCTCACCAACACCACTAAGCAGAGCTGTGGTTTAAGATAATGACTAGAGCTGAAAGGTACCTTAGATGCCCACATGCAGAAGAGACCAGTAGCCTTCCAAATTGAGAATTTTAGTGAGGAGCATTCCAGCACAAGCTACTTAATACCTGGTATGGACTGAATTTTTGTGTCGCCCTCAAAATTCCTATCTTGAAGCCACAGCTCTCAATGTGAAGGCATTAGAAGGTGGAGCCTTTGGAAGGTGATTAGGCTTAGATGAGATCGTGAGAGTGGAGCCCCCATGATGGGCTTAATGCCCTCATAAGAAAAGACCAGAGCTTCCTTTCCCTGCCCTGTGAGGACACAGCAAGAAGGTGGACATCTGCAAGTCAGGAATAGGGTTCTACATCAAGAAGTGAATCTCCTGGCACCTGGATCTCTGACTTCCCAGCTTCTAGAACTGTGAGAAATACATTTCTGTTGTTCAAGACATCCAGCCTATGGTATTTTGTTACAGCAGCCCAAGATAAGACAATACTTTACCATCTAACATCCTGTCCCATAACATAACAAATTATGGAAGTAGGGGTGTTCAGTCACTCGCTTTATAAAACATCTTTAACGGATGGGCATGATGGCTGATGCCTGTAATTCCAGCACCAAGGCGGGCAGATCACTTGAGGTCAGGAGTTCAAGACCAGCCTGGCCAACATGGTGAAATCCTGTCTCTAGTAAAAATACAAAAAATTAGGAGTGGCGGCAGGTGCCTGTAATCCCAGCTACTCAGGCAGGTGAGTCACGACAATCGCTGGAGCCTGGGAGGCGGAGGTTGCAGTGAGCTTACATCATGCCACTGTACTCCAGCCTGAGTGACAGAGCTAGATAGGCTCTGTCTCAAAAAAAAAAAAAATCTTTAACACGGCAGAGTGATGTGCTTGTAGATTAAAGAATTAACTATTAACTGCCTTACTGACTATACCTAAGGCTACCCATAATACTGATATCACTGATTAGTTTGAAATATTTGAAATATTTATTGTAATTCCAGTTGAGCCCGCATCAAATATTTTCTTTATGAAAATCTTTAATTGGCAAATTTTATAAACAAACTGTCAAAAAAGCAAATATAATAACCTTTTAGATAAATTAGTCAATAAGAAATGGTACCATAGTGATTGTTGTCAAGGCAAGTTCACTTAGGAAGCAAGGAGAAATCTCTTGTGGGCAATATCTGTTTAACAATCAAATTTTCCTTTTTTAACTGTTATTGGCCAAATTTTGCACCACATAAAATGAAAAGCCAGTTGGAGAAAACATGGCTGGCATATTCACTTTTGTCAGTTTTTCAAAAATATTTTTAACATAAATTTCAAATTTGAGCAGACCAAAAAGATTCAAAGTTCTTAAATTTTTAAATTGTCTTATATAAATTTGTCCAGGATTTTCTGATCATTAGCTGTTGTTCTAATTAAATTTATTTTCTTTCTTTCTATTTTAACTAATAAGCACCAGCACAGCTTCAGGGCAGAAAACAAAAACAGTTATTTACATGAGAATAGATGTTGTATAATTTTCTATTTTGTATATAATATCTCACTTATTCCTCACAATAACTCTGTTCAAATGGTCTCATATTTATCAGCATTACACATCAGGTAATGAGATTTTAAATGCTGGAGAACTTGGTAAAGTCATGCTGAGCTATGACTCTATCCCAAATCTTCTGATTCTGATTATCAGGCTCTAGAACCCACCCTTAGCCACCAAGATGTCCAGAAGTGGGAGATGAGAAAAGGCATCTGAGAGGTCCCGGGATAATAATAATCCAGGGTGAGATATTGGGGGGATCTGAACCCCTAAGAGGCTCCCAGGCACCTCCCATCACCAGGTGTACTACTAGCTCCAGTTTTGCAAAGATTCCTGTTTGTAAGTCCTAAAACACAGGGGAAACTATAGGGAATCCTTATTCCTTATTAACTCTAAAGTCTGTTGCCTGGAAAACCCAGGCTACTGACCTCACAGCAAATCTTTACCAGGCTTCCAGCAAATGAAATCTCTTCTATAAAAAACAGTCAAAAAAATCCCTAGTTACATTCACTTTTGTTGTTATTTTACATGTGACATCTACAGAAACACTCTGCTCTCCACACAAGAATTAAAATGTGCTACTCCTCTCTCAATATGGTACCAAGGACACAATCCTGAAGAAAAGCAAAAAGCCCCAAAATATAGGTTTAATGATGATCTGGAGCTGAAAATAAGAGCAAATCTTGGCTGTAATTATGGGCCACACACCTAACAAAATTGAATCTCACTGAGCTACACAGAGAGCCATACCTTTATATATAAAGTTTGAAAGAGGAAGATAGGACATAAAAACTACAGATCTGGAAAAGGCTTAGATGATAAAATAGGCAAAAAATTTATTAATAACTGAATATTAGCACCAAAAGAGTTAGTGTGCATTTAGATTAATTTTTTAAACGCAGAGTCCAGAATCAGGTAAGTTAGAGTTCCAATTTATTTATTCCATGTTAAGAGTACTGCACTCATTGTCAGATTTATCCTGAAAACTGGACCTCGTCAGCAACAGAGCACACTAAGAATAGAAACCAAGGTAATACATGAGGAGGGGTCTGTTAAATCCATTATAAGCTGCCTCGAAACAATACATTTCCTCAGTAGTTAGCAGTACTGGCTCAACCACATGCCATGAAAGGCCCACAGTAGAAGAGATTCAGGAACTGGAAAGGAGGATGCATTAATCAGTGGTGCTGAGATGACTCGGATACATCAGAATCACCTAGAATAATTACTGAAGGTGCGAATTACCAGGTCCCACCTCATGTCTAATGAATCAGAAATTCCAAGTTCTAACTACAACGCATATTTATTTTTTTTAAGTATGCCAGGTGGTTCTGAAATTCTATGATTCAGTAAAAAGTTCATTTAAAAATACCACGTTAATTAAAACTGCAACACCCTCTTCTAATTAGTAAAGTAATATATCAATTGATTCTTTTTCCATTTTGTCAGCATATTAGAAGAATAGTTAAACTAAACAGAAAGGAAACAATTTTTTCTTGTACTGGAAAATTACGAATACAGGTTTGCTTGCACCTAGTATAGATATAACACAACACAAATATATTAATATATAATTCATTCTAATCGCTTCCAGTGACTGAAATAAACCACACTTGACACATTTGAAAAAGCTTAAAAAAAAAAAAAAACCTAAAATCTATAAGTTAATTTCTATTACACTAATTTTAAAAACTTACTAGTGGTAATTAAAAGGTATTAGTAATTCCTCCAGTTATTTATTACATTCTGATTGAATGCCAATCAAGCACTCACTGAGTACTGCAGTGCCAATAATAAACAGAAGGAAGAGAGGTGGATCCTGCCTCATGGGGCTTTTAGTCTAAGATAGATAAATTGATAGCAGAGTGGTTACAAGAATACCTAATTGTAAAAATTCAACTTAAGTAAAATACAAACAACGCTATACTCAATAAAGGAGACTTTAAAAACAGAGGAAAATATCCATTTTCTTATTTGTATTGACGTAGAAGCAAATGGCTTTTAAGGACAGTTGGATGCTAAATTTACTGAAGCATCAAGTATACTGTGGTAGCATAAGCAATATCCTCTTTCAGGAAATACACATTAAAGTATTTAGGAGTAAAGGGATATTACGATGCATGTAACTTATCCTCAAACGGTTAAAAAAAACTGTGTGTGTGTGGGCAGGTGGGGAGAGAAAGAGAAAGGGGGAGAGAGAGAGAAGAATGTACAGAATGAGACAGAGGAGGAGAAAAAAACAACACAACAAATGGGATAAAACGTTAACAATAAATCAATCTGGATAAAGTTACATATAGTTTTTTGTGATATTTTTATTTTGGGGACTTTTCTATATGTGTGAACTTATTTCAAAATAAATTTTTTTTTTAAGTAGGAGAATGCAGATAAATGGGAAAAAAAGATTGTTGATCATTCTTGAACAGGGGTTGTGGGTAGATGGGAGTTCATTCTACCATTCTCTCTACTCTGTATATCTTTAGGGTTTTGTTTTGTTTTTGTGTTTTTTTGTTTTTGAGACAGAGTCTCTGTCACTCAGGCTGGAGTGCGGTGGCGTGATCACAGCTCACTGCAGCCTCGACCTTCCAGACTCAAGCAAACTTCCCACTTCAGACTCCTAAGTAGCTGGGTCTACAGGTGCGCACCACCACGTCCAGCTAATTTTTGTGTTTTTTATAGAGGTGGTGTCTCACTATGTTGCCCAGGCTGTTCTCAAACTCCTGAGCTCAAGCGATCCACACACCTCAGCCTCTCAAAGCACTGGGATTACGGGCATGAGCCACCGCACCTGGCATCTACTCTATACAACCTTGAAATTTTCTGTAATAAAATGTTAGAAAAGAAAAATAAAGAATAAATGAAATCAGGTATGTAAAGTAGCTACCACAGTGCCTGGCAAACAGAAGGCATTCAGCAAATGACAGACATCATTATTACAACTGAGTTCACATCTATCTTGAGTATTAGCTTTTGGCATTTAATTGCACACCAGTATTCACTACAGTCCACAGATGTTGTGTGGCGCTCTGCTGGATACTGCAGGGGACACCCACACAACTCAAGGAGCTTACGCCCTCAGGACTTGGGTGATCACAATAACAAAAGGCAAAAACAGCAAAGGGTCGGGGTCTGATGAACTGAGCTTACTTAAGTTAACGAGCCAACATCATCTCTTTCCTATGTAATCTTAGACAAAATAACATATTAACCAGGAAAATCTCTTCATCCATCATTAAAAAATTAAAACCATCTATTTCAGATAGATGAGCATATTATGAGAATAAATGAGATGCTCAAAAAGTGGCACTGTAAACTCATATTATATAAACATTAGTTCTCATTTTATTGTATGTGGAGTCAACACAGGGAGAATGATGCATGTACATAAGTTACTACAAAGCAGAGTGGTATAGTGGTAAAGCGTTACAGGAAAAGATCGCATCTAGCCAGGAGAGCAAAGGAAGTCTTCATGGAGAAGGTGGAACTCAAGACGGTCTTCAATGGATGAATGGGCAGAAAATAAAGAGCCAGAGAGAGAAGCAAGGAGGACTCCAAGCTACTGTTCTATCCTAGTAAAGGCATGAAAAAAGAGAGCACCTGCACAGCAAAAGAAACTACCATCAGAGTGAACAGGCAACCTACAGAATGGGAGAAAATTTTTGCAATCTACCCATCTGACAAAGGGCTAATATCCACAATCTACAAAGAACTTAAACAAATTTACAAGAAAAAAATCAAACAACCCCATCAAAAAGTGGGCAAAGGATACGAACAGACACTTCTCAAAAGAAGACATTTATGCAGCCAACAGGCGCATGAAAAAATGCTTGTCATTACTGGTCATCAGAGAAATGCAAATCAAAACCACAATGAGATACCATCTCACACTAGTTAGAATGGCAATCGTTGAAAAGTCAGGAAACAACAGGTGCTGGAGAGGATGTGGAGAAATAGGAACACTTTTACACTGTTGGTGGGACTGTAAACTAGTTCAACCATTGTGGAACACAGTGTGGCGATTCCTCAGGGAGCTAGAACTAGAAACACCATTTGACCCAGCCATCCCGTTACTGGATATATACCCAAAGGATTATAAATCATGCTAGTATAAAGACATATGCACACATATGTTTATTGTGGCAACTATTCACAATAGCAAAGACTTGGAACTAACCCAAATGTCCATCAGTGATAGACTGGATTAAGAAAATGTGGTACATATACACCATGGAATATTATGCAGCCATAAAAAAGGATGAGTTCATGTCCTTTGTAGGGACATGGATGAAGCTGGAAACCATCATTCTGAGCAAACTATTGCAAGGACAGAAAACCAAACACCGCATGTTCTCACTCATAGGTGGGAGCTGAACAATGAGAAGACTTGGACACAGGGCGGGGAACATCACACACTGGGGCCTGTTGTGGGGTGGGGGGAGTGGGGAGGGATAGCGTTGGGAGAAATACCTAATGTAAATGACGAGTTAACAGGTGCAGCAAACCAACATGGCACATATATACATATGTAACAAACCTGCACGTTGTGCACCTGTACCCTAGAAAAAGTATAATTTAAAAAAAGAAGAAGAAAGCAAAAGGAGAGTATCAAGATGCAACAAAGTAACAGACTCTTTCACAGAGTCTCAGAAACAAACAAAAAGATAACCAAAAACACATCTGTAAAAGTAAATGAGAAGAAACTGCAGAAGGCCTTGCCTGACTCATAGGAGGGTCCAAGCAAGTGGTTCACTACTCATCCAGCCGCAGTTCCCGTACAAGGATTCTCCTCCTGCCCTGTCAGTGACAATAAATTTCACTCCGGAACGGTAAGGTTTTTTACAACAAGGCACTCTGTTTCAAAGGAAATAATGTAAGCAACACATACAATGCACACACTGCTATGAAAAGAAATGCTTGCTATATCCAGGAAAACTTCAATCCCAACAAAAATGAATATAATCCAAACGAGTTTATAATTTACATTTGGCTTTGGAATATAATTTTTTTCAGTGAGGAACTTCCAAATCATATTTTCTCAAGCCAATAGTAAAGTAAGGGAATCCTTTAACTACCAACCAAAAGATCATCAGAAGTGATCACACAACTTAAGTCAAATCCTGGCAACTTGATTGACTTTCCTGGAATGTGGATTAACTTAAAATTACATGACTGTGATCGTTTTTACATTTCATTTTGCCCACAGAACACAGCTGTGCTTTTTAGGAGAATGTCCTTTTGTTGTTTTTTTATAATCCTTTGAGTCACACATATCATGAAATAATGAATCCATAATTCCTCCATCTTGATTTATACCTTTACATGAATAGTTTTATAAAGATTTAGGAAGAAAGCTATGTAAAATGTCTTGTGACTATCTAGCACACTAAAAACCATAAATCTATTTTAATGCACTTAACTGAATATTAAATTTTAAAATGGTGAGGAAAAAAAGACCATAGAAAGATATGTAGTAATAATCTCAGAAATCACCATCTCAACCCACCTTCTAATTAGATAGACAAGGAAACTGAGAGCTAGGAAAATTAAGGGGCTTCCTTCCTGCTATCTAGTTAGGAAAAGATCTAAAGTTAAATTCATGTTTTTTGGCACCTGGCACACTAATGACACCACATACAATACTGGGTTCCCTTTGATATGACACATAACTGAAAGAAAACCCAAAAACTGTACACAAATCTATGTTTACTTTTTAAAAAAATTGCCAAGTATTGCCATTGTTTTGAACAAAGCACTTACAGGCTTATACTATCTCTGCCACACCAAAAAAACCTCTAACCATATTGGAATATTGGGAAATATTCAGCTTTTAAATACTTGTACCAGTTTAATGATTTTTAAAAAAGAAAACAGTAATAGATCAATTAAGCCTTTCCATGGGACACAAAAAGCCCCTGAAATAATGAGGAAACTGGATAGGAGTAACTCAAAGAACCTATGCAGGTGTGGCACTCTTGGCAGGCTGCTCAGCACCAAAGGCAGAAGTGATCACAAGTGTGACTCGATTCATAATATTAAAAGAAATCAAAGGAAGGCAAATCTAAGAAAGTCTGGTTCACTGATTTCTGTCAATTAACAGACCAAGTCTACTGCCTTTTGAAGAGGCCTCTGAATCCAAAGAAGCTCCCAACACTAGTAAGTTATCACAGTGCTACCTTTTCATATCAAACTGATGTCCAGCTGGAGTGTAGAGCATGCCACAGCCATAATGCAGCTGTGGAAATGTGTTCCATTTGACTCTGTCCTACGTGATTAAGGAGAGGACATGCTGCAGGTTTAGGAGGAGTAAGGAGCTCCCAGGCAGACCTCACAAGTACCAAAGTGTCACTCTAGGAAGTTTCATTTACATAACTTCACATGACCCAGGCCCTCCACCAGAACTACTCTCTTACTTCTAGTGTCTGTAGTCCGAAAACTGTGAAGTGAAGCAGAAATGAGGACTTACTGTAAGGTAGGGAAGAGCTTTCTTCACTTAAGAAATTTGCACCCAATCAAACAAAACTCAAGTTTGTGCCATTTCACAGCTTATTACAAAATTCTGCAAAATATTCAATTGTCACTGAATAAAGCACTTAGTGTAATAGGAAAACTGCACCTAATTAGTCACATGAAATCCTAACCAAAAAATACCCTAAAATAACCTAAAATAGATTTCCTCTTATAACACAAGTAGTGTTATAAGTTTTCAAATGCTTAATTTTATTTTTACTATACAGCTACAATTCATGCAATACGCATATTTATGTGTAAACATTCTTCCTGAAAAACGATGTTTTGTAGGTAATCTATTCATTATTTGCATACATTTTACATAAATCACTGCACAAAACAGAACGATTAATATTTTAATTACTTTGTTTTCACATTTAACCAGCTGCACAAATTCAATGTAACTATTAATGGCGGCAGCCAAGCAAACAGAATTTCTTATGCCTAAATAGATAAAATGTATGTGCACCAAAGAATTGAAAAAAATCTGATAAAACTTACTTGCTACTCCTGATGCAAGTCCATAAAGCAGTCCTCCCCCATCCGACTGCTGAGGGAAAACATGGGCTCCTGGAGGAGGTGGCTTTTCTTGTCTGATAAAGTTATATAATAAGGTCTTCACAAGTTTGCTGGTATATGGAAGACTACACAAAAAGGAAAAAAAATCAAACTCATATTTATGGGAGTCATCTAATTCTGAATAACAATACAGAAATAATTCTGCCATTAACACTATCTGTTAATATAAAAGGGCTACTGGCACAACTCACAGAAATTGAGCACTGCACACAACAGTGAAGACCATGGGCTTTGAGAGCAATTTTGAGGCTTAATCCTTGCTTTTCCTCTTATCACATCATAAGATATTGATCAAATTACTTAAATCCTTTTTTTCTGCAGCAGGGAGAGACAAGGTCTCACTATGTTGCCCAGGCTGGTCTCAAACTCCTAAACTCAAGCGATCCTCCCGCCTCGGCCTCCCAAAGTGCTGAGATTTCAGGCGTGAGCCACCGTGCCCAGCCCACTTGAACTCTTGAACTTCAGTTACTTTATCTATATTCTGTATAACACTGTGAGCTATTATAAATTTAGTGCATAACACATTATCTGGCAATTGAAGGGAAGTAGTAATAAAGAATCAGTAGAAAAAAGTAAGAATTTAAAAATAACAATAGGACTATACTTTTTAAGTACAAACTTATTCAATTATTCAATTGGTATTAAACTAATTCCTGCAATCTAGAGTAAACTTTTTAACAGATTCTTTAACATACTATTGAGCTTTTTAAATACGGTTTCCAAGATGAACCACAAAAATAAGTAAAGAACATATTACGGTTTAAATATTTAGCACCACAATGATACTATAAAAACCTTACTTAGAAAATAAGAACACTAACACCCTCTATGTCTATTTTTAAAAAGCAACGTGAATACTCTGGCACTATAAGGAATGAAGTTCACAATCTTGTTTTAGCAAAGATGCACACAGTCCCACGATGCCAGCACTACTTCAAACCATGGTCATTCTGAGTGTCATTCTGAGTGTCTCTGTCAGAGAGGGTTCCAATGCAAACCTCTGACTCCAAAGCCCAGGTCCTTTCCCTCAGTGATTTTCAAATATGTTCAAAGAACATACATGCCACAGGAATAATCAGGGTAGCAAAAAGAATATGAAGAAGACAAAGCTCCCCACTACCTGAGAACTTTCCTCAAAGGTACTTTATTTGGATGTGTTTTACATTTTTAAAGTTTTGTGAAGATTATGTTAATACAAGGTCAGGTATGTGCATGTGTGTTGGTTATTTGCATCCACACCCTCTAGGAGATCGTAAGCTTCTGCTCAAGAGCATAGCCCCACAGTCTAACATGCGTGACACATGGTTAGCACACAGCAAATATTTGCAGGCTCAAAGAAGTAGGAATAGTCAGCAAAGAGATTGTTGGAGAAGTCCAAAGAGAGTGAGGGGGCATAGATCACAGTTGTTTCAAAGGGACTGCTGAGAAGAGGAAGATGCAAAAATAATCTGAATAACAAATATGACTTGACTGCTTAAACATAGAGAGAACGAAGGAGACAGAAGAAAAAGATGATTTCAAAGTTTCAATTCTACGAAGCAACCACTGGAGAAGGTAATGAAGCTAGGGGACAGGAAGAACAGGGAGGATGGGTATATGGCACAGGAAAGCCGAATGTGGTTCCCTATGCACTGGGTTTAAAGAGACAATAGAACGAATAGAGGAAACACCTGGTTGGAGATATGGGACGATACTCAGGTAAGAGGACAAGACTGGAAAAACAGATTTATACAATGAAAAAACTAGACATACTTAAAGTAGAAACATACCATGGACCTCGCATCAAATACTTGTGGCTGATGCTCTGTCGCAAAACTTCTTTGTGGAAGAGTTGGCAGGAAAGGAAAACGACCATTGTTGATACAGCTTCTACTGATATTTCATATGTAATATCTCTGAAATGGAAGAAAAACAGAGTAATAATCACTTTGGAAGATTAAGACACTATTCTTTTCTAAATGAACTGTACCTTTAAAAACTCAAATCTAAATATTCAGTATTTTCAGGTTACTGAAAAATATTAATACGTTTAATATAAAAATTAAGTCAAGCAAAAATATTAAACTCCTTCCCTGTCGTTAGCTGGTGTATTTGGGTTAGTTATCCCTTTATTTCCCTATTTTCCAGTTCCCATCTCCTATTAAATGACAAGTCTATTTGTGTATAATGGAAATAGTTACCAGCAGTGTTCTGTTTTGAAGATCCACTCTAGACCTCTACGTTCATTTCTGTTTAGTGATAATACAGAGACAAATACTCAGATTGCAAAGCTGAAGAGAGGGTAGGGCGTAGGGAAGAAAACAATGCCTTTTCATGTTGACGATCACTTTACAGTCAGAACAACAACATACCCTAGATCTTGTGTCTCTAGTGCCTACCTTTCTCAAGGTCAACTTTGCATGTTCAGCAAAATATTAACAGTAAACAAGTTATTCCTGTTTTATTAAGCATATTTTGATTATGAAGGGTTACTCTGTCCTCTCAAGATCATAAATCCCTTTGAGAAACAAGTCTTAGATCAAATAAAAAGATTCGGCTGAACAGAAAGCACACAGAGGAATAAAGGCATCCAGAAATTTCCAGTTACTGCAAAAGTTTAAACAGGATTATAATGGAGAACATGTTAAGACCAAGGAAGTAGAAACCTCAACAACACAGCAAAAAGAGCAATAGCACCAAAAGAATACTAAAATATTTTTATAAAAATGAAATAATTATGAAAAACAAAGAAAAATACTTAACACCTACTTAAATGAAAGCTCATTAAACAAATTAATGATGACTTGATTCTAGAACTGGAAAAATTTAAATTCTACCAGATATCTTAAGGAGTTATTATTGATAGAAATATGTTTAAAACGCCAGGCTCGGTGGCTCACGCCTGTAATCCCAGCACTTTGGGAGGCCAAAGAGGGTGGATCACCTGAGGTCAGGAGTTTGAAACCAGTCTGGCCAACATGGTGAAACCCCATCTCTACTAAAAATACAAAAAATTAGCCGGGCATGGTGGCGGGCACCTGTAATGCCAGCTACTCGGGAGGCTGAGGCAGGAGAATGGCTTGAACCTGGGAGGCCGAAGTTGCAGTGAGCCGAGATTGTGCCATTGCACTCCAGCCTTGGCGATAAGAGCGAAACTCCGTCTCAAAAACACAAAATAAAGAAAGAAAAAAATGTATTTAAAAATGACACATAGGAAAAAGAAAAACACAACAGACCCGTGCAATTAGCCTTATTACATGTTGAATAAAGCTCAGCTCTACTCAGAAATCTGACTTTTAAAGTATTGTAGAACAATCTCTTTCCTGAAATTTCCATAATCACTGTTGTAAAAATTAACCTGTAAAAAGCAATTCTTGGGCATGGTGGTGCATACCTGTAATCCCAGCTACTCAGGAGGCTGAGGCAGTAGAATCGCTTGAACCCAGAAGGTGGAGGTTGCAGTGAGCCGAGATTATACCACTGCACTCCAGCCTGGGCAACAGAGTGAGACTGTCTCAAAAAATAAAAATTAAAAATTAAAAAAATAAAATAAAGCAATTCTTGTATTTGTTCTTCTTTCATGAATTGAATGAAAGACAAACTTGATGTTTCATGTCATGTTATGATTTACTAATGATGATTTGATTTGGGTGCTCAGAACTCCCAAAAATTTTGTATCACAATAATCATTCATTCATAACATAGCCCACGCCTGTCTGGAATCCATACTCAATAGTCACCTGGCTAGGCTTTTCACTTGGGTCAGAGTTTAAAGCCAAATCCTGATGTAACAAATACTTGGCTGTGAGTTAGAGCCTATTTAGATAGGCAGATGGATGACTACGTCCAATACATTTGCAAACGTATTCTGTCTTTTTTTTTCTTTCTTTTTGGAAACAGGGCCTGTGTCTGTCACCTAGGCTGACACCTAGTGGCACGATCTTGGCTCACTGCAACTTCCACCTCCCAGGCTCAAGTGATCCTCCTGCCTTAGCCTCTCGAGTAGCTGGGACTACAGGCAGACACCACCATGCCCAGCTAATTTTTGTCTTTTTTATAGAGAGGGCATTTTATCATGTTGCCCAGGCTGATCTGGAACTCCTGTGCTCAGGTGATCTGCCTGCCTGGGGCCCCCCAAAGTGCTGAGATTACAGGCATGAGCCATCGTGCCAGACTGCAAATGTATTTTGTCATTGCATCAATAATAAAGAATCAGCTGTGGTGGTTTACAATTTAACATCTTACTGTATGCCTCAGATCTAGAAACAAATTGTTTTACTAAATTGTTTTAGTTTTGTTTAAACTAAAATCTATGACTACTAATAATTACTAGATCTAATAACCTTAGGGAAAGAATATGTATTTAGAAAAAAGTGTTGTTCTCCTTCAAAATTAACTGGGCCAAACACAATCAGAAGTGAGAGAACAAAAAAAGTGTTAACCTTGGATCATCCTCTCTTACCACGGAATTCTATAAATGTAGAAGAATGAAGAGTAGAGGGTTTGATGCTGGGAGGTAAGGAAAGCTTCCAGCACATAAGAATACTGAAGCAACATGACAATAAGAGTCACTCACTCCAAGCTAAAAACCCATTTCCCCAAATTCCTAAATAGAACCATGTGTGTCTTCCGTAGGCCCAGAAAAATAAATAATATCAAATTGCTTATCACACAGTATTTTTGCTCATATGTTGTTCAACAAATATTGATTAAAAATTTATTCTTACTATGTCTAGACAGGCATTATGCTACATATTGGGGACATATCCATCAACAAATAGACAAGGCTCCTGCATTTATGAAGCCTACAGTTTAGTGGAAAAAAGAAAAATCAAATAATAATCACTCCAAAAAGGACTATAAAGGAAAAGAACAATAACGAGAGGATTGCAGGACACTCGGATATTAACTATGGGATCAAAAGAAAGCGTCTCTTAAAAAGTGGCATTTAAAACCTGAAGTATGAGTGGCAATTACTTACAAATCTTTCTTACTAGAATATATGAGACTCTAGCTAGAGAACCTTTCATTTATGCTGTTGTTTATATTCTCAACTCTAGTATATAATGGGTACTCAATGGATAAGTAAATGGAAAGATGGAGGGATCTTTAGTTGACTGGAAACTTATCGAATACCGTCCTTAATAGATCCATCAGCATAGCCTACAAGGCATATATAACTTAGAATAGCAAAGAGGAAGAAGAATGCTGAGGTCAGGTAATATGTTTTCATAAGCACAAATGGAATATTCATTGCAACAAAAATGTAAAGGGAATTTCATGAAAGAAGGATCCAGAATGTTATTGACTGGCTTACAGCTATCCTCTGTTGATTTTGCCTGACCAACATCCACCTACTGTTCTTCTGGCAAAAGCAGCCCTTTTGTCCTGCTGAGAACCTCCCTCCCCTCCATACATGTGGATTGGATGGGGCACGACTCTGCCTCCTGGTGATCCACGTTTGACCAATAAATATGGTCCTTGTCAAAATCCTTCCCAGCACTTTTGGAACTATCAGAAAAGAGGCACTCTCTCCTGAGATTGTGAGTGCTAAAAACCAAGTATGGATAGAGCTGCTACTGGTTTTCTCTGTTGATGGATCCTGCCTGAGAACGTAGCCAATCACAGCAGTGACAAGAGATTGAGGACATCACAGCAGTGACAAGAGATTGAGGGGGAAGGAGCAAAAAGGAGAGAAGAAAGAGAGGGGTCCTAGTGAAGAGTCAGCGGAATAATCAAACACAGAAAAAGAAATTACTATGAAATCCGGCAAATCCCATGAAAGAATATGCTATCTGTATTAGGAACACAGAGATAACAGCAACCAATTCTGCCTGGGGCAGAAGGGAAATGCTTCACAAAGATGATGATATTTGAGCAGAGGAAGAACAAAAAGAAGGGGAAGGGCATTAAAGTGAAGAAACCATACAAAGGCAGCCACAAAAAGGTCTGGTAGTTTTGAAGGAAAATAAGAAATTCAATATTGATCAAACAGATTAAAAGAAGGTGGGAGAAAGGGGTGGGAGCAAAGGGACTCGAACTGGGAGTTGAGAAATTAATAAAATGGAAAACGTATGTATATATTGGAGAAGTGAGATTAAAACAGTTATTAAAAAATCAAGAAACTATTCAAATAAATTTAAAAATCCAACCAGGCCAGATACAAGATAAACTTTGAAAGATAAATAAATAGCATTTCTCCTTAGCAGCACTAACCAACAATAGTAGGTTATCAAAAACAAAACAGCATTTTGCAAGACTGCCAGAATAACTAAAATGTTTGGAATAAAATGTTTTGGTCCTTCATAGGACATCTATGAAGAAAAACATTTAAAAAGGACACAGTGGATGATCTGAACAGAATGACAATACTATGAAGATAATAATTCTACCCAGATTAATACAGAAAGTCAACGAATCACAACCAAAATTCTCACTGGACTTTTTTGAGGAACTGCATAAATTGACTCACTTTTATGAAATAATAAACAAATAGCCAAGTCAACCTTGACAATAAAGAATGAAGAGGGGTACTTTCCCTACTGGATATCAAGCCACTCTACACAGCTGTAGTAAGAAAAACAGTATGGTATTTGTACAAAAAGTAAACCAAAGGACCCCAATTGATAATTCAAAGACAGACCTGTGTATATATGGAAATAATATACAATAAAGATTACTCCACAAATCAATGGAGAAAAACACATTGTACAGAAGATGGTAATGGGAAACACCTCTTTTATTTCATAATGACAGATCCCTACACTTTACAACATACTCAAGACCTACTACAGAAGACTTAATGACTTAGATGTGAATAAAACTAAAGTTGACAGAAGGAAGTGTACAATAAGTTTGTAACATAAGCACAAGAAAGGACTTATTAAATAAAAGCCTAAGAACACAAACCACAAAAGCAAAAATTACACATTAAATTACATCAGAATTAAAGATTACTGCTCAGCAAATGAATCCCTGGACAAAGTTAACAGGCAGATAATAGACTGAAAGAAGAACACGAAACTAATATCAAGACTATTACAAATAACTCCTGCAAACAACCAATAAAAAGGCAGGAACTCTGCTAGAAAAAAAAACCCAAAAGATATAAACAGGCAATCTGAAACAAGGTGATATGTCCCTATGCCCTAGAGAATGTATTATGTGTTGCCAGGCATGTGGTGATATAAAAACCCTCATGCTCTGCTGATGGGAATACTGACCAGCATAGTCAGTTTTAGAGAACCTATGTCCATTCACACAGACACACAGACACACACGTGTGCATGCGCATGTGCCAAAGAAAAATCCACAGAGATATGTCTGAGGAATATAGCAGGCATCCTCTAAAATGACCCCAATCACGTCTGCTTCCTGCTATTCATGCCCTTGTGTAATCCCCTCCCGTCACAGAATACAACAAAAGTGAGAGTTATGTCACTTTGGAGAGATCAGCTTACAAAATAACTACGATGTGTGTTGAGTAGTCCCTCTTGCTCTTCCGTTTGCTGGCCAGTTGCCTTGCTGTAGGCTAACATACTGAGAGGTCTACGTGGCAAAGAACTAACGGAGGCCTCCAATCAACAGCCAGTGAGGAACTGAGGTCCTCAGTCCAACCCTTGAGGAGCTGAATCTTGCCAATAGCCAGATGAGAGACCTAGGAAGCAAGGCGTCCCCCAGCTGAGGCTTCAAAACATCCATTATTTGTGGGCATGCAAAGTTGGAGGCAATCCGGGTATAACCGAAGAATTAAATAAGTAAAATGAGGCGGAGCCACACATGGAGCAGAAGCAGGTTTTTTTTTTTTTTCTTTTTGAGACAGAGTCTCGCTCTTGTTGTCCAGGCAGGAGTGCAGTGGCGCCATCTTGGCTCACTGCAAGCTCCGCCTCCCGGATTCACGCCGTTCTCCTGCCTCAGCCTCTCAAGTAGCTGGGAATTACAGGCGCCCGCCACCACGCCCAGCTAATTTTTTTGTATTTTTAGTAGAGACGGGGTTTCACTGTGTTAGCCAGGATAGTCTCAATCTCCTGATCTCGTGATCCGCCCGCCTCGGCCTCCCAAAGTGCTGGGATTACAGGCATGAGACACCACACCCGGCTCACATGGAGTAGTTTTAAAAGCCACAGACTAGATGTTCACTTTGCATCACAAGTAACTCTTAAAAACAGTTTTGAGAGGAAAAAAGTAAAAAAACAGAATGAGTTCTATAACACGATTCTATTTACATACATTAAAAATACATGTACACATACGAATAACATTTTGTACTTGAACATATATATGTAGAAGTAAACATATTAAAGACATTAGAATGGCTATCTATGGGAAAGAAAAGGAAATAGGGAATGGAGATAAAAGAGAATAAATGAATGGATGAACATTAAATGGAGGAAAGGACAGGCCTTACAGGAGCTGATGATGATAGTGCTAAAGAATGTGACAAACTGACAAATTCAACCCTATGTCTGATGAGTCTAAAACCAGGGCTTGTGGGATGAAAGGACGCATAAGAGGATGGGGAACATACTGATGTGAGAAAATGTTTAAACTAATCCAGGAAACAAAAGATGTGTGCAATAAGTCATTTGGGGGGGACATAATGAGGACATCCACTAAAACAGTGACAACATGAATGAAAAAGCAATCAGATTTGAATAACATTTAACAAAATAAAACTACTACCACTCAGTGACAGATCAGACACTTAAAACGGGCAAGACAAACAGATTAATCAAGAAAGACTAAGCTTTCTAAACGTAGCACCCAGAGATGGTGATGCCATTAACTAAATCAAGAACACAGGAAATGGAAAATTGCCATATATATAGTCAACACTCATTATTCACAGATTCTGTATTTGTAAAATCACCTATTCACTAAAATTTATTTGTAACCCCCAAATCAGTATTGCAGCACTTCTGCTAACTGAACTAATCTACATTAATTTTCTAACTTGCACCAAAGAAATCCTAGACCAAACTTCATGACAAAAAAATAGAAAGTAAAAAATTCCAAATGAATTCACAGATAAATTATACTATGACAAAGATGTTAAAGGCTGGATGTGGTGGCTCACTCCTGTAATCCCAGCACTTTGGGAGGCTGAGGCAGGTGGATCACAAGGTCAGGAGATCAAGACCATCCTGGCTAACACGGTGAAACCCTGGGAAACTACTAAAAATATAAAAAATTAGCCGGGCACGGTGGCGGGCGCCTGTAGTCCCAGCTACTCAGGAAGCTGAGGCAGGGGAATCGCTTGGACCTGGGAGGTGGAGGTTGCAGTGAGCCGAGATCACACCACTGCACTGCAGCCTGGGCTACAGAGTGAGACTCCATCTCAAAAAAAAAAAAATGATGATAAAATGATAAAATAAAAAGCAAGGTCTGTATTTCCCTTGTGTCACTGAGGGTGGATGTGGATGGGGTATTCATGAAAGAAGAGTGGCCACGAGTTGATAGTTATTGAAGCTGAGTGACAAGCACATGGAGTTTCATTATTCTCTCTATATTTATATGCTTGAAATTTTCCATAAATTCAAAAATATAATTTAAAAAATTGACTATTTATGAAGTGACTGTAGACCATGAGTTTGGGGAAGTCAGGAGCCTCTCTTATTCCTAGCTCCTCCCACAGTTCCCAGAAAATAGTAGGTATTTAACAAATATTAGAATGAATGAACCATTGAAAATTCTGTACTTAAATCTAATTTGCTAAAGGTGTCTCCTTTGAGAAGCTGAATATGTTCTATTAGCACTATATTAGTTTTACATTGCTGCCATTATCAAATCATCACAAATGTAGCAGCTTTAAACAGCACAATTTGTTATCATACAGTCCTGGGAGTCAGAAGTCCAGTACAGGTCTCATGAGCCTAAAATCCAGGTGTCGGCAAGCTGCATTCCATTCTGGAGGCTCTAAAGAAGAATTCATTTCCTGTTCATTTGGGTTTTTGGCAGGACTCATTTCCTCGTGGTTGTAGGACCCAGGTCCCTGTTTTCTTGCTGGGTGTAAACTGAGGGCACTTCTTGGCTTCTAGGGGTCACCATATCCCTTGGCCCATGGATCTCTTGTTCCATCTTCAAAGGAAGCAAGGGCTTTGAGTGACTCCTTATATCACATCTCTCTGACCCACTCTGCTTTGCTCATTTAAGGACTCATGTGATTAGACTGGGCCCGACAGGATAATGAATGAGTCTCTCCATTAAAAGGTCTTTAACTTTAAACACATCTACAACATCATTTTTGACATATAAGTTATGTTACTCACAGGTTCCAGGGATTAGAGCATGTACATCTTTGGGTTTGGAATGGCATTAGTCTGCCTACCACTAGCACCCAGTAAGAATCAGATGATGTGCTAACTTTAGTAAGAACCAAAAATTTGCCTACCAGCCAGCATAAAAATATTACTCATTGTTATACTATCTGCCAGATTAGGTGGGGAGGTGAGGATAATAAAAATACAGTCATGGGTCCCATAACAATATGTCAGTCAACAATGGACCACATATATGATAATGCTTCCATATTATGCCATATTTTAATGTACCCTTTCTATGTTTAGATATGTGTAGATACATACTTACAGTGTGTTACAACTGCCTACAGTATTTAGTGCAGTAACATGCTATACAGGTTTGTAGCCTAGGAGCAACAGGTTATACTATTCAGGGTAGGTGTGTAGCAGGCTATAACATCTAGGTTTATGTCAGTACACTCTATGATGTTTGCACAATGATGAAATCGCCCAACAATGTATTTCTCACAATATCCCCATCGTTAAGCAATGCATAACTGCATACACAATGAAGCACAGCTTCAAATGGTAGCAAAGGTATAAATATTAAAAATAGCGAGAACAGAATGATTTTGTGGGGAGAAGGGGGGCAAAGATGTCAAGAACCTAATTTCCAATTTTTGTTGTCTGAGGATAGTTCTTATAACCACAAAGCAAGGGAAAATTTAAATACACAGGGCAAAAATATTCAGACAAGGATAATGACCATCCCACAGCTGCCCACCCCACTAAGAATAAAATTTGGAGTCCTTAACTCAGCCTCTAAGACCCTCTATGACTTCTGCATCCATACTAACTTATCTTCTACCACATACCCTCCCCATCCTTGCTCATTCTGCTCAGCTCTACTGGCCTGCTTAGTGTCCTTGGATATACCAAGCATGTGCCTGCCTCAAGGCCTTGAAGCTGCTGTTCCCTCTGTTAGAATGCTCTCCCATCAAACAGCAACAGGAGTCTGTCTCTGACTTTATTATAAGGTCCACTTCATAAGAAGCCCTCCCTTATGATCTTGGCTAAAATACCACTACATTACTATTTCTTTCATTGCCCTTATCGCATCCTAACATTACATATTAATGTGTTTATTGTCTGTCCTATCCCACTCGCAACTAGAATTTATATCTTACTCCGTATTGTATCCCTAGCACCTAAAACAAGGACTGACAACCAGTGAATACTCACATATTTTTGAATAGTCTCTTCAACTATGCTCACAGGCACAGTGAGAAATTAATACTATTTTACCAAAACCAAGAAAAATACATCCATTCGTGTACAAATTTTAAATGACGAAAAATATCTGAAACTCCCAGCTTCTAAACACTTTTTTATGATTTAGCACTCTGCAGAAAAATTTATGCCTGGGCATGCTGGCTCATGCCTGTAATCTCAGCACTTTAGGAGACTGAGGCAGGAGGATCACTTGAGGCCAGGAGTTCAGGACAGGCTTGGGCAACATAGCAAGACCCCACCTCTACGCCACATTAAAAAAAAAAAAATCACTAGACTCCTGGATCCACAGTAACAGAACTAGTAGTAACAACAAAAATAATTACTCAACATTCATTTGAAGCAAGACTTATTCAAAGTAGCCCATGCCTTCATTTAATCCATTTTCTGTAATAAATGGTATTGAAGATGACTGATGTTTTTAAAAAGTCAGTTTAAAAATAAGGAACCCAAATTTGGGTTCTACGTATCTGGGGAAAAAAATGACGTAAACAGAAAAACTCTGGAACAGCCATTTAAGAAATACACTTTAAAGACACACGTGGGCAAAATGCAACTATCCATCAACTACTGCTTCCTCGTTACCACGTTCCCTCACATCTCCTAAGTCTCTGTGATGGCTTCAACTTCCCCTTCTGCCTCCAAACTGCTTGGCTAACTCATATTCATAACTCAAGACTCTGGACTTTGTTATTCTTGATTATTTACAAAATAGCCTGTAACTACAAGCCAAAGATCAAGAGATGTCACATGTCAACACACCACATAATACGAATAAAAATACAAGATTTAGAGAAAACAAGAATTAATGCCTTAAAAAAAATCTCCTTTTGATCTGATGATGATTGAGTCTGCAGTTATCTCTCCCGTGAGAAATCTAACAGGAAGAAGAATAGACATTTCTTATTTTTAAATCATTGTTATATAAGTTAGTAATAGGACTTCATCAGTAACATTCTAAAAGGACATTAATACATATAGTAGGACAACTGTATAACCTTGTGGGAAAAAAAGAAAACCTGAATCCATACCACAGACCTATACAAAAATAAATCCCAAATATATCAAAGGTTTAAATCTAAAAAGAAATGGAAGAATTCCTTTATAACATGCTTTAGTGAAGGTCTTTCCAATCATTCATTGGGTATCTACTATAAGAAAAGCTTCACAGAGCTTAAATCTAGAGGGGCAGATAAATAAATACATTATACATTAAATTAAAAGATAAGTGCTATGAAAAAAGTAAGGTATAAAGGTAGGACGAAGAGTGCCACGTTAGGGTAGAAGGGTAAGTAACAGGCTAAGCTGCTGTGACAAAGAGGTCTAAAGTTCAAGTATTTAAAACAGGATCAAAGTTAATTTCTCTGCCATATCATAATCCAGAAAATAATCCAGATCAGGTAGGCTCTACTTGATAAGAATACGCAAGGCCCATGCTGGGAAGGAAGCTCTAGTACCCTTTGCATGTGCTTCAAAGTTTGTGCCAGTTGTCGTAATTTCCCACCAAAGAGAAGAGGAAAAAATGCACTCCAAGACAAGTCATTTCTTTTTTTTAAATGTAAAAGTAGCATATATCTCTTCTTCTGGTACATCCATACCTAGCTGCAGGGGATCCTGATAAATGGCATCTCTACCTGGACAGCCATTGTCCAGCTAAACTCTAAATAAAGAAGATAAATTTGGGGGACTACTGACAACCTATCACAGGTGTGTTACAATTTTAAATAAGAAGACCTCAACAAGGACTTGACATTTAAGCAAAGACTTGAAAGAAGCAAGGTGGCAAGGGAAGTGTCTTCCAAGTAGAGGGCCCAGCACATGCAGTCACTAAGGTAGGAATACACCTAGTACCTTTAAGGAACAACAGAGGCCAGTAGGGCTAGAATACAATGTGCAAGAAGAAGAGTAGTAAGAGATGAGGTTTAAAAAGGTAAAACTGAGTCAGCTTATAGATCCTTAAGCCTAAAAGCTATAAAAGATGGATAAATTTAAATTATTCAAAATTGTTTCATTAAAAGTCACCATGACAAAAACAAAAATATCCTATAAGCAAGTAAGTCAACAGGCAAACTGAAAAAAATATTTAAATTCTAACACAGAAAGGGTTTTAGAAAGATATAATAGAGGCGGCAATACCAACTGAGCAAAGGATATGAGCAAAAACAAATTAACAATGTCCATCAATAAGGGCATGATTAAATATATTTTGATACTGATCTACAACAGAACATTATATAGCATTTGAAGAAGAGTGAGAAAGGCTGTGGAGAAACTGAAACCCTCTTTCATGGCTGGCAGGAAGGTAAAGTGGTGAAACTGCTGTGGAAAAGTTTGGCAGTTAACTCAAAAAGTTAAATACAGAGTTACCATATCATCCAGCAATTCCATTCCTAGATGCATACCCAGAAGAACTGAAAACGTTTCTACACAAAATCTTGTACATTGATGCTCAAAGCAGCATTACTCATAATGGCCAAAAAGTAAAAATAAACCCAATGTATATCAACTGGTGAATAAGCAAAATGTGGTATATACAGACAAGGGGATACTTTTCAGCATAAAAAAGAATGAAATACTGGTACATATTATATAACATGAATGAACCCTGAACACATTATACGAAGTAAATGCCAGATACAAAAGCCACATATTGTATGATTTCACTTGCATAAAATATCCAGAATAGGGAAATGCATAGACAGAAGGCAGATGAGTGGTTACTAGGGGCAGAGGAGAGGGATAAATGAGGCGTGACTGCTAATGGGTGCACAGTTTCTCTTTGGATAATGAAAATGTTCTAGAATTCGATAGTGGTGTTGGTTTCACAACTTTGTGAACATACTGCAAACCACTGAACTGTATATTTTTAAAGGGTGAAAATTTTAGTATTTAAAATATATCTCAATAAAGTTGTTATTTAAAAAATAAAAATGAGAAAGTTCTATATAGTGTACAACAACTGTCAGGGTAGAATGTTAACTAGAAAAAGAACAAAGTTCAAAACAATATGTAGAATTTCCTACCTTTTTATGTGGAAGCAAGGTGAAATAAGAATCTATATTCATAACTGAATATACAGATGCTCTTTGACTAATAATGGAATTATGTCCCAATAAATCTACTGTAAGTTGAATGTATCAAAAGCCAAAAATGAATTTAAATACCCTAACCTATTATATTATAACTTAGCTTAGCTTACCTTACACATGCGTGAATACTTAAATAAGCCTACAGTTGGGCAAAGTCATCTAACACAAAGACTACTTTATAATAAAGTGTTGAATATTTCATGTAATTTATTGAACACTGTACTGAAAGTAAAAAATAAAATAGTTGTATAGGTACTTGAAGTACAGTTTCTACTGAATGCCTATCGCTTTCACACAATCATAAATTCAAAAAATCATAAGTCAAATTATCATTAAGTTGGAGGTCATCTCTATATTTGTGAAAAATTATAAGAAGGATAAGTAAGAAACTAAGAATAGCAGTTAACTATGGAGGCCAATGGAAGGACTAGGGAGATGGGAGACAAGGATGAGAGGGAGATTGTTCATGCATACTTTTATGTGTTGGATTTTTGAATAATATAAATGCATCATCTATATAAAAGTTAACTAAAAACAAGACTGCCATAAATATTAAAAACTGAACTTTTATTAATTAAAATATAACATATTGAAATAAAAGCAAAGAAAAAACGAAGTTACCCAAATCACAAACAGTATGCTGCAGGAGTCACCTATTCAAAATTAAGAAAGTTAGGGTCTGCTTCTAAGTATCTATTAACTCACTCTGTTAACTTCAATAAATAACTTCTCTGGGTCTCAGTTTTCTTATTTGTAAATAAGTACACTGTGCAAGAGGACCTCTAATGTCATTTCCTCCTGTAACTTTCTATAATGCTCTTAAAAAGGAATTCAAAAGCAATGTTACATTTCTGTGAAGACAAAATTAAAAATATATTAACTTGGCTATCTTAAGTGCCAAATAATCAGGAAAAAGAGCCAGAGAGGCCAATACTTGAAAGAAACCAAAATTCTACCATGCTGAGTGTGGTGGTTTTTAGAAGATGAAAAATGTTTTAAGCCAACAGATCTTTCTTGTTTTAATGTCAGAAGATTTTCATTTTACACAATCACCAAAACAAAGTCAACCTTAAAAAGCCAAAATACTGCTTTAGCTGCCATATTATCCCAAGAACTTTCCACCATCTGGTCTGGAATGTCCTAGAACAAACTACTGCTGGAGCAAGTTATTAATTTCATGTGAAGAAAAAGAGACAGGCGCCATGACCCTGCATTTCACTGCTAGGGCACAGTGGAACACTTGGATGAAGACAAAAGACTTCATGAAATGGGTGTTAGTGTTGGCTAAGGGCAGTCAACGAATACAGAGGAAAAAAAATCCTCCTTTTACTTACTATTGGATAAGAAACCTGATGGTACTGTAAATGGAACATAAGTTTAATAAAAACAACTGACAAGTTCAAAGGATTGAGACCAAAATTTAGAAATATCAATGCATGCCAACATGGGGATTCTAGGAGTCAAATATGGGGAAAGACTAAAAAATAATATGCTATAGTACAGATATTGTCAACAACGGTATGTTAGTATAATGGCTAGTTTTAAAATTAACAAATCAAA
The DNA here is from genome assembly GCF_009828535.3 of Hylobates moloch. Classification (NCBI taxonomy): domain Eukaryota; kingdom Metazoa; phylum Chordata; class Mammalia; order Primates; family Hylobatidae; genus Hylobates; species Hylobates moloch. Next base: position 30,212,266 of record NW_026652280.1, on the reverse strand, counting down.
GACATGGTAATACTCCTCATTTATAAAAGTCTTAACACTAGAAGAAAGAGTGCTTGGCATTTGGGATTCAAGAAATGTGGATTTTAATCTCAGAACTGCCACTCATTATCGTTATCAACCACATTACCTATCAACTTCATCATATATAAAAACTAAAGGGATGGATCACACAAATTAAAATATCCATTCCATTTTTTTATGATTTATAAAAAAAAAAAAATGGGCCAAGTGCAGTGGCTCACGCCTGTAATCCCAGCACTTTGGGAGGCCAAGGCGAGTGGATCATCTGAGGTCAAGAGATAGAGGCCATCCTGGCCAACATGGTGAAACCCCATCTCTACTAAAAATACAAAAATTAGCTGGGCATGGTGGTGCAAGCCTGTAATCCCAGTTACTCGAGAGGCTGAGGCAGGAGAATCACTCGAACCCGGGAGGTGGAGATTGCAGTAAGCCATGATCGCGCCACTGCACTCCAGCCTGGTAACAGAGTGAGACTCCTCACCAAAAAAAAAAAAAACACCAGATGCAGTGGCTCACACCTACAATCTCGGCACTTTCGGAGGCCGAAGTGGGCAGATGACTTGAGCACAGCAGTTCAAGACCAGGCTGGCCAAAATGGCGAAACCCCATCTCTACTAAAAATATAAAAACTAGCCAGGCATGGTGGTGGGCGCCTGTAATCCCAGCTACTGGTGAGGCTGAGGCACGAGAATCGCTTGAACCTGGGAGGCGGAGGTTGCAGTGAGCCAAGATGGTGACACTGCACTCCCACCTGGGTGACAGAGTGAGACTCTGTCTCAAAAAAAAAAAAAAAAAAGAAAAAAAAACATAAAACCATAAATATTAAAAACTGAACTTTTATTAATTTAAATACTGTACTGTATATGCAAAAAAATGCATCAAATATTTAAAATATAGCCACAAATTTTCTTGAAATAAACTAAAGTTCAACACAAAAGTTATTAAAAATATTCTTAAAAACAAAATTAAGATAGACTGACAGATTGAAAAGATGGACACATAATGATAAAGCAAATATTCCAAAATTGTAACAAGTATAGAATTTATGGTGGGTAAGTACATGTCCAAAGTGCAATTAGGCCAACTCAAAATGTTACATTCATAAAACATGGAATAATCAGAGAAAAAGAACTCTCTGGAACTAAAAATGATTGTAAAATTTCATCAAATGTTAGAAATGTCTTTTAAAAATATTAAGAGAATTCAACTTCACTTATAATGAGAAAATGCACATAAGAATCAATATAACTAGGCGCTGTGACTCACATCTGTCATCCCAAAACTTTGGGAGGCAAAGGCAGAAGGATTGCTTGAGGCCAGAAGTTTGAGACCAGCCTGGGTAACATAGCAAGACCTCATCTCTACTAAAAATTTAAAAAATTAGCTAGGCATGGTGGCACACACCTGTAGTCCCAGCTACTAGGGAAGTGGAGGAAGAAGGTTTGCTTGAGCCCAGGAATTTGAGCTTGCAGTGAGCTGTGATCGCACCACTGTACTCCAACCTGGGTGATAGAGCGAGACCCTGTCTCAAAAAAATTTAAAAAAGGATCACAGTATGACTTCAATTTTTAACCTACAAAAAATTTTATAATATACAATGTTTGCAAGGCTCTACTAAAGGCTTTTGGTGGGACTATAATTGGTATAATCTTTTTAGGGAATAAATTGTTACCAAATTTATCACATCTTTATCAAAACTTAAAATGTGCACAATTAATGCCAACTCTAAAATACATACGATGGCTATATGTGTATATATGAAGTGAATTTATGTACATGAATATTCATTGGAGTGTTGTTTATAAAAGAGTGGAAATGAACTAAATTTTCATAAGAGTGATTAAATTATGATATATTCAGACAATCCATACATAGCTATAAAAAAACAAAGTTGATCTATAGCGACTGATTGGGAAAAATCAAGTTAAAAGTGATGAAAGCAACTTACAGAATAGTCTGTGTGGCTGGTATCATTTTTATTTAAAAACACTTTTGGCTGAGCACAGCGGCTTACGTCTGTAATCCCAGCACTTTGGGAGGCCAAGGTGGGCGGATCACAAGGTCAGGAGTTCGAGACCAGCCTGGCCAACTTGGTGAAACCCCATCTCTACTAAAAATACAAAACTAAACTGAGCATGGTGGCAGGTGCCTGTAATTCCAGCTACACAGGAGGCTGAGGCAGGAGAATCATTTAAACCCGGGAGGCGGAGGTTGCGGTGAGCCAAGATCTCACCATTGCACTCCACCCTGGGTGACAGGGTGAGACTGTCTCAAGAAAAGAAAAAAAAAAACAAAAAAACACTTTTTATGCGGTATGCTACGACTGGCAGAGGGACTAGAAGATTGGACAGTAAGGGTCCAAAGTGAGAAGATGACTTACTATATTCCCTTTTATACTGTCTGATTTTTTTTCCATGCACATATATTACCTATTAAAAATAAATATTTTAGTACAGAAATTTTGATAAGGGAGGTCAAAAGCTAAAAATCAAACAAATTTCCAACAAGTTAGAATTTTTTTAAAAGATGTAAAAAGTTGAGATGAGAGGTTAAAGCTACAAAGTCCAGTATCTGACTTGAACATGAGTTTTAGAGAGACTTAAAAAAAGAGGGAAGGGCCGGGTACGGTGGCTGTCACCTCTAATCCTAGCACTTCGGGAGGCTGAAGAGGGCAGAACACTTGAGGTCAGGAGCTCAAGACCAGCCTGGCCAACATGGTGAAACCCCGGCTCTACTAAAAATACAAAAATTAGATGGAAATCGCTTGAACCCGGGAGGCGGAGGTTGCAATGAGTCAAGATTGTGCCACTGCACTCCAGTCTGGGCAACAGAGCCAGACTCTGTCTCTAAATAAATAAATAAATAAAAATACATTTAAAAAGAGGGAATAAATGCACAAAGAAATATTGAATAACACAAAAAACTGCCCACAGTTGAAGAACAAATATTTACTGACTAATAAGCAGTCCATCAATGAAAAAATATCAGCCACACTAACACATCACCATATTTCAGAATTCTAAAGACAAACCCAAGATTCTAAAATCTTCCACCGAGGAAAAGAAAACAAAAAAAACCATACAGAGCAATGATAATCAGATGGCATCAGAATTGCCTCTAACAACACTAATAATATTATTAGACAATAATGGAATATCTTCAAAACTCTAGGGAATACTGATTCTCAATCAGAAACTCATAAGTAGCCTACCTATCATTCAAATGTAGACACACAATACAAATACATACAAATATAGACAAGTAAGGACTAATACTTTCTTCAAAAGCTACATGAGAATGTGCTACATGAAAACTGAGGAAATAAACCAACAATGGCTTTAAAGAATATCAGCCAACACTGGAGGCCCCCCAAGAAAATAGTGAAGAGGAATCCCAGATGACACAGCTATGTGACAGCCCTAGAAAGCAAGCAGTCTAGACTGAAGCAAGAGGACTCATGGTGTCAATGAGGGTAGTCCCAAGACTACACGTAGAACTTTCAAAAATTAGGCTACAATAATAAAAAAAGAATGAAGTACTGATCCATGCTACAACTAGAATGAACCTTGAAAACATACTAAGTAAAACAATGCAAACACAAAAGACCATATGTGATATGACACAATTTGTATGAAATGTCCAGAATAGCCAAATCCCACAGAAACACAAAGTAGGTCGGTTTTGCTAGGGGCTGAGAAATGAAGAGTGACCGCTAATGGGCACATGGCTTCTGCCTGGGGTGCTGAAAATGTTCTGGTATTAGATAATGGTGATGGTTGTACAATTTTGTGAATACACTAAAATCAATTAATTGTACAAGTTAGAAGCCTGAATTTTGTGGCATATGAATGCTATCTCAATAAAGCTTTATTTTTAAAAGTGAAGCTAAAATAAAGGAAAAAACACAAAAAGCTAAGAAATGCCATTAAATTCCAAGAAAAACAAAAACTTACATGGGAAAGTAGATCACACTATACTTCTGGCGAAGTGGTTACCAGGGACTGGGAGTTGGGGTACAGACTGACTACAAGGGAAACTAGGGAACTTGAGTTGAGAGGGATGTAATTGAACTGTTCTATATTATAATTTCAGTGTGTGTAACTGTATGCATTTGTCAAAACTCATAGAACTGAACAACAGAAAAGATGAATTTTGCCAAATGTAAATTATACATCAATAAACCTAACTTTTAAAAAAATAATAAAATAAAATAAAATAAAATAAAGCCTCCTGTGACACTGGAGTGGATTTTTGTAGTTGAAGTTGACTCTTAAGGAATCAACTATGGATTATTTAGCAAAGTTTGATGCCCAAATAATTGACAGTATCTAGTGATTTACTTTATTAAACTCTCCCTGTGCCTAAGTAGATTACTGGAAGGGTCTGATTTTTTTTTTTTAAAGCTTTTCAATACTCTTTATTGAAGTACAATAGATCTACTGCAAATTACAAGTACACATATTGCTTTCTCTGTAAATTCTGATACTCTGTCATCCTGACAGATTTTTGGGAGGGAGTAAAATAGGTCCAAAATGTAGAAACAAAAAAGTTTCCAAATTCCTCCCTAGTCAGGTCTTCATAGAGTAGTTTCATTAGCCGATTTAAATTCTCAAAACAATAAATATACTCAAAGAAAATTAAAAACATATACACATTTCCAAGTCACTTCTCCCATTTAGATTATCTATCCCCTAACTTAGCTCCAATCATGTTACAAGATTTACCTATATGTCTTCTGATCTAGAAATTAGCAATATTTTAAAACAATTAAAATACATAGTAAAAATTTAAGAGACGGAGAGTTCTGCCTTCTCATTATTTTTATTGAACCCAACTAATCCCTGCTCTTTGGCTTCCTTTTGTGTACTTCCTTCAAAGAGTATTCTTAAGTAAACTTGTCATCCTGGGGGAAAATAAGTAGATACTAAAGTACAGATAATACAAGTAAGAAGAGAAAAGAAAGAGAACTGAATGAAGGGTGTGGGAAGTAGTATCTTTAATTTACAAAGGGAAAATCAAGTGTTACTGCCTATATTTGAAGGACTAAAAAGACATATATTACACAGAAAAACTAAAAATAATTTAAATATAATAAAAGAATATAGCAAGGGAAAAGGTGCAAGTAGACAGAAGGAGATAATCATCTGAGCAGACATCAATAAATAATTCAGTGAATCAAAAAGGTGGTATACATTTACATTAAGAACCAAGAAAATAAAACACTTGGATATAAATCTAACAACATATGTACAAAAGCTGTATGAGCAAAACCATAAAACTTTGATGAAAGAAATCAAATAACTAAATAAATAGAGATTCTATGTTCATGGATAGAAAGACTCAATATTGTCAAGATTCCTCTCAATGTGATCTACAGATCCAACACAATTCAAATTACAACACCTGCAAGTTACTTTGTAGTAACTTGTAGTAACACAACAAACTGGTTCTAAAGTTATACAGAAAAGCAAAAGGCCTATAAATATCAACACAAAATTGAAACAGCAGAACAAACTAAAAGGACTGGAATTATCCTTCAAGACCTATTACAAGGCTACAGTAATCAAGACAGCATGACATTGGCAAAAGAATAAATAGATCAACAGAACAGAACTGAGCACTCAGAAATAGACCCACATATACCTAATTGGTCTTTGACAAAGAAGCAAAGACAATATAATGGGGAAAGGTAGTCTCTTCAACCAGATGCTGAAACAACTGGATATCCAGATGCAAAAAAAAAAGACAGATCTAAATATGAAATGCAAAACTATAAAACTCTAAAACGATAAAATAGGAGAAAATCCAAATGACCTTGGGTATGGTGATGACTTTTTGGATACAACACCAAAGGCACAATCCATGAAAGAAATTATTGATAGTAAGATTAAAATTTTAAAATTTAAAGTTTCCTACTCTGTGAAAGACATGATCCAAGAAAAAAATAACTGATAGAAAAGGCCTCATTAAAATTAAAAATTTCTATTCTGTGAAAGACACTGTGAAGAGAATGAGAAGAAATGCCACAGGCTGGGAGAAAACATTTGCTGAAGACATATCTGATAATGGATTGTTATCTAAAATATACAAAGAACTCTTAAAACTCAACAAGAACACAACCCAATTAAAAAGTGGACCAAAGACTAACAGATATATCATCAAAAAAGATACACAGATGACACAAGCATATGAAGAGATGCTCAACATCATATGTCATTAGGGAACTGCAAATTAAAACAATGAGATACCACTACACACCTATTCAAATGCCAAAATTTAAAACACTAACACCACCAAACGCTGACAAGGATGTGGAGCAATAGGAACTCTCATTCATTACTGGGGGGAATGGCAAAATTGGTATAGGCATTTTGGAAGACAGTTAAGCAGTTTCTAAAAAATTAAACATACTTTAACCATCATCCATTCATCTACTCTGTATGATATGACAATGATAGATACATTTCATCACACATTTGTCTAATTCCATAGAATATAAATTTCATGCATTTGTCTAATCCCATAGAATATAAATTTCTTACAAAATTAAACATACTTGAACCATCATCCATTGATCTACTCTGTATATGACAATGATAGATACATTGATCAACACATTGATACACTGATACAATTGATATATTGATCAATAAACTGATAGATACATTGATAGATGTATCTATCAATGTATAGATATCAATATAGATATCAATAGATATACATTGATATCTATCATAGATATCATAGATAGATATCAATGTATAGATAGATCTATCAATAATTGATAGGTACATTGATAGATGATACATAGATGATACACTGATAGATACAATTGACAGATATAATTGATACATTGATCAATACATTGATAGATACAATAGATACATTGATCAATATGATACACTGATAGATACAAATGTATCTATCATATGTCATTGATACATTTGTCTAATCCCATAGAAGATAAACACCGACAGGGAACACTAAAGTAAACTATATTTGGGTGATTATCCAGTGCCAATGCAGGTTTATCAATTATAACAAATGTATTCCTCTGCTGAGGGACACTGACGGTGCAGGAGGCTATATGTGTGTGGGGGTGGCTTGACATTAATAACTGCAAATTTTAATTCTCCCAACAAACAACTAATTTTTTTTCTTTTTAATTCTGTACTTTCTGCTCAATTTTGTGGTGAACCTAAAATTACTCTCAAAACTAAATGTAAAAAAAAAGACTATTATTTTTTCAAAATAATGGTATATTATTTAGAAATATACAAGGCTAAATGAAGGTAAAGGTTTATATAAACCACCAGAACAGGTGAGAATTTAGAAAGTTTGTCTCTCGGGGGAAACATTTAAAAAGGGATGAGACAAATAACATTTGTTCTCATTATAAGCCTCTGTGCAATGTGATTTTGTCCCCAAACCATGTGCATACATATATGACCACTTAAAATTCAGCACCAATGACTACTAGAAAATATTCAAATGTAATATAATCTGAATTATGTCTGAAAAGAAATTACTCTGTAAAGAAGTAAGTTGTGTGTCAGAAAAAATTTAAAAAATCAATTGTTTGTTGGGAGAATTAAAATTTGCAGTTATTAATGTCAAATCACTTTATTCCTATTCTGCTATACATGTATTATTAACAGCAAACAAAATTAACAGCAGCATTCAGTAACAATCTTGGTTTTTTACCAGGAAAAATTCTCTGAAGGCACCAGACATCAATTTTCAAACTGAAAAGCTATTGTGAACTTAATACGTAATACTGTCTTGGTATCTGAAAATACTACAATCTTTGATTCATTGATTCAATCGATGCCTTAAATGCCTAATTCATTCAGAAAGCTATACTGGATGTTTACCTTGCAACACCTAAAACTTAAAATGCTGACTTGCTGTAGTCACCCCTCAACCCCACCCCCACTCCTTCACGTACCTTACGGCTAGATTTAGAGAAGTATTTTAGCATCAACATGTAGGGATGTAGAAAGGCATTTTCCCAAAAGCTAGGCCCTTCGTTGCCAACCACAGGTCTCTCCTGTACCTTTACTCTCTTCCAACAACTTGGAGACTCCATAAAGAAACCATTTATGACTCTTTAGGTTCTTGAACCATCTACTCACTGTTACCACCAAATGTTTTCAGTACTCAAATTTCCACAGTAGAACATCTAACCCAGTACTATTAGTCTATGGGTCCAATAAATGTGCATCCTGTATAATGTTATTACATTTTAGAAATGCTATAAACTGAATTTTATAAATAAGATTCTCAGTTTCACACTCAAATATTTCCAAAATGGATTTTAGAAAAATATTTCTAATAATTATATTCTTTTTTATATCTCAATTAACAGAGAACCCTAAAAATAATCTTTAGTCCTCTAACATTTGAGTCTTTGCTACATCAATGTTGCTTCTTTATCCCTAATATTCCACAAACCCTCTGCTCAACCTAATGTGCTTGTGATTCTCCAAATACATTATTCATACCTAAGAAGTCCCCATCCAGTTCTTTTCTGCCTCTTTAATGATTTAGCCAGTGCTAATCCGTTCAACTCCAAATGACTGTGGCATTTATCAAATGTTCTTCTCATCGGGGTATCTTTCTGTCTATCTACCTCTAAACTCTTCAAGAGTGACACCTTTCTAGGTTCAGGGTCTACTTCACTGTACACACATAGTATATTCACAATATGTTTTTGAGGATGACCTAAATTAAAAAGAAATTATTATACTAAGAATAATCTAGGGACTACTGAGATATAAAGCCCATTGTCCCTAAACTAAACAGCCCCAGAATACTCAGCATTTATAACTAATTAATCTACTAGTTCCTTAAACATTCTCAGGCATTATTTCTCAGTGTTTCCGCTTCCAGTAGCCCATTTCTACTACAAATGTCAGTAAGACACCCCATTGTTACAATGTGCCAACTACAAATGAGCCATTACACTCGCAGTGGAATATGTCTTAGCACAATACTGTTTCCATATAGACTAGATGCTGAGAAAAAAACAAACAAAATGCTTTAAGCACAATGAACAGGTTAGACCCTTAATAATTTACTCAGTAAAGAAATATTTGAGTCTACCATGTTCCAGGCTAACCTGAATATCATGGATGCAGCAGCAGTGAGCAAACCAAATGCTGCCACAAGAGCCCCTGTTTTCATGGAGCTTTCATTCTAGTTTTATTGGGAAAATATGAGCAAAAGAGGTAACAGATAATATGAAAAGTAGTGAAAAGTGTTAAGACAAAAAACAGGCCGGGTGTGGTGGCTCTTGCCTGTAATCCCAGCACTTTAGGAGACCGAGGCAGGAGGGTTGCTTGAGCCCAGAATTCAAGGCCAGCCTGGGCAACACAGCAAGACCTCATCTCTACAAATAATTTTAAAAATTAGCCAGGCATGGTGGCACACACGTGTGGCCCCAGATACTCAAGAGTCTGAGATGGGAGAATTGCTTGGGCCTGGGCAGTTGAGGCTATACTGAGCCGTGATTGTGCCACTGCCCTCCAGGCTGGGTGACAGAATGGGAATCCCATCTCAAAAAAATAAATATGTAAGTAAATAAATAACAGATGAAAAAAGGACACAGAATGAGAGGGGAGCTATTTTTAGGTGGTCAAAGCTACTCTGTAGGGTAGTCAGGGTGGCCATTTCTAAAGATACAAAACTTGAAGCAGATGAAAGCTTGAAGGAGGTCAGAATGTGAGCCACGCAAATATCTAAAGGAAGACAGACTGCAGAAGGAAAGAAGGCAAAGGCCCGAGACACAGCATGGACTGGCATGCTCCACATTAGCAAGACCACTGGTGAGGGTTAGCAGATGATATCAGATATCCCCTGTACTCGACAAGTCACAGTACACAAATAGATACACACTCCTGAAAAAGGCAGTGAAAGCAATTAATTATGAAACTCTCATCTTTATCAATCTATATCTTATGAAAAAACTAGAAAAACTTTTCTTAGATTAAATTATAGTTGACAAATCTGCAAATCAGGGCCAGACTAAAAGTTAAACAGTCCTCAATGAGTTCACAGGTTCCTAAGAAAGACCACAGAAATGGATCCCAGAGAAAGAGGCTGTATTTTGGGTCTGAGGCCAATAGAAAGAGGCCTACTCTGAGCAGACCTGCCCAGAATGGTGGCACTAGTGAGAAGGGGTGGGGCCTGTGCTTGACAGTGACATCATCATGTACAGCTAACAGCCACAGATTTGCTGAAAAATGACAGCAACAAAAACAGATACAAAGACAAGGGAAAAAAATCTAATTTGAGTCCTCAAAATAACTTCCATTTCTTAACAAAACAGCATCACAAGTAGCCCCCAAAATACAAGGATGGGTCTATACCGCATAACTGCTTCTACAGCTATGGCCCCACCTGACTCCACCACTCGGTTGGTTCCCACAAGTCTCATTCAACACTACAAGAACCCAGACAATGTCACAAATTCCAAGCGCTGGGCTTTTACCTCTGGCTTACCTACCCACGTTCTTTCTGTTAGAACACTCCATATTAGTGTCCTGAGGAAAACACCTTTATCTTTATTACTTTCCTGTTTACTTCACTGAGACACAGGGAAGGTATAAAAATCAAAGGCAAGGTTTTGCTTTTGGCAGATTTATTTAAATTCTAGTGGGACTGATCCAATATACACTGAAAAATGTCAAGCCCGTGCATGACTTAATCTTTATTTTAAATATATAAATGCTGAGAGCTATGGAGTTAAGGAAGGATTCCTGAAAGATGAACAATTTTAATGAAGATTAGTACCTCCGTGAATTAATATTTTATCAAGAAATCTGGCCGGGCACGGTGGGTCACACCTGTAATCCTAGCACTTTGGGAGGCCAAGGTGGGTGGATCACAAGGTCAGGAGATCGAGACCATCCTGGCTAACATGGTGAAACCCCGTCTCTACTAAAAATACAAAAAATTAGCCAGGCGTGGTGGCGGGCGCCTGTAGTCCCAGCTACTGGGGAGGCTGAGGCAGGAGAATGGCGTGAAACCAGGAGGCGGAGCTTGCAGTGAGCCAAGATCACGCCACTGCACTCCAGCCTGGGCAACAGAGTGAGAAAAAAAAAAAAAAAAAACAAATCCAAAGTGTCTGAGAAACAGTAGCCAATAACTACTTAAAAGTCAATCTTCATTACAAATGAACTCCGACAAAGATCACTGTAATGAACTTCTGGGAGTTATTTCAACTACTGCCACTGATCCTATTCTCTTTATAATAAGGTATGATTTACATTTTAGTTTACAGATCTCTAAATATATAGCATACACATACATATGTATGTGTATGTGTCCATGGTAACCCCTTTGCTCTCAATATTAACAATGATTTAAAAAGTCTCATAAGAAACATTTACACTAGTTCTGAATTACCCTCAGTGGCCATTAAAATTAGTTTCATCTTGTTATTCACCTGCTAATGCAGCACAGGATGAATTACCAATGTAGAATGTGAAATGTTTATAGCACTTCTGATGATGTTCAGGTGTGAGAGCATTCCTGGTTTGCATATATTCCTGTTTCCTCTTAATTATACACTGATCCATAATACTGCACCTCAGTTAGAGGAAATGAAACATTTAAAGAGTAGTTTGGTTTCACATGGAAACCGTTACCAAGACAAACCTTCTTGTAGGATGGAGTTCCAAGAACATTAAATCATCAGAAATTGTTTCAGCAGCTGGTTAAAGCTGAGTGTACATAATAGGAGACAACTGGCTAGCTGTGCATTTTCAGTTAATTTAAAAGGTATAAACACATTAAAACACTGAAATGTTTGATATATTACAACACAATCGGTTTGCTCCTCAAGAGTGTTTAAATGGCTGCTCTATTCATTGTGTTTGGAGCCAATTTACTATCTAAAGGTATTTACTGTTTCCATCCCCCTGAATGTCACCAAAACATTTTATCAATAAAGGCAAAAAAAAAAAAGATTGTACTCATTTAGGATACATACTAAATTCCTGGTATTGTGTTTAAAAAAAAAAAAAATTTAGGGCCGAGCGCGGTGGCTCACGCCTGTAATTCCAGCACTTTGGGAGGCCAAGGCGGGCAGATCACAGGTCAGGAATTCAAGACCAGCCTGGCCAACATGGTGAAACCCTATCTCTACTAAAAACACAAAAATTAGCCGGGTGTGGCGGCGCTCGTCTGTAATCCCAGCTACTCAGGAGGCTGAGGCAGGAGAATCGCTTCAACCCAGGAGGCGGAGGTTGCAGTGAGCTGAGATCGCACCACTGCACTCTAGCCTGGGTGACAGAGTAAGACTCCATCTCAAAAAAAAAAAAAGGAAAAGAAAAAAAAATTGCAAGTGGTACTATTTTTAAAATTACATCAGGAACACATGAAGCACTCCACATACCATGACAAAGAAACAGTACACAGTATGTGTTTCCCTTCCCTGCTCTGACCACATGTAAAAGAAACCTAACCACAGTGGCCTAAGCAAGATAGGTATCTGTTTTTCTCATGTAAGAGGAAACCCAGATATAGGATCCAGGGCCAATGTAGTAGTTTCATATTGTCACCAATATCCCAGGCTCCCAGGACACTATCCTTTGCATGCAATGCTCATTAACATAGTTTCAAGACAGCCCAAGCATTGCCTCCACATTCCAGGAAGGAAGAGAAGGCAATGAACAAAAGGCTGGAGTGGATATGCTCTGCAAGTTCATGACTTCTGCTCACATATACTTGACCCAAACTATGTCACATGGTCACATGGAACGGCCGAAGTGTCTGAAAAACTAATCTGGGCACACAGCACCACTCTAAACAATACTGGAGTTCTGTTAGAATGGAAGGGGAGAAAGGATGGCATGCATGTGTCTGCTGCAGGAGCTCCGGTTGTATGGGAAATTGTCCCATTTCCTTCCCTAGGTGATGACTCTTCAGTAGTCTCAGCCCTACCTTCCCAGGTGCATACCACCAGACCATATCATGATGGGCGTTGGTGGTTCTCACTTTGAAATCTATATTAAAATTCTAGATGCTGCATTCATGTACAACAACAGCCTGGAACCTATTTTCTCACAAATATCTGTCTTTCCTTTTGGGGCCATAGACAAATAGCACATTTCCAATTATATCTCCATGTAGACTGAGATTCTGTGATGAGAAACATTAAAATCTACTTTTTTATTTCAAAAATAATTCCTTGTACATATGCATTTTCAACAGGAGACGTAAATTGGTTCCCACAGAGGTAAGTAAAAATCTTCATAGATAAAATAATAACGGTTTGCGGTCCTCCAAAGGGCTGCAGGACATAAACAGATATTCAGTGTGTCCGGGGATTCAAATTTCATTAAGTGGGAGAGGCAATTATGAAAGAAATGTTAAACAAGGCTTCTCAGGGGGACAATTTTTTTTTTAATTTTTTTATTTTTTATTTTTTTTGTGACGTAGTCTCACTCTGTAGCCCAGGCTGGAGTGCAGTGGCGCGATCTCGGCTCACTGCAACCTCCGCCTCCTGACCTTGGTTCAAATGATTCTCCTGCATCAGCCTCCTGAGTAGCTGGGATTACAGGCACGCACCACCATGCCCAGCTAGTTTTTGTATTTTTAGTAGAAACGGGGTTTCACCATGTTGGCCAGGCTGGTATTAAACTCCTGACCTCATGATCCGCCCACCTCAGCCTCTCAAAGTGCTGTGATTACAGGCATGAGCCACTGCACCTGGCCCAATTTTTTTTTTTTTTTTAAGTAGAGACAGGGTCTCACTATATTGCCCAGGCTGGTTGCCAACTCCTGCATCCAAGCAATACACCTGCCTCAGGCTCCCAAAGTGCTGGGATTACAGGCGTGAGACACTGCACCTGGCCAATAATTTTTTTAAAGGTTGAGAATCACTGCTTTAAAAGTAACAAATGAGGCCAGGCACAGTGGCTCACACCTGTAATCCAGGCACTTTGGGAGGCTGAGGTGGGAGGATCACTTGAAGCTGGGCGTTCCAGACCAACCTGGCCAGCATAGCGAGGCCCTGTCTCTATTTTAAATTTTAAAAAGCAACAAACAAGATGAACATTTCAAATCACATAGGAATTGCATTGAGCTGCAGTGACAGAAGCCCAGTTACAGCAGTGTTAACAAGTAAGGGTCTATTTCTGTCACATGAGAAGTCCAGGATGAAAAAAGGTGGTACTGGTAGTTGTTGACTTTGGTTCAGCAGCTCAATGACATCAAAACAGAATTTTCTGTGAGTCTCTTGGTTCATGGTGCCAAGAAGGCTATGCAACTCTAAAAACTATCCACATTCCAGACAGCAGGAGAAAGGGCTGTCAAGATCAAAAAGATGTGCCTCCTAGCTGACTCAATCAGTTCCTTTTAGAGAGCTTTGGAGGACTTTCCTCTACATCTCACTGACTATGCCTAGCTTCAAAGAAGGCTGGAAATGAAAATCTGGCTTCAAAAGAGGCTGGAAATACAATCAGGAAGTCAGGAAGATAAGGAGAACTCAACTCACTGTGTCTACCACAATATGAAGTGGATTCAAATTACTTCTCTTAAAATCTTGTTTCCAAAGATCTATAAGATCTCTTAATACAGAGATTAATTATGTGCCTACCATATTCTTAATATAGTTTCACTGTTTTCCCCTTAACAATGTAACATTTTTGTTTTGACGATGAATAGTCAGTCTAAATATTAGGTAGAGAGAAAAGAACTCTGTGGATATAGAATCCTTAAAAGGCACACATGTAAGTACTATACCAGGACCCACAAACTCCTCAACATGATCAATGATTATCTGCCACATACAAAGAAGATAAAACAAATCCTGGCCTAGCCAGAACTTACAAGAGTGGAATATCAGTGATTAACTGCATCAAACAGCACAGCAATTCTTCCAAAAGATCTTCTGAGTCAGAACCTGGTAAGACACATAAAAAGTTTTGGTTTTTTTTTTTTTTTTTAAACAAAGTACACAGTAGAATACAGTTGTTCAGAGTTACATTTTCATTCCTAATGAGAATACAAACAGTTATCATTATATAAACTCAGATATTAATGTTGACCTCTGAATAAAATCCAAATCATGAATAGGTTAGTATCTATCATGATCTTCATCTAGTATAGGATCTTTCAACACCTGCTGTTAATAATATAGCTTTTAAAGCTTGAAGGTACTTAAGGCTCCTGTACGCCAGTAGTTGTCAGATTTCTTATACTGCACTGTGTTTCTTTCAATGAAATCTTACATTAAAGCCAAATATATGAAACAGATGAAAATCAAGCTGCTCTCACTGCTTTGTTTGAAGCAGGGGTAGAGGACTTTTATCCCTTCCTCCCCAACCAATATCTGGCCTTACCCTTGATTTCTTGATGGGCCTCAAGGTACCTTTTATGAACCTCTGGAGCTCCACAGATCATAGACTGAACCCCATTAAAGAGGCCAACCTCCTCTTTACAGACAATGAGTCAAAGGTAAAAGGGCTTTCCCAAGTCACAGAATAAGTAAGTGGCAATGGCAGGATGCAAATTACCATTCCAGTGGAAATGTTCCCCTATCCCATACTACTGCAGGTAAGTGACCTCCAAATTCCCAAAGTCAGTCAGTATCTTAAGTGACTTCTGGTCTTGGACATTACTGACACCTACTCCTTCATGAAATTCTTTTCTCAGTTCCTATAATACCTTATTTTTAACCAACTTCTTTTTCTATTTCTTCCCAGTGTCTGCTTCCTCAAAATACCTTTCAACTATTGGCATGTTCCCCAGAGTTCCACCATTGTCGTGCTTTTTTGTTCACTATCTCATCACCACAGTTCAGCTAAACAAGTTTACTAAATTAAAACTCACTCCTGGGCTGGGTATGGTGGCTCACACCTATAATCCCAGCACTTTGTGAGGCCAAGGCAGGCAGATCACCTGAGGTCAGGAGTTCGAGACCAGCCTGGCCAACATGGTGAAACCCCACCTCTACTAAAAATACAAAAATTAGTCCAGCATGGTGGCGCATGCCTGTGGTCCCAGCTACTCAGGAGGCTGAGACAGGAGAATTGCTTGAACCCGGGAGGAAGAGGTTGCAGTGAACTGAGGTCGCGCCACAGCACTCCAGCCTGGGCAACAAAGCGAGACTGTGTCTCAAAAAAAAAAAAAAGAAAAGAAAAAGAAAACTGACTCCTGGACTCCTTTAACCTTCATAACTAGTTAGTATTTGTAGTTCCAATTTTACTCCTCTGCAATCCAAACTCCAGATTGCAATCAGACAGAGCTAACTAAACTCCATCCTTTCACTCTCCTGGCTTAGATCTTTTCAATTACTTTAAGCTGATTAATATATACCAGAAAAATTCCATGCTCCAAAGTACAGCATGCCAGACTCTTGGAGATATAGGTCCTGCATCCCTTTCTACCTTTATCTTCCTCCAGTACTGCAGTGTATATTCCAGCAATGCCAAGCTATCTGCTACATGCCATTTCACACCTCAGTAACATTCCCTCTGCCTGGAATAGCCTCCAACAATAAAAACTTAATTTTTAAAAAGCCCATCTGTATCCATCTGAACCATCCTCAGTTTCATCTCCTCCATGAAACCCACTCCCTTGCCTCACCCTGAATAATCTATAAAGTATCTATGCCTCGTGCATGCCTCTTGCATTGCATATGTTGGTTACATTATGCCATCATTTTTTGTCTACAAGCAGGCAGGCCCCTACTGGACTCTATACTTCTTGAGGATGATGACTCACAAAGAGCTTGCACATAGTATGTACTCAATACAATTTGCTGAACTGAGCTCAAGTGTCTCAGAAAAAATCCAGCAGTTAACTGCAAAGCATCAAAGCACTTGGAGTCTCAAAAAAAAAAGTTTAGCAATTTCTTTTCTAGGCCACAATATCACCTAGCATTCAGAAATTATAAAGAAATTTCATCCTGCTTTGCCACAAAAAGAACTGGCACAGTAACCCCGTGAGAGGTAAGTACAAATCTTAAAAAGAATATTAAATCACACTGAACACAGTGATCAATGCTAAAAAGGATACAGAGCAAGACTCAAGTTCAACAACCAAATTAAATCTCACTCCAAGAAGCACTGGGCTTGGCTCTATTATTAGTGAAGAAAAAAAAATAAGAGTAAGTCACACTTGTCTCTGGGACTGTATGATTAGTTACCAGATCTAACTAAAATCCCTCTCATTGCCAAGGCTGTCCAACATAACTCAAGTTAACAACCTACTCTAACAAGTTGATTTGTTGGTATATAATATATACTCAATGTATGTTTGCTAAATGGTCACTCCTTAACTCATTCTACAGGATGCAGTGTCCCAGGCCCAAGAAAGAACACTTAAAATCACTCAGTGATTCCCTAAGGAACATTTCAGACCAAATGCCAGTTTAATAACATCCCTGTTCAGCCAAGCAGCCAGCAGTTTTTTAATTACAGAAGGTGAGAGACCAAGCACTCAGGAACCACAGATGGTGCCTGATTTGATTTTTTAACTTCCAAGGGTATAAAAACACCTAATTTGTACATCTTAAGATGATGACAAGGATTCTCTATTCAATTCCATGTGCCACTCAAATCACAACCTAGGCCAAATTTACAGTTGGGTCAATTAAGGAGTATACACACAGCTTTGTTACCAATCCAATAAAATAATGAAGATGATGATAGACACGTTTCATAGAAGTAAAATGTAATATTTCAAGGCCAAAGCTCTAACAAAAGACAATATGCGATTTCCAGCTGAAATCTCTTAAGACTTCCATTCACTAAAAAAATTCCTCAGAATTCTAAATTCTTGTTTCTCAGCTAATCTAGAAATAAATAATTATATTTTAAGTGAAGAGTGACAAGATTTGACTGCTTACTAGGTTTGACATCAAGCAAGCCATTCATATTGCATTATTTCCCAACTAGCACTTATATCACCTTAGCTTTCTTATAAGGCCAAATATCTTCCTTAGTTCCAAAACATAAATATAAACTCACCTACAAAAAGTATAGTAACACATTCAAGCATTTCATACAGTAAAAAGAATCTTAAAAGTTCTTGAAATTTGTAGGTCAATGACAAAATAAACTGAGGTTCTTTGAGCAAAGGTCTTTGCAAAGATTCAGTGTGTTTACTGTATTGTAAAGTTTTATAACTTAGAGTTCTCTAAGAAAGAACATTTCTCTCCTAAGAGTTCTCTCTCAATGCTGGGCGCAGTGGCACATGCTATAGTGCCAGCTACTCAGGAGGCTGAGGCAGGAGGGTCTCTTGAGCCTAGGAGTTGGAGGCCAGCTTGGGCAACATACCAAGACCCTGTCTCTTAAAAAAAAAACAAACAAAGAGTTCTCCCTTAAAGAGTTTTAAATTACCACAACAGCTCCAGACAAATATTTTAATATTTTAAGTCTTAGTTTCTATAAGATCATATTAACAGCAAACATTTACCGAGTACTCTACCCTTTGACAGGCATTGTGATGAGCACTTTACACTCAGTCATGTTAACGTTAATCCTGACAATAACTCTTGATGAATAGTTAATGATTATGATCATCATTTTACAGATGAAGACATCAAGGTTCAGATAGGTTAGTTTAATTACAGTAAGGGGCAGAACCCAGATTTGAACTCAAATCTATACTCTCAAGGAAAAAAATTAAAAGGAAAATATCCTTTAAGTTATTTTTAAAGATATGTTTCTATACAAAGTTGGGGGAAAATATTCAACCAATTCATGTTTTACTGAACACTGTAAACACAAAACCCCAAGTACTATGGGCCTGGTTAGGAGGGAGACATCTGAAGTACTACGTATTAGTTTATACATCAAGATGACACACTATGTATTCATCAACACATACTAGAAGTTCTTGACTCCTTCAAAATCCAATGTACAAATAATCTAAAACAATGAATAAATATAAGCTATTATCATCCGTATTGTGCAGAACAAGGTCACTAAAATCCCAGCCCTATTCCTGGAGTTTTCTCACTCTAAAGCCCCACTGCTCTAGTCCCTATGAACTTCACCAGGGGAAGGAGTAAACAAGTGAGATGACATCTAGGGTCCCTTAAGGTTCTAATAATCTATACCCAAAATTAAGCTGCAGTCCCTGTTAGTTCATTCTATTCAGCATCCATTCAGCACCATGTGCTGAGTGAGACAGCACTCTTGTTTTGTCCTTAGGGAGAGAAGCAGAGAAGAGTACAATACTGTCCTAACCAAATGCCTTCCATCACAGTAGGAGGGGAAAGGAAGACAGCAAAAAATTATTTTTAAAAAGCACTCATTGATCACTAGAAAACAAAGCAACCGGAAAAATGAAACATATGGATTTAAATCAGAATACAGATAGTCATTAAAAGAAATGTTAAAAGACAGAGTTTTTGTCTTTGTTTTCTTTGCGTTCAGAAGGTTGAACTGCCAGTTTTTTAATGCTGCCCAAAATTACACTGTGCCAAATACAAGTACTAAAAACTTAATCGAACAGGGCTGTACTCCAAAAACAGGTTAACAGAGTACCTTAGAAGTTCAGAATAAAATTGGCTTCCTTAAAAAGGAAGACACATAATTAAATTATATTTATTAAAAACCTATATTCAGAAAATAAAAGACTCACAGTAGAGTCTATGTTTTTGCCACTTTAATAGTGAAACTAACATTGAATTTATTCTAAAATATTAGATTTAAACTTCTAATTAGCAAAACCAAAAATGTCTCTTGTAGGTTAATCATAAAGAGGAAAGGCAAAAGGACTCTTCTAAAAAGAAAAGTGATCTGCATTTCAGTGCACTACAGTATTTATAAGCTTGTGTCCTATACCATTCCAATCAGATCAGTAATAATTCTGGTTGACTGCTATTATTTTGGTCAAACAGAAATGTTTCTAATTACCCTAAAAGATAATATACTCTACCAGGTTTGATTATAAAATGTGCCTATTAGAAAAGTTTAATTGATTTTGTTCCACTGATAACGTAAGGGAAAGAAAGGGAGAGAAGAGACAGAAATATTACAAAACAATCACACCTATTATATGACCAAAGAACAGTTCAGGAATTCCTAGAGGCACTTTTGTTTTTCTGCAGAGACAGATTACAAGTCTTATATATTACAAGTCAATATTTTAAAGGAATAAGTCCATGCTTTCTTTTTCCTCTGGGCCACATTTTTTCATATGGGTTTGTTTTTTGCGTTGCTTACCTATAACTAATAGGGTTAAATTATTAAATTTGGTATTTAAACAGACAAAGCAAAAACCACCCAACCACATACTATACAATTTTGGGTTTACCTCCTGAGCTACCTACCGCCTGCCCCAGTCTCTAGGGCCCAGTTCCAGCAGAGAAAAGAGAGCAGGGAACCTGCTGCCGTGGCAGCCGAAGCACCTGAGCCATCTGGAAAAACAAAGCTAGTTTCACAGCACTCACTGCCACCAAGTTTGGCAAAACAAACATGCCACAGGTTTTGAAAGTGATTCCAAAGAAAGAGTTTCAAAAATGTTTTAAGCCTGGGGAGCTTAAAGGAAACTGCTTGTGTGAGAGAGGGGGTAATTAACAAATTTTAAATATACTTCCACAAATTTCCTAACTTGTATCATTTTTTTTTTTGTTTTGATCTCTCACAAGTCAGCTGCTACCTTCACTGTTTGGAATCCTTTGCTCTCCACTGACCTGCCAGCGTGAGGCCAATGTTGACTGGAAGCGTGGTGTGCATAGGCAGAGCCTGCCAAACAGTGGTTCCCACTAGAGGGTTTCGGGCTGCTTCACTGGGGGACACTGAAATTTTCTCTATAGGAGTATCCACTAATCTGGCAGGAAAGGGAATAGGGTGGGTAAAATCCTGGTGCCAGCATTCTAGCAGCCAAGTCAAGACACCTTACTCTTCCATATGTGGCCTTTCCACTGAGCCCTGGTCGCAGTAGGCCACCATCCTTCCCCAGTGCCTGAGAGTTCATTCAGGAGGCTCTCTGGGTTCAGCCTCTATGGATAACAGATCTCTAGTATTAAACTGGGAAGGGGGGTGGCCTCCTGACTGCATGGTAAGGGACAGAACCTTGGACAGAACTGCTTCTTCCAACCAAGCCTGAATGCCTTCAGAGACACCTGGTACTTCCAGATTCCTAAGCCTTTCCAGGGTTCTCGAGTAAGAACTGGCTTTTTTTCTGGAGTTCTCCAACCCTGAAGCCATTTAGCTTTCAGCTTTCACAGATCAGTGAAGCTCATCATTACTCCATTTTCCAGCTTTCAAAATGTTACTAACATTGTGTTCCCCTCTCTTCTTCAATTAATAAATTCATGACTTTTTAAAAGTCCCTTTGCTGATATTTTATTGGAGTTCCAGGAGAAAGCAAACACACGTTTAATCCACTATGCTTGAGAGCAAGTCCCACAAAATGATTTTTTAAAAATAAATTTATACTGAACTGTTTTATGCCATGGAAGTGCCATTAACGCCAGGCTGCTGCTTGGCCTTGTTGAGTCCCTGTCTCTTTCCTACTCTCCACAAAGCTGTACTCACAGGTCATACAGTGTCTTGGGCCTATGCACCTTGCTCGCCCCAGGTCTAGGCAGCTGATCTGCTGCCTCCCTTCCCTCAGTGCTCACAGAGCTGCCCACTGGGCCACAGGTGGTAATCTCTTTCAAAACAGGACTAACGCTGGGCGCAGTGGCTCGTGCCTGTAATCCCAGCACTTTGGGAGGCCGAGGCGGGCGGACCATTTGAGGTCAGGAGTTCGAGACCAGCCTGGCCAACATGGTGAAACCCCGTCTCTACTAAAAATACAAAAATCAGCTGGGCGTGGTGGCCCACACCTGTAATCCCAGCTACTTGGGAGGCTGAGGCAGGAGAATTGCTTGAACCTGGGAGGCGGAGGTTGCAGTGAGCCAAGGTCACGCCACTGCACTTCAGCCTGGGCAACAAGAGCGAAACTCCATCTCAGAAAAAAAAAAAAAAAAAATACGACTAACTCCCTCTCTGGGCTCTTCATCCTAGCACCTCCTACTTCCCTGGACCTTCCTTTCAGCTTTATTTCCCAGCACCCCCACTTTGTTGCTTTTATCTTCAGCCTCTCAATCTCCAAAGGCTTCTTCCCTCATTTAAAAAATAAATAAACAAAAAATATTTGTAAAGAAACTATACGCGGGTGCAGTGGCTCACACCTGTAATCCCAGCACTTTGGAAGGTCAAGAAGGGTGGATCACTTGAGGTCAGGGTTTGGGAACAGCCTGGCTAACATGGTGAAACCCCGTCTCTACTAGAAATATAAAAATCAGCTGGACACGGTGGCATGCGCCTGTGATTCGCAGCTACTCGGGAGGCTAAGGCAAGAGAATCACTTGAACCCAGGAGGTGGAGGTTGCAGTGAGCCAAAATCGCACCACTGCACTCCAGCCTGGGCAACAGAGCAAGACTCTGTCTCCAACAAAAAGAAAAAGAAACTATCATTGCAGCATGGTGCAGTAGTTACTCCAATGAGCCCTCCTGTACAAAACATATAGTTCTTGGCTAAAATAACACTTTCTAGTGCATTGATGGGCTTCCAGAATGTAAAGCAAATTTCTAAGGACTCCAACCCTATAACCAAAAGAACAACCTGCGAGCAAATAAATGGACTTGAATCCAGATTAAAACACTGAGCAGTAAGCAAACGCTAAGATAGGTAACCCTGAGGATGAATGCCAGTTAGAATGAAGCCCACTACGGGGAGACTAAGCCTCAGTCAGTGGCAAGGAATGGGGCCTGAACCTGAGACTCCACATTAAGTCAAGAATTGTTGCAGGAGGCTAACATGGCATCAGGTGTTACAGCCCCTGGATCCCTTTAGAAGCAAATGCAAATCTCTCCCTTATTTGGAGCCTCAAATAAGATCACATAAGTCTAGGTGCGGCGGCTCATGCCTATAATCCCAGTGCTTTGGAAGGCCAAGGCAGGAGGATTGCTTGAGGCCAGGAATTCGAGACCAGCCTGGGCAACATAGTGAGACTCCATCTCTACCAAAAATAATCTTTAAAAATTAGCCAGGCTTAATGGTATGTGCCTGTAGCCCCAGCTATTCAGGAGTCTGAGGCTTCAGTGAGCTGTGACGGTACCATTGCACTCTAGCCTGAGTGACAGAAACTCTGTCTCAAAAAAGAAAAAATAATGCAATCAATGTCATCAAATACATAAGGAAATAAGCCATGAGAAGTGTTTGCAAAAACAAACAACAGATTTAGGCCCCTAAGGACTTAAAATATTGGATTTATGAGACACAAAATGTAAAATAAATATCAGTATTACCTTGGCAAGAATGGGGTATAATACCAAGCCAGAGGAAAGAAAAACTCACACTGAAGGCAAAAGGAAAACGGAAAAAATTTTGTATTACTTCATAGTTTTGCCTAGGGCTGGCTTTGTCCCCTTTGACTGATTCTCAAAGGCATGGACTAATGGAAAGAGCTATCCTCATATAATAATACAAATTCTCCCTAACAATCTGCTACCACATCATACATAGCCTATGGGAAAATGTTCAAATACAAAATCCTCACAAATTTAGATTACAAACTAAGAGCTTACTGACAGTCACATTACTCTCATAAAGACTGCTTCACTGAAAATGCCAGCAATATCCATGTGATCACAGCAGTATTACAATGGATTGGAATAAAGAAAAAAATGCTGTATGTGGAATAAACCAACATACCTAAGATGCCTCAGTTGACTTCGCTCAATTGTTTGCAGATGGCCCTGTACTTTTGTAAATTCGACCTTCAAACAACCTGTACCACGGTATATTATCGACCCCAAACAGTCTTTCATATACCTAAATCAGATATCATATATCAGCTGATAAATGGATGTCTTCAGCTACTGCATGGTGATGCTCCATTTTTGCCCCTTTCAACAGTATCTCTGTAATCATTCAATTTTATTGCTCTTTTATTAACTGTAAAAAGAAATTGGTAGAAAATATAAAAAGGGCTAAAGTAGAAATCTCAAACTAACAACATGGAAGACTAAAGTAAAAATAATTACATATGCCAAAACAGAAAGTTTTTAGTCTTAAAAGATATTCATTGGACTTAAGCTGGTGGACCAAGAGTAGGCTCAATTGTAAACACTAAAGAACATGTACAGGGCCGGGTGAGGTGGCGCATGCCTGTAATCCCAGCACTTTGGGAGGCTGAGGCGGGCAGATCACCTGAGGTCAGGAGCTCGTGACCAGCCTGGCCAACATGGCAAAACTCCGTCTCTACTAAAAAAATACAAAAATTAGCCAGGCATGGTGGCGGGCTCCTGTAATCGCAGCTACTCAGGAGGCTGATACAGGAGAATTGCTTGAACCCGGGAGGTGGAGGCTGCAGTAGCTGAGATTGCACCACTGCACTCCAGCCCGGGTGACACGGCAAGACTCCGTCTCAAAAAAAAAAAAAAAAAAAAAAAAAAAAACCATGTATAAAATCCTGAACTGTCAACTCTGTATAAAGGATGCATATATTCACAATGACAGGTTCAAATTTGAAAAAAAAAAAAAAAAAGAAAGAAAAGGTCTGTCAGTATATGGACAGGATCACTGACAGATTACCACAGAGATGGCTCTTTCAGTGAGATAACCATCTTGATAATGTGGCCTATGGTTGAAAAAGTGTCATTCCCCCACTACCCTTACATTAGGTTACCTAGGATGCACAACAAAAAACCTTGCTTCCCAAGCTTGGACAAGGGTGGGGGGTGCAGGGATACTCTGAAATTTGGGCCCCAAAATAAATACAGTATATCTCTAAAATGCATCAATTAACTTAATGGCATATAATGAAAAATAATTTTATATTAAAAAATGGTACTGTTACAGGACAGATAAATATGTTACAGGAAAGGGGTCCCAACCCAGACCCCAAGACAGGGTTCTTGGATCTCGCGCAAGAAAGAATTCAGGGCGAGTCCGCAGTGCAAAGTGAAAGCAAGTTTATTAAGAAAGTATAGGAATGAAAGAATGGCTACTCCAGAGACAGAGCAGTCCCCAGGGCTGCCAGTTGCCCATTTTTATGGTTATTTCTTGATTATATGCTAAACAAGGGGTGGATTATTCATGCCTCCCCTTTTTAGACCATATAGGGTAACTTCTTGAGATTGCCATGGCGTTTGTAAACTGTCATGGCGCTGGTGGGAGTGTAGCAGTGAGGACGACCAGAGGTCACTCTCGTGGCCATTTTGGTTTCGGTGGGTTTTGGCCGGCTCCTTCACTGCAAACTGTTTTATCAGCAAGGTCTTCGTGACTGGTATTTTGTGCCAACCTCCTATCTCATTCTGTGACTTAGAATGTCTTAACTGTCTGGGAATATAGCCTGGTAGGTTTCAGCTTAATTTACCCAGCTCCTATTCAAGATGGAGTTGTTCTGGTTCCCATGCCTCTGACAATATCATGTTAAATAAAGTATAAAATATGCATATTTTGTAGGACATAATACAAAACAAAGTGCTGGGTTTGCAGGTATTGAGTGGGCTATGCTCTTGGGCCCTGTGAGGATAAACATTCACTCCATTCTTGCTGCCAGCACTTCGTGGGAAGGTTTGCAACTTACCAAGCAGAACTATGTTTTTGGTACTGCTGGCATCACAAACATGAAGGCCAGCATTAACCAAACTAACACACGCAAGACACAATTCTAATTAAAAGCTCTAACTTTAGATATCAGTATATATTTAACAAACATAGAAGGCTAATGATCAAAATAGTAAATTAAACATATTCATCTCTTGAAACTCAAGCTCAATGTATAAAGCACAAGCTCTGAAAATCAATGCTAAATGATAAACAATAACTGTGAAAGATGATGGAGTGGTCTGGGAATAGTTACATTAAATTAATTAGATTCTATATAATTCTCACAAACATTCCCTCCTAGAAAAAAACAAAGTATATAAATTTCAAAATACCAAAATTCTGCAGTATCTCTCACATACCAACTTAGTTAACTTCTCAAAATCCTTGATTAAGTCTATACTATAACATACAGTTATATGGTAGTCAGCGAACATAATAGTCAATCCCAAAAGAAGATCAAGACCAGCAAAAAATCTAGCTACATTCAGAAACAACTTAGAAGGTCTTGACTTATGTTCCTTTCTACTTAGTGACTGAGAAAGAGACAGAAAATGTATTTGTCTGTGAAAGTTTAGGGGGAAGAAGAAGCAGTACCTGTTTTTCCAGTACCACTAATCAAATGTGGAGTCAAAGGGACTTTTATTATTGAAATAAATTTTGGTGAAATGACAAATGCTCAATCTCTAAAAATATTAGGACGGTTCAGTTTGCTTCCTGTGCCTCAGCTCCCTTTTCCAACGTAGCTTAATGAAAGGTAGCTTCAATAAAATCTGGCTGCCTAGGCCGGGCCCAGTGGCTCACACCTGTAATCCCAGCACTCTGGGAGGCCGAGGTGGGCAGATCACATGAGGTCAGGAGTTCAAGACCAGCCTGGCCAACATGGTGAAACCCCCATCTCTACTAAAAATACAAAAGCAACCGGGCATGGTGGCACATGCCTCTAATTCCAGATACTTGGGAGGCTGAGGTAGGAGAATCACCTGAACCCGGGAGGCAGAGGTTGCAGTGAGCCAAGATAGTCCCATTGCACTGCAGCCTGGGCAACAAAAGCGAAACTCTGTCTCAAAAAAAAAAAAAAAAAAAAAAATTGGCTGCCTATCTTTTTTAGAGCAGAATCTCAAAAGTTCAGCAGGAATTACTTCAGAGCAAAAAGCACAGAACCCAAGAAAGGAATGTCTTATCTACAGGGAAACTGGAGAGTTGTTTCCCCTGAGAAGACAAGGTAAACATTTTTATCCTAGGGAAATACTCATGGGACAGCCCCTAAACACCTGGGGCTCTCACAGTTACAAAATGGGAAAGCAGAAAAGACACACACACGCACACACACACATATCTATACCTGCCTTGGGCTTTAAAAGAAAAAAATATATACATATATACACACACATATATACACACACACACACACACACACACATATTCATTGTCATTTTATTCACCCTTTATAGGAAATTATTCTTTACTTAATAAATTATAACATGGTACAGTATCTGAAATTTAACTTTTTTTAACAGCATCAAAGAGAATTTCAGTACCTATCCCCTTCCCCCCATCCCCCAAAGTTAATGGGGTAGTAATTCATACTAACTCAAAACTGGGCAAAACAATAAATGACTTTCCATGAAATGGTCTTCTGGGACAGAAGGGAAAATAAAAGATGACAGCAAATAAAACTGCTAAAATTGATATGCTTGTTTTATTCAAGAATAATAAAGTTATCCACATTTTAGCTATGAATGTAGAATAATACCTGTGATACTGTGATGGTTAATATCGAGTGTCAACTTGATCGGATTGAAGGATGCAAAGTACTGTTACTGGGTGTGTCTGTGAGGGTGTTGCCAAAGGAGATTAACGTTTGAGTCAGTGGACTGGGAGAGGCAGACCCACCCTCAATCTGGGTGGGCACCATCTAATCAATTGCCAGCACGAATAGAATAAAGCAGGCAGAAGAAGGTGGAAGGAACAGACTTGCTGAGTTTCCCGGCCTTCATCTTTCTCCCATGCTGGATGCTTCTTGCCCTCAAACACTGGACCCCAGGTTCTTCAGTTTTTGGACCCTTGGACTTACACCAGTGGTTTGTCAGGGACTCTTGGGCCTTCAGACAGACTGAAGGCTGCACTGTCAGCCCTACTTTTGAGGTTTTGGGACTCAGACTGGCTTCCTTACTCCTCAGCTTGCACAGGGCCTATTGTGGGACTTCACGTTGTGATCATGTGAGTCACTACTCCTTAATAAACTCCCCTTCATATATACATTTATGCTATTAGTTCTAGCCCTCTAGAGAACCCTCATACAATAACTTTCAAAGAAAAGTGGAACATATGATTTCCCTTCCCTGCAACCAGCCAACTATGTCATCTGTTGGAAAGAAACTTTAGAACACTTACGAAACAAACTTAATTGTGATATTTTTAATTCAGCAGGCCCTCAAGGATGAAACTTGAATTTAAATACACTCAACCTGTATTTGTCCAGTATCAGTAGAGGAAAATAAAAATGTTTCCACATAAACAGAAAACAAAAGATTGCTGATATCTTGCTCAAGCACAAACTAGAGTTTGCTCATCTATCTGCATATTTGGGGACAGGGCATATGTAAACTGCAGCAAATTCCATTCAGTCTACAAACGTCTGACCAAAGAAAATGAAGAGCTCTTGCCTGCTAAATGTTCTGCATGCCTTGCACACAGCATTGCTATGAGGCAGTAGTTTCCTGCCCTGTGATGTTTGCCACCTTTCAGTTTTCTCAAAACCTGCAGAACTTAGTGAGATTTGGACCTTACAGAAATGTAAGGCGATAGACTCCTTGGACATGAACCTGCCAAATGGCTATCAAGGTGGCCAGTCACAGAAAAGATGTTAAAATGTTAGAAGATGGTAAAATCCTATTTTCAAAGTGTGAGTCAAGAAGAATGTCCTTCTCTAATTTGGGAATACACTGAGGATAAGAATGAAGAAAAAGATTGCAGTAAAACAGAAATTCATATTCTATTTCTCCAAAACTGTTTCCTGATCTTGAAAGAGGCCATAAGGAGCCTAAAGAAAGAGGAAATGACTGTCCTAAGTTGCTCAATAGTATGTGTAGAAAATTCCTCTACCATCAGGTAATGGGGTCTCAGAGGGAGAAGAGATAAATACACATGGTCACTCTGCTACTTGAGTTGAAAGTATTGCAAACTATTGTTTTCTTGTACCATGTCATTTCATTTGCTCAAAATGTAGCATAATACCTCAATATATTTAAATGATATAACCAGAATTTCCATAAGATTTTTGCCATCTAAAAATAGTTTTAAGAAATGCTTGAATGCACAAAAGGTTAACTTTCCACAGAATCTTTTCTACCTCCCCATAATATTGTTTTTAAAAATTCTAGGCCGGGCACGGTGGCTCACGTCTGTAATCTCAGCACTTTGGAAGGCCAAGGTGGGTGGATCACTTGAGGTCAGGAGTTCAAGACCATCCTGGCCAACATGGTGAAACCCCATCTCTACTAAAAATACAAAAATTAGCTGGCATGGTGGAATGCACCTGTAGTCCCAGCTACTCAGGAGGCTGAGACAGGAGAATTGCTTGAACTCAGAAGGCAGAGGCTGCAGTGAGCCAAGATCGCACCACTGCATTCCAGCCTGGGCAACAGAGCGAGACTCCGTCTCAAAAAAATAAAAATAAAAATATAAATAAAAATTCTATAACAGAATTTAAGAAATATTCCCCATAGACATGGATACACTGAAAAATCAGTACATTGTGATGTTGACCTGGATGAATAGTAACTCTTTTATACGTTTGTTTCCCTTTGTCAATATTTGACTTTGACATTTAAAAACAGGTATTTAGCAACACAGTTGAAACCACAGTGAAAAATTACTCCTAGGTATATGAAAGTTAAGTGTGATTATATATATGCATGAAATCCACAAAGCACACAGACCTCCATTAAAAGTATACACATCTCAAAGTTCTCTCCCAATACCTGTCCCCACAAGAGATGGTAACATACGACCTTGAATCACACGGGTGACGCTGTCAGCCTGATAAGGATGGAGACCTATTTTGAAAACAGAACTCAGAAAACTATGGGGCAACGCTGCCTTGCCCTCAGAAAGGAACGATAGTGTGAAGGGTAACCTTTCCCTGTATCTTCAGAAAAAGATGACACACTTTGGCATCATAAAACTGTCCTTGAAAATGTTACTTCTGATAAAGTGTCGTAGTCCCAAAGACACTCAGACCCAGAAGCTATTGCTGCACGTGATGAAAGTAACCTTTAACATAAAATCTGACTAGTTGGCTCCCTTAATAATATATTGACTTGGCAATGATATTTAAAACTGATATCTCTGTTTTCTGAAAGAAATACATATTTGTGTGAGTTTTATTTTTATATTACTTTCTTCTTCATCCACATGCATGAAAGTCAAAATAAATGAAAGCTTCAACCCTACCAGCTTATTTAAAAGGAAAAAAAACCTCTGAGTCTTGACTCATTTAAATTAATACAGAAAAAGAAAAAATGACAGTATAAGTTCATTTTAAAATGAAAATTATAAGGATAACTGGAATTTTCAAAATTATACTTTTATTCCTGAAATTTTATCCTTAAATGTTACCCACGCTATATCTACATCTTTAAAAACAATACTTACTGTAATTGCCAGATTTTTCTTCATAAGTAAAATGAAGTTGTAATTCCTCCTCTGACATCTGACAGATGAACACTTTCAGCAAACAGCAAATAATAAACAAAGCATTGTGTGTCTGCCAAATGAAGATGTGGCTAGAAAGACCAAAATCATACAAGAATCAATATTTAAACATAAACATCATGGTTTATTTCTAGTTCATGATTTCTTCCTGATTTGTCAACCATTTTGTCCATCCTAGTGGTAATATTAGGACAATGGCCATATCTTTTAATGGCTTATGATTTATTACATTGTACCAGTGATATTATGTTTTACTTCATAGTTCATTCCATGTATTTTACATAGTGAATCTACTTAATAAAAATCTTTACTGATGACTATGGGAATGACTGTTCTTTGTTCTTAATAGGTATACCACATACAGGCAATTAAAAGAGAAGAAAGCTACAAAAAAAATAAAATAAATTGTGGCAACATAAAAAGAATATATGCAAATATGTAACCAAAATTTTCAGTGAGGCATTGCCAGCAGCACAGTAAAATACTTTTTATTTGTATTAATGACCATGAACTCCCAAGAAAAACTTTATTGGATTCAAGGTAATTTGTTTATAAGCAAGACAATGCAAAATATTTTAATCTTTTCAGAGACTGACATCCAAACATGGTTTTGAAAAATGCTTCAGTGCATAAAAAGTTAACCTTCCATTGATGTAAAGAATATGACGGAAATAACGGCAACAGATGTAGAATGAAATAAAACTCAGACTAAGTCATCATTTAAATTAGATAGCAGCAGCAGTGATAATGGGGGGGAATTACCTTCTTAATGATAATTACATCATTATTCATCTTCTTAAAGAATATAATCTAAAGATTGTCTAAAAAGCTGAAATCAGATTCCAGAATCTATAATCTCACCCCAGTGACTTAGACACTAACCTAAAACCTCTCTCTTTTACCTTTTTTCCTTAATAATGAGAACAATTCCTTCACAGAGATTTTCAAAAGACCACAGTCCATTTCCACCAAAAAATGAAAACTAAAATTCACATTGTTAAATATAAAGCAAACATGGTTTAATTAGCCAGCTTACTTCTGACATTCTGCTGAAAGTTTTAGTTCTTTGGTTCTAGAAAGGAAGACCTTAATTAGTGCACCAAGATTTCCTGTTCGAGGATTGTTTTCAACTGCAAGAGAAGAAAAGGTTTTAAAAAGTTAAATTTAAGAACCAAAATCAAAGTGAGCTTATCATAATATTTATAAAACCAAATGTCATATTAAAATTGCTCAGTGACCAACCTTACTGTTAATTTCATACCTAATTAGAGAACTAAGCAATGAGAGAAACTGCTGCTCTTGGTCTTAATTCTGAACATAAAAAACTGATTTGCAAAATGAAAATGATAGAAACAGTACAAGTAGCCATCTTATCTCAGAATCCAAAATCATAAAGGAAAAAATAATACTTAATAGACACATTCAACTTACACACTAAATCTTTCTCTAGAAAGGAGATTTTTAAAAACTCAAAAAGTGATCATCTATGTCTCCAGTATATAGAATACAATAAACTATAGAAGTTTATTAAATCTAAAACACTCTTCAGATTACAAATCATTTGAATGAAAAATTAAGAAAACATATCAACAAAGCAGTGTGGCTAGAGGGGGAGATATTTGACCAGACAAAACTTTAAAGAATTTTTTTTTAACTTTAAACAATGGGCATTTCAGCAACTGTATCAGGAATCAGAAGATTTAGTTTCTAGATCCAGGTCTATAATTAACTGAATACTGAACCTCAGACAAATTACTTCTCCAACCTCAGTTTTCTCATCTGTAAAAGAAACAACAGCTAACATATGCTGAACAACATAGAGTAGGTGCTTTACATGCATTAACTCATTTAATCCTCACACCAACCCTCCAGGAAAAGCACTAGTATCACTTCCATTTCACAGATCCTCACCTGGAGGTTGTTACTTGCTCAAGGAAACATCCTTATCAACTGGCTCAAATCTTTGACTTTAAACTGCTAGGTTGAAGCAACCTCTAAAATCAAGAAATTGGACTTAGTGAAACTATAAAGCTCTATTGGGCTGCACAGCAAGTCACAGAAGCACGGAAGCTAAGAATTCATCAGAAGGGAGAGACTATTTTGTAGAACCTTTCATTTGACTGATGAAGAGACAGGCTCAGAAAGGCTAAGCGCTGAGCTTAAAGTCAACAATATGTTAGTAGCAAACACAGTCTTTTTCCTTGACCAGTGGTTTTCAAAATGTGAGATTCCACAGTCCTGGATAATTGTTTCTCTTCTGAAGTGTATTTTTAACTAGTTTGAAAACTGGAAATGCAAACACTCAAACACACTGACTTAGGCTGCCAGGAGAGTTCATTCTTATGCAGATCTGGGAATTTCGCATACATTTGAACTTTTTTTTTTTTTAACATAGAAACAAGGTCTCGATCTACCACCCAGGCTGGACAGCAGTGGTGCAATCATATCTCTGCAACCTTGAGCTCCTGGGTTCAAGTGATCCTTCTGCCTCAGCCTCCTAAGTAGTTAGTGCTACAGGCATGCACCACCACGCCCAGCTAATTGTATTTTTTGTAGAGATGGTTTTGTCCTACGTTGCCCAAGCTGGTATATTTGAACTTATTGAAATGTGTCAAGATTTGAAAAAATGAAGTTTTCCAGAATATTTTTTTAAAATTCAGGCCCACACATATATATTTTAAAATATTATACATGGGAATAAGTACAGCATTACAGCATACCTACATTGTGCTTAATAACTGCCAAGCTCACTCCCTGCTGCATATATATTTTTTGTCACGACTTGAGAGTCAATTCAAGTAACTGCCTAACTTTCTAACTGTGATAAAATGTCAAGCACTTTGCTATTCCAAGCGTGGCTCATGGACCGGCCACAACAGCATTATCTGAGAGCTTGGTGGAAGTTCAGAATCCCAGGTCCACCATACTCCTAACTGAAGTTGACAGTACTTCTCAAAGTTTAATGTGCATTTAAATCACAAGTCATTCTTATTAAAATGCAAATGGACTGCACATGTGTGAAATGTGCACTGAGATTCTGCATCTCTACCGTTCCCCGGTGACATCCACTACTGCTGCTGCTGGCTGAAGAATCCCATTGTGAGTAGCAAGGTGCAACATTTGTTGTCAATCAGTGGAGTTTTTGTCCAGCCTTCACAATCAATAATAGATATGTGATCAGATAGTAGATAATGTTAAGAGTTTCACTTTGAAACAAAAATGTCCTATTCCTCTTTCAAGCTTTAGGGTTAATGAAAGAATACCCAGAGACTTCAGGATAAACTTTTTAAGAAAAAAAAAAAGAACAGTTAAGGTTTGCAAACGCATCTCTGTGGGACTTAATATTATCTAGCTATTGCAAATCCAAACAAAATGCTGAAACAAACTAAGCTGAGGGTAACATGACTACAATCACCACTCAGAATCTCAACTTTGAAATCTTTGTTCATTCAACAGCCCCCTTTATTACTGAATGGCCTTGTAATTGTTGAATTTATAAATGATTAGCTATTTAAAAAAACAAAACAAAACATCTTGTGTTTTTGGAAAGAGTAACCAGACTACTTGATTGATGTAATTAAAGCGCCATGTACCTTCTTCATTGATTCATTCAATCAGCATATATTTATTGAGCTACTCATATGGGCCCACACTGTTTCAGATACTAGGGAGATACTTATAAAGAGAACTCCCTGTCTTCACGGAGCTTACCTACCAAGACAGTTAAAAAGTGTTGTGGGGTGGGGGGAAGGGGGAGGGACAGCATTAGGAGATATACCTAATGCTAAATGACGAGTTAATGGGTGCAGCACACCAACATGGCACATGGATACATATGTAACAAACCTGCACATTGTGCACATGTACCCTAAAACTTAAAGTATAATAATAAAAAAAAAAAAGTTTCCATGATACTCTTTTGGATAAGATGAAGATTAGGGCAATAAGTTAATAAAATTAAATATACTCAATGATTTTAAACAATACTCCATGGTAGATTCAAGATTCCAAAATATCTCAATGTTAGAAGAAAAGAAATTTTACATGATCACAGTTAATTGGTGCAAATAAAATATGTTGAAGCTGAATGAGCTTCGGAAGCCAGAGTAACAACACAGGAGGTCCGACAGGAAAGCAGAAAAGTGTGATGGGACTAGATTACAGATTCTGATAAAGTTCAAATCTCAGTTCCACCACTGACCAGCTGTAGAACACTTGGCAACTTACCTAACTGGCCCCTGCCTCAGTTTCCTCATCTGTAAAATTAAGATAACAAGAGTGCTTAATAAAGAGCTAACTTACCTGATGCTAGAGCTTGAACTTGTGTAGCAGTCTGTTAACTAGTGATGTTTGTGTAAAGAAGGGAATGCCCCCATCTCTATGAGAATTCAAGCAGAGTTTGGGTAACATTCAGCTAAGGGTATTGTAGACAGGATTTCTGTTTCAGATGAGAGATTAAATTTGCTTCTAGCCCCTGAAACAAACTTTTCTAAGATCTCACCGAAAGACTCATGAGCTCTAAAATCCAACAACCAATGTAGAGAAAACACAGAGGAGAGAGGACAACATGACCCCACGCAGGGATACAATGAACAAAATCTATGTTGTGGGAAACTCCACCACCCATTTTCTTCAATAAATATACTGAGAGAGGAAAAAGAAGAAAAAGACAGATGAAAAGGGAAACTTGCTTTGAAAAGAAATGTAAAGACATAACCAAAAATAATGTGTGAATTTATTTGGCCCCCAATTCAAACAAAATGAGACAATTACAAATTTGAACACTGAATATTTTGTGATATTAAAAATTGTTTTTTTAATAAGATAGTGGTACATTTTTTTTAAGAATCCTTATTTAGAGGTACATATTCGGCCTGGACAACACAGCAACATACGGTGGAGGGAGAGGTAGAAAGACACTGATACAGATGTTCAATCTGGGAACTTCTGAATTCCCTCATACCCCAAAGCCAAGAAGTGAGGATAATGAAGGTCCCATTTAAACTAAGAAACTTGGACAAATAAAACCTTCTTGGGCTCTATAAATTAGGTTGAGAAACTATATCAACTTGCTCTCAAACTAAAATAACAGCAGATTCAACAAGCGTCTACAGGATCTACATAAGCAACAGAGGAAATAAACACAGCCTCTCTGGGGGCAAACAATGCACTTTCCTGGGTTACACCCCATCTCCTTACTCTGCTTTATTTTTCTGAACAGCCACCATTATATAAACTAGATAGATTTATTTATTCTCTGGCTCCTCAATGAAATAGATAGATCCATGAGGTCAGAGACCTGGGTCAGTGTTTTTTGCAGTCACAGCCCAAGCTTATAGGATAATGCCTGTAATATAGTAGGTGCTCCATAAATATATGTTAGTTTAATGAAAAGGAGAAAATAACAACAACAGCAACCAGAGGATAAGAAATGAGTTACGCTGAAACCTCAGAAGAAAAGCTAAATCAAAATTGCCAAAAGAATTTTAATACACAGCAATCAACAGTGGACAATAGGAAAATTAACCACCTATTTTTTAAAAAAGAACAGAAATCCATTGGGGGAAATGCATGTAATGAAAAGAGAGCAAGCCAGGCACAGTAGCACACGCCTGTAATCCCAGCACTTTCAGAGGCCAAGGTGAGAGGATTGCTTGTGGCCAGGAGTTCAAGACCAGCCTAGGCAACATCACAAAACCCCATCTCTACACAAAATACAAAAATTAGCCAGGTGTGGTTGCGCATGCCTATGGTCCTAGCTACCCAGGAGGCCAGGCAGGAGGATTGCTTCAGCCCAGGAGGTTGAAGCTGCAGTGAGCCATGATCACACCACTGAACTCCAGCATGAGCGACAGAGTGAGACCATGTCTCCAAAAAAAAAAAAAAAAAGGCTGGGTGCAGTGAGTCACACCTGTAATCCCAGCACTTTGGGAGGCCAAGGCAGGAAGATCACTTGAGGTCAGAAGCTCAAGACCAGCCTGGCCAATATGGTGAAATCCCACCTCTACTAAAAATACAAAAATTAGCCAGGCATGGTGGCGCATGCTTGTAATCCCAACTACTTGAGAGGCTGAGGTGGGACAATGGCTTGAACCCAGGAAGTGAAGGTTGCAGTGAGCAAGATCGCACCACTGCACTCCAGCCTGGGGGACAGAGCAAGACTCCATCTCAAAACAAAAAAAAAAAAAGAAGAGAGCAGCCTGACATTAAAAGATCTACAAATGACTAGAAATGATTAAGAAATAAGCTAAAAATGCAATAACAGCTAAAACATACACTACAATAGTAAAAGAGGAGAACTGGCAGTGTAGAAAACATTGAAATCAATCATACAAAGGAAGAAATATGAGAAAAGAACAGAGACAAAAAGATACAGAAAGTAAAGAACAGAGATCCAACCTGAACATTAGAGGTGATCAAGAGGTAGAGAGAAGAAACTAAAACACAAAATCAGAGCCATAATGAAAAAAAGAAACTTCTGAACTGAAAAAGATCTTAATACACCAATCAAAACACCTCATCAAATTGTAGGAAAAACCATAAAGAGAAAAAGCATAATGAGAAATATTTATCACTAAGGGTTAAAGGAAAAAGTCTCATGAACAAAAAGCGCAAAAAAAAAAAAAAAAAGACAAATGTGGCCACAGAACTTCGAGATATCCCTAGGTTAAAATGCCAAAACAAGAAGTGAGGATACCTGGCTCCTGAAAAGATTATATTTATAAGCCAAAGGGCTAAAGAGCAGACTCTTTCAGGAGAGGACAGTACAGCTGCTTCTTTACCCTTTATAAGCTGGCAAATGTTTTTCCTCATCCCTCACCTACAAGGAGTCTGATTATCATATAAAACAACTGACCTGGCTCTCACAGCATCATCCTAGTGGGTAAGAACTAGAACAAAGAAGGACCAATGGATGTCTTATTTAATGTGAAGTATTTAATAAGAAATCAGGGCTAGGCGCAGTGGCTCAAGCCTGTAATCCCAGCACTTTGAAGGCCAAGGCGGGTGGATCACCTCAGGTCAGGAGTTCCGAGACCAGCCTGACTGACATGGTGAAACTCCATCTCTACTAAAAATACAAAATTAGCTAGGTGTGGTGGTGCATGCCTGTAATCCCTGCTACTTGGGAGGCTGAGGGAGGAGAATTGCTTGAACCTAGGAGGTGGAGGTTGCAGTGAGTGGAGATCACGCCATTGCACTCCAGCCTGGGCAACAAGAGCAAAACTCTGTCTCAAAAAAAAAAAAAAAAGAAATCTGATCCAGAAAACCTCATGTGTACATTCAGAAAAAAAGTAATAAAGCTAAACACAAAAAGCCTAACAAAAATAATGGCCAGTGCTTTGGGAGGCTGATGTGGGAGGCATGCTTGGGGTCAGGAGTTCAAGACCAGACTGGATAAGGTGAGACCCTATTCCTTAAAAAAAGAAAAAAAAAAAAAGGCAACGAATTTCCCAAAATTGTTGAAAAACATTAATCTACACATCTAAGAGATGCATACCACCATGCCAGGCTAATTTTTATTTTTATTTTTATTTTGTAGAGACAGGCTCTTGCTATGTTGCCCAGGCTGGCATATAACTCTTGGCCTCAAGCAGTCTTCCTGCCGTGGCCTCCCAAAGAGCTGGAATTACAGGTGTGAGCCACCATGCCTGGCCAAAAAACTCTTTTAAAAGGCAAAGAGAATATCTTACAAGCAGCATGAAAAAATTTCTCATCATTTTCAGGAGAACAACAATACAATTAACGTCAGATTTATCTGAAAAAAATAGAGACCAGAAGGCAGTAGAATAATATGTTCAGAGGGCTGAAAGAGAAAAAAATGTTAACCAAGAATTCTATATCTAGAAAAACTATCCTTTGAAAATGAAGGAATCAGGAGAGAAAGAAACAACTTTACACTGAAGAAACTTGATAAACAGTACCTCAGCCAAGTGATCAATGTCAACACCATCAGTGATAACTCATATTAACAGCATGTCCCCTTGATACGGTGTGTTGAGAACAGCACTTCACTTCCATGGTCTTCCTTCTACAAATCTATAACCCCAGTCTAAGCATGAGAAAGCCATCAGACAACTCAAATTGAGGAACGTTTTTGGAAAATACCCTACTAATACTCCCCCAAATCACCAAAAGGCATAAAAAATGTGGAAAATCCGAGAAACTGTTGCAGACCAGAGAAATACATGACGATTAGATGTCATGTGGCACCCTAGGTGGGATCCTGGAACAGAAGGCAGATTAGGAGAAAGCTAGTGAAAGTCTAAGTGAAGTGTGCAGTTTAGTTAATAGAATTAACATAACCTCATTTTATTGTGCTTTGCTTTGTTGTGCTTCAAAGATATGGCATTTTTTACAAATTGAAGGTTTGTGGCAACCTTGCAGTAAGCAAGTCTATCAGCACCATTTTTCCAACAACACATGCTCACTTCATGTCTCTGCATCACATTTTGGTAGTTCTTGTAAAATTTCTTCATATTTATTTACTTACTTTTTTTTTCTTTGAAACAGGGTCTCACTCTGTCACCTAGTCTGAATGCAGTAGTGGGATCACAG
Organism: Hylobates moloch; assembly: GCF_009828535.3. NCBI lineage: Eukaryota > Metazoa > Chordata > Mammalia > Primates > Hylobatidae > Hylobates > Hylobates moloch. The sequence continues at coordinate 30,173,401 of NW_026652280.1, read as the reverse complement.
CTCACTGCAGCCTCAACCTCCCAGGCTCAAGAGATCTTCCCATCTCAGCCTCCTGAGTAGCTACTCAGGAGTCACCATGTCTGGCTGATTTTCTTTTAGTTTTTTGTAGAGACAAGGTCTTGTTATGTTACCCAGACTGGTCTCAAACTCCTGGACTCAAGCAATCCTCCCACCTTGGCCTCCCAAAGTGCTGGGATTACAGGTCACCATGCCCAGTCAATTCTTGCAATATTTCAAGCATTTTATTGTTATATCTGTTATAGTGATCTCTAATCTGTGATCTTTCGTTTTTGTGACAGAATCTCACTCTGTCACCCAGGCTGGAGTGCAATGCTGCGATCTCGGCTCACTGCAATCTCTGCCTTCCAGGTTCAAGCGATTCTCCCACCTCAGCCTCCCGAGTAGCTGAGATTACAGGCACCTGCCATCATGCCCAGCTAATTTTTGTATTTTTGTAGAGATGGGGTTTCACCATGTTGGCCAGGCTGGTCTTGAACTCCTGACCTCAGGTGATACACCCACCTCAGCCTCCCAAAGTGCTGGGATTACAGGAGTGAGCCACCGCGTCTGGTCGAATCAGTGATCTTTCATGTCATGTTGTCACCAGCAAGAAGATTATGACTCATTAAAGGCTCAGATGATGTGTTTGCATTTTTTTGCAATACAGTTATAAAATTAAGATATGTACATTTAATACATGTTATTGCACATTTGATAGACCATAGTATAATGTAAACATAATATTTATAAGCATGAGGAAACCAAAAAATTCATGCAACTCACTTTATTGCAATACTGGCTTTATCTCAGTGGTCTGGAACTGACCCACAGTATCTCTGGGGTATACCTGTACCAATGTTGATTCCTTAGTTGAAACAAATGTGCCATACTAAAATAAGATGATAAAATAGGGGAAATAGCTGAAGAGTATACAGGAACACTCTATACTAGCTTTGAAACATTTCCATAAATCTACAGCTATTCTAAAATTAAAAGCTTGTTTTAAAAATCTCAGTAGATAGTTTTAACAGCAAATGGGACATATCAAAAGGAAAGATTAGTACCAGGCACAGTAGCTCACACTTATAATCCCAGCACTTTGTGGGGGCCAAGGTGGGAGGATGACTTGAGCCCAGAAGTTCAAGATAACATGGCAAGATCCCATCTCTACAGAAAACTTAAAAATTATCCAGGCATGGTGACATACGCCTGCAGTCCCAGCTACCCAGGAGGCTGAAGTGGTAGGATTTCTTTGTTTTTTGTTTTTTGTTTTTTGTTTTTTGTTTTTGAGACGGGGTCTCGCTCTTTCTCCCAGCCCAGAGTGCAGTGGCGCAATCTCGGCTCACTGCAAGCTCTGCCTCCTGGGTTCACGCCATTCTCCTGCCTCAGCCCCCCAAGTAGCTGGGACTACAGGCGCCCGCCACTGCGCCCGGCTAATTTTTTGTATTTTTAGTAGAGACGGGGTTTCACCGTGTTAACCAGGATGATCTCGATCTCCTGACCTCGTGATCCGCCCGCCTCGGCCTCCCAAAGTGCTGGGATTACAGGCGTGAGCCACCGCGCCCGACCCTGAAGTGGTAGGATTTCTTGAGCCCAGGAAGCTGAGGTTGCAGTGAGTGGTGATAGTGCCACCGCACTCTAGCTGGGAAACGGAGTGAGACCCTGTCTCAAAATAAAATAAAGATAAAAATAAAAATAAAAAAGGAAAAGATTAGAAACTAAAGATGAATTAACAGAAAATATCTCATTGAAGGTCAGAGAGAAAAAGAATGTAAACTACAAAAGAAAAAAGGCCTAACAAGTATATGGGACACAATGGAAACAAAACATTGAACAGAACTGTAACAAGCGTCCCAGGAGGAGAGGAGAGACAGAACAGAACAGAAATTTTATATATAAACACATAATGGCTAAGAATTTTCCAATACTGATAAAAGACACCACCTCACAGATTTAAGAATCTCTACAAACCTCAGGTGACAAAAAAACAAAGAAAACCTATCCTCAGCACATCACTCTAAGGCTACTGAAAATCAAAAGATAAAAAGAAAAACTTAAAATCAGCCGGAAGTTAAAAATTCCATTATTTTCAAAGAAGCAACAATAAGGTTGACTGCTTTCTTCGCAACAAAAACAAGAAAAGCTAGAAAATAACAAAATGACACCTTTAAAGTACTATTGCTATCTAAAATTCTACAACCAGCAAAACATATGCTTCAAAATCTAAGAAAAAAATAGAATATTTTCAGACAAAAAGAAAGAAAAAAGAGAAGGAAAATTGTTGCCAGTAGACCAGCACTTAAAAAAAATTTTTTTCAAAAAGGAAACTAAGCACACTCACATAGCCCTTAAAGTTGATATGCACTTATACTTATTGATGTGAAGAGGTTCCTGACATGCTGCTGAGTGTAAACAAAATATAAATAATACCATTTATATGAAATTGTCACAAAAGATTAGCAGTGATTACATATGTACTGTTTAATATGAGATGATTTTTATTTTAGCCATACCATCACATTACTGGAATTTGGGGCAATAAATGTATATCTTGTTTTGCTGTTCCCAAAAGTATTTTTAAACATGTAACACATTCCTGATGCAATGTCAAGTGAAAAACACAGATTAAAATGTGTGTGTGTGTGTCTGTGTGTGTGTGTGTGTCTGTGTGTGTGTGTATGGTGGATGATATATATATATAACTTTATATCCATTGAATAAGTAGTAGAAGAAAAAACACAAAAATATCAACAATGCCTATGTCAGGGTTTTCAAATTATGAGCAATTACTACCTTGTTTACATTTTAGTATGCTTTCCACATATTGTATAATGAGTAAATATTACTTGCTTTTTTTCGCCCCTAGATTTGGAGTCTTGCTCTATTGTCCAGACTGAGTCCAGTGGCGCCATCATGGTTCCCTGCAGCCTCAAATTCCTGGGCTCGATCAATCCTCCTACCTCAGTCTCCCAAGCAGCTGAGACTACAGGCACATGCCACCATGTCTGGTTAAGTTTTTTCAATTTTTTTGTGTGTAGAGATGGGGTCTTATTATGTTGCCCAAGCTGGTCTTGAACTCTGACCTCAAGCAACCCTCCTGCCTCAGCCTCCTAAAGTTACCAGTATTATAGGCATGAGCCACCACTCCCAGCTACTTTCAGTTTTCTTAATGTAATTTTTTTCTTTGTTTTCTCATTGCTTTATTTTTCTGTTTTTTTATCTTTTAATTTTTTAATTTTTATAAAAACCCAAAGTCAACTTAAAACTCCTTCATTTTCAGCACTGAATTGCGACATGGCTTTTGAAAGCCAGCTGTAGCAAAAAATTCCCTAAGCTATGGTTGTAAGGCAAGACAACTACTACAATAACACCTTTTCATTATCAACATAGTTTGTTTTTAAAAACAAAAATATTTGGGCCCAGGCACAGTGGCTCATGCCTGTAATATCCCAACACTTTGGGGGTCCAAGGTAGGAGGAGGATGGCTTGCGGCCAGGAGCCTGAGACTAGCCTTGGCAACACAGGAGACCCCCATCACTACAAAAATAAAATAAAATCATTAGGCAGGTGTGGTGCCATGCACCTACAGCCCCAGCTTCTGAGGAGGCTGAGGTGGAAGGATCACTGAAGCCCAGGAGATCAAGGCTGCAGTGAGCCACAATGGCACCAGTGCACTCCAGCCTGGGCAGCATAGCAAGACTCTATCTCTTAAAAAACAAAAAAAAATCATCAAAAACTGTTTTTAGCAAAATAGTTTACATGGGAGTTATCCACATAGCTCGATTTTTTTTTTTTTTTAATTTTTTTTGAGACAGAGCCTCACTCTGTCGCCCAGGCTGCAGCACAGTGGCGCGATCTCGGCTCACTGCAACCTCTGCCCCCTGGGTTCAAGCAATTCTCTGCCTCAGCTTCCCAAGTAGCTGGGATTACAGGCGCCCACCACCATGCCTGGCTAATTTTTGGATTTTTAGTACAGACGGGGTTTCACCATCTTGGCCAAGCTGGTCTTGAACTCCTGACTTCGTGATCCACCCGCATCAGCCTCCCAAAATGCTGAGATTACAGGCGTGAGCCACCATGTCCAGCCTAGACAACCTGATTTTAAAACAGAATATTGTTCTCACTTATTACATTCCTGTACACTAGGTATTTCACAGACACATTATCTTACTTTTCAAAGCACCAATGCAATCTAAGTATACCTGCCTGCATTTTAAAAATATATACATACAATTTCCTTCCAATTGCTACGAACTTGAAAGTTAAGCATTTGAGAAACAAGACCTGAAAAAGGTAACATTTGCTGACATAAATGGTTTGCAATGACTACATGCCACACATTGTACCGAATATTTCATATTACCTAATTTTTCCTTATAAGAATCCTGTAAATAGTTGTCCTTATCCTCAATTTACATGAGGAAATTAAGGCTCAGCTAATAAGTAGCACAGCTGAAATTAAAATCATAAAATGATTCTGGATTCCATGCTCTTTGCCATAGTATCAAGTTGTTATAGAAACTTCCTAATATATATTCTTAATAGATTTTAATATTATTCTGGTGAACATAGTCAATAACAGCAGTTGGTAAATCACATTATTTTCAGTATTTGAAAATTCACAAAAAGAACAAGCCGAAAGAGTGTCTATGGCTTAGCAGAGTCCATTACCACTACTGCAGATATAGCCAAGCATGTGTCATATTGCTATTGACTGAAGGGTACCTTCTAGCAGCATCTGTGAATGCCACGAATAGAAAAAATTATTACTATTGCTATCAAAGAAGAATAATTACTTCATTAATTCAGTTCATATTATACTATCAAAATCTAAAACAAAATTTGAAAACAACATCCCACACACATTTTTCCCACTTACCTAACGACCTGCAGACTGAAATGGTTGCCTCCTCCAAGAGTTTCAACTCAGTACTGGAGAGACAGAAGAATAAAGGTAATTAATGACTATAATACTAAATATGTACCTGCTAATCAGTTAAAGAAATATATAAAGATAAGAAAAATAATTTAGAAGAAAAATATGGTACACAGTAGTGAACAATAAGATCAGCAAAAAAAACAAAAGTTAGGCTTCAATTTTCAATATACTTAGGAAATTTACTGTAATTCTAAATATGAGACTCCTAAAGGGAAGAGCTTGGGGCACCCTGCCTTTCAGGCATTGAGGCAGCGGGGAGACTTAGAAAAATTCAAGAAAGGCACTCCAAAGTAGAGAGCTCAAGGCAGGGGCCCTGTGTGCCCGATTCTAAAGGCAGTACTAATTATAGTTTAGAAATATGCTATTATTTTTAGGAAATACATGGAGTGTCATGATTTCTACCATACTTTCAAAAAGTTCTACAAAAAAAAGGAAAAGGAAGAAATAAAGCAAGAAAAGAGAGACGATACATATATGTTTTGGTGGTTTATAAATATATAGAAGATACAAACATACAGAAACAGATACAGAGAGAGACTCAAACTGACACAGAGAAAAGAGGCACAGATAGACAGAGACAGAAATAAAGCCTAGAAGAAAATATGTTTCTTGAGATTGCATTTGACAACAATTTCTTGGATGTGACACCAAAAAGCACAGGTATCAACAGAAAAAAACAGACATGCTGGACTTTACCAAAATTAAAAACTTCTGTGCATCAAAGGATACTATCTACAGAGTGAAAAGTCAACCCACAGAACGGAAAACAGTACTTGTAAATTACATATCTGATAAGAGATTGATATCCAGAATATACTTTTAAAACTCCTACAACTCAACAACAACAAAAAACAAACAACCCAATTTTAAAATGGACCAATAACTTAAATAGCCATTTTCCAAAGAGGATATAGAAATGGCCAATAAGTACATGAAAACATGCATAACATCACTAGTCATTAGTGAAACACTAAAACCAGAGTGAGATACTACTCCACACCCACTGGGATGGCTTTTATTTAAAAAAAAAAGAAGAGGTCAGGCGAGGTGGGCTCACACCTGTAATCCCAGCACTTTGGGAGGCTGAGGAGGGTGGATAACTTGAGGTCAGGAGTTCAAGACCAGCCTGGCCAATATGGTGAAACCCATCTCTACTAAAAATACAAAAATTAGCCGGGCATGGTGGTACACGCCTGTGATCCCAGCTACTTGGGAGGCTGCGGCAGGAGAATCGCTTGAACCCAGGAGGCGGAGGTTGCAGTGAGCCAAGATCGTCCCACTGCACTCCAACCTGGGAGACAGAGTCAGACTCCATCTCAAAAAAAAAAGAAGAAGAAGAGGAAGAAGGAGGAGGAGGAGGGGGGAAGGAGGGAAGGAGGGAAGGAAGGAGGGAAGGAAGGAAAGAAGGAAGGAAGGAAAAAAGTCAGAAAGTAACAAGTGTTAGCAAGGATGCAGAGAAATTAGGACCCTTGTGCACTGATGGTATGTAAAATGATGCAGCCACTATGGCAAAAATATGGCAGTTCCTCAAAAAATTAAACATAAAATTACCATATGACCCAGCAGTTCTACTTTCAGGTAGATACTCAAAAGAAGTGAAAGCAGGGTCTTGAAGAGATAGTTGTACACTCGTGTCCATGGCAGCTTCATTAACAGTAGCCAAGAGGTAGAAGTAACCCACATGTGTACCAACAGATAGATGGATAAATGAAATGTACATACACACAATGGAATATTATTTAGTCTTAAGAAATAGGGAATTTTGCCAGGTGCGGTGGCTCATGCCTGTAATCCCAGCACTTTGAGAGGCCGAGACGGGCAGATCATCTGAAGTCGGGAGTTCAAGACCAGCCTGACTAACATGGAGAAACCCCATCTCTACTAAAAATACAAAATTAGCTGGGCATGGTGGTGTATGCCTGCAATTTCAGCTACTCGGGAGGCTGAAGCAGGAGAATCACTTGAATGCAGGAGGCAGAGATTGCAGTGAGCTGAGATGGCACCATTGCACTCCAGCCTAAGCAACAAGAGAGAAACTCCATCTCAAAAGAAAATAATAATAAAAATAAATAAATAAAAATAAAATAGGGAATTTCAATATATGCTACAACATGAATGAACCTTGAAGACATTATGCTAAGCGAAATAAGCCAGCCACAAAAAGATAAATATTGTATGATTCCTCTTATATGAGGCTCCTAGAGGAGTTAAACTCAAAGAGAAAAAGTAAAAAGGTGGTTGCCAGGGGCTGGGGATGGGAGAATAGGGAACTAGTGTTTAGTCAGTATAGAGTTTCAGTTTGCCAAGATCAAAAAGTTTTAGAGATGGATGCTGTTAATGGTTGCACAATAATGTGAAATACTTAATGCCACAGAACTATATACTTTAAAATGGTTAAAATGATTATTTTACATTGTGTATACTTCACAACTTTTTTAAGTGCATTTCAACTCCAGTTCAACTACTTACTAGACAGTTGACCTTGGGCTGGTTTGTTAAATCTTTATGTCTTAATTTCCTCATATATAAAACAGAAATAGTAACAGTACCTTCATAAGGTTATTATGATTAAATTAATTATATGATATCGATAAAGCACTTAGAACAGTGCCTGGCACAAAGTAAATCCTCAATAAATGATAGATTCTGTTTCATTTGTCTGTGTTGTTTTTTTTTTATACCAGTACCATGCTGTTTTGGTTACTATTGCTTTGTAGTATATTTTGAAATCAGGTAATGTAATGTCTCCAGATTTGCTCTTTTTGCTCAAGATTGCTTTGGCTATTCTGGGTCTTCTGTGGTGCCATAGAAATTTTAGAATTTTTTTTCTATTTCTGTGAAAAATATCACTGGTATTTTGATAGAGATTGCATTGAATCTGTAGATCACTTTAGATAGCATAGACATTTTAACAATATTTATTCTTCCGATACATAACAAGGGATATTCTTTGCATTTATTTATGTCTTCTTCAATTTTTTTCATCAATATCTTATAGTTTTCATTGCAGAGATCTTTGCCTCCTCAGTTAAATTTATTGCTAGGTTTTTTTAATAGCTACTGTAAATGTATTACCTTATTTCTTTTCCAGATAGTTCAACAGAATAAAGAACCCAGAAATAAATCCACACATGATTTTTGACAAAAGCACCAAGAACACACATTGGGAAAAGAACGATCTCTTCAATAAATGGTACTGCATAAACTGAATATTCACATGCAGAAAAATGAAACTAGACCCCTATCTCTAACCACTTACAAAAATCAACTTAAAATACAGACTTAAATGTACTACCTGAAACTACGAAACTACTAGAAGACACTTAAGTAAATGCTTCAGCACATTGGTCTGGGCAAGGACTTGTTGGATAAGACCTCAAAAGCATAGAGAACAAAAGCAAAAATAGACAAATAGGATTATATCAAACTAAAAAGCTTCTGCACAGCAAAGGAAAGAACAAAGTGAAGAGACAATCCACAGAAAAGGAGAAAATATTCACAAACTATGCATCTGACAAGGGACTCAACAGCAAAAAAAAAAAAAAAAAAAAAAATCCAATTTAAAAATGAACAAAAGACCTAAATAGACACCTCTCAAAGGAAGACATACAAGGCCGGGTCCAGTGACTGATGCCTATAATCCCAGCACTTTGGGAGGCTGAGGCAGGAGGATCACCTGAGGTCGGGAGTTCGAGACCAGCCTGACCAACACGGAGAAACCACATCTCTACTAAAAATACAAAATTAGCCGGGTGTGGTGGTGCATGCCTGTAATCCCAGCTACTTGGGAGGCTGAGGCAGGAGAATCGCTTGAACCTGGGAGGCAGAGGTTGCAGTTAGCCAAGATCGTGCCATTACACTCCAGCCTGGGCAACAAGAACAAAACTCCATCTCAAAAAAAAAAAAAAAAAGACATACAAATGGCAACAGGTATATGAAAAATATACCTCACCACTAACCACCAGGGAAAAGCAAATCAAAACCACAATGAGATATCATATCACCCAGTTAGAATGGCTATTATTAAAAAGACAAAAAATTACAAATGTTGGCAAGGATGCAGAGAAAGGGAAACTCTTGTACAATGTTAGTAGGTGCTATAATTCGGATGTTTGATCCCTACAAACCTCATATTGAAATCTGATCCCCAATGTTAGAGGTGGGACCTAATGGGAGGTGTCTGGGTCATGGGGGCAGATCCCTTATGAACAGATTGATACCCTCCCTCAGAAGTGAGTAACTTCTCACTCTAATAGTTCCCATTAGTACTGGTTGTGAAAAAGAGCCTGGCACCTCCCTGCCCCATTGCTCCCCTTCTCATCATATGTTCTCTGTACACACCAGCTCCCCTTCACCTTCTGCCATGAGTGGAAGCAGCCTGAGGCCCTCATCAGATGCAGATGCTGGTACCAGCCTGCAGAAGTGTGAGCCAAATAAACCTCTTTTCTTCATAAATTACCCAGCCTTAGGTATTTCTTTATAGCAACACAAAACAGACCAAGACACTAGGAAAGTAAATTAGTACAGCCATTAAGGACAACAGTAGGGAGGTTTTTCAACAAATTAAAAATAGAACTACCATATAATCCAATAATCCAACTATTGGGTATAAAAATTGAGCATCCCTCACGCAAAATGCTTGGGACCAGGAGCATTTCTGATTTCAGATTTTTTTTCCGATTTTGAAATATTGCATTAAAGCTGAGCATCCCTAATCCAAAAATCCAAAATTCAAGATAGTACAATGAGCATTATCCTCTAAGCATCACGTCAGTGCTCAAAAAGTTTTGGATTTTAGAGCATTCTGGATTTCAGATTTTTGGATTAGGGATACTCAACCTCTATATCCAAAGAAAACAAAATCAGTATGTCAAAGAGATATCTGCACTCCCATGTTTACTGCAGCACTATTCACAATGGCCAAGATATGGAATCAACCTAAGTATCCACCAATGGATGAATTTTTTTTAATGAGGTACATATACACAATGGAATACTATTCAGGTATAAAAATAAATGAAATCCCGTCATTTGCGGCACCTGGATGAACCCACAAGACATTAAGTGAAATAAGTCAAGCACAAAAGACAAATAACACATGATCTCACTCATCTGTGAAAACTTAAAAAGTTGCTCCCATAGAGGTAAACAGTAGAATAGTGGTACTGAAGGCTGGGTAGGACAGGCAGGGAGAGGGAGAGAGGTCAACAGGTACAAAGTTACATTAGATAAGAGGGATAAGTTCTGGTGTTGTATTATACAGTAAGGTGACTAGAGTTAACAATAATGTACTTTACATTTCAAAATGGCTAAAATAATTTTGAATGTTCTCACCACAAAGAAATAACAAGTATTTGAGGTGATGGATATGCTAATTGCCCTGATTTAATCATTACACAATGTATAATGCATCAAAACATCATATGGTACCCCATAAATATGTACAATTATGTGTCAACAAAATGAAACTTTTTAAAAACAATAACTATTATTGATTCCAAAATGTAGTAATTTCCCCATAGACAATAAATTAAAATAATGCTTCACATTTGTTTAACCCTTTAAATATCTTTCAAAACACTTTCAAATATATTGGTGCAATTAAATTCCATGAAAATCTCTTCTATGGGACAGGACCATTATAAACCTTATTTCTATAGATGAGCAAACTGAGGCATCCAAGGAGTTTCAAGTAAAATTCCAGGAATCAGAAGTCTGAGAAGAACAAGAGCCGGCTTTAGAGCCTGGTGACTTGGTTAAAAATTATGTTTTCTTTTTTACCAATACACACGGTGCAGTAAATCCTCCAAATGGGCAACTCTTTTGTGGCAGCTTTAAAACCTGTACCCCTCCAGGGTTCTTTTCTGTTGCTGGTGAATTGCACTTTTTAAAAGAGTGACTCATACCATCAAGGTTTTTGACAAGAAAATTTTAGAAAAACTGTGGAAGAAAACTGATTGCTCTTAGTTCTAGCCATGTGTAATTGCTGACCACCTGAAATGGTCCAAACTGAGATTTGCTAAAGCATAAAATACATACCAGATTTCAAAGATTTTTAAAAGAATGTAAAACATTTCATTAATTTTATATTCATATAATGATTATATCTGGGAAACTGGGGTTAAATAAAATACATTAAAATTAAATTCACCTTTTTCATTTTACTTTTTCAATGTGGCTACTAGAAAACCTTAAATTACAAATGTGGCTTATCTTGTATTTCTGCTGGACAGAACTGCTAGAACCTCCCAGCAATAAAAGACAGTGTCATGCATAAAAAATATCATATATACATACAAAGCTAAGACTTACTAACTATAGTGAATATCCCGTTACCTTAAGGTCTGAAATTATATGCATATTTTAAAAGATATCATCTTTTTAAAGTTAAATTTTTTAAGTTTCATCTAAGATTGACTTTTTTTAACAAAATAACCTAGAAGTGATCCTATGATACAGTTTAAGGGTAGTAGTTTATGGAGACTCACCATATTAGATATTTATAAAGTGTTTGCCAGCCTTACAATGTCTCTCTGCTGTCTGTCTCTCTGTCTGCTGCCTCCCTACCCTTTTTTCTATCTTCCCACCTACTTTTCAGAGGTGAGCAGAGGCAGACACATATATGCAGCATGTCTCCGCTCCTGGCCACAGCTGACTAGTCCAGGGATAGACATCTAACCCAAGCCTAGCCCAAGTCTTAGAGAATTTAGAATTGAGATGGAAAGACAGGTTTTCCATTTGGCTGGAACTTGGCTGTACAGTTTAGGGCTGTGGGAGGCCATCCTCTACCGACAGAGTGGCAGAGAAAGCCAGTTAGTAAGAAAGATGAGTAAAAGCTTTGCAGAAAGAAAGACATAAACAGAAAGGACTCTCAGGATTGCTGCTGGCTTTCCAATTCCTGGGACCAGTTCTTCCAGAAGCCTGAGTATGTTCCTGATCTTGGATTCTATGAGACACTCCAGTCTCTTCATCACATCTTCTCCTTTTTCTGGCATATATTAAGTAAAATTGATTTTTGTTGACAACCAGAAGACTTCTAATTAATAAATCACTGTGGTCAGATTTAATGATACACATTAGTAGTTGGCAAGAAGTGGGAACTATGAATTACTCGGTTTATGGTTACTCAGACAAAAAGTAAAAGAGGTATAAAATGCAAAGGATTGTAAAAAGCTTTATGAAATTAATAACTAGACCACATGCATAAAATCTATTTCACTTTCTTTAGTCAATGGCACTCTCTTTTAAAGCTGATTGGAACCAAGAGTTTCAATTATACACATATGGCTATAATCTTTGAAGCTGCTAAATTTGTTCATTCAGCAAATAGTGCTTGGGTGCCTAGGGCATGCTAGGCTTCGTGAAAGATGCTGCCTCTGCCTCCAGGCTACATGGAGGAATGAAGAAACAGACAGACTGTTCAGTGCAGGGGAAGTATGAATTATGAAACCAGCCCTGTGTGTGAGCTCACAGGATGTGCACTCAACATACCATGGGAGGAATCAAAGAGGCCATCCTGGAGGAAGTAACAATTCTTCCTGAAGGGCCAAGAGACATCAGGCAGGCAGAACAAAGAGAATAGTGTATGCAGAGGCATGGCAGTCACAGACAGCCTGGCATGCCCTGGGAAGGGGTGGTTAATCAACACAGGGGAATGACAAACTACAAAGCTGGAAAAGTATTCTAGATGGCTGGAATACCAAGTTCAGTCTCTCCATTTTTGTTTTGGGTATAAACAAAAACCAAAACAGGGCTCTGGTTTATTTTTACAACAGTATGAGCCTGAAAAGGAGATTAATTCCAACATATATTAGTGAGGTTGGTTTGGACATCACTTCTTCCAGGAAGCCTTCTTTGATCAGGTCTCACCTAAGACAAGGTAAGAAGTCCATTCTCCACCCCAACACCCAACAGCTCTCAATCATAAAACTGAGCACGTGGCAGTAAGATTGCCCAGTTGCTTGTCTATGGCCCCCATTAGATTGTGGGCTCCTTGTTCATCACAGTATTCCAGCCTGGTACAGAGCAGGCAGTTAGGCACTGTCAGACACCACTCAGACCTTCATTACCAGAAGACAGAATTATTTCCCCTGGCTCCTTAGGAAACACCTCCCAGTCTCCAGCCCTCAAGGCAAGGTCTGCCACTCAAGTTTAAATTTCTATTAAAATATTTTTTAAAAGACATTTCTTTTTTTCTTTTTTTTTTTTTTTTTTGCGACAGTCTTCCTTTGTCACCCAGGCTGGAGTGCAGTGAGTGATCTCGGCTCACTGCAACCTCCGCCTCCCAGGCTCAAGCAATCCTCCTGCCTCAGCCTCCCAAGTAGCTGGGATTACAGGCACTTGCCACCACGCCTGGCTAATTTTTGAATTTTTACTAGAGATGAGGTTTCACCATGTTGGCCAGACTGGTCTTGAACTCCTGACCTCAGGTGATCCGCCCACCCTGGCCTCCCAAAGTGCTGAGATTACAGGTGTGAGCCATGGCACCCAGACTAAAAGACATTTCTTTCTTTCCAAATATAAAAGAGCATATCCTTTTGAAGCAGTCTGATTTGTCAGAATTATCTTGAAAGCTCCCCACTGTGGTGAGCCTGCCAGCACCTGCCATTCTGTGACTATGTCCCCCAGGCCTGGATCCCCCAACACACGGCCACAATCTGAAATGGCACCACTGCCACTGCCTCATTCAACAATCAACACTTTAGGGCAGAAGCATCTTCAGAGCCCACATTATAAGCTCCAAGAGAACAGGACAATCTCATTCACTTATACATCCCCCACTGTGCCTGATACAGTGGCTCAGCCAGAAAAAAACCACTTGGTAATTATTTATTAACTAAAGGAGTCATAGAGCTCTGTTTGTTGCAGGATGCCTGCAATTTCTGCACTCTGAAGTGTTACTTATTTCTACAAAATAAATCAGCCAGGCACACCCCTGCCAAAAGCAACACACCAATTGTTATAATAGAATTCCTTTCCTCTCATCCTTCTATCCCTCAATTTTCTAAACTTCTTGGAACATTTTAAGAATAATCTGCTTTCCCATTTGCTTGATTTAGAGCTATAACGAGGTGGTAAGGAACTAGGGTGGTTGGTAACTGTTACTGCCTGTTACAGGCATCTATGCACAATACTGTTTTAGTTAAACAAATGAGCTCAGATGTTCTGGCAGCAGGCAACTAGCAAATCATCATTTGCAGTAAATAAAAGTAAAATGGTACTGTAAAAATATGCCAGTGTTTCCAAGAATATTACAATTAGAAACCAAATGTTGTTTCTGAAGGCAGATTTGGGCAGTAAAAACAAGTAAAAGGGGGCAAAAAGGCAGTGTCAAAGATTCATACTAATTCAGGCTAAATAAGTATCACACAGTATACTTCAAGTTTAATGCATAAATAAATTCCATACCTCCAGGTCAATTTGAAAACTGTCAATAGTGGGAAATTAGGGATACTTAAAACTAGTAATCTCTTAGTCAAAGTAGCTAAGCAATCTAAACTCTCAACAACCATACTGATCCAATGACCAGGTGTGACTCTCCCTGAAGCAATCCATATATTAGAAGCCTTCTTCTCAGAGGATGGCCACACTATCCACTTTAGCAGCAACATAAACAGATGGGAGTCATAAAACTGGAATCTCAGTTTGACTTTGTTTTTTACTGATACATAATAATTGTAAATATTTGTGGGATACATGTGGTATTTTGATACATGTATACAGTGTGTAAGATCAAATCAGGGTAATTGGGACACCCTCATCTCAAACATCTGTCATTTCTTTGTGTCAGTTTTGCTGGTGACATCACAATGAACAATTACTAGGGGATTGGAGAACTATGCCCAAGAATCAATCAATCAACCTTTCTCTCTGTCTCTCTCTCTCTCTCTCTCTCTGTCACACACACACACACACACACAAAATCTGAAACATGGTTAGGAACCTTCACTGGGCTACCCAGAAGATAATTCAGTAAGGAAGTGGTTATGAAAATTTTCACAACTAGGCTGGGTGAGGTGGCTCATGCCTGTAATACCAGCACTTTGGGAGGCTGAAGCGGGTGGATCACCTGAGATCAGGAGCTCAAGACCAGCCTGGCCAACGTGGCAAAACCCCATCTCTACTAAAAATACAAAAATTAGCTGAGTGTGGTGATGCGCGCCTGTAATCCCAGCTACTTGGGAGACTGAGGCAGGAGAATCACTTGAACCCAGAAGGTGGAGGTTGCAGTGAGCCGAGATCACACCATTGCACTCCAGCCTGGGCAACAAGAGCGAAACTCCATCTCAAAAAAAGAAAAAAGAAAATGTTCACAACTATAGGTGAAGCTCTTAAACATTACCATTGCCACTTCTGGGCCATATTCTGTTTGCTTCCTTCGATTTCATGAAGAGAATCTCCTTAGGGAGACAGCTGTCATCAACCTCAACCTCACACCCTCTACATGAAGTGTAGGTTGCAGAGAAGACTGGTAAAGTAAATCAGAGCAAAAGAATGAAGTATCCTTATGTCATGCTAAGGAGTTTGGATTCCATCCTACATCTAATGGGGAGTCATTAAGCACAAAATAAAAAACAAACATTAACAAAACTCTTAGAGCAGCAGCAAGATGGCCAGGGTATATAATGGTTAAATATCTGACCCTGGCTACAACCATCCTGAGATTTTTAGGGGGGAAGAAAAAGATGAGAATGACAGCAATAATCAGGTCTCCACTAGTGTATACGATAAAGTCTAACCATGTGCTCACAACAATCCCTATATAATGAACCACTGCTGCCAAGTGTCCGGCTAGCAGATTTGGATGAAGCACTAACTGTTACTAAATCACAACACAATCAAGTACATAATCTTTAAAAAATTCTTGTTTAATTTCACTACAATTATAGACCAAATTAAAATACTAGGAAGGAATTCCAACAGCAAGAATATGGAACATCTCTGCACCCACTGGATTCATAGGCGGATCATGTTTAAAACATATACACCAAGTGTACTCTACCTCTCAGTTTAACCACTGCCATCAATTAGCAAAACTCCTGCACACTGCTCACATAGATTTCCAATCTTGTGCTTGTTACTGAAAAGCAGATATGCCCCTGGTATAATGGAAAGAGATCGATTTTTGAAGCTGCATATTTAAGTTCCAGCTTCTTCATTAACTACTGGTATGACCTAGCCAAATTACTTAATTTGAGAATCTCAGTTCTCATCTGTAAAATGGAGGTAAAAATGTCACCAACTCATAGGACAGCTATGAAGATGATATGGCAATGTGTGGAAAGTGCACAGCACACAGCTCAATAAATATGAGTTCCCTAACTCCCCAAAAACAACAACAAAACCCACAAGTATTAAACTGTCAAATATTTATTTATTTATCCCTTAATACACACTTAAATTACTAATTTATCAGCCTTCCCTTATCTTCCCCTGCATTGAGCAGGAGGGGAGTATAAAACATCATTTAGTAATTTTGAAGCTGTTATACGTTTTGAAATAGTACCAAAGCAGCTCTATTAAACAACTGTAGGTGATCTGCTTTGATTTTATTTACATTAATGTTTCATTACAATAGAAGTATAAACCTAGTAGATGACAAAGAAAATCAACATCTTTGTTCACACCTAGGACATCTCTCGATATTAAGAAACTTACATTTGTATGATGTTTTATAGTTTACAAGGTGGTTTTGAATATATTATTTAATACAGCCATCTTGTGAAAAAGGAATAGCAGATAGTATTTCTATTATAGATGAGATATTCACACTGATAAAGAAAATACTAAGTGGCAGAACAAAAACTTAAGTCTAGGTTTTTTTTTTTTTTTTAATTTCAACTTTTATTTTGGATTCAGGGGGTACATGTGCAGGTTTGTTACATGGATATATTGCATGATGCTGAGATTTGGGATATGAATGATTCCATTACTCAGGTGCTGAGCAAAGTACCCAACAGTTTTTTAACCCTTGTCCCCCTCCTTCTTCCCCCCATAGTAGTCCCCAGTGTCTATTATTGTCATCTTTATACACATAAGTAATCAATGTTTAGTTTCCACTTGTATGTAAGAACATGCAGTATTTGGTTTTCTGTTCCTATGTTAATTTCCTTAAGATAACGGCCTCTAGCTGCATCCATGTTGCTTGCAAAGGATATGAATTCATTCTTTTTATGGCTGCATAATAGTCTATGGCATATATATAGCACATTTTATTTATCCAATTTACTGCTGTTTTTTCTGGGGTTTTTTGTTTGTTTGTTTTGAGATGGAGTCTCTTTCTGTCACTCAGGCTGGAGTGCAATGGCGCAATCTCGGCTCACTGCAACCTCCGCCTCCCATATTCAAGCGATTCTCCTGCCTCAGCCTCCTGAGTAGCTGGGATTACAGGCGTATGCCACCACACCTGGCTAATTTTTGTACTTCTAGTAGAAATGGGGTTTCACCACGTTGGCCAGGCTGGTCTCGAACTCCTGACCTCAAGTGATCCTCCCGCCTAGGCCTCCCAAAGTGCTAGGATGAAAAGTGTGAGCAACCATGCCCAGCTTCCAATCCACTGTTGATGGGCACCTAGGTTGATTTGATGTCTTTGCTATTGCAAATACTGCTGTGATAAATATACAAGTGCATGTGTCTTTTTGGTAGAACTATTTATTTTCTTTTGAATATATACCCAGTAATAGGATTGCTAGGTGAAATGGTAATTCTGTTTTAAGTTCTTTGAGAAATCTCCAGACTGCTTTCCATGGTGGCTGAACTAATTTATATTCCCACCAGCGATGTATAAGCACTCCCTTTTCTCTGCAGCCTCACCAGCATCTGTTATTTTTTGACCTTTTAATAACACCATTCTGACTGATGTGAGATGGCAAATCATTGCGGTTTTGATTTGCATTTCTCTAATGATTAATGATGTGGAGCACTTTTTCATATGTTTGTTGGCTTCTTATATGTCTCCCTTTGAAAACTGTCCATTCATGGCTGGGCACGGTGGCTCACGCCTGTAATCCCAGCACTCTGGGAGGCCGAGGCAGGTGAATCACGAGGTCAGGAGTTCAAGACCAGCCTGACCAACGTAGTGAAACTTCTACTAAAAATACAAAAATTAGCTGAGCATGGTGGCGGGCAACTGTAATCCCAGCTACTCGGGAGGCTGAGGCAGGAGAATTGCTTGAACCTGGGAGGCAGAGGTTGCAGTGAGCCAAGGTTGTGCCATTGCACTCCAGCCTGGGTGACAGAGTGAGACTCCATTTCAAAAAAAAAAAAAAAGAAAAAGAAGGAAAAGAAAATTGTCCATTCATGCCTTTTCCCCATTTTTTAATGGGGTTATTTGGTTTTTGCTTGTTGAACTGTTTAAATTCCTTATAGATTCTGGATATTAGATGTTTGTTGAATGCAGTTTGCAAATATTTTCTTCCATTCTGTAGGTTGTCTGTTTACTCTGTTGATTTTTTATTTTGCTGTGCAGATGCTCTTTAGTTTAAATAGATTCCACTTGTCAATTTTTGTTTTTGCTATAATTGTTTTTCAGAACTTAGTCACAAATTCTTTCCCACGGCTGATGTCCAGAATGGTGTTTCCTAGATTTTCTTGTAGGATTCCTACACTCTGTGTTCTTGAATTTAAATCTTTAATCCATCTTCAGTTAAACTTTTTATACGGTGAAAGGTAGGGGTCCAGTTTCATTATTCTGCATATGGCCAGCTATCCCAGCACCATTTATTGAATAGGAAGTCTTTTCCTTATTATTTTTGTCCACTTTGACAAAGATCAGATAGCTGTAGGTATATGACTTTATTTCTGGGTTCTCTATTCTGTTCCGCTTGGTCTGTTTTTGTGCCAATACCATGCTGGTTTTGTCACTATGGGCTTATAGTATACTTAGAGGTCAGATAATGTGATGCCTCCAGCTTTATTCTTTTTGCTTAGGATTGTTTTGGCTATTCAAGCTCTTTTTTTGGTTCCATATTTTTGAACAGTTTTTTCTAATTCTGTGAAAAATGACATGGTAGTTTCGTAAGAATAGTATTGTATCTGTAGATTGCTTCGGACAGTATGGCCATTTTAACAATGTTAATTCTTCCCATCCACGAATATGGAATGTTTTTCCATTTGTTTGTATTGTCTATGATTTCTTTCAGCAGTGTTTATTCTTCTCCTTATAGAGATATTCCACCTCCTTGGGAAGAGGTACTCCTAGGTATTTTCTTTTTTGTGAGGCTGTTGTTAATGGGATTGCATTCTTGATTTGGCTGTCAGCTTGAATATTATCAATGTATCGAAATGCTACTGATTTTTGTACATTGATTTTGTATCCTTCTGAAGTCATTTATCTCCTCTAGGAGTCTTCTGGAGGAGTTTTTAGGATTTTCTAGAAGTATATTGTCAGCAAAAAGAGATGGTTTAACTTCTTCTTTTCCTACTTGAGTACCTTTTATTTCTTTCTCTTGCCTGATTGCTCAGGCTAGGATGGCCATTATTTTTATTTTTTAAAAGAAAATGGCTATTACTTTGGATGTGCATGGTGGCTCACGCCTGTAATCCCAACACTTTGGGAGGCTGAGACAGGCAGATCACCTGAGGTCAGGATTTTCAGACCAGTCTGGCCCCAAAGTGGTGAAACCCCATCTCTACTAAAAATACAAAAATTAGCCAGGTGTGGTGGCTCACACCTGTAATCCCAGCTACTCAGGAGGTTGAGGCACAAGAATCACTTGAACCTGGGAGATGGAGGTTGCAGAGAGCCGAGATCATGCCACTGCACTCTAGCCTGAGTGATAGAGTGAGACTCTGTCTCAAAGAAAAAAAAAAAAAAAAAGAAAAGAAAAAATAAAGTGGCTATTACTTTTTATTATTGTAAAAAATGAACCATCCCAAAATCACCAGGAGGCAACACTAAACACCTATCAAAATTGCAAAAATAAAAAATAGTGACAACATCAAATGCCAGCGAGGAGACAGATAAACTGGCTCTCTCATGCATTGCTAGTGGGAAAGTAAAGTGATACAACCATTCTGGAAAGCCATTTGGCAATTTCCTATAAGGCTAAATATGCACTAACTACACAACACAGCAATTGCACTCTTGAACATTTAACTCAAAGAAATGAAAACTTATGTTCACTCAAAAACTTGTACATGAATTTCATAGCAGCTTTATTCATTACAGCCAAAAAGTGGTAATGATCCAAATGTCCCTCAATGAGTGACTGTCTAAACAAACTATGGCACATCTACAACACAGAACACTACTTAGCAATTAAAAAGGAATGAACAAGTGAGACCCATAAACAACCTCAATGGACTTCAAGACACTATGCTGAGTGAAAAGAGCCCTTCTCAAAATGTTACATAATGTAAAATTCCATTTACATAATATTGCTGAAATAAAACTACAGAAATAGAAAACTAATTAGTGGCTGCCAGGAATTAGGGATGGGGATGGGGAGGAGAGGATGGGTGTGGCTATAAAGGGTAAGCACTGTATCTTGATCATGGTTGGTTACATAAATCTACTCACATGATAAAACTGTATAGAGCTATACATAAACAAACAAATGAATGCACAGATAAATAACTGTGTTGGTCTATTTTGCATGACTATAAAGGAATACCTGAGCCTCGGTAATTGATAAAGAAAAGAGGTTTAATTTGTTCATGGTTCTTCAAGCTGTATAAGAAGCATGGTGTTAGCATCTGCTCAGCTTCTGGTAAGGCCTCAGGAAGCTTACAATCATTGCAGAAGGTGAAGGAGGAGCCAGCATGTTACAAGGCAAGAGAAGAAGCAAGAAAGAGAAAGAAAAGAGATGCCACACTCTTTTAAACAACTAGATCTTGTGTGAACTAACTGAGCAAGAATTCACTCATCACTGGGGGATGGCGCTAGCCATTCCTGAGGGATCTGCCACCATGACCCAAACACTCCTCACCAGGCTCTACCTCCAACATTGGAGGTCACATTTCAACATGAGATTTGGAGGGGACGAAATATTGAAACCGTATCACTGACAGCGGAAATCTCAATAAGCTCTGGGGATTGTTCCAATGTCAGTTTCCTATTTTTTATACCATACTCTAGTTATACAAGATGTTACAGTTAGAGGAAACTATGGGAGCTAAAGAATCACCCTGCACATTTTTGCAACCTTTAATCAATCTACATTATTTCCAAGAAAGTTTTAAAAACTGAACCAGCCAGGTGCAGTGGCACATGCCTGTAGTGCCAGCTACTCAAGAGGCTGACAGGGCAGGACTGCCTGATTCCAGGCATTTAAGAACAGCCTGGGCAACATAGCAAGACCTCATCTCAAAAAAAAAAAAAAACTCTGCACCATAAAAAGCTATACAAATATATTAAAAATTTAAATATACCATATACATTTTAAAATACATACACAATTTTGCATGAAAAATATTATGCTATACACATAGTTTTATACCTGGCTTTAACTACTTAATATGCTGTAGGTCCTTTTCCATATCTAAAAACATAGGATTATTTTTAATGGCTATATGTTGTTCCAGTGTGCAGATGCACCATTTTTATTTATGTAGCCGATCTTACTGGTGGACATTTAAGTTGTTAGCAATTTTCTACCATAAACATTGCTATGAATGTCTTTAAACATGTCTCTCTGCATATATTTCTGAACTTGTCCAATTATGTCCTTAACATAAATCTAGAAGTGCAATTGCTAGGTCAATGAACACTTCTGTTCTGATGAATGTCGCAAATTACATTCCAGAAAGATTACCCACCAGTAGTGCATAATTGTGGCTTATAATCTTACACACATTGCTAAATTTGCAAAGTTGCAAATCAAGATCTTTTGACACCAAATCCAGTTATCTTTAAACTCAAATAAGTATGTGATGACAGTAAGCAAGCATAAAGCTTTATTACAAATATGGATTGTTTTCCCTCTAAAATGGCCTACAGAGGAACTCATAAAGGGTATGATGTCTAAGTAGCAAATTATTACCATGTCATGTAAATTTAGAAGGAACCCTATTCAACACGACCTAAATTCTTTAGCTGTCCCAGGCAATCAATTGTTGTATTAAATAACAAGAGGGACGGGGCACATAAATATTGTACAGAGTTTATAACCTCTATGGACTTCAACTCGTGTGAGAATCCTCTCACATAACAAACAGCTCTGGCCTAAACTTCAAGAATGGTCTAGTCAACAAAATACGGAAATATTCAGTTGTGACAGGAAAAGTAAAAACTCAGTAAATGTGGGCCGGGCACGGTGGTTCACACCTGTAATCCCAGCACCTTGGGAGGCCAAGGCAGGTGGATCACCTGAGGTCAGGAGTTCAGGACCAGCCTGCCAACATGGTGAAACCCCGTCTCTACTAAAAACACAAAAATTAGCTGGGCATGGTGGCTCACACTTGTAGTCCCAGCTACTCAGGAGGCTGAGACAGGAGAATCGCTTGAACCTGGGAGGTGGAGGTTGCAGTGAGCCAAGATTGCGCCACTGCACTCTAGTCTGGGTGACAGAGGGAGACTCTGTCTCAAAAAAAAAAGAAAAGAAAAAAAGAAAAAAACTTAGCAAATGTTAAATAAAAAATTCTGGATTATATTTGTTCATTATAAAGACACATGATCAACTATATTGCTGCTTAAGCAGAAAATGCTTCCAAATGTCATCAGCCACAATTCAGGAGGTGATGGAAGAGAAACAACCGTGGCCTTGATGGTAGATCTGCTCTCCACCACAACTCAGGGGAGACCCCACCACAGCTCATGAATGATGGAATAAAAAGACCAGAGCTTGGCGTTAAAGCATGTATCCCTTCATTCATCAACAGAGTACCACTGTTGGATGTCAATTAGTTTTCCCATCCTGACAAATTAGTAAGGAAAAAATATTTGTTGGTAGGGAAAAAAAGCCTCTTTCATATGAAGCCTGTAGTTCAAGAATTCAAGTTTCCACAATAAAAATAAATACATAACATGGACCATCTAATAAACTAAATACCTAGTCCTGATAATTGTCACATATGGAAATATGCAAGAGGTATTTACAATATGTTGGTCAATTGGTGTAGCAGGTCAGGCAGGCTACAGTTTGCAAGTAAAATACTCACAACTGGGGTCAACAGAAGCAGCACACTTAAGCTAACTTAGTTGATGTTCTGTGACTTAGGTCGTGGAGCCTATATGTAGTACCTGAAGAAACGATTTGTGCCTCTTTAGTGGTTTCTATCATCCAACACTTTTTTCCTTTGTCATCTCAATCTGCTTTTCTACTAACTCATCTGTCTCTTTCTTCTTCATCTGAACACTTTGGATTTTGTGTGTGTGTGTTTTAGAGACAGGGTCTCGATGCATTCCCCAGGCGGGATTACAGTGTCATGATCCCAGCTCACTGCAGCTTAGAACTCCTGGGCTCAAGCAATCCTCCCACCTCAGCCTCCCGAGTAGCCAGGACTACAGGTGTGTGCCACTATGCCTAGCTAATATTTTTTTGTAGCAATGGAGTCTCATTATGTTGCCCAGGCTGGTCTAGAACTCCTGGCCTCAAACAATCCTCCTGCCTTGACCCCCAAAGTACTGGGATTACAGGCATAAGCCACAGTACCCGGCCACTGGATTTTTAAGTATTATAAGAGGTACCAATGGACACTGCCAGGCCATGGCGTTGGTCCTCAGGGATTAAGGCAAAAAAAAAATAAGAAGTTGAATAATATATAATCTTAGAAAAAAAGCTTACCAATTGGTTGTATAATAACACCACAACCTCAAAAAAAAAGTCTTATTATATACATTTAGCAGACTTCACTGATCTGAAATTTACTAATTCAGGATTGGGGGCTGTTTGTCTAAAATTGAGTCGAAGCCTGGACAACATAGTGAGACCTTTTCTCTACAAAAAAAAAAAAAAAAAATTAGCTGGGCACGGTAGAGTGCCTGTAGTCCCAGCTGCTCCTTGAGCCCTGGAGGTGGAGGCTGCAATGAGCTGCCCTCCAGCCTGGGCAACACAGCAAAACCCTGTCTCAAAAAAATTAAAATTAAAATTAAATAAATTGAGTTGAAACTGACTTTTGTGTTATACTTTAAATAAATCATTTTGACAAGGGAGAAGGGGATTTAGAAAAAGTATTATTTAACCTTCTACAAAAGAAATGTGTTTAAAGATGTTAGCATATTATTGTTCACATGCAAATAAATTTGCTGAAATAACTTGCATTTTATACAGGCCTATATACACTATTCAAAGTTCTTTCACCTTTATTATTTCATTTGATTCCTTTTAAAAACCCTGAGAAGGTGACCGAGGAAATGGGAGTATCCTCACTTTACAAGTGACAGAAATAGAGAAGCTGAGTAACTTGTCCAATGTCACAGTATAAGAATAAACATATTTAACTTCCAGATTAATACTCTTTCAATACGAATAATATTAAATTTGATACTCTTAAGGCAAACCCACATAATATCAACCTAGAAACACTCCAGCAACTAGTTGGAATTTCTATATATTCCTAAAAGAAGTTGTGTCACACATAAATTATTATAAAAAGTATATCTACATTATAATTACAATCATGTAAAAATTATGTAAATTATAAAGAATTGGAAGAAAACAAAATTTTAAATCTAATAAGGAAAACGGTAAGATGATAGACACTCTCTTGTAACTGCTATGAAATCATAAACTATAGTGTGGTCAGGAAGCTAAAATTTTAAATTAAGTATTCCCTAATTCACAGTTTTCTGTAATTTAGACTGGTTTTATTTTACTTTTAGGCACACCATTCTCATATATGAATCTCAATAATGAAAAGCGAGAAATTCATAGCTCAAATATTTTTAAGAAAAGCAGATAGGCAAAAAAATTGTTGGGGGAGAAGTTATAACAGACCTCTGAACACAGGTTTGCTGAACAATCAAACTATAAGTTTCATAACAGAAACACTGAAAATCCTTAGTCCCTTCAGCTGAAAGTTCTGCCATAAAATTCTTTCAAAACTGACATTTTATACTAATGATGTCATTTTCAGCCAACAACATACAAATTCTGATAAATATATAATGTTAGTCAAAGACATAACCTGAATAAATCAAAAAGTAACCCTTCAGGAAAGGACAGAAGCACTTCTTGAAGACATTTTCCCCCTTACCTTAGCAAAGAGAATTACAGAAATCATTCACAAAACTAACAAGAATCAGCCCATTCAGTGGTTAAACTGTGGGAAGGTTAACATTTTAAGAGGACCTATTCATAGGAAAAAGTCAAAGGATAAAAACTGCATATAAATTATAGCAATTTTTAATGCACCCATGCAGAATCAAAAAGGTGTTTACATTCATGTGATTCACAGACAATACTATATGCTGTCATTCAACTGCCAAAATGAAAGGAACTATAACTATTAAAATGTCAAAATTTCAGCAACTACTATGCTAGATAATATTGTGTTTATTTTCCCAAGAAAGAGAATAAAGTTGACTTAAAACAAAACAAAACAAAATTCCAACCAACACAGTGAGAAAGAAAAGGAATCAAGGGTGCACCTGGAGTAAAACTTACATGTCCCTTTACTTTAATGCTTTAAAGGATATATTTCCCCCATTTAAGTTTTTAGCTTAAGGGACTGATTAATCCTGGGAAAACTTAAGCATCTTCTAAAATGATTTTTGCATAGAAAGGTATAAATGAAAGAATGGGAAATAAAGGTTTGGACTCAAGATGTAAAAACTGAACTTCTTGTGGTCCCTCAATTTGAAAAATATAAGAAGATGACAAGAAAAGTCTCAAATTATTTATTCCCTGAGTTAAACAGCCTAGTACATTATTTTGGTCACCAACCAAGCAAACCTATGGTGAAAAAGTTAAAACAGAATTTAGAAGATGGTTTAGCAGTGATCCCAGGCCCACCTCTACAACAGAGCAGATTTTTCAACTTGAAAAGTTCTAATAAAATTGAACATAAAGTGTGCCAAAGAGCCTAAAAATATAGAAACAGAGACAGGCATCAAAGATTCAAAGAAGAAAATAATTTTACAATCACTTGCTTCTGTCAGTTAAAAATGTGACCTAATTAAACAGAAGTCTCTCTTCCTGTGTGTCAACTGAGGAAACAGACTAAGAAACTTTGACAAAGGATCATTCAGGCAGCTCTGCTTAAAAAGAGAGAAGATACACTCTACTCAAGGCAAGGTGAAAATACTAAACAGATTACCCATCAGCTTGTGTGATCACTGTAAATGATGGTACTCAAGATACCTCTGATTATGATCTACAGCTTTGAAAAATGCTTGAAAATGTGAACATACAATCTGGTGGTGCTACTCTCAAAGATTACCATACGATTTAATGTTGCAGCTCTTTAGTACTTATGTGAAACTGGTTCTCAGATTAGCCTGTGCTTCCCAAGGAGACAGTGTGGCATGATGGTCAACAGAATTCCTCTCTGGACTTAGACAAATAAACCTGGTTTAAATTAAATCTGGTCCTTACTCGCTACTCACTGTGTGGCTTTAGACAACTTTCCTAGGCCTCAGTTCTCTCACACATGGGAATAATAGACTTGAATAACAATAATAGAACTAAACAAACGGAGGTGCCTACAGCAATGGGTCCAGCATCTGACAAACAGTGAGCTCAATAAATAACTGGTAAAGTAACAATGATGCTTACGTTAGCAAATCCTTTTAGCAGAATTATATTATTATCTTTTATCATTTTATCATTTATCTCAGTAGAATTAAATTTTTTATCATGCAAGAAAAATCCCTGAAAGAAAAGTCAAAGTGACAAGTGGAAACTAACAATGCTAAAGAGAAATGGAAGCCCTTTAAAAGGATAAGAGTACAGCAAACTGAAGTTTAGAAAACATTATATGATGTGGTATATAACTACAATGGGTAATTAGTCAGACTTAAGGAAGGAAATTACATCATGGATGAACTTTGAAGACATTATACTAGGCCAGGCACAGTGGCTCACGCCTATAATCCCAGCACTTTGGGAGGCCAAGGCAGGCGGATCACTTGAGGTCAGGAGTTCAAGACTAGCCTGGCCAACATGGTGAAACCCCGTCTCCACTAAAAATACAAAAATTAGCGGGCATGGTGGCACACACTTGTAATCCCAACTACTTGGGAGGCTGAGGCAGGAGGACAACTTGAACCCAGGAGGCGGAGGTTACACTGAGCCAAAATCGCGCCCCTGCACTCCAGCCTGGACGACAGAGACTCTATCTCAAAAAAAAAAAAGAAAGAAAGAAAGCATTATGCTACATGAAATAAGCCAGTCACAAAAAGACAAATATTGTATGATTCTACTTATATGACATACCCAGAGTAGTCAAATTCATAGAGACAGAAAGTAAAAATAGAGGTGACCAGAAACTGGAGGGAGAGTATGGGAAGTTATTGTTTAATAGGTACAGCGTTTCTATCTGAGGTGATGAAAACATTCTGGAAAGGGATGGTGGGGATGGTTGCACAACCCTGTGAATGTACTTTAAACTGTACAATTAAAAATGGTTGAAAAGGTTACGAGAGTCAAGAGGACCAGATGAAAAAACAATAATTTAAAAAATGGTTGAAAAGGTAAATTTTATGTTTATTTTACCACAATAAAAAAATACATGAATAAAATCTTTCCATATTATAGGATAGTTAGTAAATTATAGCAGACTAGACTCAATTCCCAAATAGTGATATTGAAACAGGCTCATCTCTGGAATACCATACAACTTACAAATCTTTCACACAGCCAAGTCCCTATGTTATTTGTTTCGTGTTGGCTGTTCTGCTACACGGGCCTTTTGCTGCTCTTCTAACGAGCCGAACTTACTCCCGCTTCAGCCTCTTTACACTCGCTGCCCCTCTATCTGGAATACTCTCCACAAAACATGCATGGCTCACTCCCTGGCGTCATAATGTCTCTGCTCAAATGCTGCTTTCCCAGAGACTCTCTGGCTAAAGAAATCTCCTAAAGCTATTGCTCTCCATCACCTCACTCTGCTTCGCTTTTCTTCCTTACACTTGACACTTCCAGAAATGACCTAACATATTTATTTGTTCACCTGTTTATCACTCATCTCCTCTAGTAACATATAAACTGCATGAGAGCAGGGACCGTGTCACTCATGTTTTTAGTCCTTAAAAACAGTCCCTAGCAACTGGAAGACATTCCATAACTATTTTTTTAGGTATATTAATCAAAAAAAATACTTTTTTTTTTTTTTGATGCAGAGTTTCGTTCTCTCTCCCAGGCTGGAGTACAGTGGTATGATATCAGCTCACTGAAACCTCTGTTTCCAGGGCTCAAGCGATTCTCCTGCTTCGACCTGAGGTCAGGAGTTTGAGACCAGCCAGGCCAACATGGCAAAACCCTGTCTCTACCAAAAATAGAAAAATCAGCCGAGCGTGGCACACACCTGTAGTCTCAGCTACTCAGGAGCCTGAGGCAGAAGAATTGCTTGAACCCAGGAGGCGGAGGTTGCGGTAAGCTGAGATCACACCACTGCACTCCAGTCTGGGTGACAGAGTGAGACTGGGTCTCTCAAAAAAAAAAAAAAAGAAATTTTAAAAAACAAGAGAGAATTAAAACGATGTACACCATAATTTTAACAAGTTACTCTTGGTTGTTATTATTTTTATCTTTTTTTTTTTTTGCCTTCCTGGTGCTTTTCTGTATTTAAAAGTATTAAAAATGAACATGCATTACTTTGCTTTTCTGTATTTAAAAGTATTAAAAATGAACATGCATTACTTTGGTACTCAGAAAAGTGAGTTTTAAGTGACTGTGCCAAGAGCTGCCCTTTTTGCCTTATATGAGCACCATCTAGTGCTCAGTACACATAATACAATTTCTATAACACAGTAAAGTTTTCTGAAAAGTAGCCTTTATAAAAAGTAGGGTGTGGCTGGGCATGGTGGCTCACGCCTGTAATCCCAGCACTTTTGGAAGCTGATGCAGGTGGATTGCTTGAGACCAGGAGTTCGAGACCAGCCTGACCAACATGGTGAAACCCTGTCTCTACTAAAAATATAAAACTAGCCGGGCATGGTGGCATGTGCCTGTAATCCCAGTTACTTGGGAGGCTGAGGCAGTGATTCTCCTGAATCACTTGAACCTGGGAGGCAAAGGCTGCAGTGAGCCAAGGTCGTGCCACTGTACTCCAGCCTGGGCAACAAGAGCAAAACTCTGACTCAAAAAAAAAAAAAAAAAAGGTAGATTGTTTATACACAAAGATGACTATTACTATAATCACTGTCTGGCTTAATTTTTAAAACAGCAGAACAATTAGTTCAAAAGAGGCATGGGACTTTCAATCATCAAGATAAAGCGGTCATCAGAAAATTGGTTAAATTTCTGCTGCTTATTTTCATTCCTCAAATATTTTAGACTAACTCTCAAGACAGAGTCCTAGGTCTTTGTAAACTAACTGGTAATTACTCCTTAAAAGAAGAGCAAAGTCAGACACTTTACATGCGTGATAGTGTTTCGTCATCCCTATGAATCTACATGGTAGGGATTATTATTTCCATTTTACGAAAGCAGCAACAGGCTCAATGAAATTAAGCAGCTTTCCTGAATTCACAAACTAGTCAGTTGTGGACCTCAGGCAAGGTCAATTTGGCTCCAAAATCCATGTTCCCCCTGCCATGCTACATGGTCTCCATTCTTCACATTTCACCCAAAGTCACTGCAACTTTTAGCAAAACAATTCCTCTGGAGAAGAGTATTCAGGCTGCTGCTATACTGCTCAGAGCTGCTCTCAAATCTGGAACTCTAAGCTCATTAAGTGTTAACACTCAAATCAACTATTAATTTAAAACAAAATAACTTTTTAAAGATATTATTCTCTATACTGCTGTTAGCTGGTTACACACACTTACTGAGATGTAGGACTTTCCATTTCCTACACAGTAATAGAAATTCAGACCTTCAGCACATCACAGGTATACTGCTGCAGATGTCTCAGATTTTGTTTTCCTGCCCTAGTTTTTCTTCCTGTACTTTCCACCTACTCACTCTACTTAAAAAAATAATGTCTCTGAAACAATATTTTCTCCAAATCCACTCAACAAGAGCCTACAAGGGACCCTACTTCTAATCCTCAGCTTTCTAACAAGTGTGCCAAAAACAGGTAGCAGGTGGACATATTTTTATTTCCCAGTTCAGCCTTCCATAGTTAGAGCCCCTACACCCTTCAGAGCCCCAGACCACTCTAGACCCAACCAGCCTTATCAACTTACCCTGAAACATCATGAACCATGTTGGGAAGCACTTTCTACATTCCCAACCTATTACACTTGATTCCCATTCCTCTCAACACAAACTGGAAGCATTACTAGAAGTCATTTGGCCACGTTTCCTTTATAGTACAAGAAGTCACTTTTACCCATATGTATAAGGTGGTAGTGGTGATGGTGGTGGTGGTGGTGTTTGAGACAGGGTCTTGTTCTGTTGCCCAGGCTGGAGAGAGCATTGGCCTGATCATAGTCACTACAATCTTGAACTCCTGGGCTCAAGGGATCCTCCTGACTCAGCCTCCGAAGTATTTGGGACTACAAGCATAAGCCACTGAGCTCAGCTAATTTTTTAATTTTTTGTAGAGATGGGGGTCTCACCATGTTGCCCAGGCTGGTCTCAAACTCCTAGTCTCAAAAGATCCTCCTGCCTCAGCCTCTCAAAATGCTGGGATTACAGGGATGAACCACCGCACCCAGCTTGTATAAGGCTATTCACTGCAATAGTATATGTAATAACAAAATACTGGAAGCAATCCAATGTTAAAACCCAAATGGTAAATCCAATTAATTTTGTTATATATGCCCACCATTAAAAAGAGTGAGGAAGTTAACATATAGAAGGCTCTTCAAGATATAACTGATGAAAAAAAACACAAAGTGAAAAAGTGTGTATAATATACATGCTATTATTTGTCAAAAAAAGAGAAGAGATATATATGCATATTTGTTTGCATATGCATAAAATGCAATTCTTCTATAACATCCTTTATGATATTTCACCATACTTGTTTGCTGATTTACAGATAAGATTATAAGCCCTGGCTGGGCGTGTAATCTCAGCAATTTGGGAGGCCGAGGCAAGCGAATCACCTGAGATCAAGAGTTCAAGACCAGCCTGACCAACATGGAGAAACCCCATCTCTACCAAAAACACAAAATTAACTGGGCATGGTGGCGCATGCCTGTAATCCCAGCTACTCGGGAGGCTGAGGCAGGAGAATCACTTAATCTCGGGAGGTGGAGGTTGTGGTGAGCCGAGATCACACCATTGCACTCCAGCCTGGGCAACAAGAGTGAAACTCTGTCTGGAAAAAAAAAAAAAAAAAAGATTATAAGCCTTTAAGGACAAGAGGCATCATATATCCAGCTAACTATTATAGCCTGAGAAACAAATAAATGAATAATAGTTTGATACTCAGAGATAGGTCATCTGGTCCAGCAGTTCTCAACGCTAAGCATGACACACGATTATGTTCACACACACCATAGCCTCAGATGCCTATGAACCAAAAAATAATAAGCACAGGTCTGTTTTTCATTTTTGCTATTATGTAGTTTAGAAACATGTATAAAATCAGTCATATAAGTAGTTTAAAATATTTAGGAAAAAAACAGTGTATATTGTTAACCTTTAGTCTTTAATCATTCTTCATTTTGTTTCAGATCTTTGCTGCACAACTAATTTTAACAGGGTGAAAAAATAAAAACTATTAAATAATTTAAGTAAGATTTTAGAACCACACCTGGAAACTCTAACAAAATCTGATTACTCTGATGCTAAAAATCGTTAATAGTAAGGAAGGATTAGATTCGTCCTAAAGGCCTTATTAGTATTTCTAAAAATTGCAGCAAACATCAATTTTTGGCTACAAAAATGGACTTTACTTGAAGACGGCACATACGTATCTAATGAATTCCAAGAGTGAACAATCTCAGAATTATCTAGATTCAGCGTCTCCTCTACTGAGATTCATCTTAGCCCTGAATAATTCATGAACTAGGTAATTTTGGCCCCTGACTCCGTCAACGAGGGGGCACCTGCTACCTCAAAGCCTACTCAGTCCCAAGGTCACACATCAAATACCATTAGTGAGGAGCAAGGCAGTGCCAAAGAGAAAGTGACAGGCCAAAAGTATATGCAACACCACAAATGAAACCTCTATCA
This sequence comes from Hylobates moloch, assembly GCF_009828535.3. Lineage (NCBI taxonomy): Eukaryota > Metazoa > Chordata > Mammalia > Primates > Hylobatidae > Hylobates > Hylobates moloch. The sequence continues at coordinate 30,141,289 of NW_026652280.1, read as the reverse complement.
TGTAAACTCACTTGTGGCGGTGGGGGCAGGAAGAAACCTTTATAAATATACTCTCACAGATTTACAATGCAGTTTATTTACTTTACAGTTTTTTCACTTTCTAAGATCCCTTTATACGTTTCTCTTAAATCACCTGGGTGATTTAAGATAAGGGAATGGCGGCCAGGCGCAGTGGCTCACGCCTGTAATCTCAGCACTTTGGGAGGCCAAGGCAGGTGGATCAGGAGGTCAGGAGTTCAAGACCAGCCTGGCCAAGATGATGAAACTCCGCCTCTACTAAAAATACAAAAATTAGCCAGGCGTGATGGCAGGCACCTGTAATCCCGCTACTCGGAAGCCTGAGGCAGGGAATTGCTTGAACCTGGGAGGCGGAGGTCACAGTGAGCTGAGATCGCACCACTGCACTCCAGCCTGGAAGACAGAGCGACTCTGTCTCAAAAATTAAAAAAAAATAAAATAAAATAAAATTTGAGTAAAAATAGTAATTAACAAAACAAACTATAAAGCCATAATAACTTAAACTGTGAGGCACTGGCACAGGTAGACAAAAATGACTAACAAATTATTCCCATCACTATTTTTTGAGAAGTTCATCTTTTTCCCCACCGAAATGCCAGCTCCACATAAATCAAGTACATACATGTACATTTATTCTTATTCTTAAGTATTTTAGTTATTCTTGTTCTTTATTCTTTTTCATACACATTTCAGAATAAACTTATCAAGATCCCCCAATCTTCCAAAACAAGGCTTTCAGAATTTTAATTCAAATTGTCTTCAATCTATAGGTCAATTTGAAAAGAAGTGACATTTTTACAATAGTCTCTTTATTCCTTAAACATCGTACATATCTCTATTTAGTTAAGTCTACTTTAGTATATTTCAATGTAAAAACCATATACTATAATTTGGAATAGCTTTATAAATTATATTAGAATTTACATAAGTGAAAAGAAAAATTATTTTGGACAATAAATCATGCTCTCCATTTGCCCTAAGTCTCCATTTTCCTCTAAGTCATATCACTATCACATGAGCAGCAGTACTCAGTGATAATTCTGCAAGGATTAAGGAAATGATTTCAAAATTTGTTCATGCTATAGCTCATCCCCAGTATGACCTTTCCCACCAATCCACAGCCACCTTTAATTTTCCAAGGATCTCAGAAGCAAGAATAAGTAACCACTTCAATATAAAATACATCTAATCCAAGCCATCAGATCAATTATAAACTAAGTTAAACTTCTTTTTTTTTTTTTTTTTGAGACGGAGTCTTGCTCTTGCATCACCCAGGCTGGAGTGCAATGGCGTGATCTTGGCTCCCCACAAGCTCCGCCACCTGGGTTCAAGTGATTCTCCTGCTTCAGCCTCCGGAGTACCTGAGATTACAGATGCCCACCACCACGCCCAGCTAATTTTTTGTATTTTTAGTAGAGATGGGGTTTCACTACGTTGACCAGGCTGGTCTTGAACTGCTGAATTCAGGTGATCCACCCGCCTCGGTCTCCCAAAGTGTTCGAATTACAGGCATGAGCCACCACGCCTGGCTTAAACTAAGTTAAACTTCTAAGGCCCAATCCAATTGTATATAATAAAGTTAAAAATTAAAATTTGGGGGGAGGTTCCAAGATGGCCGAATAGGAACAACACCAGTCTACAGCTCCCAGCATGAGCAACGCAGAAGATGGGTGATTTCTGCATTTCCAACTGAGGTACCTGGTTCATCTCACTGGGGCTTGTCAGACAGTGGGTGCAGGACAGTGGATGCAGCCCACGGACTGTGAACCAAAGCAGGGCAAGGCATCACTTCACCCGGGAAATGCAAGGAATTCCCGTTCCTAGCAAAGGGAAGCCGTGACAATCAGCACCTGGAAAATCCAGTCACTCCCACCCTAATACTGCCCTTTTCCAACAATCTTAGCAAACGGCACACCAGGAGATTATATCCCATGCCTGGCTCGGAGGGTCCCACGCCCACAGAGCCTTGCTCGTTGCTAGCACAGCAGTCTGAGATCAAACTACAAGGCAGCAGCGAGGCTGGGGAAGGGGCGCCCGCCATTGCTGAGGCTTGAGTAGGTAAACAAAGCAGCCTGGAAGCCCAAACCGCAGCTCAAGGAGAATTGCCTGCCTCTGTAGACTCCACCAATGGGGGCAGGGCATAGCTGAACAAAAGGCAGCAGAAACTTCTGCAGACTTAAACGTCCCTGTCTGACAGCTTTGAAGAGAGTAGTGGTTCTCCCAGCACAGAGTTTGAGATCTGAGAATGGACAGACTGCCTCCTCAAGTGGGTCCCTGACCCCTGAATAGCCTAACTGGGAGGCACCTCCCAGTAGGGGCCAACTGACACCTCATACGGCCAGGTGCCCCGCTGAGACGAAGCTTCCAGAGGATCAATCAGGCAGCAACATTTGCTGTTCTGCAATATTTGTGGTTCTGCAGCCTCTGCTGGTGATACTCAGGCAAACAAGGTCTGGAGTGGACCTCCAGCAAACTCCAACAGACCTGCGGCTGAGGGTCCGGACTGTTAGAAGGAAAACTAACAAACAGAAAGGACATCCACACCAAAACCCCATCTGTACGTCACCATCATCAAAGACCAAAGATAGATAAAACCACAAAGATGGGAAGAAACCAGAGCAGAAAAGCTGAAAATTCTAAAAATCAGAGCGCCTCTTCTCCTCCAAAAGAACGCAGCTCCTCACCAGCAACAGAACAAAGCTGGACGGAGAATGACTTTGACAAGTTGAGAGAAGAAGGCTTCAGAAGATAGGTAGTAACAAACTTCTCCGAGCTAAAGGAAGATGTTCGAACCCATCGCAAAGAAGCTAAAAACCTTGAAGAAAGATTAGACGAATGGCTAACTAGAATAAACAGCAAAGAGAAGATCTTAAATGACCTGATGGAGCAGAAAACCATGGCACGAGAACTACGGGACGCAGGCACAAGCTTCAGTAGCCGATTCAATCAACTGAAAGAAAGGGTATCAGTGATTGAAGATCAAATGAATGAAATGAAGCAAGAAGAGAAGTTTAGAGAAAAAAGAATAAAAAGAAATGAACAAAGCCTCCAAGAAATTTGGGACTATGTGAAAAGACCAAATCTACGTCTGATTGGTGTACCCGAAAGTGATGGGGAGAATGGAATCAAGTTGGAAAACACTCTGCAGGATATTATCCAGGAGAACTTCCCCAAACTAGCAAGGCAGGCCAACATTCAAATTCAGGAAATTCAGAGAATGCCACAAAGATACTCCTCGAGAAGAGCAACTCCAAGACACATAATTGTCACATTCACCAAAGTTGAAATGAAGGAAAAAAATGTTAAGGGCAGCCAGAGAGAAAGGTCAGGTCACCCACAAAGGGAAGCCCATCAGACTAACAGCTGATCTCTCAGCAGAAACTCTACAAGCCAGAAGAGAGTGGGGGCCGATATTCACCATTCCGAAAGAAAAGAATTTTCAACCCAGAATTTCATATCCAGCCAAACTAAGCTTCACAAGTGAAGGAGAAATAAAATTCTTTACAGACAAGCAAATGCTGAGAGATTCTGTCACCACCAGGCCTGCCCTAAAAGAGCTCCTGAAGGAGGCACTAAACATGGAAAGGAACAACCGGTACCAGCCACTGCAAAAACATGCCAAATTGTAAAGACCATCAACACTATGAAGAAACTCCATCAACTAACTAGCAAAATACCCAGCTAACATCATAATGACACACGACAATATTAACCTTAAATGTAAATGGGCTAAATGCTCCAATTAAAAGACAAAGACTGGCAAATTGGATAAAGAGTCAAGACCCATCAGTGTGCTGTATTCAGGAATCCCATCTCACGTGCAGAGACACACATAGGCTCAAAATAAAGGGATGGAGGAAGATCTACCAAGCAAATGGAAAACAAAAAAAAGCAGGGGTTGCAATCTCAGTCTCTGATAAAACAGACTTTAAACCAACAAAGATCAAAAGAGGCAAAGAAGGCCATTACATAATGGTAAAGGGATCAATTCAACAAGAAGAGCCAATTATCCTAAATATATATGCACCCAATACAGGAGCACCCAGATTCATAAAGCAAATCCTTAGAGACCTACAAAGAGACTTAGATTCCCACACAATAATAATGGGAGATTTTAACACCCCACTGTCAACATTAGACAGATCAACAAGACAGAAAGTTAACAAGGATATCCAGGAATTGAACTCAGCTCTGCACCAACTGGACCTAATAGACATCTACAGAACTCTCCACCCCAAATCAACAGAATATACATTCTTCTCAGCACCACATAGCACTTACTCCAAAATTGACCATACAGTTGGAAGTAAAGCACTCCTCAGCAAATGTAAAAGAACAGAAATTATAACAAACTGTCTCTCAGACCACAGTGCAACCAAACTAGAACTCAGGATTAGGAAACGCACTCAAAACCACACAACTACATGGAAACTGAACAACCTGCTCCTGAATGACTACTGGGTACATAACGAAATGAAGGCAGAAATAAAGATGTTCTTTGAAACCAATGAGAACAAAGACACAACATACCAGAATCTCAGGGACACATTTAAAGCAGTGTGTAGAGGGAAATTTATAGCACTAAATGCCCACAAGAGAAAGCAGTAAAGATCTAAAATTGACACCTTAACATCACAATTAAAAGAACTAGAGAAGCAAGAGCAAACACATTCAAAACCTAGCAGAAGGCAAGAAATAACTAAGATCAGAGCAGAACTGAAGGAAATAGAGACACAAAAAACCCTTCAAAAAAATCAATGAATCCAGGAGCTGGTTTTTTTGAAAAGATCAACAAAATTGATAGACCACTAGCAAGACTAATAAAGAAGAAAAGAGAGAAGAATCAAATAGATGCAATAAAAAATGATAAAGGGGGTATCACCACCGATTCCACAGAAATACAAACTACCATCAGAGAATACTATAAACACCTCTATGCAAATAAACTAGAAAATCTAGAAGAAATGGATAAATTCCTGGACACATACACCCTCCCAAGACTAAACCAGGAAGAAGTTGAATCCCTGAATACACCAATAACAGGCTCTGAAATTGAGGCAATAATTAATAGCCTACTAACCAAAAAACATCCAGGACCAGATGGATTCACAGCTGAATTCTACCAGAGGTACAAAGAGGAGGTGGTACCATTCCTTCTGAAACTATTCCAATCAATAGAAAAAGAGGGAGTCCTCCCTAACTCATTTTATGAGGCCAGCATCATCCTGATACCAAAGCCTGGCAGAGACACAACAAAAAAAAAGAATTTTAGACCAATATCCCCGGTGAACATCGATGCAAAAATCCTCAATAAAATACTGGCAAACTGAATCCAGCAGCACATCAAAAAGCTTATCCACCATGATCAAGTGGGCTTCATCCCCGGGATGCAAGGCTGGTTCAACATATGCAAATCAATAAATGTAATCCATCATGTAGACAGAACCAAAGACAAAAACCACAGAATTATCTCAATAGATGCAGAAAAGGCCTTTGACAAAATTCAACAGCCCTTCATGCTAAAAACTCTCAATAAATTCGGTATTGATGAGACATATCTCAAAATAATAAGAGCTATTTATGACAAACCCACCACCAATATCATACTGACTGGGCAAAAACTGGAAGCATTCCCTTTGAAAACTGGCACAAGACAGGGATGCCCTCTCTCACCACTCCTATTCAACATGGTGTGGGAAGTTCTGGCCAGGGCAATCAGGCAGGAGAAAGAAATAAAAGATATTCAATTAGGAAAAGAGGAAGTCAAATTGTCTCTGCAGATGATGTGATTGTATATTTAGAAAACTCCATCATCTCAGCCCAAAATCTCCTTAAGCTGATAAGCAACTTCAGCAAAGTCTGATACAAAATCAATGTGCAAAAATCACAAGCAAGCCTATACACCAATAACAGACAAACAGAGAGCCAAATGAGTGAATTCCCATTCACAATTGCTTCAAAGCGAATAAAATACCTAAGAATCCAACTTACAAGGGATGTGAAGGAATTCTTCAAGGAGAACTACAAACCACTGCTCAATGAAATAAAAGAGGACACAAACAAATGGAAGAACATTCCATGCTCATGGATAGGAAGAATCAATATTGTGAAAATGGCCATACTGCCCAAGATAATTTGTAGATTCAATGCCATCCCCATCAAGCTACCAATGACTTTCTTCACAGAATTGGAAAAAACTACTTTAAAGTTCATGTGGAACCAAAAAAGAGCCTGCATTGCCAAGACAATCCTAAGCCAAAAGAACAAAGCTGCAGGCATCACACTACCTGACTTCAAACTATACTACAAGGCTACAGTAACCAAAACAGCATGGTACTGGTACCAAACCAGAGATATAGACCAACGGAACAGAACAGAGCCCTCAGAAATAATGCCACACATCTACAACTATCTGATCTTTGACAAACCTGACAAAAACAAGAAATGGGGAAAGGATTCCCTATTTAATAAATGGTGCTGGGAAAACTGGCTAGCCATATGTAGAAAGCTGCAACTGGATCCCTTCCTCACACCTTATACAAAAATTAATTCAAGATGGATTAAAGACTTAAATGTTAGACCTAAAACCATAAAAGCCCTAGAAGAATACCATTCAGGACATAGGCATGGGCAAGGACTTCATGTCTAAAACACCAAAAGCAATGGCAACAAAAGCCAAAATTGACAAATGGGATCTAATTAAACTAAAGAGCTTCTGCACAGCAAAAGAAACTACCATCAGAGTGAACAGGCAACCTACAGAATGGGAGAAAATTTTTGCAATCTACCCATCTGACAAAGGGCTCATATCCACAATCTACAAAGAACTTAAACAAATTTACAAGAAAAAATCAAACAACCCCATCAAAAAGTGGGCAAAGGATATGAACAGACACTTCTCAAAAGAAGACATTTATGCAGCCAACAGACACATGAAAAAATGCTCATCATCACTGGCCATCAGAGAAATGCAAATCAAAACCACAATGAGATACCATCTCACACCAGTTAGAATGGTGATCATTAAAAAGTCAGGAAACAACAGGTGCTGGAGAGGATGTGGAGAAATAGGAACACTTTTACACTGTTGGTGGGACTGTAAACTAGGTTCAACCATTGTGGAAGACAGTGTGGCGATTCCTCAAGGATCTAGAACTAGAAATACCATTTGATCCAGCCATTCCATTACTGGGTATATACCCACAGGATTATAAAGCATGCTGCTATCAAGACACATGCACACGTATGTTTATTGCAGCACTATTCACAATAGCAAAGACTTGGAACCAACCTAAATGTCCACCAATGATAGACTGGATTAAGAAAATGTGGCACATATACAGCAGGGAATACTATGCAGCCATAAAAGAGGATGAGTTCATGTCCTTTGTAGGAACATGGATGAAGCTGGAAACCATCATTCTGAGCAAACCATCCCAAGGACAGAAAACCAAACACCGCATGTTCTCACTCATAGGTGGGAATTGAACAATGAAAACACTTGGACACAGGGTGGGGAACATCACACACCAGGGCCTATTGTGGGGTGGCAGGAGCAGGGAGGGATAGCATTAGGAGATATCCCTAACATAAATGACGAGTTAATGGGTGCAGTACACCAACATGGCACATGTATACATATGTAACAAACCTGCATGTTGTAGACATGTACCCTAGAACTTAAAGTATAATAAAAAAAAAAATTAAAATTTATTGCCAAAAGATATAAACAGTTCACGGAAAAGGAAATACCAATACCCCTTAAACATATGAAAACAAACACAACCTTAATTATTAAGGAAAGACAAATAAAACCATAAGGACCACTATCCAAAACTTCCTGAACTGGGTATCAAAAAGAAAAACAACTGCTATCAGTCACACTGAAAAACGTGTGTGTGTGTGTGTGTGTGTGAATTTACCCTCAAAAGACAGAGAAATAGGCCCTCTACCTCTGAGGTAAAGGGAAATGAGAAGTATAGACTTCTTTGTCACGATTACACCAACCCCTTCCTGAAAATTGGTAAAGAAAAAAACTGAAGTGCTTACCTTTAATTAGTAATAAATACAGTAAGAACTATATTTTACATAACCTAATTGATGATGTAAAGTCCCCTTTACAGAAGAACTCCAGTTATTAAATGTAGAAATGACCAAATTAGAAATATTACCATTTTGTAACCTCTTATAAAACAAGTGATTCAGGCAAAAATCAACAGATGCTAAAATACACTCAAAACTCTGATCAATCTCAGCATGATAAGTGGTATAAAACACACTTTTTCTACATATGGAATACCTTACCAAAAATGATTAACCTAAATTTTATCAAGCTTTTAAATCTCATTTCCAATTTACAGGAAATATATGGAATAAAAGAACAAGTTACAAGGTGTGAGAAGCAATCAGATAAATACAGAAGATGGAACATTCTACAGAAAAACTGACACAATTTGTTTTAAAAATGACATGAAGGAAAAAAATAGTGGCAAGGGTGGGAAGTGGATACTTATATTCCACATTAAAAGACATTTAAGAACAAGAACCATCAAGTGCAACATATGCACCTTATTTGGCTCCTAATTGTAATAAACTATTAAAACAACTTTAATTTAAATTTAATTAAAATTTAAATATGGAAAAATTTAAATATGAACTGGGTAGCAGAAATTATTGTTAATTTTGCTGGGTGTAATAATGGTATTATGGTTATGTAAAAAAAAAAGGACTTTAAGATATTTAAAAAACAATAATGAACAAAATATAGAAACAACCCAGTGTCCATTAATTTCTGAATGAACAAAATGTAGTATATCCATACAATGGAGTATCACTCAACAATATCCAAATGTCTATTAATTTCTGAATGGACAAACAAAATGCAGTATATCCATACAATGGAGTATCACTCAGCAATAAAAAGGAATGGAGGTTGGGTCCAGTGGCTCATGCTTATAATCCCAACACTTTCAGAGGCAGAGGAAGAAGGATCACTTGAGGCCACATGTTTCTTCAAGACCAGCCTGGGCAACACGGCGGCAAGACCTCGTGTCTACAAAAAATTTTTTAAAAAGCAGCCAGGCATGGCGGTGCATGCCTGTGGTACCAGCTACTCGGGAAGGTGAAGTGGAAGGATCACTTGAGGCCAGGAGTTCAAGGCTATAGTGAGCTACGATCGCACCACTGCAATCCAGCCTGGGCAACAGAGTGAGACCTTGTCTCAAAAAAAAAAGAAAAAAAGGAATGCAAGTACTGGTGCATGCTACAACATGTATGAATATTACTCAGTGAAAGAAGCCAGTCACGGCTGGGTGCAGTGGCTCACACTTGTAATCCCAGCACTTTGGGGTGCTGAGGATTGCTTGAGCCCAGGAGTTCAAGACCAGCCTGGGTAACAGAGCAAGACCCCATCTCTAAAACAGTAGAAGAAAAAAAAAGAAAGAAGCTAGTCACAAAAGACCACCTATTGTTACAATTCCATTTACATGAAACGTCTAGAAGAGGCAAAGTTAGTAGTAGTTATTAAATTAGTGGCTGGACGCAGTGTCTCATGCCTATAATCCTTTGGGAGGCTGAGGAAGGTGGATCACTTGAGGTCAGGGGTTCGAGACCAGCCTGGCCAACATGGTGACATCTCATCTCCACAAAAAACACAAAAATTAGCCAGGCATGATGGCATGCAACTGTAAGCCCAGTTACTCGGGAGGCTGAGGCAGGAGAATTGCTTGAATCCAGCAGTCAGAGTTTGCAGTGAGCAGAGATCGCGCCACTGAACTCTAGCAGACTGAGACTCCCTCTCAAAAAATAAATAAATAAATAAATAAGTGGTTGCTAGTGCAATCTAGAGTTTGGGGGAGTGTCTGCTAATGGGCATGGGATAGGGTTCCTTTCTGGGATGATAATGTTCTAAAATTGGTGATTGTTACACAATTCTGTGAATAAAAACACTGAATAGTACACTTTAAATGGGTGAATTACATGATATATGAAACATATCTCAAAAAGTGTATTATTTTTATACTGCTACTACAAAAGTTATCAAGATTTAGTAGTGTGAACAACATAAATTTATTATCTTACAGTTCTGTAGGTCAGAAGTCTGACACTCAATGAGCTAAGATCAGGATGTCAATGAGGCTGCATTCCTTTCCGAAGGCTCTAGAGGGAAATCTGCATCCTTGCCTCTGCCAGCTTCTAGAAGCTGCTCATATTTCTTGCTCATGACCTCCCTACCATCTTCAAAGCCAGCAAGGGCAGGCTGAGTCCTCCTCACATCACATCTGACTTTCTCTTCTACCTCCCTCTTCCACTTTCAAGAAGCCTTGTGATTACATTGGGCCTGCCCAGATAATCCAAGATAATCTCCCTGTTGTAAGGTCAGCTGATTAGTAACCTTAATGCCTTTTGCTACTTTAATTCCCCTTCACCATGTAATGTAACATATTCAGATTCTGCAGACAAGGACATGGACATCTTTGGGGGGCTACTATTCTGCCTATCATAATAAAACTCTTAAAAAGTAAATAAAAATTTTTTAAATCTAGTTACTGAGTGTATGGGAATTCAATATTCTATTCATTCTACATTATTATTGTCTGTCAGTTTTTGTAATAGAATTAAAAATGAGATATTGTTTTTCACCTCTGAAACTGGCAAAGGTCAAAGGTCTAAAAATGCATCAAACTGACAAAGACATGGGGAAACACACCTCTCATGCATTGCTGGTAGGTGTGTAAATTGCTACAACTTCCATGGAGCACAATTTGGCATAGCTACCAAATTGCAAATGCACATACACTTTGACCCAGCAATTCTACTTCAAGGAATTTATACTAAAGATATATCTGTGTGTATGAGAAATGATGTATGTGGCAGTAACTGTTATAACAAAGACCGGAAACAATCTAAATGTTCTTCAACAGAAAAACCAATTAAATATATTCTACAGATACTCCACAGCCATTAAAAAGAATAAGGAAGTTGCATATGTGCTACATATACAAGATATATTTTACTTAGCTGTGGGGAAAAAGGCAAGGGACAGAACAGTACGTGTAGTATGCTACCATTTGTATTTAAACAATTTTGTGAAACTGTATGGGACATATGCTTAAGTAACCTCTATTATCTCTAGAATGATTCAAAATAAACTGCTACCAGTGATCACCTCTACAGAAGGGAGGTGGCTACTGAGTTGGGTAAAAAGAAAAGCTTATTTTCTACTTTCAAATCTTTTGGATTTTCTACTGATCTATGTATGACAGATAGACTAGATAGACAGAACATTTCTAAATTTTTTTTAATCAGCATACCACACAAGTTGATACGGTCCTCTATTCAAATTTTCAATCTCCAGGCAATCTCTTACCTGCTAGTTGGTGCAGGGAAAGAAAACGAGAGAAGCTGATTCCAGAACGGGTCATTCTCAGAGATAGATTCCGTGCCTGATAACTTTTTCAAGTACTCATTTTTAGGAAGATCACCAATTCTGCTGCTATTCGATCCCATCTTCTAGCTTAAGCAGATAATTTGTCCTTAAACCTGCATTTCCAAAAGACAACCTATAAAAAATAAAAATAAAAAAACTTTAAACTTGTTCAAAAGTCATCATGCTTTGTCTACATATAAAAAAAGTATAAACTTACTAAAGAAAATCACATCTTTCTGTATTTATAACTATATTAGACATCAGATACAAAGTTACAAGAAATACGGGGCTAGGCCAGGCATGGTGACTCACGCCTGTAATCCCAACAGTTTGGGAGGCCGAGGATGGCAGATCACGAGGTCAAGAGATTGAGACCATCCTGGCCAACATGGTGAAACCCCGTCTCTACCAAAAATACAAAAATTAGCTGGGCATGGTGGCACACACCTGTAGTCCCAGCTACTGAGGCAAGGGAATCACATGAACCCAGGAGGCGGAAGTTGCAGTGAGCCAAGATCGCGCCACTGCACTCCAGCCTGGCGACAGAGCAAGACTCCATCTCAAAAAAAAAAGAAATATGGAGCTAACACCTGTCTTAGCCAATACAAACACAAAAATTCAAATCTATATTGTACTTGTACCATGTATCTTAGGATGGGCATAGCTCTGCCCAAGAAAATGTCTCAAAGCAAAATCATAATAATGGTAACTTATAATTAGTATGAAAATGAAGTTGTTTTACAACCAAAACAATGGTGACAAAGAAATACAGAAATCTGGATGGCTTGAATGTACAAGGAAGGGAACATAGCTCAAGTAATTACCATGTGCTACTTCTACTTATGGGGGTCATAGGGACAAACCTGAATTACCCACTTCAAGTGAAAGAGATCCCAATTACAAAGGAATCACATTTAATGTTTCTCTCATTCTGCTGTAGGGCACATATGTAGCTTTTGTTCATATGCCTCTTCCCCTAAACCATGCACATTTTTAAGACAGGAATTCATCTTTCTATGCCCACTGTCTAGACTAGCATGTAAAAAATTCCCTAAACAGTATGTTGAAGGAACAAGGGAGTTAATAAATAAGTAGTATCCACGAGGCTCTTCCAAAGTCAGTATTGGTTGTTCTCAGTAACTAAGGGAAGAAAACTAATAGTTTAGTTACAAATATGAATCACTGTCTTCCTTAAAGCACACTTAACATAGTGTTAGCTCATGTTTTATCTTGATTTGTTCAGAAAAGGTCTCCTATTGAATAATAAAATGGTGATAAGATAAATAATACATTATACTATTGTAAAATTACCATCACAATGAAAGGAAACTACATGGGCTCAGGGACCAAAGGTGGCTCAGGTCAGGTAAGAATGTATATTAGTGACTCACTTTCTTCCTCATATCCCTTCTCATTCCACAAAGGCACTGAAGCCATGGTCAGAATTTGGAAGCTGGATTGAGCTGCTTATTCTGAGAGCAAGATGCTTCCCTGATGATGCACATGGACAGCTGGTCTTCTGAATCTGAGATAGAAATACTGATCTGGCTCCTCATCGCCTGCCCCTGAACCTGAGGCCAGCCACTACTTTCATCCTTCCTGCAAGGGGACAGGGGCCCTAATAACTCAATTCAACTTCAACTGAATAATAATTCATCTTCAGTTAAGCCTCTATATTAAGACAGCTAATCATAAGGTTTAATTTCTTAAAGTAGGGCTTGTTAAGCCCAATTAGAAAATGCTATAAAAGAAATACCCTGAAGGCCAGGCATGGTGGCTCACACCTATAATCCCAGCACTTTGGGAGGCCAAGGCGGGCAGATCACCTGAGGTCCAGAGTTCAAGACTAGCCTGACCAACATGGAGAAACCCCCTCTCTACTCAAAATCCAAAATTAGTCTGGCATGGTGGCGCATGCCTGTAATCCCAGCTACTAGGGAGGCTGAGACAGAAGAATCACTTGAACCCAAGAGGCAGGGGTTGCAGTGAGCCGAGATCACACCATTGCACTCCAGCCTGGGCGACAAGGGCAAGACTCTGTCTCAAAAAAAAAAAAGAAAGAAAGAAATACTCTGAAATATATAAATTCCTAACTTAAAATAGTATTTTAAGCTATCAAAATTATAAGGGGACATAATACACTAGTGAAAATGAATGAAACAGAGCTAAATGGATACATCTCAAAAATATAAAATGTTTTTTAAAAAAAAAGTAAGCTACCTAATAGATATGCTATGCTTTCATTTATAAGATTTTAAAACGGGCAAAAAATATTATGGATTTATTCATAGCTAGCACTTGTATTAAAACTTTTTTTTTTTTTTTTTAAGAAACAGGGCCTCACTCTGTTGCTGAGTACAATGCTAGAGTACAGTGGCGTGATTATAGCTCATTGTAACCTCAAACTCCTGGGCTCAAGGGATCCTCATGCCTCAGCCTCCTAAGTAGCTGGAACTACAGGTACATGCCACCAAAGCCCAGCTAATATTCTGTGTTTGGTAGAGACGGGGTCTCACTGTGTTGCCCAGACTGGTCTCGAACTCTTTCTGCCCTGGCTTCAACCACAGTGCTGACATTACAAGCATGAGCTACTGAGCCTGGCCAAGAGGAAATAATTTAACTAGAAATCTATAGCTTTTCAAGCTACCAATTAAGTCTGAAAGTAGAATAAAAACATTTTCTGATTTTCCAAGATTCAAAAGACCTCCTAGGAACCTACAAGGAAGCTACAAGATGTACTCCTTCCACATGAGGGAACAAGCCAAGAAAAAGGAAGAAATTCAAGAAACAGGGGATCCAACACAGGGCAGTGGTATAGAGAATCACAGCCATGCAGCAGGCTGGGACAAGAATCAAAAGAGCTCCCGGATCAACCAGGAGAAGAAAGCATAGAACTGACAGTTCACTTGATGTGTCTAACCTTATTCTGTGGAATGTTACAATACTGTAGGAGAATTTGGAAGCAATGAATAATAGTTATATGGAGAATAAAGTAAATAATTTCGTATAGACTACAAACTTTGGGAAGAACAAATTATTCAAGAAAGGTCATGTAATCATAGTATACGACTAAATTTGACAGTAATGAACATTTATATAATCACTATCATATAAATACTAAATATTTAAGCAAAAATTGTGAGTTAACTCTACTGAGAAGATTCCGGAAGAAGCAGCAGGATTGGTGGTCTACGAGTGCTAAACCTTCATCTTCCATAATAGGTAGTGCTCAATAGAAAATATGTAAAGTTAGTAAATCAAAAAACAGTAAAAACTTATTAGTTATGAATAAGGAAGTAGGGCCAGGTGTGGTGTAATCCCAACATTTTGGGAGGCCGAGGCAGGCGGATCACTTAAGGCCAGAAGTTCGAGACTAACCTGGTCAACATAGTGAAAACCTGTCTCTACTAAAAATACAAAAATTAGCTGGGCATGTTGGAGCATGCCCGTAATCCCAGCTCCTCAGGAGGCTAAGGCACGAGAATCACTTGAACCTGGGAAGTGGAGATTGCAGTGAGTCGAGATTGTGCCACCGCAATCCAGCCTGGGCAACAGAGTGAAACTCTGTCTCAAATTAAATAAATAAGGAGGTAAATAGCAAAAAGCAACAGCTTATAGATTTTAAAGTGGTGGCCAGGCGCGGTCACTCACACCTGTAATTCCAGCACTTTGGGAGGCCAAGGCAGATGGGTCACCTGAGGTCAGGAGTTTGAGACCAGCCTTACCAATATGATGAAACCCCGTCTCTATTAAAAATACAAAAATTAGGCCGGGCGCGGTGGCTCACGCCTATAATCCCAACACTTTGGGAGGCCGAGACAGGCGGACCATGAGGTCAGGAGATCAAGACCATCCTGGCCAACATGGTGAAACCCCGTCTCTACTAAAATACAAAAAAATTAGCCAGGTGTGCTGGCACGTGCCTGTAGTCCCAGCTACTAGGGAGGCTGAGGCAGGAGAATTGCTTGAACCTGGGAGGTGGAGGTTGCAGTGAGCTGAGATCTTGCCACTACACTCCAGCCTGGGCAACAGAGCAAGACTCCATTTGAAAAAAAAAAAAAAATTAGCTGGGCATGGTGGCGGATGCCTGTAATCCCAGCTACTTGGGAGGCTGAGACACGAGAATCACTTGAACCCGGGAGGCGGAGGTTGCAGTGAGCCAAGATCGAACCATTGCATTCCAGCCTGGGCAACAAGAGCGAAACTCCATCTCAAAAAACAAAAAAAAAAGAAAAAGAAAGTGGCCACCCCTGTGGAAAAGGACTCTGGAGTGGGGAGGGTGGTAGAGCAGTTTTTTTATATTAAGTCTGTCATATTAGTTGACTTTTCAAAATCACGTCCATATACTACTTTGATTAAAAATAAAATATTTTCTGGCCAGGCACAGTGGATCATGCCTGTAATCACAGCAACTCGGGAGGCTGAGGCAAGAGGATCACTTGAGGACGGGGTTAGACGCCAGCCTGGGCAATATAGCAATACCCTGTCTCTAAAAAAAATTGTTTTAATTAGCCAGGTGTGGTGGTGCATGGAGATTTCAACAACAACAACAACAAAAAGCACAACCCATAAAAGAAAAAAATTTATAAACTGGGCTTCATCAAATTAAAAACTTTTGGGCCAGGTGTGGTAGCTCATGCCTATAATCCCAGCACTTTAGGAAGCCAGGGCAGGCAGATCACTTGAGGTCAGGAGTTCAAGACCAGTCTGGCCAACATGGTAAAACCTCATCTCTACTAAAAATACAAAAATTAGCAGAGCATGGTGGTGTGCACCTATAATCCCAGCTACTAGGGAGACTAAGGCACAAGAATCACTTGAAACCAGGAGGCAGAGGTTTCAGTGAGCCAAGATCATGCCACTGCACTTCAGTCTGGGCGACAGAGCATGACTCCATCTCAAAAAAAAAAAAAAGAAGTGAAATGAAGGACAGCAATGTATATGTGAACTGAAAATACAACAGACAGGCAGAAGGAATTAGGAATACTTTGTTATTATAAGGTATTGTGCAATCTGTGAAGTGGTGATGTTGTTATTATATTATTTAGAAGCAATCTTAGATTGCTTGTAAATGTAGATTGCAAACTCTAGGGTAAGCACTAAAACAGTAAAAAAAAAAAAGTATAATTGATATGCTAAGAAAAGAGAAATCTAATCTCATAAAATTCTCAATTAAAACCACAAGGCCAGGCACAGTGGCTCACACCTGTAATCCCACCACTTTGGGAGGCTGAGGCAGGTGGATTACCTGAGGTCAGGAGTTAGAGACCAACCTGGCCAACATGGTGAAACCCCGTCTCTACTAAAAATATAAAAAATTAGCCAGGTGAAGTGGCGGGCGTCTGTAATCCCAGCTACTCAGGAGGCTGACGCAGGAAAATCGCTTGAACCCAGGAGGTGCAGGTTGCAGTGAACTGAGATCGCGCCATTGCACTCCAGCCTGGGCAACAAGAACGACACTCCATCTCAAAAAAAAAACAAACAAACAAACAAACAAAAAAGAATCTACATGTCCTAGAGAGGTGCCAACAAATCAGACTAATAGGTACGTTCTTTCACAACCACTAGGATTGTTTTTACATATTAAGTTACTTTATCATCCATATTATACATGATGAGATATTAGGATCTCATATTCTAGTTACTCGGTGTCCTATTATAGAATGTTCTTTCACTTAGACTAGTTTTCCAAAATAAATTTATTTACTTATTTTAGAGATAGGGTCTCACTCTGTCACGCACACTAGAGTGCAGTGGCATGAACATAGTTCACTGTGGCTTCAAACTCCTGAATTCAAGCAATCCTTCCGCCTTAGCCTTCTGAGTAGCTGGGATTACAGGTACATGCCATCACACCCTGCTAACTTTTTAAAATTTTTTTGTAAAGATGGGCATCTTGCTATGTTGCTGAGGCTAATCTCAATCTCCTGGCCTCAAGAGACCCTCTTGCCTAGGTTTCCCAAAGCACTGGGATTAGAGGAATGAGCCACCTCTCCCAGCTACCCAATAAATTATTTCTTTCAAATTTTATTCCAAATTGAACTTTTTCAATAAAAGCAAAATAAGTAATGTTCTTGGGTCCTCTGGGATTCTGCATTAATTTCATTAACTCTGAGCAGTATACAACAGATTTTGTCCTCCACCACCTGCTTAAGGATATTGCTAGTTCCTTTTTAGCCAAACCTTTCAAATTATTTTTATTTGTCCAATAATCCCTGTGACCCTGAATATGCCTCAATAAAATATATGTTTAAACAAATGAGTAAAAAAGACCTTGACTACTTGTTTACAGTGTGCTATTTATCAGGGGACTCATGCTAATTAGCAGTTAGGATTGTAGACCTAATATTAGTGTACTGAATAAGCACCTCTAACTGTATGGATGAAAGTGGGTTAGTTCAAAGAGTGTTGGTTTACTGACAGCAATTTAAGTATGGGTCCTCCTGGCTCTACCATGTACTCAATTTTCCTTCTCTGTGCTTCATTAAAATTAACAGGATAAAAATGACACCAGATCAAAAGAAATGAGAATCATAACAATTTGTTCTCAGTTAAATAGACCAGTATCTTACTTTTTAAATGTGGTAACTTAAAAGCAAGCAATTTTACTCTGGGAGTTTAAGTATATGAATGCTGATTTTCAAAAGAACAAAATTTGATTTTGGAATCAACCTCCTCCTCCCACCAGGTGAGGCAACAATAAGAAACAATACTATCAAAGAGTCTACTAACAAAATTTGTCAGATGTTTTTGTTTATGTTCTTTTTGTATCAGTAATATTCATGGTACAAAATACAAAAACCTCAAAGGATATACAGTGAAAAGTCTCCTTTCCATCCCATCTTCTAACCACCTTCTCAACTCAGAGAAAACATTCACAGTTTCTTGGGCATCATTCCACAGACATTCTGTGTATATACAAACATATGTTCAACCTCTTTTTAAACAAATCATAGCATATGACATATTCCTCTCTGCTATTCCCACTCATCAATATATAGGAAGTCATTATATATCCATATATGAAGCACTTCATTCCTTTTTACAGTTGTGTAACATTCCATTTTATAATTTCTCAAATACCATATTGATGTACATTTAGGTAGTCTACATCTTTTGCTATTACAAATCATTCTCCAAGTAATAAAAAATAAATGTCATTCTCCAATAAGATACATACATTACTTATATCTTATACTACCACTTACATAAGCATATAAAATATTTCACACATGTATGAGTAGACAGATATGATAAATCCAGAGAAATAGAATTGCTGGGTCAAAGGGTATATGCATTTGTCATTTTGATAGATACTGCCTGGCTGCCTTCTATAGAGGTTGTACCAACTTGGATTCTCACCAGCAATGTCTATTTCTCTACTCCACAGCCGCCATTGTTTAATCAAACTTTCTGATCCTTGTCAACTTAGATTTTTAAAAAAAAAACAGTTTTTCAATACAATTTTATTTTGCATCTCTCTTGCCGTGAATAAGGCCATTACCTGTTCATATCCTATGACTGTTTTCTACTGGTTTATAGGAAATAAACTTTATTTTCAAAGCGGCTAGGACAGACCACAAAATTAAGTCTTAAATCAAACGCCTGTACACCTGTAATCCCAGCACTTTGGGAGACAGAGCAGGAGGATTGCTTGAGCCCAGGAGTACAAGGCCAGCCTGGGCAAGACCCTATCTATACAAAAAATTTAAAAACTAGCTGGGCATGGTGGCTCAAGCCTGTGGTCCTAGCTACTCAGAAGGATCGCTTGAGCCCAGGAGTTCGACGCTGCAGTGAGCCACGTCTACAGCACTGCACTGTGCAACAGAGCAAGATTTTTGTATCAAAAATAAAATTAATAAATCAAAATAACTGCTCAGTCCAAGAACACTATGAAATCTTTCTAAAACAATATGAATAAAGCCTACAAGCATATCAGGAGAGACACTGAACAGAACGTTAACAAAAAAAATTGAGACAGCCAATTGAGTAAAGAGTACAGTGCCTCCTTCCCCGTTTTTTCTCACCAAACCCTAGAAATAATATAAATGATATTTTTTAAATAGCCAGTGATTACACAGCCATGCTCAAACAATAACAGGGGGCCAGAAGCTGTGAAGAATTCCCATAAAATAGAAAACAGCTGGAGATGGACTAAAAAGGGAAATAGCATCCCAGAGCAGGTTCAAGGGCCTTCAAGGGCACCATCCCAAAGAGTGTGAACAGGAACTCCAGCACAAAGGCAGAAAGGCCAGAAAAAGGCCCACAAGCAACTAACAGAAGCTTGGCTAGTGCACCTGAGCAGACACCCCTGCCTAAGCCCTCACTCCCGCAGGAAGCAACAACAGGGTGCTGCTACCTGGTAGGAACAGAGTGAAGGCAACACCCTGGGCACCTGGAGTATACAGGAGGAACAAGTTCAGACATAATAAGACCAGTAGGCACTGAGGCACTCTTGCCAGAAAGATCCACCTGCTCCCCCACAGAAAGCAAAGTAGAAAACTGAGCCCCAACAGCATCTCTTCTGCAATGATTCCTGCCAAGGATTGCAAACACACACGCACAATCACCTGCTCCCAATTTATTTGGAACTCTCAAAACCCTTATCAGTGAAAACTAGAGTAAAGTAGAAAACACTATTGGATTATCTCCAAAGAGTCCTACTGCCTTTGCCCTCACTGGGCATCATTAGAATCCCTTGGCTTCCAGCTCTTCTTTCTCTAAATCTGTCAGTAACTGATCCCATCTCCTGGCTCTTCTAGTGGCTTCCATGATACTACTTTCAAATTTCTCCTTCTAGACCCAATCTCTGGCCAGGAAGCTAGTTCTATTGATATCTCTAAAATATTTAAGACTTTTTTTAACTCAAGGATAATATATATAATATATAATCAGTAAGTTTGTTGGTAACAATGATCCTTATGTAAGTCTATGCTAGAAATGAGAAGTAGGCTATTGCTGATACTTTTGGTAGTAAACCTTTCAAAGGACCTATCTTCAATGCAATGTAGTCAAGAACTCAATCTTAACATGTGCAAAACTAATTCTATCATTCCTCCCTGTTACCCCTTAAAACTCTCCACTACTCCCCTAAAGCTGCAATTATGTAAAAGCTGCCTTGAAATGTTATTTTGCTGTAGTACATATAACATATCTCCCCAGGTAGATTATTCCTGAGAAGCATGAATCAAGCCTTACACTTCTTCCTTATCCCTAATCAATCTCCAGCATACTGCTAAGGAGAAATTACTCAAAAAATACTTGCTGAAATACCCAAGGTCCCACAGCTAATAAATATATGAAAAGATCTTCAGCCTAAATTCTGAGTACAATATGCTAATTAAAACAATAATATATCATTTTTACCTATCAAACTAGTAAACGTTAAAAAAATACTTGGTAACAGGCCAGGAACTGTGGCTCACACCTTAATTCCAGCACTTTGGGAGGCTAAGGTACAAGGATTTCCAGGAGCTGAGTTCAAGACCAGCCTTGACAACAAAGCAAAACTCTGTCTCTACAAAAAATTTAAAAATTAGCCAGGCAAGATGGCTAATGAGCCTGTAGTCTCAGCTACTCAGAAGGCTGAGGCAGGAGGATCACCTGAATTCCAGGATTTTGAAGCTGCAGTGAGCTATTATACAATCATGTCACTGTACTTCAGCCTGGGCAACAGAGGGAGACTCTGTCACCAATAAATAAATAAATAAATAAATAAATGATATGCTCAATATTTTATATTTGTGAAATATTTAATACATAAAGTAAATCTCCTCTTTTATGTGTACTGACTATCTCTTGATTTAATGTGCCTTAAATGGAAAGTAAACATTAGTGGATGTGAAAACCCATGGTAACCAAATTCTGTTCTAACACTCTCAAAATGTGTAAATGATGCCCTAATGCCCTTTGTCCCTTCTCGGGCTGATAATCCACAAATTCTACACTATATTCCAGAATCGCTTTCCTCCTAAATATACATATAATATTATATATCATATATAATATAGTATATGCTATATAATATATAGGAGGAAAGTGATTATATATTATATAATATATTATATATATAATATATATATGGATTGTGTGTACAAACACACACAACACACATAATTGACCCACTTGTACCTAAGAGACTTTAAGGAGAAAGCTGAAACAGGAGATCAGAGAAATAATGGGCAATAATCACCAGTCAAAGGACAGAGTAAATGCCACAGGTGCCATGAGTCCACAAGTAACAGAACATTCTCTGAAAGGCAACTAGGTTCCAAGTGCTATATTAAGTAGAGTTGGGTATTCCCCGCCCAATGAAATGAAAGCAATGGAAAGAAAGATATAAACCCACAAAGATCAGATCAAGGGAAGTGTGGAAGATGGGAAGGTGACAGAGGAGTGTACCTGAACCAGCAGACCTGAGGAAGCCCCAAAGGGAGTTCCTGCCAAGAGGGACACTAACAAGAAGGAGGCAATTCACCCCATGGAGCCATGGGAAGGCTAATGAGCGAGAGACAGGGCACTGGGGAAGACGGGGCAAGGTGCAGGGCTAAAGTCTGGGGGTCTCTCTCCCCAGGAAGAGACTATTATGCATGCTCCCCAGAGAAATACGACTAGAGAGACCAACGCCAAGGTTGCGGAGAGTAATAAGGTGGAAAATGAAGAAAACAAGAGAATGAAGATAAAGTCAACTTGCTACAGCTCCACAGTGAGCTTCCCTGCCTCCAAGGCAGGAGACTGAAGGATTCCTCTCAAGAGAAACTGAATAAGAACCTAGGGAAAAGATACAGACATTTAGGAACTGCCAGGCCAATTTAAAAAATAGATCGTCACCTCACAGCAATGCCCACCACTCAACAAATCTACTTACAGAGCTTCCAATCAGTTTTTGGGTAGTCTCAACTTTCAATAAGAATGGACAGTCAAAAATGATTAGACTTGTGAGTAAAGCCTCCAACATGAAATATAGAAACCAAAACAGCCCGGGCGTGGTGACTGACTCCTAGAATCCCAGCGCTTTGGGAAGCCAAGGCAAGAGAATCACTTGAGCCCAGGACTTGGAGATCAACCTGGGCAACACAGAGACGTTTTTAACGTCTCTACAAAAAAATAAACAAATTAGCCTCTAGTTCCTGCTACTTGGGAAGCTGAGGTGAGAAGACTGTCTGAGCCTGAGAGGTCAAGGCTGCAGTGAGCTGTGATCGCGCCACCACACTCCAGCCTGGGCAACAGAGCAAGATCCTGTCTCAAAAATAAAAAAAAAAGAAACCAAAACAAACTAAAGAAAGAAATCATAGAAAACAGATGATTCTAAGAAAAAATTAAAAACTAAAATATCTTTAGATAGATAATAATGAAAACAGTAACAATAATAATACCAAACATTTATTTAGCACCTACTACATCCCCAGTCACCATCTTAAGTGTTTCACACATACTAACTGATTTTACACTCACCACAAACTATGGTGTAGTACTTTTTTTTCTTATTGCCTAAATCATAAATTGGCAAATTACAGCCCAAGGGCTAAATCCTATGTGCCGCCTGAAGAATGATTTTTAATTTTATTTTATTTTTTTCAGACAGGGTCTTGCCCTGTCACCCAGGGTGGAGTGCAGTGGAGTAATCTCAGCTCACTGCAACCTTCGCCTCCTGGGTTCAAGCAATCCTCTCATCTCAGCCTCCCTAGTAGCTGGGACTACAGGCATGCACCACCATGCCTGGCTAATTTTTGTATTTTCAGGTTTCACCATGTTGGGCAGGCTGGTCTCAAACTCCTGACTCAGGTGATCTGCCCACGTTAGCCTCCCAAAGTGCCAGGATTACAGGCATAAGCCACTGCACCCAACCTGATTTTTACATTTTTAAATCGTTGAAAAAAATCAAAAGAATATTTTGTGATGCGTAAATTATATGAAAAGAAAATTTCAGTGTCAGTAAAGTCTTATTAGAACACAGCCATGCTCATTTGTTTACATATGGTCTATAGCTGTTTTCCTGATACAACAGCAGACTTGGGTAGTTGCTACAGAGACCATTTTTGGTGCCCTCATCCCTTTATACTCTCAGTGCACCACAAATCTCAATGACATGGTTATACTCAACAGCATTTCAAGTGTCATGAGTATTGCCATACTATAACTATTTTACCAGTGACTATCATGTCAAAAGAATGGAAGTACTCTGATGTCACACTTGTAAGTCACAGTGGACTGTAGATTGTTTAAATCTAGTTAGATGTCAAAGTACTTTATTATGTAAAAGCATCACAGCTGTGCCAGCAAAATACAATATAGGAAGTATTACTAGACTAAGCACTCATCACAATATCCCGATATGCCCTGCCACACAGCATTCACTCCCAACTCATGAGAGCAATGAGCAGGAAAATGGGCAAATGTAAAACAAGATATACCTCCTCAGAGCAGAATGTCTTGCCAAAAATTAAAAATGGAAATAGGGCTGCAACCAAAGTAAATTTCCAAATGGCTCATTTGTTAAGCAAGCAAGGAAAGTATTTACCAACGGTGAGTTAATTAAATTGTGTTTGATTACAGCAGCCAAAGAATTGTGTCCAGAGAAAATAAATATCTTTAACATCTTACTCTTTCCATGTAAACAGTGGCTCGAAGTACAGTATGTATGAAACAATTGCAGCTGTGAATATTTTCCAAAAAAAATCAAGAAAATACTAATTCAGCACAATCTGAAGTAGAATCTGCTAAGATGTGTAACAACTGATGGTGGTAAAATTATGTATGAAGCAGAAAAAGGCTTAGCTGGACAAATTTACAAGCCTTGTGAAATGTAAGGTGTTTAAAGCCCCACCCACATCCTGCTGATTGGTCCATTTTACAGAGAGCTGACTGGTCTGTTTTGACAGGGTGCTGATTGGTACGTTTACAATCCCTGAGCTAGACATAAAGATTCTCCAAGTCCCCACCAGATTAGCTAGATACAGAGTGCTGATTGGTGCATTTACAAACCTTGAACTAGACACAGAGTGCTGATTGGTGTATCTACAATCCCTTAGCTAGACATAAAGGTTCTCCCAGTCCCCACTAGACCCAGGAGCCCAGCTGGCTTCACCTAGTGGATCCTGCACCGGGGCTGTAGGCAGAGCTGCCTGCCAGTCCTGCGCGGTGCGCCTGCACTCCTCAGCCCTTGGGCTAATCCACCCTGTCAAAACAGACCAATCAGCTCTCTGTAAAGTGGACCAATCAGCAGGATGTGGGTGGGGCCAGATAAGGAAATAAATGCAGGCTGCCTGAGCCAGCAGTGGCAACCCGCTCCGGTCCCCTTCCACACTGTGGAAGCTTTGTTCTTTCACTCTTTGCAATAAATCTTGCTGCTGCTCACTCTTTGGGTCTGCACTGCCTTCATGAGCTGTAGCACTCACTGCGAAGGTCTGCAGCTTCACTCCTGAGCCAGCGAGACCACAAACCCACCAGAAGGAAGAAACTCTGAACACATCTGAACATCAGAAGGAACAAACTCTGGACATGCCGCCTTTAAGAACTGTAACACTCACTGTGAGGGTCCGTAGCTTCATTTTTGAAGTCAGTGAGACCAAGAACCCACCAATTCCGGACACAGTAGCACCTTCTAACTGAAATACTGGACAGAGAGTTTCCATTGTTGTAGTATTTTGCTTAATTATTATCCTGATAGCAGGGATAATTACCAACAAAAAGGAAGCATGAAAGTTTTACTATCACCGAGTTTGCTAGAACTTCTTATTGGGTTTGGTAATATGTCACACCCTGGCTATGCAAAGAAGGTTATAAAAGAAAGAGATTTTCTGTGGAAGTCATGAAGGGATTGATAACTGCAGGAAAGATCTAACCAAGGTTAACACTGAAGTTACTCCAGCCACCCAAATCCAATGCTACTTATCCTAAAAGGAATGTTACTTTTATATTAACATTTCAGCAACATCTGGTGGAGGCAAACCAGTGTTACAACCCATCGGAATAGCGACAGAATCAAACTTCAAACGATGCTGCAGACAGAACCACACACGAACATGCCTTTCTTCCAAGGACCCTTAGACTGACCCCAGGAGGAGCCCTGGCTGCTGATCCCCACATGATGCCCCTTTTCAGCAGGAAGTAGCCAGAAAGAGTCATCACCCCACACCCCCTAACGGCAGTTAGGGTTGCCACTCCAGAGCAGGGAATAATGATATAGGAGTTAACAAGGAATCACTTAGGCAGATAGCAAGGGCATGGGAGTCCTCAGTAAGGCTTTTCTTTTTGATGAAAAGCAGCCCCAAATGATTTTCTAACAAAGAGCAGCCTGCAAGCTGGGAGCTTGCACAGGATAATGCCTGCAGAAACTAAGGACTAGACATTTTCAAAATGGCGGCTCCATCTTCCCTCTCTGCCAGCCACATGTACTGTAAAGGAGCAGAGAGGATGGCGCCAATCAACTGGAAAGCCCATTTGCATAAGATTAGGTTGAGGCAACCAGCCTTCCCCACACACTCTGTAGATGTCATACATGATCGAACCGATCTGTGAGCCCTACGTAAATCAAACACTGCCTTCTCCATATAAAAATCTGCTGCGGGCTGGACGCGGTGGCTCAGGCCTGTAATCCCAGCACTTTGGGAGGCCGAGGCCGGTGGATCACAAGGTCAGGAGATCGAGACCATCCTGGCTAACACGGTGAAACCCCGTCTCTACTAAAAATAGCAAAAAAAAAAAAAAAAAATTAGCTGGGTGTTTTGGCCGGCACCTATAGTCCCAGCTACTCGGGAGGCTGAGGCAAGAGAATGGTGTAGACCCGGGAGGCAGAGTTTGCAGTGAGCCGAGATTGCGCCACTGCACTCCAGCTTGGGCGATAGAGCGAGACTCCGTCTTAAAAAAAAAAAATCTGCTGCGGTCCATGGCCCTACCCCTTTTTTGGACGTCTCTCTCTCTTTCTCAAGGAGCTGCTCTCCTCTCTCCTTTCTTCTATTAAACTTTCCACTCCTTAACCCACAAAAAAATAAAAATAATAATAAAGAAAAGGCCAGAAAGTAAGCTGAGGCTTGACGCTTTACACAGAGACTCACTAAAGGGCATGCCTTCTTACTCTGCACATAGTAACCGTACAACTGCATACATCCTCCCTAAGACTTCCAGATTGATGAATTCTACACCTATACACTGACAAGCCAAAATATCCACGTCTAGTCAGAACTGCCTTTTGAGTGTCAGGCCCATTTATCTAATTGCCTAACATCTATCACCATCTGGTGTCCCAAGGGCACCTCAAACTCCACATGCTCAATACTGAACTTAATATATATCCTTCTCCTTGTCCATCTCCAATTCTCATCTTTTTACACCACTCATTCAGATATCCAAGTCAAGAAACCTAAAGGAAGAGAATGAAAAACAACTAACAGTTATAGTGTATATATTGCTAGGTACATAGAGGTATTTTCATTTAATTCTCTAACAAACATATAATATATATTAGTCCCATTTTACAGATGGGAAAACTGAAGTTCAAAAAGGTTGAGTAACATGCCAAAGCAAATAAATGACAGAAATAGGATTCGAACCTAGAGTTTCAAAAAGTATGTAGGTTAGTCTGGGTCCAGAGAAACTAATTATAAAGGAGCAGAGGCCAGGCGCAGTGGCTCCTGTCTGTAATCCCAGCACTTTGGGAAGCCGAGGTGGGTGGATCACCTGAGGTCAGGAGTTCAAGACAGCCTGGGCAAAATGGTGAAACCTCTACTAAAAACAATACAAAAATTAGCCGGGCATGGTGGCACATGCCTGTAATCCCAGCTATTCAGGAGGCTGAGGCAGGAGTATCACTTGAACCTGGGAGGCAGAGGTTGCAGTGATCCGAGATCCCACCATTGCATTCCAGCCTGGGCAACAGAGTCAGACTGTCTCAAAAAAAAAAAATTGCAAAAAATGCGAATTCCCTACCCAATCTCCAGTCCTTCCTTCCTTTTAGTAACAGAACTCCAATTTTTTGACCAGGCATATTCTTGTTCAACTAAGATATATTTAAGTCTCTAAGAGTGGACAGTCACTTCTTTATCCCTTCCTCCATCCTGCTGTTTGGAACATGCAAATTTTAGCTAGAACTCCAGCAGCCATCTTGGACCCAGAAATCAAGGGCCATACTTTAGGGTTAACAGTGTAAGAAACTGCAAGGAGGCTGTGTTCCTGATGACAGCAGAGCTGCCAAACCAGCCTTTAACTGTCCACCTCTGGACTTCTTTTACAAAAGAAACAAACTAGTCATATGTTTAAGCTATTATTTTTCAGGTCTCTGTTATTCATAGCCAAACCTAATCCTAACTGATACAGGTAGGGTTTTCAAAGTATTCTGGGTGGAGGGTTGCATGACATATTTTGAAGGAAGAATTGTCAAGATTCAGTGACTGACTCAACCTAACAAAGAAATCTATCATCGATCATATGATGGACAAAAGGTTTTAAACATATTTCACTTCTATTTCTCTCCTGCCCTCCATTCATTAAAAAGCCTACCAAAGTGACAATTCTTCAAACTTTCTGTAGAAAAATGAGCCATATTAATAAAAAAAAATGGAACAATCAGGATGGCAGGATCTAATGGAAAAATCAGGAGATAATTATGCCACATTTTTCAGAGTCAAACATAAAAGTGTTTGCACTGTTTATCCTCCTTGTATCAAATGGATTACCACACTTTTTTAAAGTACAGTAAATCCTTCTAGATATTAAAAACTTACTATTAATTTTTATGTGTGATAATGGTATTGTGGTCCTATTAAAAAGAGAGAGCAGGCTAGGTGCAGTGGCTCACCCCTATAATCCCAGCACTTCGGGAGGCTGAGGTGGGCAAAATGCCTGAACTCAGGAGTTCGTGACTAGCCTGGGCAACATGATGAGACCCCGTCTCTACTAAAAATACAAAAAATTAGCCAGGCATGGTAGCACGTGCCTGTAATCCCAGCTACTCAGGAGGCTGAGGGAGGAGAATTGCTTGAACCCAGGAGGCGGAGGCTGCCATGAGCCGGGATCACGCCACTGTACTCCAGCCTGAACAACACAGCGAGACTCTGCCTCCCACCACCAACAACAACAACAAAAAAGCCATTCAATCTTCTACAGATATATATTGAAATATTTACAGATGAAATTGAATGCCTATGATTTGCTTTAAAATAATAGTGAGTGGGGATAGGGATGGATAGAGACATAGATGAAACTAAAGTGGCATGAGTGAATTGTTGAAGCTGGGTAGTGGGTACATGGGAGTACCCTTTATTATTTCACTGTGTGAACTTTTCTATGGTTAAAAGGTGCAAAAACATAAAAACTCCTTGACCTACATGTCGTAACAACACAGACTTCTTAATAGCTGAATCTCCTTCCTATTAACATTGCCCCAACTCAGTTCTCTGCCATTTAATCCACTTGCGACTGATAGTTTCATCAATTATTCCAACTCATTTTGCCCTATGTACTCAGTTTATGAGCTTAAGCCAGACACCTAACCTCTAAAAGACTAGTTCTTCATTTACAGAATGGGAATATTCATACTAGTCCAGTCTATCTCTGAGTTGCTGAGAGGATTATCTAAAATAAAACTTCAAAGCAGGATAATCACTCCAGAAATCCATATATTCATAAATTTCATCCTCTGCAACAACCATTCACCCATTCCTATAGATTCTCTTCCCTTCCACCTCGTTCTTCTCTTGAGCCCTCAACTCATCAGCCTAAGCACCTGAGTTCCTCTGGTGGACGCTACATTCCTCTCCACCGTCTCCACCCTCCAGGTTTTCATCCTTCAGCACATCACCCTTGCTCTACACACCCCTCTCTCCAACTTCCCCTCTCCTCTTTCAAGGATCTCACTCCATCTGTGCCCCCTAATCAGTCTATCCTGGGTACCCGCTTTGCTGGCCGATTACAACCATCCCATCACTTCTCTACCCCTGTTCAGTAGAGAACAGCTTTATCCAATCAGCTTTACCACAACAATACCCTCAAACCCCACTACTGCCCCCAGTTCACAAACACCCACACTTTCACTTTTCAGTCAAAACACAATTGCTCAGGCAAATTCACGGAGACTGAAAGTAGATCAATAGTGTAGGGGAGAGAAGGAGGAGTGACTGCTAATGGGTACGAGCTTCTCTGCGGGGGGTGATTAAAAATGCTCTGGAATTAAGGGTGGTGATGGCTGCTCAACCCTGTGAATATACTAAAAACCACTGAGTTGTACTTTTAAAGCGTTAATTTTCTGATATGTTAATTATATCTCAATAAACTATGAATGTAAAAAGAAGAAAGAAAAATCCAACAGCTATTGCTCACCCTGCCCATCACACGCCCATTTGTCAGACCAACACCGCCCCATCTCCGGAAGCACAGACTTGGCCTTCGGTATCCCCCAACTCCCAACAGCAGACTCGGACAGAGGTCGGTCCGCTGTCAGCACAGCCCCTCCGGGTGGCCCAGGCGCCCGCGGGCGGGGAAGGGAGGGTCCCTTCGCCGCCGCCCCGGGGCGCTGGCCGGGGAGGGTGGCCCCTGACCCCCTCTGACAGGAGGCCGGGGACAGCCGGGCTTTCCGGCCCGGCCGCGCTGAGGGGGGCGGCGCCACAGCCCACCTGTCTCAGCCGACTGGGGATCCGCTCCAGCTCCACGGACCCGCGGACGGACGGGCGGGTGGCAGAGGGGTCAGGAGAAGTCGCGGTCGCCGCCGCAGCCCCAGGTGGCGCACACCGGCTCAGGCCTCCATGTTTCCACGTCTCTGCGGGTACGGATCCGGCTCCGGCTCGGCCTGCAGCTCGGCCCCGGTTCAGCTCCAGCCCGGGCCGAGTCGGTGCGGAGGCCGGGAGGCGGCGAGGTAAGAGGGAAAGAGGGAAGCAACCGCGAACGCGTCTAGGGACCGAACCCCCAGGCGCGCGCGCCAGCCAGGCGCTCACGTGGCACGCGGCGCGCGCGCGGGCTTCTGGAAACTGTAGTCCTTTGGGTGTTATTCGTGCCTCCGCCCTCCTATTACCTCCTGGGCTACCGCAAAGCCACGTGGCGAAATCGAGAAGTGCAAAAACGGCTGGGCGCGGTGGCTCACGCCTGTAATCCCAGCACTTTGGGAGGCCGAGGTGGACGGATCACGAGGTCAGGAGATCGAGACCATCCTGGCCAGCATGGTGAAACCGCGTCTCTACTAAAAATACAAAAATTAGGTGGCTGAGGCAGGAGGATCGTTTGAACCCAAGAGGCGGAGATTGCAGGGAGTCGAGATCGCGCCACTGCACTCCAGCCTTGCGACAGAGCTCGACTCTTCTCAAAAAGAGAGAGAGAGAGAGAGAGAGAAGCGCAAAAACCTCACCTGCCGGGTGCTAGAGTCAACCTCACCTGCCAGGTGTTAGAGTCCTTGCTCATGCTACACCCCTTGTTCTGGCGGCTTAACCTTATTAAGGCCCCTGTTAATTGCAGCTGAATAACCATCCCAAAGTCAAGCAATTTTGTGTGGGATTCTGGAGAATTGAGAAATAGGAAAATAATTTTTGATGGAGGCAGTTGGCAGGGCTAGCCCTGCCTGCAATGTTGTCGGAAAGGACAGGTCCCACGGGAAAGAGTAGCAATATGAGGTAGTGCCAAAACTATGGAATTTGAAGTCAAATGAGTTGAGGTTTCCACACTGACGTCTTTGAGCAATT
The DNA here is from genome assembly GCF_009828535.3 of Hylobates moloch. Taxonomy (NCBI): domain Eukaryota; kingdom Metazoa; phylum Chordata; class Mammalia; order Primates; family Hylobatidae; genus Hylobates; species Hylobates moloch. The sequence goes on along the minus strand of NW_026652280.1, from coordinate 30,110,179 downwards.
ACTTCACCTCTCTCAGCCAGTTTCCTCACCTAAAATATATACGTGATGATGATTCTGCCATTACAGGAAATGTTGACATTACTGTAGTAATAACAATTCACATTATGGATTGTTTTCTATTTGCCATGCACTATTATTTCGCAAAATGACCCTATGAAACAGATAGCACTGTTATTCCCATTATATAGTCAATATGTGCCAGTGTACTCTGTAAAGTACTATACAAATATTAGATATTCTTTTCTAGCATAGACTGCCAGTAAATTCACTGAGCTTGCAGAATTATGACAGGAAAACATATTAAAACCCAAAGTAGACTGGGCGCTGTGACTCACGCCTGTAATCCCAATACTTTGGGAGGCTGAGGTGGGAGGATCACTTGAGCCCAGGAGTTCAGAAGGACCAGCCTGAGCAGCATAGCGATACACTGTCTCTACAAAAAATACAAAAATTAGAGCTGGGAGTGGCGGGCATACCCTCAGCCCCGGCTACTCAGGAGGCTGACGTGGGAAAATCGCTTGAGCCCGGGAGGTTGAGACTTCAGTGAGCCATAATTTCACCATTGCACTCCATCCTGGGCAACAGAATGAGACACTGTCTCAAAAAAAAAAAAAAAAAAAAAGAACCCAAACTACCTAACTAAAAAGCCATGGACACTACTATGCAGCCATTGTAAAGAATGCTATGGATGCATATTTATTTGAAAGCATTTTCATGATACATTGAGTGGAAACATATATAGTATCAAATTTTCATAAGTGAATTATATTAGGTTGGTGCAAAACTAATTGTGGTTTTGCCACTTAAAAGTAATATATTTATATTAATATATTAAGTGATATATTAATATAACATGTAATATAATGTTTACTATAATATTTATAATACCTATGTATATGTGCTAGTGGAAAAAAGACAAATAATATTAACAATATTGCAACTTTGGATAATGAGATCGTGTATGGTTAAAATTAGCTTTTCTCTATGTTTTCTAATTTTTCTGCAAGGAATATGAAGTACATATACAATTTTATTTTAAAATTAGAGCAAAAAGAGACTCAAGGCTGGGCGTGGTGACTCGTGCCTGTGATCCCAACACTTTGGGAGGCCGAAGCAGGCAGATCACCTGAGGTCAGGAGTTTGAGACCAGCCTGCCCATCATGGCGAAACCCCGTCTCTACCAAAAATACAAAAATTAGCCAGGTGTGGTGGCATGCGCCTGTAGCCCCAACTACTCGGGAGGCTGATGCAGGAGAATCACTTGAACCCAGACGGTGGAGGTTGCCATGAGCCGAGATCATGCCCCTGCACTCCAGCCTAGGCGACAGAGCCAGATTCTGTCTCAAAAAAATTAAAAAATAAAAAAGAGACTCAGCCATGAAAACCAAACTCAAAATATTTTTTAATATTGCCTGGCACACAGTCTACTTTCCCCAGACTGACTCAGCAACAGTTATGAGCATCTCCTCAGAACTGGCTTTATAGACCAAGAAGCAAAATATTTTATTTTAAGGGGATCCTATTAGTGAAATTTTACAACTTCTCCCTTTGGTCATTTTTGGATGACTTGAAATAAACAGTCTTGCCTGTGTTCCTAGGCAAATGTTATAATGTTGCTAGGCAAATGTCATAAATCAGAAGATAAGATCAGGAATATTTTTTACTACATAGGAAACATGAGTTAGAGTAGCAGTCCTTATGCAACTTTTTTGTACATGTAATGTGCAAATTATTATCCTTGGACACCAACTTTCAAAACTGCCTGCAGAAGTATGATGGCCAGGCGTGGTGGCTCACGCCTGTAATCCCAGCACTTTGGGAGGCCGAGGTGGGCGGATCACCTGAGTTCCAGAGTTCAAGATCAGCCTGGCCAACATGGTGAAACCCCGTCTCTACTAAAAATACAATATATATATATATTTATATTAGCCAGGCATGGTGGTGCAGGCCTGCAGTCCCAGCTACTCAGGAGGCTGAGGCAGGAGAATCACTTGAACCTGGGAGGCAGAGGTTGCAGTGAGCCAAGACTGCCCCACTGCACTCCAGCTTGGGCGACAGAGTGAGACTCCATCTCAGAAAAAAAAGAAGTATTATGATAACTTTGACTGACTTGACAACTTCAGTGTCTAGTTGGTACAGGAACAGCAATAGAAAAGCTATGAAATCCTTCCACTAAATCCAATAGGATATCCTGGACTGCCTCCTGTAATTGAAAAAGGCAATAGTGGAATGCCTGATGAAACCTAAATGAAGTTTAGAGTTTAGTTAACAGTATTGTACCAGTGCTGATTACCTAGTTTTGACAAATGATGCTATGGTTATATAAAATGTTAACATTAAGGAAAGCTGGGTGATGGATAAACAGTAACTCTCTACACCTTGCAACTGTTCTTATTACTAAATATTACATTATTCCACATGGTGGACAGAATACTTTTTTTTTTTTTTTTTTTGAGACTGAGTTTCACTCTTGTTGCCAAGGCTGGAGTGCAATGGCACAATCTCAGCTCACTGCAATCTCCGCCTTCCAGGTTCAAGCAATTCTCCTGCCTCAGCCTCCTGAGTAGCTGGGACTAAAGGCGCGGGGCACCACGCTGATTAAAAATTAGCCCAGTTGGGCCGGGCGCAGTGGCTCACGCTTGTAATCCCAGCACTTTGGGAGGCCGAGGCAGGCGGATCACGAGGTCAGGAGGTCGAGACCACGGTGAAACCCCGTCTCTACTAAAAATACAAAAAAATTAGCCGGGCGTGGTGGCGGGCGCCTGTAGTCCCAGCTACTCGGAGAGGCTGAGGCAGGAGAATGGCGTGAACCCGGGAGGCGGAGCTTGCAGTGAGCCGAGATCGCGCCACTGCACTCCAGCCTGGGCGACAGAGCGAGACTCCGTCTCAAAAAAAAACAAAACAAAACAAAAAAAATTAGCTGGGCTCTCTACCAAAAAAAATAGCTGGGCATAATGGTGCACACTTGTAGTTCTAGCTACTTGGGAGTCTGGAGCGGGAGGATTGCTTGAGCCCAGGAGATCACGGCTGCAGTAAGCCATGATCATGCCACTGCACTCCAACCTGGGCAACTGAGAGAGACCCTGTCTCTAAAAAAAAAAATACCAAACCAGGGCTAGGTGCGGTGGCTCACACCTGTAATCCCAGCACTTTGGGAGGCCAAGGCAGGCAGATCACGAGGTCAAGAGATTGAGACCATCCTGGCCAACATGGTGAAACCCCGTCTCTACCAAAAATACAAAAATTCACTGGGCGTGGTAGCATGTGCCTGTAGTCCCAGCTACTTGGGAGGCTGAGGCAGGAGAATTGCTTGAACCCAGGAGGCAGAGGTTGCAGTGAGCCAAGACTGCATCACTGCACTCCAGCCTGGCAACAGAGTGAGACTCCATCTCAAGAAAAAAACAAAAACAAAACAGAACAACAACAACAAATAGTTAATAATGTATCAGAAATACTTAACCTATGGCAGGCACTGCTCTAAAATTTTACAGCCAGGTGCATTGGCTCACGTCTGTAATCCCAACACTTTGGGAGGCTAAGGTGGGTGGATTGTTTGAGCCCAGGAGTTTGAGACCAACCTAGGGAACAGAGGGAGATCTCATCTGTATTTAAAAATAAATAAACACATAATGTAAACGAAAACGGAAAAAAAAAGTTTTAGATCTATTAAACTCACTTAGTGGTCATTAGGGATCTTCAGAATAAGTAATAAGAAGATTAGAAGGCAGAAAAATATGCTCCAGATGACTTGGAAGAAAGGGAACATCGATGTGGGGAGCTGACCTTGCAGCGCACATGCTAAGGAACAGCGAGCAGCTTCTGGGAGCTAAAAGCAGGCCCTGGCTGACTAGGAGGAAAACAGGACTACAAGGAAATGAATTCTGCTGACAACCAGTGAGCTTGGAGGAGGACCCCGAGCCCAGATGAGAACTGCAGACCTGGCCTGCATCCTGATTTTAGCCTGGTGAAGCCCTGAGCAGAGAATCCAACTAGACCATACCAGGACATCTGACCCCTAAAACTGGGAGGTAATAGAGTTGGGTTGCTTTAAGCCCCTACATTTGTGGCAATTTGTTATGCAGCTATAGAAAACCAATGAACCAAGGAATTCTGGAACTACACCTGCTGAATTACCAAGTCAGGAATAAGACCCTTGTGTAAAGTATAGACCTGGGGGAATCTTTGACATTGTTGTCAATGTGTATGGTGCCTTCTTAAATTGGGCAGCGAATGCTTAGCCCCACTGTACACAGCACCCTTGCAGGAAACTTGGCTCATGCCCTGTTACAGCATCTGGGCTACCACTTTTAACCTTTTTAGCCCTTAGTAAAAATCAGAGGATTGGTTTGAACATACCCTAAGGTCCAGACCAGCTCATCGTTTGGAGCATTTGGTATATTTTGTGAATCATCTACCATACGCCGGCCCTTCACAGTTCATCTACAGTTGTTACTTTCTCAATTTCGCCCTCTCCCTTCACTTGAAAAATCTGAAATTTCTTTACATCTTCAATTTAAACTTACTGATATTCAACTCTCTGCCCAAATGCCTTCTGCTCTTTTTCCTCAAACCTACCATGCTGTCAGTTCATAAGAACAAGTTTGCCCGTTGTCTTCTTCTGTTTTCTGTTATTATAACCGAGTATCTGAAACTGGGTAGTTTATAAATCAAATTTATTTCTTAGAATTATGGAGGCTAAGAAGTCCCAGGTCGAGGGGCTGCATCTGGTGAGAGCCCTCTTGCTGGTAAGGACTCTGCAGAGTCCCAAAGCAGTGCAGTACATCACATGGCCAAGTGTGCTAGCTCGGATTTTTTCCTATTTTGTCACCCAGGCTGGACTAGAGTGCCACCATCACAGGTCACTGTGGCCTCAAACTCCTAGGCTCAAGCGATCCTCCCACTTGAGTCTCCTGAGTTGCTGGGTTTACAGGAGGGTCCCACTACACCTAGATTGCTTATTTATTTATTTATTTATTTATTTACTTATTTATTTATTTTTTGAGAAGGAGTTTCGCTCTTGTTGCCCAGACTGGAGTGCAATGGCATGATCTTGGCTCACCGCAACCTCCGCCTCCGCGGTTCAAGCGATTCTTCTGCCTCAGCCTCTCTAGTAGGTGGGATTATAGGCATGCGTCACCACGCCCGGCTAGTTTTGTATTTTTAACAGAGACGGGTTTTTCCGTGTTGGTCAGGCTGGTCTTGAACTCCCGACCTCAGGTGATCCGCCCGCCTCAGCCTCCCAAAGTGCTAGGATTACAGGTGTTAGCCACCGTGCCTGGCGATAGTTTATTCTTAATTTTTTGTAGAGACACTTTCTTTTTTTTTTTTTTTGTGAGAAGGAGTCTTACTCTGTCACCAGGCTGGAATGCAGTGGCGTGATCTCGGCTCACTGCAACCTCCACCTCCGCAGTTCAAGCAATTCTTCTGCCTCAGCCTCCCGAGTAGCTGGGACCACAGGCACATGCCACCACACCTGGCTATTTTTTTTTTTTTTTTTTTTTTTTGTATTTTAGTGGAGACGGGGTTTCACCATGTTGCCCAGGCTGGTCTTGAACTCCTGAGCTCAGGCAATCTGCCCGCCTCGGCCTCCCGAAGTGCTGAGATTACAGGCATGAGCCACTGTGCCCGGTGCCTTTTCCTCTTCTTATAAAAGCTTCCAGTTCCACACCTATGATAACCCGTTAAATCTATTAACCCCCTAATCCATTAATCCATGAGTGAATTAATCTATTCATGAGGGCAGGGCCCTCATGACCCAATTACCTCTTAAAGGCCCTACCTCTCACTACTGCCACATTGGGGATTAAGTTTCAACATGAGTTTTGGAGCAGACATTCAAACTAAAAAACCCATAGTCTTTGCTTCTTTATTAAGGAGCTGTTGCTATGTCAATAAATTTAGCTTTGAGGTTAGAACAAGCAAGTAGCTCCCTATGGAGGAAAGCATAAGAAAACTTCCCTCCATTTCCTCTTTGATTATGACTGAACTAGGCTTAAGATCAGTCCCTGGGCTGGGCGCAGTGGTTCATGCCTGTAGTCCCAGCTACTTGGGAGGCTGAGACAGGAGGATCACTTCAGCCCAGGAGTTTGAGCCTGCAGTGAGCTATGATCGCACCACTGCACTCCAGCCTGGGCAACAGAGTGAGACTCTCTAAAAAATAACAAATGAAAAGATTAGCAGTTGGAGTTTCTTTTTAATCCAGTCATTCTGTCAACATGCCAGTTCTGAATGGTCACTTTAAGGCAGTGCTGAGTCACCTATGTTTCCTAAGAAGGCAGCCTAGTAATGAAAAAAAAGGTGATGAAACTCAAGAGTTTTAGCCTTAAGTAATTACCTGAGAAAATGAGTCTAACTCTAAAATGAGACAGGAAATGCAGTTAAAATTCATAAAGCAAAAATAAGTTGTTGAAAAGTAGGTAAATTAAAAAGTCATGATACAAGGTTAGCAAAATTAACTTTATTATTTTTTTTTTTTTTGAGACAGGGTCTTGCTCTGTTGCCCTGGCTGGAGTACAGTAGTGTCATCTTGGCTCACTGCAACTTCCACCTCCTGGGCTTAAGCGATCCTCTCACCTCAGCCTCCAGAAACTTTAAAACAAGTTCACAAATACTGATTAATCTGAGCTCACCCTCTCCATTTCTGCCTAATTATTCCCAATAAGGTATTATTAACAATTAAGATATTAGTAGCCATGGCTGCCGGGCCCAGTGGCTTACGCCTGTGATCCCAGCACTTTGGGAGGCCAAGGCATGCAGATCACTGGAGGTTGGGAGTTTGAGACCAGCCTGATCAACGTGGTGAAATCCCATCTCTACTAAAAGTACAAAATTAGCCGGGTGTGGTAGCGCACACCCGTAATCCCTGCTACTTGGGAGACTGAGGCAGGAGAATCGCTTGAACCTGGGAGGAGGAGGTTGTGGTGAGCCGAGATTGCACCATTGTACTCCAGCCTGGGCAACAAGAGCAAAACTCCATCTTAAAATATATATATATTAGTAGCTGTGATGGCTCCTTAGACAGCGTAAAAGTATGACCTTGAAACCTTAGACTTGTCATTTACATATTTAAATTCCATTATTCTTTCTTTTTTTAAGACAGGGTCTTGCTCTGTTGTCCAAGCTAGAGTGCAGTGGCTTGATCACAGCTCACTGTAGCCTTTGACCTCCTGGGTTCAAGCAATCCTCCCACCTCAGCCTCCAGAGTAGCTGGGACCACAGGTGCACACAACCATGCCTAGCTAAATTTTTTTATTTTTGGTGGAGGCAAGTTCTCCCTATGTTGCCCAGGCTGGGATCCTGTTTTTCTTTCTCTTTTCTTTTTTTTGAGACAGTCTTGCTCTATCGCCTAGGCTGGAGTGCAGTGGTGCGATCTCAGCTCATTGCAACCTCTGCCTCCTGGTTTCAAATGACTCTCATGCCTCAGCCTCTGGAGTAGCTGGGATTACAGGTGTGCACCACTATGACTGACTAATTTTTGTATTTTTAGTAGAGACAGGGTTTCACCATGTTGGCCAGGCTGGTCTTGAACTCCTGGCCTCAAGTGATCTGCCCACCTCGGCCTCCCAAAGTGCTGGGATTACAGGCTTGAGTCACCATGTCCGGCGGATCCTGTTTTCTTGACTGTATTTCAGGTTTATGCAGACCAGGTAGGTTCGTGTGTGTGAAACGCGCCTGAACAGTGCAGGCACAATGTGTTTAACAAATGGTAGCTCTTACTAAAAAGGCAGCCCTGACCTTTACACAGACAGATGTTGATATTTTAGGGCAAAGAAACATTTGTGTGGTATCAAACAGTGGCTACCAACTCCAGCCCATGGATAACTGATAAAAGCTTTTAACAATCAGCCTTCAAAATAAGAAAAATAGTGAATTTTTCAAAAAATTAACACTTTTCATATGCTTATTCAAACTAATGGCTTTTTTATTCACTATTTCCCATGTTCTTTTTCACTCTTCTGATGTCAAACTGTCTTTTCTTTTACAAAATACTGGTAATAAATTGTAGCTTTTTGATATACTCCTGCTTGGAAAAATCAAAATTGGCAATTGCATACTAGCCACCCCAATCCTGCTTTTAAAATGTTGCTAGTATGAAAATGATGACTGGGAACCAGCGTTCTAGAGAGTGAGACTTGTTAGAAATGAGAAAGGCCTTAGGAGACCCGTAGCTCTCTGGAAAATGGGCTTAAATAAATTGGAATCATCCTGGGGACACTTTCCAAAATTATCCATACTCAACCTCCTAAAAGTATTGAATTAGAAAACTGCTGTGCTACAGAAAAAATGCGGGATAAACCAAAAAGGAAGAGGACAGGAAATCCAGAAACAAGACATCCAACACAGGAGGGTGGCAGCAGAAAGTGCCGAGGACTGCAGTGTGCACCAGGTCTAGGCAACAACTAGGCAAGGTGTATGGGGAGAAGGTAAACTGGTCACTCCAGGAAGACACCACCTGTATATAAAAAGGGACGCAATCACAGTGCATTAACCTGTGCAGTGAGCAATATAGTACATGCTCATTCTCCCAGGCAGTGTCCCAGCAAGCCAGATAGCACTCTTGAGAGGAAGCGGTAACCCAGAGCCAGTAACAGAAATACCACCACCCCTGGGCCCAAAAGGGCAGGGTGAAGGACAGGTTAGGAAAAATGAAAGGAGTCAGGTGGAGTTGGCTGCCTGGAGTGTTCCTTGAGGCACAGTGACTTCTGGCTGAGGAACAGTTGGCCTGAAGTGACCTTGCAGAGAGACGGTCAAGGGAATAAACACTCTGCCTTCATTCTCCTCCCTCCCGCCATCTCCTGCTATGGATCGCTATTGGCCAAGCCCAGCAGAACCCAGAGGCACAGGAAGCCTGTTGATGTCTATACAGCTTCCTTGGGCTGAAAAGCCGGATGAGGGGAGCAGAGACTTGGGAGGTGTAAATGAAAGACACCTGGCACACTCATGCTATGAACACTGATGACGTAAGCAAAATTTAAAAAGCACATTGGGAGGATGTGTGGGAGGAGCAGAGGCAGTGTAAGATAGCTGCATCTCAACCACCATAGGAAACACTGTCTGAAGTTGATGGCTCAAAATATAACAGTATAGCCAGGCAGTGGCTCATGCCTGTAATCCCAGCACTTTGGGAGGCTGAGGCAAGAGGATCACTTTGAGGCCAGGAGTTTGAGACTAGCTTGGGCAACAGAGCAAGACCCCGTCTCTACAAAAAATTAGCCAGGCATGGTAGCACACACCTGTAGTCCTAGCAATTCAGGAGGCTGAGGTGGGAGGATCACTTGAGCCCAAGAATTGGAGGCTGTAGTGAGCTATGATCATGCTGCTGCACTCCAGCACCTGAGTGACAGTGAGACCCTGTCTCAAAAAATAAAATGTTCATATGTATTATTTATAAATATGGAGATAAATTTTAAAAGCCCACAGCTCAATAGGTAAAACCTTTGAGGAGCAAAGAAGTAGGGACAATTAGAAACGTTGCAATTATTACTTAAGTTTTAAAAGATGATGTGTGGGCCAGGTGCAGTAGCTCATGCCTGTAATCCCAGCACTTTGGGAGGCCAAAGTGGAGGATCGCTTGAGCCCAGGAGATCGAGATCAGCCCACGCAACATGATGAAATCCTGTCTCTATAAAAAAAATACAAAAAACGTTAGCTGGGCATGGTGGTGTGCACCTGTAGTCCCAGCTACTTGAGAGGTTAAGATGAGAGGATCACTTCAGGACTGGAGGTCGAGGCTGCAGAGAGCCGTGATCATGCTGCTGCACTCCAGCTTGAGTGACAGAGTGAGACCCTGTCTCAAAAACATAAATAAATAAAAATGATGTGCATATTTAGGAACAAATTAATTTTCAAAAAGTTGCTAGAAGGTTACACACAAAATCAACTGGGGCGGACTCTGGACGCACTGCCTATGAATTAGCCTTGCTCCACAAGGAGCAGCACTGTTCAGGGAAAGACTGCTGTCTAACAAAAACAAACCATACAACAACAAAAAAACAGTTGGTTACCTCTGTGGAACTGGAATAAGGGAATGAAGGTTGAGAAAAAGCATTCGCTTTTCATTTAGGATGCTCTTGCATTGTTTTACTATAAATATCTGTTATTTTCATAATAGTACTTATACCTTAAAAAAGTTTCTTTGCTAATGAGAATTTATATTATCCCTCAGGTGCCTTTGGACAAAGCTGAGACCTGCTGATTTATATGATTTATATCAAATAAAGTCCAAGGTAAATCAGTGACTTGACCAGCCACAGAATTTAATAGGGCCTGACTTAGGACCCAGACTTCATTAGGGACCCAAGGGCAGGCGTTCCTTTTAATCTTTCCCAGCTTTAGAGGGAATACAAAAAATATATAAGGATGCATCTCATCATCTTTGAATATTTACAGGTCCCTACACTGAATTTTCAAAGCCCAAGATAAAAATCACATAGCGGCCCAGGTCCAGACCCAGACCCAGCCAGCCCATGAATGAGCCCAGAACAGCAAAGAACTGCCCAGTCGAGTCACTGCTGCTGAAAACCACTAAATTTTGGAGTGTCCTGTTATGCAACAATGGTAACTGTTGTACCACCACTACACAGATGCCATCACAACATCCAAATTCTGCCTTCTAATGTGGTGAAAAATTTCCCTTTTGATATTTCAATAGACTTTAAAAGGAAATGAACTACCAAACTGAATGTTTAATACATTTGTAGGAACAGAAGAAATGCAGTAAGGATTAAAATTTTATAATTAGACATTTATGTAAAAGATGTTTCATTTTTCAAAGAAGTTTCCCCCTTTTCCCTATCTTTTTTAAATCTTCCTTAGAGCAATAAATAGTAATTACTATATTTGTAGACAAGCTGCTCCACTGTGTTGGACAGTAATTATTAAATCTTTATGTTTCACATCATTATTACCTCCCAAAATTCTACCTTCATTTCCCTGCAGTTTCACTGGACTGTTTCACAATAAAATTGTACTCCACTCAAATTAGAAGAGCCTAAAGAAATTAGAGCAAACAGCAAATTCATATGAATCAGAGAACCAAAGATTTTAAAGTGCTGATTTAGTAACATAATGTCTACTGGCACAAACCTTCTATTTAATCATATTATTCAAACAGCAATAACAGAAATTAAAGCTACATTAACGAAAAAGGAACTTAGGAATGAGGTCATTAAATATAACTAACTACATTTTAAATACAGATATCATGTATTTCCTGATTAGTATCAGGTAAATATCTGGACTCCTATCCTGAATTCCGGTCTCAGATAAAAAGGTCAGAGACAATTACAAGGAAGATGCTTCATATTATCAGGTCCATTTTTTAAATGATGAGGTCCTTTAGGAAAATTGCTTTAGTCTTTCTTTTTATCAGAGATTTCTGTTGGTCCTTTTGTTGGTAATCCATTCATGTCTGCACCCTAAAATGAAAAAACATTTTAGAAATTATTATAACAAGCCGGGTGCAGTGGCTTACGCCTGTAATCCCAGCACTTTGGGAGGCCGAGGCAGGCAGATCACGAGCTCAGGAGATAGAGACCATCCTGGCTAACATGGTGAAACCCCGTCTCTACTAAAAATACAAAAATTAGCTGGGTGTGGTGGCATATGCCTGTAATCCCAGCTACTCAGGAGGCTGAGGCAGGAGAATCATTTGAACCTGGGAGGTGGAAGTTGTGGTGAGCCAAGATTGTGCCACTGCACTCTAGCCTGGTGACAGAGCGAGACTTCATCTCAAAAACAAAACAGAAAGAAAGAAAAAAGGAAGGAAGGAAGGAAGGAAGGAAGGAAGGAAGGAATTATTACAACAAAAAGATATTAAGAGATATTCTCTCTTTTTTTTTTTTTTGAGATGGAATTTCGTTCTTGTCACCCAGGCTGGAGTGCAATGATGCGATCTTGGCTCACTGCAACCTCTGCCACCCAGGTTCAAGCGATCCTCCCACCTCAGCCTCCTGAGTAGCTGAGATTACAGGCGCCCACCACCGCACCTCACTAATTTTGGTATTTTTAGTAGAAACAGGATTTCACCATGTTGGTCATGCTGGTCTCAAACTCCTGACCTCAGCTGATCAACTCATCTTGACCTCCCAAAGTGCTGGGATTATAGGCATGAGCTACCGCGCCCGGCTCAAGAAACGTTCTCTTTAAAAACAGACAACAAGCTTCAGAGTGAAAACATTTTGCTTCCAGAAATGGGCAGGATGGCTAAATTAGTGCAGCTGAGTACAAAGTTGAATCTAAAAAAACACCAATTCTAAAGACAACAGAGTTGTCCACTCATTTTTTAAATAAGTGTTGTTTTCTTTAAATCTCTATGATCCTTCTAATTAAATCTCTTACCGAAGTTATCAATCAGTGAAACTGGTTTGTATTAGTATAATCTCTCTTCATCCATTAGCTGTTTACCATTACACTTATCAGTCAGAAAATACTGGTTATCATTTTGGCCAAAGGGCAAATGCATTAATCAGAGGCCTACTTTAAAACTTCAATTTAAGCCAAATGTTAGACAAACTATTGAAGCTTCTGGTTCTAAAACTTGTCTTTCCAAAATCTAAGTGTTTCACCCAAGTACTACCCCCTTTCACTGCTCTTATTCAGGGCATGTGAATTTTCTTACCTTACAGTCCACTTTGCCTTTGTTTGTATCATTGGATTCCTGTATTGCTTTCTTAGGCCATATACGACTAACGAAGGGGGAAACCAGAGGGTATATGTATGGCTCCAGGAATTTTTTGTAGATCCAGAGCAGAACTGGAATGACGATACAAGGAATGCACACCATTTTCCCGAGCTTGAGCTCCTCAACTGTTGATATATATGAAGAAAAAAATTAGTTCATCACAGATTAGTAATTGAAAGAATTTACCAAGATTAAGATATCTAAAAGGGGATAGATGTGGTGGCTCAACGCCTGTAATCCCAGCACTTTGGGAGGCAAGAGGATAGCCTGGGCCCAGGACTTTGAAACCAACCTGCACAACAAAGTGAGACCTTGTATCTACAAGATCAAAAAATTAGCTGGGCATGGTGGCGTACTCCTGTGGTCCCAGCTATGTAAGTGGCTGGGACAGCAGGATCACTAGAGCCCAGGAGGTTGAGGCTGCAGTGAGCCGTGTTCATGCCACTGCTCTCCAGCCTGGATGACACAGAGAGACTTTGTTTCAAAAAAAAAAAAGAAAGATAATAATACATACATACATACATACATACATACATACATACATATATATATACATGAAAGGACTTTCTACAGTGTAGGAAAAACTTAAAATATACTATTATATTTGCTAAAAAAAAGACTTTATTAAATAAAAAGCTACTATCTACAAGGTAAAGAAATAGGCCAGGTACAGTGGCTCATGCCTGTAATCCCAGCACTTTGGGAGGCTGAGGTGGGCAGCTCATGAGGTCAGGAGTTCGAGACCAGCCTGGCCAACATGGTAAAACTCTGTCTCTACTTAAAATACAAAAATCAGGCTGGGCGCGGTGGCTCACGCTTGTAATCCCAGCACTTTGGGAGGCCGAGGCAGGCGGATCACGAGGTCAGGAGATCGAGACCATGGTGAAACCCCGTCTCTACTAAAAATACAAAAAATTAGCCGGGCGTGGTGGCGGGCGCCTGTAGTCCTAGCTACTCGGAGAGGCTGAGGCAGGAGAATGGCGTGAACCCGGGAGGCGGAGCTTGCAGTGAGCCGAGATTGCGCCACTGCACTCCAGCCTGGGTGACAGAGCGAGACTCTGTCTCAAAAAAAAACAAAAAAACAAAAAAACAAAAAACAAAAAAAAACAAAAATCAGCCGGGCGTAGTGGCGTGCACCTGTAATCCGGGCTACTCGGGAGGCTGAGGCAGGAGAATTGCTTGAACCCAAGAGGCAAGGGATGCAGTGAGCCGAGATCCCACCACTGCACTCCAGCCTGGGTGACAGAGCAAGACTCCATCTCAAAATAAAGAAATAATAGGTGGTAGGCATGAATAATAATGAGGTGCCTGCTTCCAAACTTCCAATCACTGCTCCCTAATCACGAATTTGATTATAAAGGAAAAATAACAACATTTCGTAGGTGCTAGACAGTTTACATATATCAACTCATTTAATCCTCAAACAATCAGTGAGGTTGGGTACCTTTGCTACTATGTCTATTTAGAGTTTAAAAAATGGGCTGGGTGTGGTGGCTCACACCTGTAATCCCAGCACTTTGGGAGGCCGAGGCGGGCAGATCACCTGAGATCAGGAGTTTGAGACCAGCCTAACCAACATGGTGAAACCCCGTCTCTACTAAAAATACAAAATTAGCCAGGCATGGTGATGCATGCCTGTAATCCCAGCTACTCGGGAGGCTGAGGCGGGAGAATCGCTTGAACCCGGGAGGCAGAGGTTGCGGTGACCCAAGATCATGCCACTGCACTCCAGCCTGGGTGACAGAGCAAAACTCCGTCTCCAAAAAAAAAAAAAAAGATTTCTTATTTTCAAAATATTGCAAATTAAGTAGCATCTGCTGGCAAATGAGTCAGCACCATCACTATGCTTAGACATTTTAAAATTATTCACAATACAGGCAAACAGTGGCATAGAGAATCAAATCTGAATGTGTCTTTGAAATGAATTACAACCAAGAGCTATAAACAAAAATGTAAATTGAGGCTGGGCGCGGTGGCTCACGCCTGTAATCCCAGCACCTTGGGAGGCCGAGGGGGCGGATCATCTGAGGTAAGGAGTTTGAAACCAGCATGGCCAACATGGCAAAACCCTGTCTCTACTAAAAACACAAAAATTAGCTGGGCGTGGTGGTGGGCACCTGTAATCCCAGCTACTGGGGAGGCTGAGGCAGGAGAACTGCTTGAACCTGGGAGGCGGAGGTCGCAGCGAAAAAAAAAAAAATTGCCTGGGCAATAGTGATTTTTTTTTTTTCTTGAGACAGGGTCTTGCTCTGTTTGATCAGGCTAAAGTGCAATGGCTCAAACATACCACTTGTGTTCAGAGTTCACTGCAGCCTTGACTTCCCAGACTCAAGCTATCCCCCTTCCTCAGCCTCCTGAGTAGGTAGGACCACATGCCTGCACCACGACGCCCAACGAATTTTTAAATTTTTAGTAGAGATGAGGTCTCACTGTGTTGCCCATGCTGATCTTGAAGTCCTGAGCTCAAGTGATCCTCCCGCCTAGGCCTCCCAAAGTGCTGGGATTAGCGGAACCTGGCCTAACTTTTTTTTTTAAATAATTAGCAAGGTGTGGTGGCACGCGCCTGTAGTCCCAGGTATTTGGGGAGTTGAGGAAGGAGAGAACCGCTTGCGCCTAGGAAAGCCGAAACTGCCGTGAGCTATGATGGCCCTCTGGACTCCAGCCTGGGCCACAGGGGCAGACCCTATCTCAAGATTAAAAAAAAAAAAAAAAAAAAAAAATCCAAAAGTTGTAACCTGTACAAAGTTCTCACAGAGGTAACTGGTAACTAGAGCTCCTAAGACCATTATTTCCAGTTCTGGTTTTCCTCAATGCTCTTGCCTTTTCCTCTTCCAAAAACACAATGGTCATGTTTTTACCAAACTTTCCAAACCAACTAAACCCCTTCAAAACAACTGGCAATGCTACCAGTACTAATTTAGTGACTGACAGGCCCTCCATCATAAAGATTCATTTTTACTTCTGCAATTGTGTTTTAACTAAGTTCGCACACAGTACGGTGTACATAAACTCTCGAGAACAAATACTACTAATCACTTAAGCCACAATTATGGCTTTTAAGAGACTTTTTAGCTCTCTTCAGAATGAAGCCTATTTGTATCTTTTAATCTTCATAATAATACTTCGGTAAGATATTTTACTTCACACATGTGGAAATTGGGTCAGAAAAGTCTAGAAGGTGGCTATGAGATATTATTATTATTATTCGCTCCAAGCCAACAAAGCGAGCAAAACGGATTAAAGCTGTTGCAGAGGAATCTTCTTTCACTCGACAAGTCCAGACAATAGAGTAGACAGTTGTCTGAGGCTCCATCCGAAATAGGGAAGGCATAATAGGGAAAGCCACCTTCCTCCAAGTCATCCAGTTGAGCATGTCATCTTAGTGGAGACAGAGGGAGCGGGGACAGGTTGAGTCAATGACAATCACTGAAAAGAGACGAGAACAGAGGCCTAACGGTGAAGATCATAGAAGGGATGTGAAACCGATACTTGGCCACGGAAAAGAACAAAATCAGTATTAAAGTATCGGAGAGGCAAATGCAAGCACCGAGGGCGCCGGTGGTGGACAAAGAATACAGACAGAGGGCAGGGGAGGGGAGGGCAGGGGAGGGGAGGGCGGGTCGGAGGGCGGAGGAGCGCGCTTGCGGAAGGAAGGTACCCTGAGAGCGAAGGCGGGCACCGCGGAGGCCGGCGGGCCGCGACCGCCGAGGAGGGAGGAGGCAGGAGGCCGCGCAGCGGCTGGGACTCTGCGAGCGCGGCCCGGGCTGGGCCTGCGGAGCAGCTACAAAGCCCAACCCAGGCCGCTAGCCCGGACACACTCACCCGCGACCGCGGAAACGCAGCTGACAATGTCCGCACTTCCGGAGGGAAGGACGATCCGCAGCCGAGCCAATGGGCGCCTTCAACGGGGACGACAAAGGCGCGCCTGCGTCAGCCCGGGGACGCACAGCACGCAGCAGTGTTGCCCATGGGGACGCGGCGGGGCTTCCGGCTCTGCGGCCTGCAGGTAGCGCGCAAGTCCTGCGCGTCCCAGGTGCCCACACAAAGCTCCGCTGCGGGAAGAAAGCCTGACCTGACTACTCCCATACCCAGAACGCAGGATTAAAATTCAGAACAGTCTCGGTAAAGGATGACGGCCGTGCAAACGGCGCGGCACCCACAGGGAAGGTGGCAACTAGGCCATTGAGAGGCAATTGTGGATAAGCTATTAGTTTTGCTGGTTTCTTAAATTCAAGGGCAGAGCAAAGTAACATTAAGGCCAACTTTACAAAAGTCAGTTGCTTAAAAGAAGCAGTTATATCACTTTATAAACGAAAGTACTGACACTCGCTAGGATGTCAGTACGTGTTGGCGAGGATGCGTGGAAACTGGGACCCTCCATAAACCGCTGGTGGAAATGTAACGTGCAGCCTTTTTGGAAATATTTGCAAGTTCCTCAGATGTTTACTCGGGTAACCTTATGATGTAGCAATTCCACTCTAGTATATACTCGAGAAATGAAAACACAAAAATCTGCACACAAACGTTCACAGTAGCATCGCTTCTAACAGCAAAAACAAAACCCGTTTATCAATTGATGAAATGATACAGGTTGAGCATCAACCTAAAAAGCTTCAACACCTGAGCCTGAGTGCTGTCATACTCAAAGGCAATGCTCAATGGAGCCATTTCCAACTGGGGATGATCAACTGGTATATTCACATACTGGATTATTCTGCAAAGAAAACCACTGCAAATTCCTTTTGGGATAATGAAACATTTTTTTGAGATAGGGTCTTGTTCTGTTTTGCCCACGTTAGGGTGCAGTAGTGCTCACTGCAGCCTCCCACCTCAGCCCCCCAATTAGCTGGGACTACATGGAAGTGACACCACACTTAATCTTTTTTTTTTTTAAGAGAGACAGGGTTCTGTCATGTTGCCCTGGCTGGGCTTGAACTCCTGGGCTCAAGCAGCCAGCCTCCACCTCCCAAAGTGCTGGGACTATAGAAATGAGCCACTGGGCCCAACCATGAAAATGGTTTTTAATGGTGCAAGGTAAACAATCTGTGTTTCTAATTCTAATCCTAAAAAATCCTCATTTGATCCATCTTGTATGGACACTTGAAATACGTTCACTAATAAAGACAACCAACATTCTTTTCCTTTTAATTACATTTATTTTAATGCTGAATTTACTCCCGTGCCATAAGTTTTTGTTTCTTCAGTTTCTTCTGGGATATCTGGGGAAAGAAAAATGTGTTGTTAAGTTTCTTGGAGAAAACCATAGTACATATTGGAGGACTTCAGCTTATTCTGGAGGCAGGAAACCTAGTCGTTAGAAGACTAAGGGGGAAAATACTTAAATGGTAGAAATCAACAGAACTTAAGTTCATTACATGTAAAGATTAGTGTACAGAATCACTCAAGTTCTTGACTCAAAAGAACTGAATGTGCTCAATTACTGAAATCAAGCTTCTTAGATTTGGGAGGAGGGCCCATTTTGTAGTGGCTATGTACATCTAAGTGGGGCCATCAGCAGATAATCATACGGGCCTGAGCTATTGAATATAAAACTACCATTTTTTTTTTTTTTTTGAGACGGTGTCTTGCTCTGTCGCCCAGACTGGAGTGCAGTGGCGTGATCTCGGCTCACTGCAAGTTCCTCCTTCCGGGTTCACGCCATTCTCCTGCCTCAGCCTCCTGAGTAGCTGGGACTACAGGTGCCCGCCACCACGCCCAGCTAATTTTTTGTGTGTTTTTAGTAGAGATAGGGTTTCACTGTGTTGGCCAGGATGGTCTTGATCTCCTGACCTCGTGATCCACCCGCCTCGACCTCCCAAAGTGCTGGGATTACAGAAAACTTACCATTTATTATTAGTCAAGAAACAAACTTACAAAAGCCAAAATAAGACAGGTGAAAGGGTTGCTCAGAATAGTTTTCTTTCATAGTTATTCCAAAGGTGTCCTAAGATAGTCATCACAGCAACCACACATGTTTCTACTATCACAAACAAAACTGAGCAACTACTAATTTACCTTCTTCTTCTGGGCAACCTCCTCTTCTGGTTTAGGAACAATCTGTTCCTTTTCCGTAAGGATCATCTCAATGTGGCAGGGAGAGCTCATGTATGGGTTAATCCGACCATGAGCTCTGTAGGTCCGGCGGCGCATCTTAGGTGCTTTGTTCACTTGGATATGCTCAATGACCAGAGAATCTACGTCTAAACCCTGGGGAAGAAAGGAAGGAGAATGAAACCAGGAACATCCTTAATTGGTAAAACACCACAAACTATCATTGCTAAATATGAATTCCCAGGCTTGCTCCAAGGTCCTGCCTCAATGAAATCATTTTTGAAAGGCAATGCTTTTATTCTGCTAACAGCATTTTTTTAAGCAGTTGTCTACCTTCACCTTTATGTGTCTAAATTGCCACCAAACTCAGTGTGCTATACATTTTGTCTATGAGTGGCCTTCCCAAAGATCCTTAGACGGGTGGAGAGCTGAGGGGTAAGGAAGAACCCAATTCGAAGTCTTGATGATAAACAAAATTTCTCAGCATGGCTTAGAAGGTTTGGAGCCATACAGACCTAAACTAATTCCAGTTCTGGCCCAGACCTTCAAATGCAAAAGCCTAATGGGTAATATACAAAATGGAGAAATTTGTGTTTTGTCAACACAAGTTTGTCATTGTTTAAACTTTTTGAAATTTTAAACAATTTCTTTCTGTAATGTAACATGACTCTCCATTATGAAGGTAGGCCACAAACCACATTAATCACTGCCAAGGCAATCATTTTGATAATTAACCATACTACCAAAGGTGTATGGCATAAAAAGGGGTAAAAGCCCCTAAAGTACCTCCAGTGCAAAAAGACAGCAGAAAACTAGAAATAGTAAGTGTTAGGCTTAGAGACCACAGAGCATGCTTCTGGATCTTCACAGAATTTTGCCATAAAGGGACTCAAAAAAAATAAATAAATAAAAGGAAATAGTTTCGTTCCGTGGAAACTGGAGATAGAAATTTAAAAAATCCTAAATGAGTTAATTACTGAAAACAAGAAAATCAAGGACATAAATCTGAACAGCCAACATTAATTAAACAACCACCCAAGTTGCACAGGACGTCAATGGTTTGGGTACCTTAAGTTCAGCATTACTCTCTGCGTTTTTAAGCATGTGCAGCAAAAATTCAGCACTCTTTTTGGGCCACCGACCTTGTGTCCAGCCCCACTGCTTGGCCTGAAAGAAAATGGAGATGATGAGTCATTTTCCTTGATTTAAATTAACATTACAGCCAAGATGAATTTATTTCATCTGACATCAAGGTTTCTTCGGATATGGTTTATTTCACCATCAATCCAAGGTGACCTGTCATTACAGCTACCAGAAATAGGTTCATCAGCACAGATCTTAACCATTCTTATCCTATCCCATCACTTTTCCATTAAAATCTGTCTTTTCAAATGGCAACTAAGAATTCTCACCTGCGCACACCTGCCAACTCCACCATTGTAACGTCGGAATGGTACGCACTGTTTCTGTAAAGTGACATCTTTCAGATACTTCGTGGCTTTTCGTATATGCATACCCTTGATGGCCTGAGCAGTTTCACGAGTGTTCTAAGTATGAAGAATAAAGTGTTGGTTAACTAGATCAAAGCTTTAATTTTTAAAGTAAACGTTAAATTTTCAGCTTTTCAAAATGTCACGTTATTTCTATTCTTTGGGGGCAAGGCAATTAAAAAAAACTTGTGACTAAAAGCCAGGGAAACTTCTTTGAAGCTAGAGAAAACCCCAAAATTCCATTTATTCACTGTAAAATGTTTAAATTCCATCATCATGTAATTACAATTAAAATGTCCCATCTTGATCTGCACACTAGGTTTTCAAACGGTTTTCTCGTACTTCTCAATTTCACAAACACTACATCCTTACACCCTGATCAATGCCTAAATATAAGGTGGCTGCTCAGAATTTATTAATTTTCACGGTAAATCCAAAGGTGTCCTAAGAAAGTCATCACTGCAGCTACCTTTTTTGAGTAGAACATGAGGAACTGTTGGATCACAACTATGAATCGCATACCTTAAAGTGAACACGAAGATTGGAACCTCTTGATTTGCATGCTAGAAAATAAAACGTTTTGGTTAATTTTTTGGTATCTTATGCCAACCCAAGTAGGAAATAGGTATCTACCTCCTGTCCACTTACATTTCGTGGGGTTCTCCGGGTCAAGTGAATAGCGAACCATTTTCACAGTTTACCTAGAGAAAAGTACAGTGTAGTTCTGTCAATACGTATTTACAGTAATTCATTCAGTATAAATGTTAGATGATTCGAACAGCTGCTCAGAGAGTAGTTGTTTTCATTATTAATCCAAAGGTGTCCTAAGAAAGCCATCATCGCAGCCATCCTTTCCTCCACCCAGGGCTTCCTTTCCCTTTTATCTGCCAGTTAACTACAGCACTGCTTCCACAGAAGTAGCCACATGGGCCCACCAATCCAGTCCACCCTTTGGAAGAAAATACAGCCTGTTTCAATCCAATGCTGGATCTTCCAGGCGTAAAATGACTCGACGCATCCGCATGGCACAACTCAACTAAAACCCTCTACACCTCCTCCCTCCCGCTCTACAGAAACCCCTTCGCTGTCAGGGCTGCAGGTAGTGCCGTCTCTCTCAACACCTTCGGGCTATGACCCACGTTAAGAGCCCTGCGGTACGCAACACTCCTGTAGAAATGTGTAAAGCCTCCACCTGACTTTATTTCCCCCAAAACTTTTTCCTCGTTGCGGCCACAAATGCGTCGCGTATCCGGCCACCACTCACCAATAGACACTGGACTTACGGAGTCCGCAAGGACCACAGGCGACCCGCGCCCCACGGCGGGCCGGCGCCCCCACCAGTGGAGGAGCCCGGTCGTCCCCATTCCCGCCCATCACGTCCCTCTGCGGACCTCAGAGGCCGACCGGCCCCCGGCTCCCAAAGTCAGGCCCTCCGCCACGTCCTCCCGCATAAGAAACCACCGCCTCCAGCGAGGATTTAGTAGCCCTAGGTTCTCCTCCCGGGGACCTGGAGACCGGCGCCCCCGAAGCCAGGATGGCGGCGATGGCAGGAGGATTGAGCCCTCGGAGCAACGCAGGAGAAACGCTCACCTCAAGCTGCTTAGGGAAAGAGGAAGAGCGGTGGATTCTGGGAGAACTCATGAGAACTTGACTTCTCGCGAGATTCGTAGCCGAAGAAACGAGATCTGAGGAGGCTGGAGGGAGGAAAGGGAAGGGAGTGTGGAATATGTTTTAAGAACGTGTGAAAACGAATTGCCTCCTTAGGGACTGTCTCAAAGTTCTCTTTTTTGTATACAGAAATAAAAATTCAGGGTTTTAAATGTCAGTCAATTAAAAACAGGGTTGCTGTCCTAGGACAGGCTACGTATTACTAGATATGAAAGAAACATTTTATTTCTTCGTCAACATTAGTTAGGTTTGATTATGTGGCCCCGTACCCCTGAAAGTTGTTTGTAAATGGCCAATTAAAAAGATGAAAGGATGAGACGTAATTATGGTAATCAGGAAATTCTCAGGATGAGAATGTCATCCAATCAATTGTATTATAACCTGTGTGAAAAATGCGCTAACTGAAGAGTCTGGTTCAATATCCTCGTTGTTCCTCACTGCTTCTAGATCTTCACCTGGAGGAGAAAACCTTTTGGCATTTTCTTCCCTTTTTTCCTTCCCCAGGTCATCTCTCTGGTTATTCCCTCATAGTCAGTGATGCACTTAGCTTGTTAGGTCTTCTATTTCATGGCACCACCCCTCTATGCAGCTCAAACTCCAGGAAAGTAGACTCCAGGCTAGGCTCACTTGCTTCCTTGACCTCAGTATTGGAGACCACAGCCCCAAGTCTCTCCCCTTGACTCCACTTCCATTGCTGATGCTGGATTCCATGGTGTTTCCTCGGTAATTCCCTCCCCTCACGTGAGCTTTCAACTGCACGCTAACTTCAAGATTAATACCCCCCGCCCCACATCTTTCTCCTGAGCTAGACCCTGATAGCAAACTACTCCCTAGACATTCTTTCTGGGAGGTCCCTGAAGACCTGAGGTTATTTGAAACCTAACATGCCCTTAAACAGAACTCTATCTTCTCCCCCAGGTTCCTCTTTGATGTTGCATGGTGACAAGAGTAACAGACAATGATTCTATAAGCTTACTAGATTCCAGGCAGTATTTTCAGTGTTTGTACATGCATTTCCTCAAGTAATCCTTAGGACAACCGTTTGTAGATGATGAAGTTGATCTGGCTGCTACAATGTGTTAAAAAGAAGAAGAAGAAAAAGGAATTCCCCCGCAAACGCAAACCCAAGGTCCGGCAGCTGGGAGTGGCAGCCCTGGGATCCAAGGCAGGCTTCTGTGACCAAGCCCTGCGTCCCTAGGCGACCCTGCCTTTCTCCCTTCCTTGTTTGGCGACTTCCCCATACACCTAGGATCTTAAACCAGAAAGATGAGAGACTCCCCTCTTCTTGTCTTTGCACATACAATTATTTAACAAAATCTGGATTTTTCTTTTAAGTGGTCTACTTGCCCTAATTATTTCTGCACTTTAATATATCCTCCATATTCCTGACAGTCATTTTTCTTTTCTTTTCTTTTCTTTTTCTTTTTTTTTTTTTTGAGACAAGATCTCACTCTGTGGCCCCATGCTGGAGTGCAGTGGTGGGATCTCAGCTCACTGCAACCTCCGCCTCCAGGTTCAAGCGAGTCTCCTGCCTCAGCCTTCCAAGCAGCTGGGATTACAGGCACCCACCACGATGCCCAGCTAATTTTTGTATTTTTAGTAGAGATGGGATTTTGTCATGTTGGCCAGGCTGGTCTTGAACTCCTGACCTCACGTGATCCGCCCACCTCAGCCTCCCAAATTGCTGGGATTACAGACGTGAGCCACCACGCCTGGCCCTGACAGTCATTTTTCTAAAATGGCTGTCAAAATGATCATGTCATTTTTTGGGGTTCCTTTTTTTTTCCTGTGTCCCCTGTTCCAAATATTTGGGGATGATGTAAGAGCCTTCCATGATCTGGCCTTTGCTTTCCTCATCTTTTATCCCTTCTTTCTCCATCCCCTAGGGACTCCAACCATATTTTCTCTGATTTTAGGGAGAAATCAAGCCTATAATTAAAAAGTCACATCACATTTGAGTCTGTCAGCTAGCATTGGATTAGATTAGAAGACATTTAAGCCTTGTGAGATCATTTCCTTTTGAGTGAATAGTTTGTCTTTTGAATCTTCAGTGATTTTCCTATAAAACTTAAATGAACTTTTTTCTTAGATGGCATCTCTCTCTGTTGCCCAGGCTGCTGGAGTGCAGTGGCTCATTCATAGAGCACTGCAGCCTCTCTCTCTTTTTTTTTTTTTTTTTTTTTTTTTTTTTGCTTCTTGGTGTGTTACCTTCATTATATTCTTAGACTAGTTTAACATTATATTCCTGAGACTAGTTTAAAAAACAGCCTGCAACAAGAGTATTCTCATCACCAGCTACCTTTTCCACCTTTCTTCTTTTTCTGTTGCTGTTTCTTTTTTGTTGCTGGAGCCCCTGCAGGTCTCTGGTGTCTTGGGAGTATGATGTTACTTGTAGATGCAGATAGTGTCGCTGCACTGCCAGGTCTTGGGGAGGTGGGCGGGCTGCTCACAGTTTTTCTGGCATCCAGTTCTGATGAAGCTCCTGCAGTTGCTCCCTGGGTCCCTTTTCCAATCTGATCCTTCTTTTTACCCTTCTTTCTTCCCCGGTAGTAAGAATGTTCTTGCATTGGTAGCCATCTTTCTGGATCTGGGGTAACTTTTGGGTCATAATTCTTAGGCAATTTTCCCATCTTTTTCTTCTTTTTCAAATTTTACCACCCTTGCTCCTTTCGTTGACTATCTCCAGTAACTTTTCCACTCTTCTTCCAAATGTACATAGCACCAGGAGACTTTTTAAGAGCACTGACATCTACTTTTAGAGACATGCTGTCTGATAATGACAAGTGTTCACAAAGAGCTTTGTCTTTCTCTGGATCTACAAGTGAGTAAGCAGAAATAAGCTGTGTCAGGGTGTGAAAATCTTTTGGATTTTGTTTCTATCGCTGTTCTAGGTCACTAATTGCCTCTTTCTTCTGTCTATATTTGAGTTTGAAGTTTGCAGTTTCTCTTATCAAGGACAAATGAGCAGGAGATTTGGGCCAATAGTTTTGACACCACTGGATAGTTTGTGTGAAGACCTCAATGGCAGTATCAATATCTTCCTCATGGCTATACATGATCACGAATGCAGACACCATGCCTGGTTTCTGCTTTAACTCCTCTATGCTTCTCAATATTAGACATGCTTAGAAATATTACCTTGAGAAATTTTCAACTGTGCCATGGTCAGCTTAATTTCAGCTGCATTTTCTGGATGTTGATCTGAAAATTCCTGAAGCAGCTCTGTTGTTTTTGTGTGCTGCTTTCCAAGCAAACCTGGGCAGCTTGGATTAACACAGATGGGAGATGCTCGGGACTTTGGGACTATAAACTGGCTGATATTTTGTGGCATTAATTGGCCTGGTTTGTGTACATAGCAAGTAAAGCTTTGTTAAATTCTATAGCTTGTAGTTGTTTCTTGGAAAGCTCAAACTCCACTCTTTCTGCATTGATTAATTTCACCTTCTTCTTGGAGTCAAAGACATTTTGGTCCTTGTTAATGGTAATGATGTTGTTTGCAATTACAGCTAGTAATCCCGCATCTGTTGGTTTCAGTTTTATTATTTGATTGTAAAATTGCAAAGCCTCCTCTGTTCGACCCTGAAGCTGCAGAATATAGGCCATCTGACCATGAATGATGGCCAGTTCTGCCTGTGGGTCTTTCTCAGTCCCATCACAGTCTTCTGATCATGAACAGTGGCAAAGATCTTCAGCTTTTTGTAGGATTTTCGTGGCCTGGTTCAGCTGGCCTTATCCAATCGGCACACGTGCAGTGTTGTAGCACAGTTCATGTGTGCCTTCTTGGAGGCCCAAGTTCTCTGGAACCACTTTTTCCCAATTGCTTTGAGGAGTAACAACTGCTGAAAGGTTTGTTTTCCTCTCCTTTTCATAATCATCTTGGGAGTTTCAGGCGAGATCTCTGTATACTCTAAGTATTCATCATAGCGTTCCAAACGGCATAATGCTTGTCCATAAAACTCCTTCAGTTTGTCTGTCTGCTGGTTGGCACTTTCTACTGTCTTCAAGGCATTCTTAATTCTGTTCAGCTTGTAGTTGCAATATTCCTTTTCTTTCTTTTCTTTTCTTTTTTTTTTTTTTTTTTTTGAGATGGAGTCTCACTGTGTTGCCCGGCTGGGATGCAATGGCACAATCTCAGCTCACTGCAACATCTGCCTCCTGGGTTCAAGCGAAATTCTTCTACCTCAGCCTCTGGAGTAGCTGGGATTACAGGCGCCCACCACTACACCCGGCTAATTTTTGTATTTTTAGTAGAGACGAGGTTTCGCCATGTTGGCCAGGCTGGTCTCAAATTCCTGACCTTGTGATCTACCTGCCTCGGCTTCCCAAAGTGCTGGGATTACAGGTGTGAGTCACCATGCCCAGCCCAGCCTATTGTTTAAAGATATTTTGTTCTTTCTTTTCTTTCCTGTAGTTTCCTGACTAGTGCCTTACCCATTATTCTCATGTTCCTGGAATTTGTGATACAAAAACAACTTACTTCCAATCAATAGCTTATACTTTGTTTTTTTTGTTGTTGTTGTTTTTGTTTGTTTGTTTGTTTTGAGATGGAGTCTCACTCTTTTGCCCAGGCTGGAGTGCAGTGGTGCGATCTCGGCTCATTGCAACCTCCGTCTCCCGGATTCAAGCCATTTTCCTGCCTCAGCCTCCCGAGTAGCTGAAACTACAGGCGTGTGCCACCACGCCCAGCTAATTTTTTGTATTTTTAGTAGAGATGGGGTTTCACCGTGTTAGCTAGGTTGGTCTTGATCTCCTGACCTCGTGATCCGCCCGCCTTGGCCTCCCAAAGTGCTGGGATTACAGGCGTGAGCCACCGCGCCTGGCTAGCTTATGTTATTTTACTGTAAATTCTTGGTAAACAATTTAGAAACTGCCTCTTCTTTTTTTCCTTTAAAAATCCACTTGTAATTGCTGCGAACCAGAGCATATATTTAGGGCAATTTGAATTTATGCTTCCAGGTTGCAATCCTCAAACTTGGCCCAAATAAACTACTTATATTACTTTTGACTCTGTTTTTGCCTTGTGTGTACATAATGTCATCTGATTATCTCACTTTTACTGATATTAACCCTGGGCAGTTGGCTGGGCACAGTGGCTCATGCCTGTAATCCCAGCTCTTTGGGAGGCCAAGGTGGGAGGATTGCTTGAGTCTTGGAATTTGAAGCTACAGTGAGCCATGATCATGCCACTTCACTGTACCCTGGGTAACAGAGACACCGTTTCCAGAACCAAAAATTTAAAAAAAAAAAAAAAAAGATGGGCAAATGAGTTCAGAAATTGTTGCTGTGACCCCTTCCTTATGAAGTTCCTCATCAGCTTTTCATCTAATGGCTTTAGGAGCTATTAAAGTTCAGAGCCTACATTCATTATGTCATCAGGTGTTGTAAAATAATGACTTTGTAATTCTGTTATTCCATTAGCATTTTTTATATTGGACTTGTGTAAAAAAGAACTTTCCCTCTTTCATTAATTTGGTTATCTTTCAATATTTTTATACCATAGAGCAGAGAATAAGCAAAAAAGTTGCAATAAGTAATGCATGTAGGTCTTGGATCCACGTGGGACATCATCGAGGGGAACCTGCCCTTAGTGCATCCAGCCTGCACCTAGTGCAGCTGAAGGGCACTGGGTCTTTGTTCCTTGGGTATGTTAAATAAACTGAGTTGTGTACCTGCATTTTCACTGTGACCTGTCATGTGAAGTCAGGTGTGGAATTTTCCACTTGCGGTGTTATGTTGGCTCTCAAAAAGTTTTCGATTTTGGAACATTTCGGATTTAGGATTTTCGGGTTAGGGATACTCAGCCTATACCACGTGTTGTGGCTGGATGCTTTACATTTACTATTAATAGTTCACGGGCCAGGCTTGGTGGCTCAGGCCTGTAATCCCAGTACTTTGGGAGGCCGTGGTGGGCGGATCACCTGAGGTCAGGAGTTCCAGACCAGCCTGACCAACATGGTGAAACCGTCTCTACCAAAAAATACAAAAATTAGACAGGAGTGGTGGCACATGCCTGTAATTCCAGCTTCTTTGGAGGCTGAGGCATGAGAATCACTTGAACCCAGGAGGTGGAGGTTGCAGTGAGCTGAGATCGTGCCACTGCACTCCAGCCTGAGTAACAGAGTGAGACCTTGTCTCAAAACAAAAAACAAAAAACAACAAACAAAACAAAACAAAATAAAAAAACAAGCTTAACGGAACCTCATGATTGGATGAGATGGCTGTGGCAAGCTGGGCTGCCCAGGAAGCGGACTCAGAGAGCAAACCGTGCGCCTGCGTTCCACACTGGAAGGGAGCGTCAGGAAGCCGAACTTAAGAGGGGACTGACGCAGCCCCAACACTTCTCCCCGACCCCGGGGGGGAATTCAGTACCTGGAGATTCCCGCAGCTGCCCCACGTTGGGGGTAGGGCTGGGCATTTGTTCCTCCCCTGTTGTTCAGTCATTGGCTGTGGGCGGCCCCAGGAAGAAGGTGTGACCTTCTTCAGCCAATCCTCAGAGAGGACTAACAGCACTCTCAGCAGAGGGAGATGAGTCCTCCATTCCTGGGAGGTGTCTGGGAAGCACATCGCAGTGTGCACCGCAGCAGGTATTAATGTGTCATTTTACAGATAAGAAAACTGAGGTTCAGAAGGGACAAAGCCAGGATGCCAGCCTAGATCTATTAATACCTTTGAATCCTGTGCTCTTTCCCACCGTCCTTGCTGCCAGTTCCGCACATTTTCATGCCTTCCCGACTTCTTACCGGGAGCGCCGTATTTCCGGGTAATCTTGCACTCTATTCTAGTCCTGCTCTCCTGCCCTGCCCCGGGCAGTCTGTCTCTTGGTCAGCTGTCTCTCTTCACCCCAGCTTTGGCTCTGTTCTCAGGGCTTGATCCACCACATCACATTCCGCGTTCGCTGCTGCCTGAGCTCCTCAAAGTAGACCCAGTGAAAGCTGTGTTGAGGAGGACTACTCTGGTGCTGAGGCTGGGTACATTCGTGAGGCCAGGAACACGGGATTGAATTCCAAGCAGAGCACCAGGATAGCTATAGCAGAAATCCAGGCAAGAGCCAAGAAGATGGGAATGGAATAGCAAGCGCTGAATTAATTAATTAATTAATTAATTTTTGAGATGGAGTCTTGCTCTGTCGCCCAGGCTGGAGTGCAGTGGTGTAATCTTGGCTCACTGCAACCTCCCCCTCCGGGGTTCAAGCGATTCTCCTGCCTCAGCCTCCCAAGTAGCTAGGATTACAGGTGCCTACCACCATGCTTGGCTAATTTTTTGTATTTTTAGTAGAGACGAGGTTTCGTCATGTTGGCCAGGCTGGTCTGGAACTCCTGACCTCAAGTGATTGGCCAGCCTTGGGCAAGTGCTGAATTTAAACCCTGCTCTCCCGAGGACTTCTACTGGGTTCTGCCTAATGGTAACCACCGAGGCTTCCCTTACTCTGTAGATCTCCTGGGAGCAGCAGGAAACAAGAAACCCTTAGCCTTTTCAAAGTAATAGCCATTCTCCTCACTGACCTGACAAAGACGGATGTCAAGTGGGCCCTGCAGGAGTTTGACAGTTTGTCCAAACAACTGTTTTTAGTTGAGGCTATAAATTCTTAGGAAAGGGTTTGTCAGTGTGGCACATTAAATCAGTTGGCCAGTATGGATTACTCTGACCATCTTCTTAGAAAGCAACGTCTTTGGGGATTTTCAGATGAGTGAATATTCAATGCTCTGTCTTTTAGCATTATCATCCACTTCCCCTGCCCCTCGTAGAATTCTCTTTAGAGGATTGGCTCCTGGGCCTCCAGGGGAGCGAGCAGTAGGGTAGGGTGGTGGGGGGAGAGGAAAGTCTTAAGCCCTTGCCAGGGATTTACTTTGTTCTTCTCAGTCGGAGCCTCCCATACAATGCTGTTTTGAGCTTCACTTAGAAATTGGCTTTATTAGCTAGGAAAGGGGAATTCTTTTCACAACAATCGGAAAATGTAATCCCTTACTCAGGCAGCTGGAGTCCTTTTATTCGCCTCTCCAGACCTTGGGCTGCTGGCTGCTCCTCTCTGCCGCCTGGCTGTCTTTCCCTTACCTCCCAGAGTTAGGGTAATAGCTGACATTTTTCTTCACTAGGCTTTCCTAAGGGATTTCATTCCGTTTGTGAGACACTTTAATTCCTCAAGCTGCAAAGTTTGCTTTTTATTACTATAGCTCTACTTATTCTGCATAATTTTTTTATTTTTTTATTATTTGTTTATTTATTTATTTATTTTTTGAGACAGAGTCTCGCTGTGCTGCCCAGGCTGGAGTGCAGTGGTGCCATCTCAGCTCATTGCAACCTCTGCCTCCCAGGTTCAAGCAATTCTCCTGCCTCAGCCTCCTGAGCAGCTGGGACTACAGGAACATGCCACCTCGCTCAGCTAATTTTTGTATTTTTAGTAGAGAGGAGGTTTCATCATATTGGCCAGGCTGGTCTCGAACTCCTGACCTTGTGATCCACCTGCCTCAGCCTCCCAAAGTGCTGGGATTACAGGCGTGAGCCACCACGCCCGGCTTATTCTGCATAATTTTTAAGAGTTGTGAATTGTTTTAAGATCAAATGTAAAAGTACATTTTCTTTCTCTTCTTGTCATTAACTGATGTTGGGTATGTGTGTGTGCTTGTGATTTCCCTGGCTGGGCCAGTGTATAACTTCAAAGAGGGCTGGTACCTTGCCTTTAGCCTGCTGGATAGCACTCCTCCGGACCCTCCCTCTACTGAGCAGCTCCGTGGACCTGTGCTAATCTCTACCCAGCTTTGTTGGACAACAAAATACCCTGGAGAATATCAAGCCATTTAACATACCCAGTTTGTGCTCCCAGACATAAGATCTCTTTGGCCATGTATGTGGGATTCCCATGAAAGAGAAGCTTCATTTCCAGCAAGAATCTGGCTTCCACCTAGGCTTGGGCAACAGATACTGAAAAGCATATTGCTGATCAACTAGACAACCTGCTTCCACTCTTGATTGCCCCTGTAATCCATCTAGAACAGCCAGAGCAATTTATTTATTAAAAAAATTAAAATTGGCCAGGCGTGGTGGCTCACGCTTGTATCCCCAGCACTTTGGGAGGCCGGGGTGGCAGATCACTTGAGGCCAGGAGTTCAAGATCAGCCCAGCCAACATGGTGAAACCCTGTCTTTACTAAAAATAGAAAAAGTTGCCAGGCAAGATGGCTTATGCCTGTAATCCCAGCACTTTGGGAGGCCAAGGCGGGCGGATCATGAGGTCAGGAGATGGAGACTATCCTGGCTAACACGGTGAAACCCCGTCTCTCTCTACTAAAAGTACAAAAAATTAGCCGGGCGTGGTGCCACACGCCTGTAGTCCCAGCTACTTGGGAGGCTGAGGCAGGAGAATGGCTTGAACCTGGGAGGCGGAGGTTGCAGTGAGCCGAGATCGCACCACTGCACTCCAGTCTGGGCAACAGAGCGAGTCTCTGTCTCAGAAAAAAAAAAGAAAACAAAAGAAAAAATTAGCCGGGCATGGTGGCACCTGCCTGTAATCCCAGGTACTCGGGAGGCTGAAGCAGGAGAACCTCTTGAACCCGGGAGGCAGATGTTGCAGTTGCCAAGATCATACCATTGCACTCCAGCCTGGGTGACAGACTGACTCCATCTCAAAAAATAAATAAATAATAAGTAAAATTTTAAAATTATTCAAAAATTTAAAATTATTTATATGTGTTTTGTAGAAAGTCAGATATAGCAGATAAGCAGATTAAGAAAATAAAATCCTTATATTTCCAAAAGATTAACCTTGAATATATCCTTCTAGTATAGTGTGAGATATATACTTCATGTGTGTATGTATATACATATATACTTACCAGGTGAAATTATACTGTACATACTATTTCATAATCAGATTTTTTTCCAGTTAATCTCAATTTTACCATGTTGATACATTTTCATCTCTTCTAATACCTAACCTCAATTTCATTTATCCCAGTTGTTCCCCAAATGTCCTTTCCAGTTGGTTTGTTCAAAGCAAGACCCGCCAGGCACAGTGACTCACACCTGTAATCCCAGCACTTTGGGAAGCTGAGGCAGGCAGATCACTTGAGGCCAGGAGTTCGAAACCAGCTTGGCCAACATGGTGAATCCCTGTCTCTACTAAAAATAGAAAAAATTAGCAGGGCGTGGTGGCACACACCTGTAGTCCCAGCTACTCTGGAGGCTGAGGCATGTGAATTGCTTGAAGCTGAGAGACAGAGGTTGCAGTGAGCTGAGATCATGTCACTACACTCCAGCCTGGGCGACAGAGCAAGGCTCTGTCTCAACAAACAAACAAACAAACAAAAGCAGCCACACACACACACACACAAAAAACAGAAACAAAGCAAGACCCAATCTAGGTCCCACATGACATCTGGTTGTTGTTTCTTTTTATTTTATTTTTGAGGCAGGGGCTTGCTGTTGCCCAAGCTGGAGTGTAGTGGCGCGATCTCGGCTCACTGCAACCTCTGCCTCCGGGGTTCAAGTGATTCTCCTGCCTCAGCCTCCTGAGTAGCTGGGATTACAGTCGCCCACCATCATGCCTGGCTAATTTTTGTATTTTTAGTAGAGAGCGGGTTTCACCATGTTGGCCAGGTTGGTCTTGAACTCCTGACCTCAGGTGATCTGCCTGCCTCGGCTTTCCAAAGTGTTGGGATTACAGGCATGAGCCACCGTGCCCAGCCAGGTTGTTCTCTTTCATAATCAGTTTTAGAATCAGAAAATTTAACATTTTCTATAATAATATTATCTAATATAAAGACCATATTTAATTGCCGCCAATTATCCCAACAATATATTTTATAGAATTTTTTTTTGGTTGAAGAGCCAAGTTCAGAATAAGACATTGTGTTTGGTTGCCATGTCTCTT
Source organism: Hylobates moloch (assembly GCF_009828535.3). Classification (NCBI taxonomy): domain Eukaryota; kingdom Metazoa; phylum Chordata; class Mammalia; order Primates; family Hylobatidae; genus Hylobates; species Hylobates moloch. The sequence goes on along the minus strand of NW_026652280.1, from coordinate 30,077,422 downwards.
TATTTTTCTTTAGTCGGAATAGCTTGGCATTCTTTGTAAAAAGAGCTTTCTCTTATTAACTGGGGTGATTTTGTTGTCCTAAAATACAGTTTCTAGAACTATAATAACTATAACTAGAAAACGTAATCTTTAAAAAATATAAACTATATAATATAACACTCCCCACTTCTCTCCAAAGCACTTCCCAGGTTAAAACCCTTGAAAGACTTCACATTTCACACCCAATAAAGTCCAAACTTCTTACTGTGCTGTGCAGGCTGATCTAGCTCCAGGCCCTCATTTCCTATCCTTTTCCTCTGCACTGACTTTGCTCCAGCCACACTGGCTCCTTGCTGCTTCAGGGATACACTTAACTCATTCCTGTCTTGATGCCTTTGCTTTTGCCTTTCCTTCCATGTAAGATGATTTACAACCGGGTCTTTACGTGTTGGCTTATTCTAGTCACTGAAGCCTTAACTCCTTCCCTGACACTCAGTCTATGCAGCTCCTCTCTGACATAATCTTGTTTTATTGTCTTCACAACATATCTCACTGAATGAAATTATCACGTTTATTAGTTTTCTTCTTAAATTTCTAACTCCTTTTCAAAAAATGTAAGCTTCATGAAGACATAGTTCTTTTTTTTTTTTTTTTTTTTTTTTTTTTTTTTTTCTTTTTTCCCGGGGGGGGATTTTGGGGTGTGATCTTGGCTCACCGCAACCTCCGACTCCTGGGTTTCAGTGATTCTCCTGCCTCAGGCTCCCCAGTAGCTGGTATTACCGGCGCATGCCACCACAGCTAATTTTTGTATTTTTAGTAGAGGGGGGTTTCGCCATTTTGGCCAGGCTGTTCTCAAACTCCTGAGCTCAGGTGATCCGCCCACCTTGGCCTCCCAAAGTGCTGGGATTACAGGCATAAGCAACTGCACCTGGCAAAAGACATAGTTCTTGTCTTTTTTCCCTCCAGTGCCTAGAATAATTTTTTGTTTATAATAAGTTCTCAACAAATATTTCTTGAATTACAACATAATACTGGAAGTCCCAGCCAGAGCAATTAGGCAAAAGAAAGAATAAAAGGACATTCAATTTGAAAAGAAGGAAGTAAAATAGTCCCTGTTTACAGATGACATGATTTTATATATAGAAAAATTAGGCCAGATGCGGTGGCTCACGCCTGTAATCCCAGCACTTTGGGTGGTAGAGGATGGTGGATCACTTGAGGTCGGGAGTTTGAGACTAGACTGGCCAACATGGCAAAACCCTGTCTCTACTAAAAATACAAAAAAATTAGCTGGGCATGGTGGCATATGCCTGTAATCCCAGTTACTCAGGAGGCTGAGGTAGGAAAATCACTTGAACCCGGGAGGTGGGCGTTGCAGAGAGCTGAGATCACACCACTGCACTCCAGCCTGGGCAACAGAGCAAGACTCTGTCTCAAAAAAAGAGAAAAATATAAAGATTCTACTCAATAACTCTCAGAACTAATAAGTGAATTTAGTAAAGTTGCAGGATACAAAATCAATATTCAAAAACAAGTAGCATTTCTAGACACAAACAAGAAAAGAAATCAAGATGGCACAATGGTGTACGTCTGTAATCTCACCTACTCAGGAGGCTGAGGCAGGCAGATTGCTTGAGCCCAGTAGTTCAGACCAGCTTGGGCAACATAGCAAGACTCCCATCTCAAAAAAAAGAAAAAAATTTTAAAAGGTAATCTCATTTACCATAGTTACACCCCAACTCCCCCCCAAAAAAGCCCCAAACTCTAAGAATAATTTTTTTTTTTTTTTTGAGATGGAGTTTTGCTCTTGTTGCCCAGGCTGGAGTGCAATGGTGCAATCTCAGCTCACTGCAACCTCCGCCTCCTGGGTTCAAGTGTTTCTCCTGCCTCAGTCTCCCAAGTAGCTGGGATTACAGGTACCTGCCACCACGCCCGGCTAATTTTTGTATTTTTAGTAGAGACAGGGTTTCACCATGTTGGCCAGGATGGTCTTGATCTCTTTACCTCGTGATTCGCCTGCCTTGGCCTCCCAAAGTGCTGGGATTATAGGTGTGAGCCGCTGTGCTCAACCTAATTTTTGTATTTATTTATTTTTTTTGAGATGGAGTCTTGCTCTTCGCCCAGGCTGGAGTGCTGTGGCATGATCTTGGCTCACTGCAAGCTCCGCCTCCCGGGTTCACTCCATTCTCCTGCCTCAGCCTCCCGAGTAGCTGGGACTACAGGTGCCCGCCACCATGCCCAGCTAATTTTTTTTTTTGTATTTTTAGTAGAGACAGGGTTTCATCACATTGGCCAGGATGGTCTTGATCTCCTGACCTCGTGATCTGCCCGCCACGGCCTCCCAAAGTGCTGGGATTACAGGCGAGAGCCACTGTGCCCGGCCAATTTTTGTATTTTTTAGTAGTGATGGAGTTTCACCATGTTGGCCAGGCTGGTCTCTAACTCCTGACCTCAGGTGATCCGCCCACCTCGGCCTCCCAAAGTGCTGGGATTACAGGTGTGAGCCACCAAGCCCGGCCCCTGAGAATAAATTTAACCAAGGAAGTAAGAAAATATCTGCAAGGCAAACTAAAGAACAACAAGGAAAGAAATTGAAGAGAACATGAATTGGAAGATGCTGGGTGCAGTGGCTCACGCCTGTAATCTCAGCACTTTGGGAGGCTGAGGCGGGTAGATCACCTGAGGTAAGGAGTTCGAGACCAGCCTGGCCAACATGGTGAAACCGTTTCTACTAAAAATACAAAAAGATTAGCCGGGCATGGTGGTGCATGCCTGTTAATCCCAGCTACTCGGGAGGCTGAGACAGGAGAATTGCTTGAATCCGGGAGGCGGAGGTTGCAGTGAGCTAAGATCATGCCACTGCACTCCAGCTTGGGACGACGGAGCAAGACTCCATCTCCAAAAAGAAAAAATAAGTAAATGAATAAATAAAATATATAAATAAATAAATTGCAAGACATCCCATGCTCATGGGTCGGAATAACTAATATTGTTAAAATAACCATACTACCCAAAGCAATCTACAGATTCAACTAAAATCTCTATGAAAATACTGATGCCATTCTTCACAGAAATAGAAAAACAATCCTAAAATTGGTACCAAACCACAAAGGACTGTATAGCCAAAGTAATCCTGAGCAAAAAGTACAAAGCTGGAGGCATAAGCAAAAAGTACAAAGCTGGAGGCATGATGCTACAAGACTTTAAAATATACTACAAAGCTATGGTAACAGCATGGTACTGGCATAAAAACAGACTCATAAACCAATGGAACAGAATAGAGAACCCAGAAGTAAATTCATGTAACTATAGCCAACTGATTTTTGACCAAGATGCCAAGAACACTCATTGAGCAAAGGGTGATCACTTCAATAAATGATTCTGGTTATTTTTATGCAGAAAAATTAAACTAGAACCCCACCTCTCACACTATACAAAAATCAACTGAAAATGCATCAAAGACCTAAATGTAAGATTTAAAACTATAAAACTACTAGGAAAAGGTCAGGTGCAGTGGCTCACGCTTGTAATCCTAGCACTTTGGGAGGCCGAGGCAGGTGGATCACATCTGAGGTCAGGAGTTCAAGACCAGCCTGGCCAACATGGTGAAATCCCATTTCTACTAAAAATACAAAAAATTAGCCAGGTGTGGTGGCGGGTGCCTGTAATCCCAGCTACTTGGGAGGCTGAGTCAGGAGAATCACTTGAACCCGGGGGGCAGAGGTTGCAGTGAGCTGAGATTGCACCACTTCACTCCAGCCTGGGCAAAAAAGCAAAACTGCATCTCCAAACAAACAAACAAAAACAGAAACAAACAAAAAACAAAACTACTAGGAGAACACATAGGGCAAACACTTTAGGACATTGGCTTGGGAAAGTGTTTTATGACTAAGACCTCAAAAGCAACAAAAGCAGAAAAAGCAAAAATAAACAAATGGGATGATATCAAACTAAAAAGCTTCTGCACAGCAAAGAAAACAGTCAACACAGTGAAAAGACAACCTAAAGAATGGGAGAAAGTATTTTCAAACTATTTATCTAACAGGGAATTAATATCCAGAATATGCAAGGAACTCAAACATCTCAACAGCAAAAAACCAAACAGTCTAATTAAAAAATGAGCGAATGGCCGGGCGCGGTGGCTCAAGCCTGTAATCCCAGCACTTTGGGAGGCCGAGGCGGGCGGATCACGAGGTCAGGAGATCGAGACCATCCTGGCTAACACAGTGAAACCCCATCTCTACTAAAAATACAAAAAATTAGCCGGACGTGTTGGCGGGCGCCTGTAGTCCCAGCTACTCGGGAGGCTGAGGCAGGAGAATGGCATGAACCCGGGAGGCGGAGCATGCAGTGAGCCGAGATCGCGCCATTGCACTCCCGCCTGGGAGACAGAGCAAGATTCCGTCTCAGAAAAAAAAAAAAAAAAAGAGCGAATGACCTGAACAGACATTTCTTAAAAGAAGATGTACATGTGGCAAATAAATATATGAAAAAATGCTCAACATCACTAATCAGGGAAATGCAAATTAAAACCACAATGAGGTATCATCTCTTCCCAGTTAGAACTGCTATTATCAAAAAGACAAAAGCTAACAATGCTAGTAAGTATGTAGAGAAAAGAGAATTCTTATGCACTGCTGCTGGGAATGTAAACTAGTATGGCCACTGTGGAGAACTGTATGGAGGGTCCTTAAAAAACTACAAATAGAACTACCATATGATCCAGCAATTCCACTACTGGGCATTTACCCAAAGGAAATGAGATCAATATATTGAAGAAACCTCTGCATCCTCATGTTTATTGCAGCAATATTCACACTAGCCAAGATATGGAAATGACCTAGGTGTTTAACAACAGATGAATGTATAAAGAAATCGTGATATAAATACAAAATGGAACACTATTCGGCCATAAAAATGAATGAAATTCTGTCATTTGAGGAAACATGGCTGGAACTGGAGGACATTATGTTAAGTGCAATCAGCCAGATGCCAGGCGCGGTGGCTCATGCCTGTAATCCCAGCACTTTGGGAGGCTGAGGTGGGCGGATCACCTGAGGTCAGGAGTTCAAGACCAGCCTGGCCAACCTGTTGAAACCCCATCTCTACTAAAAATACAAAAAGTAGCTGGTCGTGATGGCGGGTGCCTTAATCCCAGCTACTCAGGAGGCTGACGCAGGAGAATTGCTTGAACCCAGGAGTGGGAGGTTGCGGTGGGCCGAGATCGCACTGTCGCACTCCAGCCTGGGTTACAAGAGCAAAACTCCATCTCAAAAAAAAAAAAAAAAAAAAAAAAAAAAACCGCCAGAGCAGCAGGTTAAACCCTGCACATTCTCATTCATGTGTGGAAGCTAAAAAAAATTTATCTCATAGAAGTAAAAAGTAGAACAGAGGATACTAGAAGCTGGAAGGGTAAGGAAAGGGATTGGGAGAGATTTGCTAAAGGATACAAAATTATAGCTAGATAAGAGGAATAAGGTTTGATGTTCTCTACCACTGTAGGATGACTATAGTTAACAATAATATATAGTTTCAAATAGCTAGAGGGGGGATATTGAATGTTCCCAACACAAAGAAATGATAAATATTTGAGATGATGGGTATGTGAATTACCTTGATCTATCTGATCACTATACATGATGTGTATCAAAACATCATTATATACCCCATAAATATGTACAATTATTATGTGTTAATTAAAAAAATTTTTTTAAATAGTCAAATTAATCACACACACAAGGGAAAATTCTACAGACAAAAATCTCCGAAGTCCAGGGCTGTCTCTTGCTTGCAATGGAGAGTCTCACACTAGTTGTTTCCTCCATGATCCCTGCTCCCGATGGTGGTCCTCTTCCATGATTTCAGGTCTCACTGGGCTCTAGTAGCTCTGTCTTTTCCTTTCCTCCTCTATCCAAGGGAAGGTGACCAGTCTTTGTTTGTTTGCTCCCTTAACTCTATCTGTGCCTCTACTGGGAGTCCCTTCATTAGGGTTTTTTCACTTGAGTTACGCTTGGCGAATTCTGTTTCCAGCTGGGACCCTGGATGATGGACAGAGTCAGGAGTAACCACCATGCCCTGGCAATAAATGATGGTTCAGCTGCGTGAGCATTGTCTATATGTGCAGTCAGCCCCTTCCCCGACCTCCTCTTCACCATGTTAGTTCCATTTCTTTTCAATGTGCTAACTCCTTTATACTAACAATTATTAAAGAGTTGATTTGTTCTACATACCCAGTGACAAATACTCTTCTAAAAACTTGAAGGGGACAATGAGACTGAGATTAACATACCTATGTAGAGTCGGCAATGCAGTTAGATACGATTTGTGCCTGGATATCTGACTTCATTTCTAAAATTCCACCAGTGACTAATTATGTTAGAGTTGCCTCCTTCCATATTTCCTCTTGTAAAATTCATCTATTTCTGGAATGAATATTAATGTTTATTGAATGCTTTTTTTTTTTTTTTTTTTTGAGACAGAGTCTCACTCTATCTCCCAGTCTGGAGTGCAGTGGCATGATCTCGGCTCACTGCAACCTCCGCCTCCCAGGCTCAAGAGATCCTAGTGCCTCAGCCTCCCAAGTAGCTGGAATTACAAGTGCGCGCCCGCATGCCCGGCTAATTATTTATTTATTTATTTATTTTAAGTAGAAACAGGGTTTCGCCATGTTGGCCAGACTGGTTTCGAACTCCTGACTTCAAGTGATTCGCCCTCCTTGGCCTCCCAAAGTGTTGGGATTACAGGCATGAGCCACTGCGCCCGGCCTGAATGCTTATTTTATGTGAGTTACTTTCACATTCATTAAATCAAATAATCTTTACAATGCAATTTTTGTGTTACAAGAAAGGCTAACTAACCCAGTAAATGGCAGAGCTGGAGCAGGACAGAACCCCAGGCCTCCTGGCATGAATCCTTTGTGTTCCTGGGGAGAGGAATACATTCAGTCTCATGCTTCTTAGTGTCAACGAAGATTTTAGGTAATGCAAAGTAATTCTGGAGCCCAGAGAGAAGATAGGATGGAACTATGATAAAGGGGAAGACATGAAAATACCGCTAATTACTTAGTGAGCATCTACTTGCCTGTTGAGCACTGGGTATGGTTCCTCCCACATATTCCCCAGAATAACTTTGCAAGGAGGATTGTACTACCCACATTTTACAGAGGATGAACTTGGGGCTCAGGGAAGTTTGGTAGCTTGCCCAAGGTCCTACAGCAAGTAAGTGATTGGGGATGCATTATGCATAGAGCTAGGTGAGCCTGACACTGTTTGCTTTCTTTCCATTACACCTGCCTGTCATGGGAGAGAATTTCAAAAAAGGCATACCAAAATTATGGGAAAACTTGTTTTGGATATTGCCGAGGGTTAGTCCAGAAAGAAGCCCTAAATACTACTATTCACAAAAACTTCATTTCTTTGGTGGAGTGGCTGAGGGACACCATGGGCCACTAGATGGCACCAGTTCAGCGTCGGAAGAAGCTTTTCCCCATAATTTTTGTGGGCAAAGGGTGCATGTAGCACCCTGTCCTTGCTCCCCAGGGTGGCACAAGAGAATGAGTACCAGCAGGTGAATGCCGCAGGGGCCATCTTGAAGTCTGTCTGACACAGCGTCTCTGGAGTGGGCAATTTTTTTTTCTTTTAAGATCCAGGTGCAAGTGATTCTTTTGCCTCGGCCTCCTAAGTAGCTGGGATTACAGGCATGTGCCACCATGCCCGGCTAATTTTTTGTATATATATATATAATTTTTTTTTTTTTGAGACGGAGGCTCACTCTGTCGCGCAGGCTGGAGTGCAGTGGCACGATCTCGACTCACTGCAACCTCTGCCTCCATGGGTTCAAGCAATTCTCCTGCCTCAATGTCCCGAGTAGTTGGGATTAAAGGTGCCCGCCACCACGCTGGCTAATTTTTGTATTTATTTATTTATGAGATGAAGTCTCGCTCAGTCACCAGGCTGGAGTGCAGCGGCACGACCTCGGCTCACTGCAATCTCTGCCTCTTGGGTTCAAGTGATTCTCCTGCCTCAGCCTCCCGAGAAGCTGGGACTACAGGTGCATGCCACCACACCCAGCTAATTTTTGTATTTTTTGTAGAGATGAGGTTTCACCATGTTGGCCAAGATGGTCTTGATCTCTTGACCTCGTGATTTGCCTGCCTCAGCCTCCCAAAGTGCTGGGATTACAGGCATGAGCCACTGTGCCCAACCTAATTTTTGTATTTTTCAGTAGAGATGGGGTTTCACCGTGTTGGCCAGGCCGGTCTTGAATTCCTGACCTCAAATGATCTTCCCACCTCGGCCTCCCAAAGTGCTGGGATTATAGGCCTGAGCCACCGTGGCCGGCCCAGTTTTTGTATTTTTCGGTAGAGAGGGGGTTTCTCCATGTTGGCCAGGTTGGTCTTGAACTCCTAACCTCAAGTGATCTGCCTGCCTCAGCCACCCGAAGTGCTGGGATTACAGGCGTGAGCCACCACACCTGGCCTGGAGTGAGCATTTCTATTCCCTTTACACAGGTGAGGGAAATGAAGATAAGCAATACTGAGTAACTTGCCAAGGGTACTTAGGTATAAAGTTGTAGACAAGGGATTTCAAACCAGGCCTGTCTGATTTGCAGCTTGTAATTAGTGTATTACTAGGTAGATTGGGAATGTTTGGCCTGGAACAGAAAAGACCCTGGAGTGGGATCCACATTGACAGTCTTCTGGGACTTGGATCACAGCATGGATGAGGGTGCAGAACTAAATCCAATAGGCAGGAATTATCAGGGTAGATTTTTTTTTTTTTTTTTTTGAGACAGAGTCTCACTCAGTCTCCCAGGCTGAAGTGCAGTGGCATGATCCCGGCTCACTGTAACTTCCACCTCTTGGGTTCAAGAGATTCTCCTGCCTCAGCCTCCCAAGTAGCTGGGATTATAGGCGCCTGCTACCACGCCCGGCTAATTTTTGTATTTTTAGTAGAGACAGGGTTTCACCATGTTGGCCAGGCTGGTCTTGAACTCCTAACTGATCCACCTGCCTTGGCCTCCCAAAGCACTGGGATTACAGACGTGAGCCACCGCGCCCGGCCAGGAGTTGATTTTTTAAAAAAGTTAATACATGATAAGATTTTGCTGGGCATGGTGGTTTATGCCTGTAACCCCAGCACTTTGCGAGGCCGAGGCGGGAGGATCGCTTAAGCCCAGGAGTTGGAGACTAGCCTGGGCAACGTAGTGAGATCCCAACATTACAAAAAATAATAATAATAAAAATAGCCAGGTTTGGTGGCCTGTGCTTATGGTTCCAACTACTCTGGAGGCCGAGGTGAGAGAATCTCTGAGCCTTGAGATCAAGGCTACAGTGAGCCATGGATCACACCACTGCACTCCAGCCTGGGCACCAGAGTGAGACTCTGTCTCAAAAAAAAAAAAAGATTACATTTAACTCGTTAAAAAGAAAACTGGACAATCCAGGCCAGGTGTGGTGGCTTGTGCTTGTAATACCAGCACTTTGGGAGGCCAAGGTGGGTGGATCACTTGAGGTCAGGGGTTCAAGACCAGCCTGGCCAACGTGGTGAAATCTTGTCTTTACTAAAAATACAAAATTAGCCAGGCATGGTGGCATGCACTTGTAATCCCAGTTACTCTAGAGGCTGAGGCAGGAGAATCACTTGAACTTGGGGGGCAGAGGTTGCAGTGAACTGAGATCATGCCACTGCATACCAGCCTGGGTGACAGAGTGAGACTGTGTCTCGAAAAACAATAAAACAAAACAAAACAGAAACAAAGGACAATCCAGGCCAGGTGCGGTGGCTCATGCCTGTAATTCCAGCACTTTGGGAGGCCCAGGTGGGTGGATTGCCTGAGGTCAAGAGTTAGAGACCAGCCTGGCCAATGTGGTGAAACCCTGTCTCTCATAAAAATACAAAAATTAGCCAGATGTGGTGGCACATGCCTGTCATCCCAGCTACTCAGGAGGCTGAGGCACGAGAATTGCTTGAACCCAGGAGGAGGAGATTGCAGTGAGCCGAGATTGTGCCATGCACTCGAGCCTGGGTGACAGAGGGAGACTCAAAAAAAAAAAGGACAATCCAAAGAAGATTGGGGATATTAAAATAAAGGCCTAGTGGAGGTGAAACTTATTTTTTTCTTTTGAGACGGAGTCTGGCTCTGTCCCCCAGGCTGGAGTGCAGTGGTGCAATCTTGGCTCACTGCAACCTCCACCTCCTGGGTTCAAGCAATTCTCCTGCCTCAGCCTCCCTAGTAGCTGGGATTACAGGCACGTGGTCATAATCCACCATGCCTGGGTAATTTTTGTATTTTTAGTAGAGACAGGGTTTCACCATGTTGGCCAGGCTGGTGTTGAACTCCTGACCTCAGGTGATCCACCTGCCTCGACTTCCCAAAGTGCTGGGATTACAGGTGTGAGCCACCACGCCCAGCCTGAAACAGGTTTTTCCTTAATGGTGGTGGTGGTGATGTGGGAGAATTGTCACTCCACTGGATGGAGTTCGTTTGCATGTGTTTAAATGATAATTATTTTCCTTTTTTTATGTGTGTGTGATATGGACTCTTGCTCTGTCACTCAAGCTGGAGTGAAATGGTGTGATGTCAGCTCACTGCAACCTCTGCCTCCCAGGTTCAAGCAAGTCTCGTGCCTCAGCCTCCTGAGTAGCCGATATTACAGGCGCCTACCACCACACCCAGCTAATTTTTGTATTTTTAGTAGAGACAAGGTTTCACCATGTTGGCCAGGCTGGTCTTGAACTCCTGACCTCAACTGATCCATCTGCCTTCGCCTCCCAAAATGCTAGGATTACAGGTGTGAGCTACTGTGCCCAGACTATTTTCCATTGTTATAATTTATCTGTAACTTATAAAATCGTAAAATAGGCTGGGCACAGTGGCTCACGCCTATAATCTTAGCACTTTGGGAGGCCGAGACGGGTGGATCACCTGAGGTCAGGAGTTCAAGACCAGCCTGGCCAACATGACAAAAAACCCCATCTCTACTAAAAATGCAAAAATTAGCTGGGTGTTGTGGCTGGCACCTGTAATCCCAGCTACTCGGGAGGCTAAGACAGGGAGAATTGCTTGAACCCGGGAGGCAGAAGTTGCAGTGAGCTGAGATGGTGCCACTGCACTCCAGCCTGGGCAACAGAGTGAGACTTCATCTCAAAAAAAAAAAAAAAAAAAAAAGCAGAGGGTCTGGATTTCTAGATAATATGAAGGGAGGACATTGCAAAACCCAGCAGCAGCGGAGGAAGTTGAACTTTACCCTGCTTGGGAATCTATCCAGGTCTGAAGCCACTCTACCAAGGTTGCCAGAATGTTCCCCCCTTTCCCCACGGAGTCTGCTGGGGAGTAAAGTCCAAGATGGCAGCTCAGTTGTTCCCACGTGGCAGTGTCCTCTGAGGGATCCAAATAAACCTGGAGTTTTATTATCCTGACTGTGCCGATAAGGAGACTGGCCGATCTAGGTAGAGAAAGTGGAGGCCACTGTCCAGTATCTCTTGGCGGGTCACACTCATTCCTTTTCTGTTCACATCAGCTGAGCTTGTAACAGCTCCCAGTGATAGTGTATCCAGGCTGATCACCCGATGGTGGAGTCTTGTCCATTTGGAAGGCCTAGACCAATGACTGAAGTAAACAACTCACCCCACAATTTACTGCTCCTAGAACAAATTCCTTGTCTTGGTGATAATTCTCTTGTGTATGGCTGAAACTATCAGCTCTGGGACAATGTGCATAACTTTGCATGGATGATAAAGCTCCATTTATTTATTTGGCTGAATAGAGTTACTATACTATTACTTCCTCTATGAGTTTCTGACATAAAGTCAGACAAACTCAAATGCAAGCTTATTTAATTAATTAATTAATTAATTTTTGAGACCGAGTCTCGCTCTGTTGCCCAGGCTGGAGTGCAGTGGCAGAATCTCGGCTCACTGTAAGCTCCACCTCCCAAGTTCAAGTGATTCTCCTGCCTCAGCCTCTCGCATAGCTGGGATTACAGACGGGCACCACCACGCTCGGTTAATTTTTTTTTTTTTTTTTTGAGACGGAGTCTCGCTCTGTCGCCCAGGCTGGAGTGCAGTGGCACAATCTCGGCTCACTGCAAGCTCCGCCTCCCGGGTTCACGCCATTCTCCTGCCTCAGCCTCTCCGAGTAGCTGGGACTACAGGCGCCCGCCACCACGCCCGGCTAATTTTTTGTATTTTTAGTAGAGACGGGGTTTCACCGTGGTCTCGATCTCCTGACCTCGTGATCCACCCGCCTTGGCCTCCCAAAGTGCTGGGATTACAAGTGTGAGCCACTGCGCCCGGCCTACGCTCGGTTAATTTTTGTATTTTTTAGTAGAGATGGGGCTTCGCCATGTTGGCCAGGCTGGTCTCGAACTCCTGACTTCAAATGATTTGCCCACCTTGGTCTCCCAAAGTGCTGGAATTATGGGCATGAGCCACCATGCCCGGCCTCAAATGCAAGCTTTTCTATCATCATATTAATCCTGCTGAATGAATTTGGAGCTCGATTCTTATGGGGGGCAAGGGCCTAGAGTTCAAAGCTGTCTTCTTGAATCCTGGTGTCATTGATGCATGCATAAGGCTTTGCTTGTTCATACTCTCTCAGGCAGAAGTGTAATTTGAGGAAAATGGAGTGTGCATGTGTGTGTGCACATGCACGTGTGTGCATACATGTCCTATAAGAATGAGAATGGGTGCCCACTTTTCTTGGCTCCTCTCCCTTGTGCCTCTGGGCCTTTCTGCCTGAATGCACTCGCCTGGAAATCCTTGTCCATTTCTCTCATTCAATGACCAGAGCACCAGCTATGGAATTTGGAAACCTGGCTCCAGCCCTGATTCTGGCATTGACATGCTCCATAACATTGGTGAAAGCAACTGGCCTCTTTGAACATGCCTTCCTGGTGTGTGGCAGGAAACATTTGGTTTCCTTGAACTGAACCCGCCTGACAATGGGAAGATTTGCCTGAACCACCTCCCCTGCTGGGTAGCTGTAGGGATTAAATGATGTAACAAAAGGTAAAGCAGGATTATTTTTTAAACTTTTATCTATTTTCAATGCCCTCCTATGTATCTTCAAGGCCAGAGCCTTCTGAGACACTCCAACCCACGGTGACTGCTCTCCTCTGATCTGTCACTTCTTTAGCCTTATACTGCTTTGCTTATTATGATCTATTTATGTGTTGTGCTTTATCCACTTGTCTTGTCCATAAGCTCTTTTTCTGCCCTTTTGAATCTTTTCAGTGGTTAGTGTGCTGCCTTCATCATAACTGATTTCAGTATGTCTTTCTGGATTGACTACTTCATTGAATCTGGAATACGGGGAAGGAGACTTAGTGTAAAAGGACCACCAAATACAAGGTCTGAGATTATTTTATGCCATATTTCATGGTGGCATAAGGAATTAATAACACAATCTGAATGAATAATGCAGTGTATCATGAGTTGGGAAGGGAGAAAAAAAAGAGTATCCGTACGTGTCATTTTCTTTCTTTCTTTTTTTTTTTTTGAGATGGAGTCTTGCTCTGTTACCCAGGCTGGAGTGCAGTGGTGTGATCTCGGCTCACTGCAACCTCTGCCTCCTGGGTTCAAGCGATTCTTCTGCCTCAGCCACCCAAGTAGCTGGGATTATAGGAGCACACCACCGCACCCAGCTAATTTTTGTATTTTTAGTAGAGATAGGGTTTCACCAGGGTGGCCAGGCTGGTTTCAAACTCCTGACCTTAAATGATCCGCCTGCCTCAGCCTTCCAAAGTGCTGGGATTACAGGCATGAGCCACCGTGCCCAGCATATACATGTCATTTTCAATCATTTTGATTTGAATTACCTGGTTTTATTTGGTCAATGAAAGCAGAGGACAATGGTCAAACTTACTATTTGGGTCTTTGAGACAAAGTAACCAGCTGATCGACTGTCTTTTCTGCTCAGCAGAACTTGCTGGCACTGGAAACCATGAGGAGTAACTGAACTGAGATGAATAGGCTCGTAGCCGGGGAGGAAACAGCAACATAGCAACATATTTATTTTTGCCTTATTGGTGTAACCTTGTTCACAAGGAAGACATGGAAGGGAAAGGACTTGGAGAGTGAGAGAGGAAACAGAAAAGAAAGATTGTGAGGAAGGGCCAGGAGGAAGCAAATAGAGCCTCCAGTTCATGCTGGGGGAGTATTCAAAGTGTCCGTGGGAGAGGTATGGGTGGGCTTGCTTCATATGCAGGGAGAGGCCTGGCCAGACCCACCTTCCTCCCAGCTCTGACCCCAGAGTGAGGTCAGTGTCCAGTTTCCACATGAACGATTCTCAGACGCCACCCTTTCCCCAGCAGATAGCAAAGGCCGCCTCACCTGTGCCTATGCATAAACCTGGGCTCAGAGATTCTCTCAAGCCCTAGTGTCAGTGCTCTGCAGATCAAGAGAACCAACAGAGTATGTATCTATAGAGAAGTTTATTTTAAGGCATTGGCTCACGTGATGATGGAGGCTGGCAAGTCCAAAATCTGCAGGGTAGGCCTGCAGCCTGGAAACCCAGTGAAGAGTTGCAGTTTGAGTCCAAAGAGTGTCTGCTGGCAGAATTCCTTCTTGCTCAGGAGCAAGAAGGAATTCTTTTCTATGCAGGCCTTCAACTGATTGGATGAGGCCCACCCATTCAATGGAGGGTCATCTAATTTACTCAAAGCCTACTGATTTAAATTTAACCTCATTCCAACACTTTGGGAGGTGGAGGTGGGTGTATCACTTGAGGTCAGGAGTTCGAGACCAGCCTGGGCAACATAGTGAAGCCTTGTCTCTACTAAAAATACTAAAAAAAAAAAAAAAAAAAAAAATTAGCTGGGCGTGATGGCACATGCCTGTTATCCCAGCTACTTGGGAGGCTGAGGCAGGAGAATTGCTTGAACATGGGAGGTGGAGGTTGCAGTGAGCCAAGATAGCACCATTGCACTCCAGCCTGAGCAACAATAGTGAAATTCCATCTCGCAACAATAGTGAAATTCCATCTCAAAACAAAACAAAACAAAACACCCCCCAAAAATACCTTCGAAGAAACATCTGGAATAATGTTTGACCAACTATCTGGGTACCGTGGCTCACCAAGTTGGCACATGAAGTTAACCATCCCATCTGGAAAGGGAAGATGGCTCCGTGGCAGAGCTGACTTTGGAGGGAGGAGAGCAACTACTACTTTCCCCTCCTTCTCCTTTTTTAACATTATTCACTTATTTACACTTTCAAACAGGAATACAGGCACATAGTAAATAATTTAAAAAGTCTAGAAAGGTAGAAGGTGAAAGGTGAGTCTCCCTTCCACTCCTGATCTGTTTCTTGGGAATTCTTTCAGAGAGATAATGCAAATCTATAAGCATTTTCCCTTTAAAAGCATAAAGCGTAACATATTCCATGTATACGTTTCATGCTTTTCTATGCCTTGCTTTTTTCTTTACTTAGCAAAGAAAAAGTGGAGTTTTTTCTATATCGGTACACATTGATCTACCATATTCTTTTTTTTCTTTTTCCTATTTTTTTGAGATGGAGTCTCACTCTGTCGCTCAGGCTGGAGTGCAGTGGCCCGATCTCGGCTCACTGCAACCTCCACCTCCCAGGTTCAAATAATTCTCCCTGCCTCAGCCTCCCCAGTAGCTGGGACTACAGGAGCCTGCCACCACACCCGGCTAATTTTTGTATTTTTAGTAGAGACAGAGTTTTGCCGTGTTGGCCAGGCTGGTCTCGAACTCCTGACCTCAGGTGACCTGTACACCTTGGCCTCCCAAAGAGCTGGGATTACAGGCATGAGCCATGGCACCCGGCCTCTACCACATTCTTTTCAATGGCCACATAGTATTCCCCAGTATGTTTCAGCGGTCTCCCAGGGATGCACACGTAGGTTGCCTCCAACCTTTTGCTCCTACACACACACCTTGCTGCAACAACTGTGCTTGCACATCTGTTTTTGAAGATGTGCCTTTTTCTTGCTTACACCCATGACTTCCTGAATGTATTCTTCAGATGAGCTTAATAATGTTTTTCTGACTTATCCCCCATCCCTTCTGGTCTCTCCTGCCTCCATTCATCCTTTTTAAGCTGAGCGACTGCCTCTCCTGCAGGCTAACGTGCTCCCTCCAGTAAGAAGTTAATCTCCCTGTGGTTTGCTGAGACTCTCCCGAACTGGACAGCATCTGCTTGTGTGTCTTTATCCCACCCCAGTTGTGGCTGTTTAGATTCAGCTGGAATTGCCCATTGTTGAAGAGAGCCTGTATATTTTTCTAAGCTAATTTCACAGGCAGCAGCATTCAAATTCTAATTTCCCCTGGCACTTGGCTGCAGTCAGTCAAAGTGACCAAGGAGAATAAATTGTAGCCAGACAGGTCTCACAATCCTCTTGCCTGGTGGAGGGTTTTATTGGCTGCAAATCCCATCACCAGGCAGGCAGACGTCCTCATCACTCCATGACAGGTCCCGGGGCAGGCCGTGATAGACGGTGAAGGTCGGGTCACCTCTAGGCCCTGGAAAAGGTTCTGACTCCCAAGTGCCTGGAGAGTGTAACAAAGACAGGGGCAGCAGGAGCTGGAAGAGGTTACAGAGATCATGCCACCCAACACTGCTTTTCAACAGATGAGGACCCGGACTTAGTTTGCTCAAAACCAGTTATAAGCTGCATCTATCAGACCAGTGGCCCTAATCCTTTAACAAACCCCTTAGAGAATCTGATGCAATGAGGCCCTTCTTCCCTGCAAACTGAATCTACATACCTATACAATATTTTGGATGCACTGTGTGTTTTGGTTGGGGTGGTATGGGGAGAGGGTATTCTGGGTTAAGTCTCGTAAGCTCATGCCTGTGAAAGATTTTCTCTCAAAGGGCTATGCAAATGCCAGGGATTATAATTTTCTTCTCCTGCATTGCTCAGACCAAAACGTTTCTCCACTAACCTGTCTTTAGCTAAACTGGCTTTAAATTCATTGCATTTCTGGAAAGTACTGATTAGAATATGACAGCTGAGCACCCCCTTTTCTGAGAAGAAATTGATTTTCTTAATTCACTGAAGTGTGGATGTGCTTAAGTTTACCATAGCTGCTGAAAAGCTTCCTTCCTCTTATAATGGGTGGCATGTGTTCAGGCTGAACCAGCAGCATAGAAAGTTCTGGCCTGGCCTTTGACTGGCTGCCCCATCTGGGACCACTGCCCACTTGAGGGTAGATCCAACAGAACTGGGACCAATGGGTGCAAAATATGAAAGGATTTATCTCCCTTTTGTGAGAGGAAAAATATTTTATCTCCCACTAATCTTTTTTTTTTTTTCCTTTCTTTTGTGATGGAGTCTCACCCTGTTGCCCAGGCTGGAGTACAGTGGCACAATCTCGGCTCACTGCAACCTCTGCCTCCTGAGTTCAAGCAGTTCTCCTGCCTCAGACTCCCAAGTAGCTGGGATTACAGGTGCCCACCAACACACCCGGCTAATTTTTTTGTATTTTTAGTAGAGATGCAGTTTCACCATGTTGGCCAGGCTGGTTTTGAACTCCTGATCTCAAGTGATCCTCTCGCCTCGGCATCCCAAGGTGCTAGGTGAGCCACCGTGACCAACCTTTTTTTTTTTTTTTTTCTAAAAAAAAACAGGGTCTTTCTCTGTCATCCAGGCTGGAATGCAGTGGTGTGATCATGGCTCACTGCAGTCTTGACCTCTCAGGCTCAAGTGTTCCTCCTACCTCAGCCTCCTAGTAGCAGGACTACAGGCATGCAACAACCATGCACTGCTAGTTAATTTTTTTTTTTTTCCATGGATACAGGGTTCCTACGATGTTGCCCAGGCTGATCTCAAACTCCTAGGCTGAAGCGATCCTCCCAACTTGTTCTCCCAGAGTGCTGAGATTACAGGCATGAGCTACCACCCCTGGCTTCCCACTAATCCTAAACAATATGTAATATGATCTCTTCCCACTAATCCTAAACAATATGTAATATGATCTCTTCCCACTTTACCAAGTAAATTTGTTCATTTTAGAAAATACAGACAGGCAAAAAAGAGAAAATAAAAATTATCAGTAATTCCAACTCTCATAGTGTTAGTATTTTGGCATGTGACCTCCCAAACACACGTGCACACACTCACACACTCAGGGTCATTTTATACAATGTGATTATATATTGTGCTTCCTGCTTCAGATCTGATTATTTCTCTCAAAAAATATACAAATCTTCCAACACCTAAAGCGGTCCAATAATGGAATGGGCTGCCTCAAAAGCAGTCGGGCCCCAACTCTGGAAATGTTTAAGTGGAGATTTGACAGGAGCAGCTGTGAAAGTGATTTCTGCAGTAGGGAGGCACTTAGGCCGGGAGCTTTTTAGGGATTCCATGCACTAGAGGCCTTGGCAAAGTTTCCTCTGTGAGTCGCAGGAACTCCTGGGCAGGTGGTTCCCTCCCTTCCTATCTTACCCTCTTACTAAGCCCCACAGCGCCATTTGCTTGGCTCTCCCTGGTGGGGCTCTTGGGCCAGATGAAGTGAAATCAGTATCCTTCTCCGCTCTTCTGCCAGCATTGTTACCAGCCTCAGGGGAACCATCTTACTTGCAAAGGCTGTCATTAGTGGAAGGATTTTACTTCCAAGCTGTGACCTAGTTGGTTTTGTTCTTAATACAAAAGAGAGAGTATTCCATTTCTATTCTATTGCCATCTTGCAGCGGGCACTTGGGTTTTTAATTTAGCATTGTATGGCTGGTTGTTTTGTTCGGGTGGGTGTCCATGTATGCACATGCTCATGTGTAGAGTGAGATTTTTAATTGCCCAAATCATCCAAATGCAAGTGTTTCTTCATATTCGAATCTCACATTGACTAGTGTGCGTTGGTAAGTGGGCAAGGGCCTGGGCTGGCAGATTGTTATGTGGTGAGAACCTGGTTAGTCAAAGTGTGTGTGTCACAAAGGAATCCAACCTTTATTTTATGAATTTAATTTAATTTTTAGATTTCAATTGTGAAATATTTCAAGAATACAAAAAAGCACAGAAAAATATAATTGACCCCCCCATTCACTTGATTGAACAAATGTGTAATATTTGCCATATTTACTTCCTACTTCCTTTTGTAGGAAACAAAATATTAAAGGCACAGCTAAAACCCAATACACTCATCCCTTTCAGATCCCTCTCCATGAGCGAACGACTAACGTGAAGTTGCAGATTTTCATATTTTTACTATATATCTATGAATGCTGCCATAAATAATACTTTACTTTGCTTATTTAAAAGATTTACAAAATCTGGCTGGGCATGGTGGTTCACTCCTGTAATCCCGGCACTTTGGGAGGCTGAAGCGGGTGAATCACTTGAGGTCAGGAGTTCGAGACCAGCCTGGCCAACATGGTGAAACTCTGTCTCCACTAAAAATACAAAAAATTAGCCAGGCTTGGTGCTGAACACCTGTAGTCCCAGGTACTCGGGAGGCTGAGGCAGGAGAATCACTTGAACTCGGGGGGTGGAGGTTGCAGTGAGCCGAGATGGCGCCACTGCACTCTAGCCTGGGCAGCAGAGCAAGACTCCATCTCAAAAAAAGAGAAGGTTTACAAAATGGCATCATACTGTCAATATCATTTGCAGCCTTTGTTTTTTACATAATACTGTGTTTGTGAGATTTATCTGTGGTTTATCCATGTTGCTTTCATAGATTCCTTTGGAATATTATATACTCTCCCATAGTATGAAATGGTACAATTTAGCCATTTTCCTAACGGGACATTTAGGTTGTCTTTTCCCCCTACCCATACACTTTTTCTTGCTATTGCAAGTAAGACTGCAATGAAACCCACAGACTTGCTTCCGTCCCTGTATGCAAGTGTGAGAATATTCCGAAGACGCAGATCTTGAAGTAGAATTGAGGATCCATAGGGTGTGGAACTTCATTTTATAGTTGAGAATAAAGGATATTTTAGTTGTTAGTTTATTTTTTAAAATTGTGGTAAAATATATATAACAAAAATTTACTATGTTGGCCATTTTTAAGTATACAGTTCGGTGGCATTAAGTACAGTCACATTGTTGTGCAACCGCCACCACCATCCATCTCTGGAACATTTTCCTCTTTTCCAACTGGAACTCTACACCCATTAAGCA
Source organism: Hylobates moloch (assembly GCF_009828535.3). Classification (NCBI taxonomy): domain Eukaryota; kingdom Metazoa; phylum Chordata; class Mammalia; order Primates; family Hylobatidae; genus Hylobates; species Hylobates moloch. The sequence goes on along the minus strand of NW_026652280.1, from coordinate 30,057,358 downwards.
ATAAGTCCCCAGTCAACCCTCTCCCCAGCCTCTTGTTTTTGTCTTAAATAGGAGAAGTCAATATCACTCCTTCATTCATTCCATAAACATTTACTGAGTATCTATCATGTGTCAAATATATAAATAGGAAATTATATGAATAAAATTTAGTTTTTGCCATCAAGACACTCCCACCCTAATTGTTGGGGCCCAGGAGTTTGAGGATGCATTGAGCTATGATCATGCCAGTTGCACCACTGCACTCCAGAGTGAGGAACAGAATAAGACCTTGCGTCTAAAATAATAATAATAACAATTTTAAAAATTGGCTAGAAGCCAGGCCTGGTGGCTCACGCTTATAATCCCAGTACTTTGGGAGGCCGAGATGAGTGGATCACCTGAGGTCAGGAGTTTGAGACCACCCTGGTTAACATGGTGAAACCCTGTCTCTACTAAAAATACAAAAATTAGCTGAGCATGGTGGCGCATGCCTGTAGTCCCAGCTACTTGGGAGGCTGAGGCAGGAAAATTGCTTGAACCCGGGTGGTGGAGGTTGCAGTGAGCTGAGATCACGCTACTGCACTCCAACCTGAGCGACAGAGCAAGACTTTGTCTAAAAAATAAATAAATAAATAAATAAATAAATAGGCTAGGAGTGGTGGTTCATGCCTGTAATCCAGCACTTCAGGAGGCCGAGGCGGGAGGATCACTTGAACTCAGGAGTCTGAGACCAGCCTGGACAACATAGCAAGACCCCATCTCTACTACAGAGTGCCTGTAGTTTCAGCTACTTGGGAGGCTGAGGTGGGAGCGTTGCTTGAGCCCGGGAGATCGAGACTGCAGTGAGCTATGATCGTACCACTGCACTCCAGCCTGGGATTACAGGTGTGAGCCACCGTGCCAGTCCAGAACAGACTTTTTTAAGTCTGTTAAGAAACACAGTCTATTTTCTCTGAAGCTTGGAGGCTTCATCTGCATAATAAGAACCTTGGTCTCCAAAACTACCTATCTTAATGCAGACATTCCCTTCTATTGATTCTAGATCTTTAGATAAACTATTTCAACTAATTGCCAGTCAGGAAATCTTTCCATCTACCTATGACCTGGAAGTCCAATCTTACCCCCCACCACCAGCTTCTTCAAGTTCTCCCACCACTGCACATCTTATATGTATTGATTGCTGTCTTATGTCTCCCTTAAATGTATAAAACTAAACTGTAGCCCAACTACCTTGGGCATATGTTGTCAGGACCTCCTGAGGCTGTGTCACGGGAATGTCCTTAACTTTGGCAAAATAAACTTCGAAATTGATTGAGACTTGTCTCAGATACTTGTTGGTTTACGGTTATTACAACAGGGGCTACTCTTGGGTGTTTAAGATAAGAAAGGGTGTGGTTTAGACACTTAGATAAATGTCTTTGTAACAAAGTGCACTGTAAAAGCATTACGTAGCCTAGTCCCATGACAGCTCTTTTTTTGGAGACCCAGGATTCCCCGTGAGCTCTGCTCAGACCTCAGAGATCCAGTTAAAAGATAGAGACTAAGTTTAAAACTACTTATCTAAATAAAAATGGTCTCCTTATACAATCCTGTGGTAGATTTCCATAATTTTATGTTTGACTTGCCAGGCATTTTTAATCTTCCTCTAACACACCACACTCTCTCTCTCTCTCTACTTTGAGATATAAATATTGCTATCTGATTTTCACCTAAGAGTTGTTGCTTTAGTATGCACATTTAGGGCCGTCTTACTGACAATTGCCTAGGGTAATGAAACAGGTTATCAAAAAATTGGAAGTCTTGGCTGGGCATGGTGGCTCATGCCTGTAATCCCAGCTATTCCAGAGGCTGAGACAGGAGAATCACTTGAACCGAGGAGGTGAAGGTTGCAGTGAGCTGAGATCATGCCACTGCACTCCAGCCTGTCTGAGTGAGACAATGTCTCACAAAAAAAAAAGAAAAGAAAAGAAAAGGAAAGAAACAAAACCCAAGAAATTGGAAGTTTACAGTAGGAGGAAAAAAGGAGTCTTTGGTTGGGTGCAGTGGCTCACGCCTGCAATCCTAGTACTTTGGGAGGACGAGATGGGAGGATTGTGCCGAGACCAGCTCGGATGGGGAGACCCTAACCCAGTGGCGCTAGAGGAATTAAACACACACACACAGAAATATACAGGTGTGAAGTGGGAAATCAGGGGTCTCACAGCCTTCAGAGCTGAGAGCCTCGAACAGAGATTTACCCACATATTTACTAACAGCAAGCCAATCATTAGCATTGTTTCTATAGATATTTGATTAACTTAAAATGTCCCTTATGGGAAATGGGATTAACTAAAAGTGTCCCTTATGGGAAACGGGATTAACTGAAAGTATCCCTTATGGGAAACAAAGGGATGGGCCGAAATAAAGGAATAGGTTGGGCTAGTTAACTGCAGGAGGAGCATGTTCTTAAGGCACAGATCGCTCGTGCTATTGTTCGTGGCTTAAGAATGCCTTTAAAGGGTTTTCTGCCCTGGGCGGGACAACTGTTCCTTGCCTTCATTCCAGTAAACCCACAATCTTCCAGCGTGGGCGTTATGGCCATCATGAACATATCACAGTGCTGCAGAGATTTTGTTTATGGCCAGTTTTGGAGCCATTTATGGCCAGATTTTGGGGGGCTTGTTCCCAACAGGATTGCTTGAGGCTAGGAGTTTGAGACCAGCCTGGGCAACATAAGGAGACCCCATCTTTATGAAAAATATAAAAATTAGCCGGGTATAGTGACACGTGCCTGTAGTCCCAGATACGCAGGAGGCTGAGGCAGAAGGATTACTTGGGCCCAGGTGGTCCAGGCTGCAGAGAACTATGATTGTGCCACTGCACTCCAGCCTGGGTGACACAGTATGAGACCTTATCTCAAAAAAAGGGCGTCTTATGAATCTTTTTTTTTTTTTTTAGATGGAGTCTTGCTCTGTTGCCTGGGCTGCAGTGGCACGATCTTGGCTCACTGCAACCTCTATCTCCTAGGTTCAAGTAATTCTCCTGCCTTAGCCTCCCGAGTAGCTGGGATTACAGGCGCCTGCCATTATGCCTGGCTAATTTTTGTATTTTTAGTAGAGACGGGGTTTTATCATGTTGGCGAGGCTGGTCTCAAGCTCCTGACCTCAAGTGATTTGCCTGCCTCGCCCTCCCAAAGTGCTGGGATTACAGATGTGAGCCACTGCGTCCGGCCAAAAGGGAGTCTCATGAATCTACAAGATCTACTTCTACCTGTGTGTCTGATACATCTATGTATTTGTGTCATGTATACGTTTTGTAGCAGGACGAGCCGCAGACACAACTCCTCAGACACGGAGTTAAAGAAGGAAGGGGTTTATTTGGCCGGGAACATTGGCAAGACTCCTGTCTCAAGAGCCAAGCTCCCCGAGTGAGCAATTCCTGTCCCTTTTAAAGGCTCACAACTGTAAGGGGGTCTGCGTGAGAGGCTCGTGATAGATTGAGCAAGCAGGGGGTACGTGACAGGGGCTGCATGCACCGGTGGTCAGAGTGAAACAGAACAGACCAGGAAGTTTCACAATGTCTTTTCTATACAATGTCTGGAATCTATAGATAACATAACCGGTTAGGTCAGGGGTCGATCTTTAACTACCAGGCTTACGTCAGGCAGGCCCAGGCTTGGTTTCGGGTCTGGTTCCTTGGCTTTGGGTCTGGTTCCTAGGCACCGGGCTACCTGACTTCTGTTTTGCTTTTTTCTTTTCTGAGTATAAAACAATATAAAGGCTGGGCGCGGTGGCTCACGCTCGTAATCCCAGCACTTTGGGAGGCCGAGGCAGGCGGATCACGAGGTCAGGAGATCGAGACCATGGTGAAACCCCGTCTCTACTAAAAATACAAAAAAAATTAGCCGGGTGTGGTGGCGGGTGCCTGTAGTCCCAGCTACTCAGAGAGGCTGAGGCAGGAGAATGGCGTGAACCTGGGAGGTGGGGCTTGCAGTGAGCCAAGATTGCGCCACTGCACTCCAGCCTGGGCGACAGAGCGAGACTCCGTCTCAAAAAAAATAAAAAATAAAAAATAAAACAATATGAGAGAGTCTGTCTCTCTTCTCTCAGTTTCACCACCCAAAATATATAAGAGCTCTAATTAGCTTAAAGAAAAAAAAAGAGGCACTTAAATCAAATATTTTATCAGAAAAATAGAGACTTTAAGCTCAAATGCGTTTTCAGGTTCACATGACTCATAAATCTTTAATAAATAAGCTGGTTTAAAAATTATTGGTAAAATAAAATTAGAAATGCCTTCTGAATTATCAACATACATTATTGTTTAGATTTATTGGTCAAGTGGTTTTATGTTTATCTCTGCTAGATATTGTAAGGTGTCAAAATTTGGCATGAGGGTTATAAAGCTATAAATGTAGCCCAAAAGAGAATTACCTTTAATGTTGTTGTTTTACTGAAAACAATGAAATTCTGAGTTATTGGCAAAAAAAGTCCATTTATTTGACCTCAAGGTTCTTACTTATGTAAACAACTGAAATTCATAGGCTGTAGAAATGGTTAACAGGGAAATAACTTTAAATGATGACTATCGCAGTTTTCATAAGTAATCTCTGCAGGTTCTAACTGCTGTTGTGGCATTATGCTAAAAATATTTTATCTTAAAGGTCTGAAGGAAATATTTTCTTCCAATGTAACATTCTGTGCTCTTGGCTTTAAATTGTTCTATGAAATCAAAGATTTTCACTTATGATCCCAGACACAGTCTTCCTATTCTAACTAATTCAAGTACCATTTTCACCAGCTTTGACTTGCAGGTTATCTAAATGTACTCCCTGTAGGGAAACAATCACACTGGAGATGGTCTTTTCTTTTGCTGTTTGGTAACTGGCCTAACAAACAGATTCTACATTTTTTGAAATAATTCCTACGTCATTGTCATTAAGTTTTGATTTGCTTAGGAAAACTAAGATGAAAAAATCAAGGCTATCACATCTTCATAACTTTCTACATTGCTTTTAAAGTCCTTGTGCTGTTAAGTTACAGGGCTTTGACTCTTGGGTCTAAAAAGGACTTCAAATCCTGCTAAACCTTAAACACTGACAGCAGTTAAAGCCTCATCTTCAGATCCAGAGAAGATGACAATTAAAATAAACTGTGTTAATGAGACACTGGGCCAAAAATTAAAACCATTCAACTTCTCTAGGCCCAGAGACTATTGCAGAAGAGGTAGGCACATGAGATTGTAAGGGCTGATTTTGAGAGAGAAAATTGTTCAGAGTTTTTCTATAAATTAAACATTAATATCAAAGGCACACCGATACAATACCAGCATCTGGGTCCCTGTGTCAGATTAACAACGTTTTCTTGGAGAATTAACCCACTTTTTTTTTTGAGACAGAGTCTTGCTGTATTGCCCAGGCTGAAGTGCAGTGGCACGATCTCAGCTCACTACAACCTCCACCACCTGGATTCAAGCAATTCTCCCTCAGCCTCCCGAGTAGTTGAGATTACAGGCTCCTGCCACCATGCCCAACTAATTTTTGTATTTTTAGTAGAGACGGGTTTTGCCTTCTTGGCCAGGCTGGTCTTGAACTTCTGACCTCAGGTGATCCGCCTGCCACAGCCTCCCAAAGTGCTGGGATTACAGGTGTGAGCCACTGCACCCAGCCTATTTTACAACTTTATAAATTATAGATAAATTATAACAATGGGAACTAGGCTGGGTGTGGTAGCTCATACCTCTAATCCCAGCATTTTGGGAGGCAAAAGCGGGTGGATCACTTGAGGTTAGGAGTTCAAGACCAGCCTGACCAACATGGTGAAACCCCGTCTCTACTGAAAATACAAAAAATTAGCCAGGCTTGGTGGCAGATGCCTGTAATCCCAGCTTCTCAGGAGACTGAGGCGGGAGAATCACTTGAACCCAGGAGGCGGAGGTTGCAGTGAGCTGAGATTGCACCATTGTACTGCAGCCTGGGTGACAGAGCAAGACTCTGTCTCAAAAAAAAAATTACAAACAGTTGTAACAAGGCTTATGAAAATTATATCTGATGGTCAAGATGATTAAAATGTAATAGATTTGTTGATAAGATTTAAGAGAGATATAACTGGCCTCATGTTGTCTTTATTAAGCCTTATTATTTAGGAAATTAAGTATCCTTTCTCAAAGAATAAAGATTTCTGCCTCTTTTTTTGGGAAATCTTTGAGTTATAATGTGGTCTAAATAAATGACTTATTTTACAATGACTTGTGATCCTATTTTGTGATATCAAGTGTTTTTAAAACTTTTTATGTTTGACCAACTTTCCAAAATCAAATTCTAAGTTCAATCCTTTTGACCTCATTAATTTTTTGAATTTAGGTCCTCTGAAGTCCAAAAGAGACATTTTCAGCTTATTTGGTATAACAAAAGCATACAGAAAACATTATTAAATATGAAATGGTGTTTAACCTTCTTTGGATTATATTTATATAAATGTATTATTAGTATACCTTCCAAAATTGTATGAAATTCCTATAATTCTGATACATATTAGTATGCATTATGGTAGTAATTATGATTATTATTTAAAATTGTTGCATGCCACATAAGTAACCAAATTTCCTTGTCATTTGTGTCTTTAACCATGCCTGTTCTAAGACTTTGTCATCCACAATTGTTGTTTTATTTTGATCCTTTTATAGAGTGGTTTATAATCAACTATAGAACTCTGAGTACTCTGATAATTTTAGAGACTGTGCCACTGGAATAGAGAGAAAAACTTCCAGGACTCTCATGGAGAGCTGAGGTATTCACGAGGATTGTTGATCCAATATTGGAAGAACAGAAGTTAACTGCATGGATTAAACTAACAGAAGCCTGAAATAGTCTTTCATTACTTTTTGTTTAAAACATTTGCTGATTCTTTTTGTTTTGTTTTTCAGAGTCAAGAAAACTTTTTCTTCTTTTAAGCTATTTACAGTTTTTAACAGTTGAGTAAAGTGTATTCTAGCAAGCAAAATTTACAACATAATTTATTTCTCTCTACCTAATTTCTCTGAAATTCAGAAACTATTTGTGAGTGTTCTTAATTTATGGCAATATACTTATTTGTGTAAGTTCCATAAGAACCTGCTTTCTTTTATTACAGGCCGTACCTGGAGACACTGGTTATTTTCCCAAGTCTTTGACTGGAATGGCATATTTTCAGATTGCCTGAGGAAATGAGGTTGACCTATAGAGCCAATTAAAGCCTTTCAGAAAAACTGGCCCCATACCTTGTCCTTCATAGGGTTCTGACCTGTGACAAACCAACAAAGAATGTCGGTTTCTGACAGGCTCAGGAATCCCAAGTTTTCTTGGGATATTGAAAAGAGGAAGTCACCCAGGCTGAGCTTCAGGTTTTTAAAAAGGTCTAATCTCAGATGCCTTGAGGAAAAGCTTCCAGCAAAGTCAATTTAAAAAAAAAAATAGAGAGTCTACATGGCAAATGATTATTCTTGCTGCACTTTATGCAAATAATCAAGCCAAGTATAATAAGGCTAAGACTTATTTTACAAATAAACTGGTCCTACTATGATTTTGTCTTCAATAAAATTGGGAAATTGGAGAGAGAAAAATTATGTTTCAAAATAATGTATAGTACACATGTTATTAGATTCTAGCCTTGTGCAGTGTTTTCCAATTTTTATTATTTTCCACAATTTGGACTGAATCCAGAAATTTTTCCTGTCCACAAGTCTTAAAATAATGTTTTCAATTTTTTTTTCTTTCTTTCTTTTTCCTCCTCCCCATTTTTCCTGATTTGAAATACTGAAGCTAGACAAATTAAACTTTGGAAGAAAATGACAGCAACCTATTTATATACATAAACCATTTTCATATCTGCCTACTGATGTGTGGACTTCAGAGTAATATGGCCCGTATCAGTTTTCTGGGATTTTTCTTCCTTTTTTTTTTGGTTATTGCCTCCTTTTTCCCCTCTGTTTTCTCTTTTCCTTCTCCTATTTTTTCTTCACGGGACATGAGAGTTCACAACCTGTTCCAAATGAGCTTTCCCAACAACATAGGACCTATTTGTCTAGGAATAAACTCTCTTAGCCATGAAAGATCAGGCAAAATCCAAGACCAGAGACTCATTTTCTTCCAAAATGTTTTCTCCAAAAGATTTTCAAAAGAAAACAGGGGAGGAATATAAAAGGAAAATAAAAACTTGGGACTCCAATTCACTATGACGAAAGGAAAAAAAATCAAGCTGAAAGCTGAGTACCTAAGAAACTACCTTTCCTTTTGTTTCTAAGCAGATAGCTACAGATAAAATGTTGAATATCTCAACAGGTAGCTCCTCTATATTCATCTTATCTCACGATTTACTGAGCAGGAGATGAATACATAATTGACTATTCCCTTACCTGTTCCTTTTCTCTTGCAACATGTGGATTACCATACCCTCCCTCTTTCCTCTCCAGCCTGTTTTTCCCCTTTAAATACTAAAGCCTTCAAAATTATCTTTGGAGAAAGGCACAGAACCTGCCTCCTGGGCATGTCATTAACCTTGGCAAAATAAATTTTTTGCTTACATGTGTAAGCCGAAAAAAGATTAGTTGCTTTGAGATTTCAGGGCTAGATTGAGAATCTCATTTGTTAAACATTCTGCTCTTAAAATGGTTGACAAAAACTCAAGCTCTAAAATATTTGAAGAGATTTATTCTGAGCTAAATATGAATGATCAATGGCCAATGACACAGCCCTCAGGAGATCCTGAGAACATGTGACCAAGGTGGTTGGGGCACAGCCTAGTTTTAAACATTTTAGGGAGACATGAGACATCAATCAAATACATGTAAGATATACATTGATTCAGTCCGGAAATGTGGGACAACTTGAAGTAGGAGCTTCCAGATCATAGGTAGATTTAAACATTTTTTGATTGGCAATTTGTTGTAAGAATTGTTATTAATAGAAGGGAATATGTGGGTTACGATAAGGGGTTGTGGAGATCAAAGTTTTATCATGCAGATGAAGCCTCCGGGTAGCAGGCTTCAGAGAGAATAGATTGTGTTTTTTATTAGACTTAAGGTCTGTTGATATTAAATGCTGGTCAGTTTTTCCCAAATTCCAAAAGGGAAGAGGGTATAATGAGACTCCTATATGCTAGTTAAATCCTTAATTTAGGGTCACTTGTACATGAAGTGACCCCTCACAAAAGGACACCCACCCCCATCTCCCAAACCCAATCATATAAAAGCATTTTGCCTTCATTCCTTTGTAAGAGTACTTTCTCCTCAGCTGGGAATCTCTGAATTGGAAAAATGATTTATTAATATTTCAGCAACTCCTGAAAAAAGCTTTGCTGATGTTTTGGATTCTCGCTAAGCAGTGCAATCTGAGATGAATTATTTGTCCTCAGTAGTACTCCAAACTAGAAGAGTTCTGAACACTTCGATTGCTCAACAAGGAGGAGCTTGTGACCTAATTGGTGAAAAGTGTTGTTTTGATGTTAACAAGTCAGGCATTGTTGACCAAAATTTAAAAGGTCTTTAAGAATAACAGGAGTTTTTCGTCAGATAAGCACTGCCTCCTGCATTGACTCAGCTGGTTAAATGTTGCTTCCCAGGAATCTTTGCTCAGAGGAATCTTTCAATCCACGGCCACCATTCTCCTTACAGTTATTGTATTTACCCCCCTGGCATGTCGTATGCTTCCTGAGGGTATTCAGTGCTTTCCAGCAGCCACTCATACATCAAATAATTGCTATCAGGCTCAGACAACTTGAGTAAACTAATAAACACTGACTATGTAATTCCTAGCAGCAGCTACAAGTCTCCAAAGCCCAGCGTATCTACTGATGATAACAGCATCTACCTAACTTTTCCTCCGTCTATGTCAGTAGTGACAGCCAAGAGTAACACTGTGCTATTTGGTCACGTTCTCAGCTTGCTGTTTGGATGAACAAAAGCGGGGGATTGTTAAAGCAAAATTAAAATGGAGATCGAGCCTAAAAAATTCCTGAGCAAACAAAACCAGCTAGGCCTTAAAATAGCCGTAACCTTGCTTACACTGCAAACACAGGCAAAATTTAACTTGGGTCATAACTATGAATGTAAGCGAAACTTAACTTTCGTCATTTTCGGTGAGTGCTTATGTTAGAAAACTTAAGCTCAGCCAATCATAAGCAGCCAATTAATGTGACTAGGGACTTTCCACTAAAAAATGCAATTTGATTACTGGCAACCAAATAATTTTTAAATTTTGCTTCCACATTTACCCCCAAAATACTTGCCCCTGATGATTTGTCATTGGAATACTAAACCTCTTTTGGCTTGGTGTTCCCCAATTTGTAAATTGCTTCTTACTCAAAGTCTTTACAATTTTATTGTACCGTAGATGTTTCTTTTTACACACTTAACCCATTCATAGAATTTTTGCCTGCTATTCCTGCAACTTTGGGCTCTGTTGGTTTGGAGGTCTTGGGAATTCTTCTACTAGGAGACACCATGATGCTTCCATTGATTTGGAGATAAGATGGCCTCTTGGCCATGAACTACTGGCTGGAGTGATTGATTCCAATTACCAGGGGGAATTTGGTGGCTGTCACACAATAGAGGCAAGGAGGGCCATGTCTGGGACCCAGAGCAGTCTCTGGAACACCTCTTAGTACTACCATACCCAAAAAGAGAAGTTAAATGTAAAAATATAGTAAGTAAAAAAGGCAGGCCTACCAAGGATTCAGCCCCTTTGGGAGTGAAGGTTTGAGTCACCCCCTAAGTACAGAACTTGAGCAGCTGAGGTACTGGCTGAGGAAATGGAACATGGAATGACTAGTGGAAGAAGAAAGGCTTATCAACTGCAGCCTTGTAACTAGCATAGAAATGAGGATAGTAGGCCGGTCACGCTGGCTTACACCTGTAATCCCAGCACTTTAGGAGGCTAAGCCACGTGTGGATCACCTGAGATCAGGAGTTCGAGACCAGCCTGACCAACATGGAAAAACCCCATCTCTACTAAAAAATACAAAATTAGCTGGGCCTGGTGGCACATGCCTGTAATCCCAGCTACTTGGGAGGCTGAAGCAGGAGAATCACTTGATCCTGGGACGTGGAGATTGGAGTGAGCCGAGATTGCGCCTGGGCAACAAGAGCAAAACTCCATCTCAAAAAAGAAAAGAAAAGAAATGAAGATAGTAGCAGCTATGCATATTTTCCCTTTATCCACTCATGGTTTTGGCTCACATGTATATGCTATGTGTCTATATTCAGTACTCTCTTATTTTCTCCCTCTCCTTCTCCCATTATTATTATTATTATTATTATCATTGAGACAGGAACTCGCTCTGTCACCCAGGCTGGAGTGCAGTGGTGCAATCTCGGCTCACTGCATCCTCCATTTCCTAGGCTCAAGTTATCCTCCTACCTCAGCCTCCTGAGTAGCTGGGACTACAGGTGCACGTCACCACTCCTGGCTAATTTTTGTATTTTTTGTAGAAATGGGGTATTGCCATGTTGCCCATTCTGGTCTTGAATTCCTAGGCTCAAGCAATCCACTCACTGCAGCCTCCTAAGGTGTAGGGATTACAGGTGTGAGCCACTGCGCCCAGCCCCTCTCTCTCTTTATCTCATTATTGTACCATCCCTGTAGAACTTACCATTTGTGCTATAGTGATCTGATATGTGTCTGCCTCCCTGGTAGGCAGGATCCTTGAGGGAAGGACCTTTTATGTATACACCGAACATAGGCCCAGTCCACTGGGCATGCCACCTGGCATTTTTCCGTTGCTTCTGCCCAGTGATCATCTGCTAACCACCTGGAATTCCCTGCACAGAAACAATGGGTTTAATTCAACTTAGGATTACTAATAATTATCACTTGGCTCAGCAGGCTTGTCCTGCTGGACAAACTCATGAGACAGCAGTTAGACATTTAAAGAAACTGCTATGGTTTATGTAAAATAATAAGCATTCTCTCCTCCCTCTTTTATGTATAGACTGCTTAATAATAATAATTAATAGCTAGTATTAATTGAGTACCCAGTGCTGGAGATACAGAGAAGACATAGTCCCACTCTAGTGGGAGGTGTACTAATAAATCCTTGCTGACCGGACAGGGTGATAGTGTTATGCTGGAAGTTGCAGGGGGTTGGGGGTGGGTGCGGTATATGGCAAACTCACCTGATAGCGTAACTTAAGCATACCCTGAGAAGGACTTCGCATGGCAGATGCCCCTGCATGTGCTTGGGAGTTCTGAGCTAAGGAATACAGGCATGGCTTACCCGGAGATTCATTCCTTGTCTATGAAGAACCTCTGAGCCCCTGACCCTATCCCCATCCCGTAGAATTCAGGCTGTACAGGGGACCCAGGCCCTTTGGGGTTAAATGAAGGGTGCCAGGTGGAGGTTGTCAGAGGGATAATACTACGTGAAAATGCTATTGAAACTGTGTGCCTTTTGCAAGTGGTTGCAGTTCTCCTGCTCAGTCCACTGCCCTGGACATTCTCCCCCACATGTAAGTACCCAGTAAAAACCTCGTGTCTCATTGGCTGGCTTTGGGTCTCTTCTTTGGCCTCTTGAACCTGGTGCCATCCCCATTGGTATTGATAGGGGTTCTGCACAACAAGGATGGCTGCAGGATCACGGAGGAGTGATGTCTATCTTAGACTGGGATAGATCTGCAGGGAAGGCTTCTTGGAGGAGGTGACTCAGAGTAAGAATAGAAGTTAGCTTGACTAGCAGGTCATGGCTATGTTAGGCTCTTTTGGTGAAGGAAACGAGATCTTACGCTAGAGAGCTTATGCTAGCTTTAGCAGTGGCATTTGTTGTAAAGACACACAGCCAGGGATCCATGCATAGGGGTCCTGTTACAGCTGGCCCTTGTGGAGACTGGGTATAAGATAGTGGATTGCAAACTAAAGTGCACCAGAATCACCTGGAGGCTGGCGAAAGCCCAGATTTCAGGGCCTCTCACCTCCAGGGTTTTTGATTCAGTAGGACCAAGATGAGGCCAGAGAATGTGCATTTCTAACAAGCTTGCAGGTGATACTGATGCTGCTGGTCCAGGCCCCACACTTTGAGACCTCCCCCTGTCTAAAGCAGGCCTGGCAGTCTCAGTCACAGATGCCCATGGATCTTGGCCCGAGTTGTGTGGAGTCATGTTGGTTGTGCAGCTACCTTCTCTATTTTCTCCTTTTTTGAAATAGAGTTTCACTTTTGTTGCTCAGGCTGGAGGGCAGTGGCGCAATCTCGGCTCACTGCAACCTCTGCCTCCCAGGTTCAAGCGATTCTCCTGTCTCAGCCACCCAAGTAGCTGGTTACAGGTGCCTGCCATCACGTCCGGCTAATTTTTGTATTTTTAGTAGAGACAGAGTTTCACCATGCTAGTCAGGCTGGTCGCAAACTCTTGACCTCAGATGATCCACCCTCCTTGGCCTCCCAAAGTGCTGGAGTTACAGGCGTGAGCCACTATGCCCGGCCTGTTTTCTCTATTTTTGGTGCTTTTATTCTCTCAGGATTGTTCACACCTTGTGCTCCCTGTGTCTTTACCTCTCAGCTTGTTTTACTCACTGGTGGTTTTGACTCTGCACGGCCTAACAGAGTTCCTCAATCCAACTGCCTCTCTCTCTCTCTCTCTTTTTTTTTTGAGATGGAATTTCACTGTGTTGCCCAGGCTGGAGTGCAATGGCATGATCGTGGCTCACTGCAAGCTCTTTCTCCCAGGTTCAAGTGATTCTCCTGCCTCAGCCTCCTGAGTAGCTGGGATTATAGGCTGTGCCTCCACACTCGGCTAATTTTGTATTTTTAGTAGAGACAGGGTTTCTCCTTGTTGGTCAGGCTGGTCTCGAACTTCTGACCTCAGGTGATCTGACCGCCTTGGCCTCCCAAAGTGCTGGGATTACAGGCATGAGCCACCGCGCCCAGCCATCCAACTGCCCGTCTCTGTGCATCTCTTTGGCTTCACTCTTCACTCTTCCTTGATGCTTTACATATTCCCCAGTTTAAAGGCTGAATAGAGAGAAACTTGATTAGCCAATTTTGTTCCTGAAAGGGCAGAGTTTAGAGCGCTTTCTACCTCACAGGCTGCTGGCCAGCCCAGGAAGTAGCTGTGTTTGGCTCAGGTGTCCACCTGTGAAGACGGGGCCAGGGACACAGAGAGGAAACCTCCCCTGCTCTCCCAGACATCTTGGAAGAGTTGCCTGAGTGTATCCTCTCACTTCCTCTAATCCTATTCTCCACACACTCTGCCCCAGGAGGAGCTCTATTTCTTTTTTTTCCCTTATGTTTTTTAAAAAATTATCTATTATTTTTTGAGACAAGGTCTTGTTCTGTTTCCCAGGCTGGAGTGCAGTAGCATGATCATGGCTTACTGCAGCCTCGAGCTCCTGGACTCAAGTGATCCTCCCACCTTAGACTCCCAAGTAGCTGGACCACAGGCATGTGCACCACCATGCCTGGCTGATTTTTGTATTTTTTGTAGAGAGAGGGTTTTGCATCATTGAACTGGCTGGTCTCAAACCCTTGGGCTCAAGCAATCCGCCTGCCTCGGCCTCCCAGAATACAGGGATTACAGGTGTGAGCCACTGTACCTGGCCAAAATGCTCTATTTCTATAACTCTGTTGAAACTTTCCTGAGGACCATCCATGGCTCCTGTTCTCTAAGCCCAAAGGTCTCTCTTCATTCCTCAACATTTATTCTATTTTGCTTTTTTCAATCACTTAATTTTGACTAAAGTACTCGTGATTCAAAACTTAAAAGGTACAAAAAGCTCTACAATGAAAAGAAATTCTCTTTTCAGCTCTTCCCCCAGCCATCCAAAATGCCCTCCCAAGAGGCAACCAATGTTCCTAGTTTCCTCTAAACCTTCCTGGAAATATGAATATAAACATGTATACAGTTGATCCTTAAACAATATAGGTTTGAGGCCGGGCATGGTGGCTCACGCCTGTAATCCCTGCACTTTGAGAGGCTGAGGAGGATGGATCACGAGGTCAAGAGATCAAGACCATCCTGGCCAACATGGTGAAACCCCATCTCTACTAAAAATATAAAAATTAGCTGGGCATGGTGGTGCGCCTGTAGTCCCAGCTACTCGGGATGCTGAGGCAGGAGGGTCGCTTGAACCTGGGATGTGGAGGTTGCAGTGAGCAGAGACTGCGCCACTGCACTCCAGCCTGGCGACAGAGCAAGACTCTGTCTCAAAAACAAACAAACAAACGAACAAACAAATAATATGGGTTTGAACTGGAGGGCCCACTTATACATAGATATTTTTTCAACCAGATGCAAATGGAAAATACAGTACTCACAGGATAGGAAACCTCTGTATACAGAGGGCTGCTTTTCATATTTATGGGTTCTGCAGGGCTGACTGCGGGACTTCAGTATGCGTGGATTTCGGTATACACAGGGGGTCTGGACCCAATTTCTCGCATATACTGAGGGATGACTATATATATTCTCTCTTTTTTTTTTTTTTTTTTTTTTTTTGAGACAGAGCCTCACTCCATCGCCCAGGCTGGAGTATGGTGGCTCGGTCTTGGCTCACTGCAACCTCTGCCTCCTGGGTTCGAGTGATTCTCATGCCTCAGCCTCCCAAGTAGCTGGTACTACAGGTGTGAACCACCGCGCCCAGCTAATTTTTTGTATTTTTAGTAGAGATGGGGTTTCACCATGTTGGCCAGGCTGGTCTCAAACTCCTGACCTCAGGTGATCCGCCCCCCTTGGCCCCCCAAAGTGCAGGGATTACAGATGTAAGCCACTGCACCTGGCCTTCTTCTCATTTTTAAAACTAGCTACTTCTATTTGTCAAAGCTTCTCATTTAAAAAAATGGTAGCATATTACACTCCTCCATACCTTGCTTTTTCACTTTAATTTTTTATTTTTATGTATTTATTTTTTTGGAGATGGGGTCTTGCTATGTTGCTCAGGCTGGTCTCCAATTCCTGGCCTCAAGTTATCCTCCCGCCTCAGTCTCCCTAGTTGCTAGGATTACAGGTGTGAGCCACTGTGTCCAGCCACTTTACACATTGAAGTTTGTGTCATGTCATGACATAAGGTGCTTTCTCATTCTGTTTTACAGCTGGATATTATTCTGTTGTGTGATGTGCCATGATTTATGGCTCCCTGCTGATGGACGATGTTTATAATGTTTTGCTGTTGCAAACATGCTGTAATAAATTTTCCTGCACATATGTGACTTTGCACAGTGCAGGGTGTTGGTAGTTGTAATTGTCTTAAGGTGGATTCTCTAGAAAATGGATTTTTTTTTTTTTTTTTGAGATGGAGTCTCACTCTGCCCAGGCTGGAGTGCAGTGACATGATCTCAGCTCACTGCAACTTTGCCTCCTGGGTTCAAGCAATCCTCCTACCTGAGCCTCCCAAGTAGCTGGTGAGCGCCACCACATCCAGCTAATTTTTGTATTTTCAGTAGAGACGGGATTTTGCCATGTTGGCCAAACTGGTCTCGAGCTCCTGACCTCAGGTGATTCACCTGCCTTGGCCTCCCAAAGTGCTGGGATTACAGGCATGAGCCACTGCGCCTGGCCCTGAAAATGGATTTTGATGAAGAGATTTGTGTGTAGGTGGTTTGTTCCCTCAAGCCAAGACTGACTCCTAGGGAGGGATTCAGCTCTGAATCCTCAGCTGCCAACACTCCATCAACTGAGAACATGAGTGTGTTGGACCTGAGAGGGGCATTTGAATCATGCACCACTACGCCCACTGCAGTATAACCTTGAGCCAGTCAGCTCCACCAGATTTATAATATAAATTTACTTCACCTGGGAACAGCATCTCCAGAATTCCAGTTGGTCTTTTCTTGGCAGGAGGACTTCATAGAGGAGGTGATTTCTGACTTAGGTTTTTAAGAATAAATAGGACATTGCCAAATGGACAAGACAAAGGGATTGGAAAAAGACTTTAAAGAGCACCTCCCCCTGTGTTTCTTACCAAGCGTGTGGGTTCAAATCAATTGAGGAGCTTTTGCAACACACAAATGTGTGGGCTTCTTGGGAAAGAACCCATTTGTTCTTATCCCTTCATTTTGCAAATGAGGAAACTAAGATGTTGCACTGATTGAATTAGCAGCAGAGACAGGCTGGGGTCTCAGGTCTCTGCTGAGCCCCAGACCTTGTTTTCCAAACTGTACTCCCTCTGGCGCATTTCAAGCAGGAATAAAACATTCTTAACTACAATGGAATAACTGCCTTTTCCCAATTTGCAAAAAAACTTAATGTAATGTAAGTATCATTTTCAATTGCAAGTTTTCTCCCATAATGTTCTTGATTTTTAATTTTGAACTAATTTTTGCCTTACAAAAAAGTTGCAAAAATCATATAATGAGCCCTGTATATCCCTCACAAGCTTCCCCTAATGTTAACATTTTACATAATCACTGCAAAATGACCAGAACTAGGAGCTCAATATTTGCACAATACTACTAACTAAACTACAGAACTTACTTGAATTTTATCCTTTTATTTTAATTAATTAATTAATTTTTTAGACAAAGTCTCACTCTGTCACCCAGGATGGAGTGCAGTGGCATGATCTCGGCTCACTGCAACCTCTGCTTCCTGGGTTCAAGCGATTCTCCTGCCTCAGCCTCCTGTATAGCTGGGATTACAGGCACTCACTATCACACCGAGCTAATTTTTGTATTTTTAGTAGAGGCGGGGTTTCACCGTGTTGGCCAGGCTGGTCTCGAACTCCTGACCTCAAGTGATCTGCCCACTTTGGCCTCCCAAATTGCTGGGATTACAAGCATAAGCCACCATGCCTGGCCAATTTTATCATGTTAAAAAACTTATTCTGAACTTACTTTAGGCTTACATAAAGTTATTTTGATTTTGTATGTTTTTAGGCAGAGTCTTGCTCTGTTGCCCATGCTGGAGTACAGCGGTGTGACCATAGCTTTCTATTAATTCTAGGAGTTCACTGTAGCCTTGAACTCCCGTGCCTGGCTAACTTAAACTTTTTTTTGGAGAAATGGGGCCTCGCTTTATTGCCCAGGCTAGTCTCCAGCTCCTGGCTGCAAGTGAGCCTCCCACCACGGCCTCCAAATATGCTGGATTACAGGCATGAGCTGCCGTGCCCGGCCAGGGTTATGGAAAATTAAACCTTACTTTTTAAAAAAGCTTTTGTACTTTCTACAACTTTCATGCTTTCAAAAGATAAAAGAACACATAAACAAGTAACAGAGGAGTTGTAATGAAAAGACTCAAAAGTTGCCAATAATGCTTAGACAGCTGGTTTTTCTTCTGTATTTTAAAATCATGTTTTCCATTATCTTTGAAAGCATGCAAATTTAATTAAGCCGACATTTTAAAGCAAGGCACATTAGCTAAATGAATGGTGTTTGTGAGATCATTTTTATGAGATAAAATGAAGTATTTCACATTTAATGCACTTCAGCAGAAAGTATCGTTACCTGCAGTGCTCTCCCATCTGAATGGGTCTGAGCACTGCTGCACTCCGGGCGGTCCATCTGTTTAGAGGTGCAAGATACCATGAGATGCAAGCCTTTGGCTTTCTGGACCAGGCTTTTCAACTAGTTACTGCTGAGATAGACTTCAGACCTCTGTTACCATTACATACCGGCATAAATATTATGTGTCTTTTATTGGAATCACCCCTCCATCCCTGATATTGATCTCCTCCTTAGAGTACTAATTTCATTTATTTATAGTTTTATATTTTAGTTATTCATTTTTTATGTACGCACATGGTGAAATTCAAGCTGTACAGAAAAGTGTATTAGGCCTTTTTTGTGTTGCTTTTTAGGAATACCCGAGACTGGGTAATTTATGAAGAAAAGAGGTTTAATTGGCTCATGGTTCTGCAGGCTGTACAAGAAGTGTGGTGCCACATAGGCTTCTGGGGGGGCCTCAGGAAGCTTTCACTCATGGTGGAAGGCGAATAGGGATCAGGTTCATCACATGGCCAGAGCAGGAGCAAGAGAGAGGGGGAGGTGCCACACACTTTTAAACAACCAGATCTCCAGAGAACCCATTCATTATGGCGACGACAGCACCAAGCCATTCATGAGGGATCTGCCCCCATCATCCAATACCTCCCACCAGGCCCCACCTCCAACATTGGGGATTACATTTCAACATAAGATTTGGAGGGGACAAACATGCAAACCACATCAAAAAGCATAAAATTAAGAGTTAAAGTACCTGCCTCCCCCACGGACTTCTAGACCTCTGATTCTCAAAGGGGAGGGGGGTGCAATTTCCTGGGGACACTTCGGAAAGGTTGGGGAGTATTTCTGATTGTTTCAATGATTGCAGGTATTACGGAATTGGAGGAGTGGTAAAGAATGTTTATCATCTTAAAAAAAAAAAATAAGAATTTACCTGCATCCAACACAATGTTTTAATCCTGGTGGATGTTCATATGAGTGAAAAACCCTGTTTACTATGATCTAATCTAGAATATACATGTTAACAGTTGTTCAGTTCTGTCCAACCTAGGAGATGCTATTCACATCATAGAAATCATAGATTTTAATATTTATTATGCCATTTTTCTGGCAGATGCCAGTGAAGTGTCTTGCTCTAATAAAATTAGCACATTGTGATAGTTTTTCCAAAAAGTGGAGGTAAAGTATGATGAGGAAGGGGGTCCTTTTTCTAATTTGCATCAAAGTGACATACGGGATTTTTGTCTTTTAAAAAAATAGTGTGAAAATTTTTTGAAAACTAAGAAAACAAGTTATTATATGTTGCAAATATTTTGTGACTTAGTTTTAAATTATCTCTGACTTTGTTTAACTCATTTTCATCAGAGTTGAAAACAAATTTGGCCAACATGGTGAAACCCTGTCTCTACTAAAAATAGAACAATTAGCTGGGGGTGGGGTTGGGGTGGGGGTGGGGCGGGTGGCACATGACTCAGGCTGAGGCATGAGAATTGTTTGAAACTGGGAGGTGGAGGTTGCAGTGAGCTGAGATTGCACCACTGCACTCTAGCCTGGGTGACAGAGCAAGACTGTTTCAAAAAAAAAAAAAATGTGTATAGCCAAGTTTATTATGTTTCCCTTTTATTTTCTGTGTTTATATCTTGCTTAGAGAGCCCTTCTTTGAGATTGAAAAAGTAAATTCTTACCACTGAGTTAAAAAAGTAGAGACATTTGTATATTAAGTATATAATCACCCTTGTTATTAAAGTATTTCATTTCTAATGTTTTTCAAATGCCTATTGAAAAAATTTTTGATCCACCTTTGATGTGTAAATGTGGTAAACTACGTGTGTAGATTTCCTTGTACTGAGCCCCGCTTGCTTGCATTTCTGGGTTGAATGAACCTCAATTGGTCATGACCTTCTAATGCACTGTTGAGTTTTATATGCTAAAGATATAAAATACTTGAAATGAGATTGATTTATGATTTGCTTTGCATTTCAATTATTTTTCGGATTTGTTGTTAGTGTTATTCTGTCTTTGTCGAAATTTTGACACTTTTATTGTTTGGTCTGTCTCTGAAAGAGTTTAAATAGCTTCAGAATTTATCATGCATTTATTCAACAAGTATTTATTAAGTACTGGCACTGGAAATACCGCAATGATCAAAATAGACAAGAATTCCTTTCATTTTAGCAGGGGAAGGCAGACCGTAAACAAAGAAATAGTTAAGACATATAATATGTCAGGTGGTGGTAAGTGTTCTAGAGAAAATAAAGCAGAGGAGAGAGACAGAGGTGCTAGGAGGCAGGGCAGGGGTTGCCATTTTAAATGGGGAGGCCAGGCATGGTGACTCATGCCTGTAATCCCAGTACTTTGGGAGGCAAAGGCAGGCAGATCATTTAAGGTCAGGAGTTTGAAACCAGCCTGGCCAACATGGTGAAACCCTATCTCTACTAAAAATTAGCCAAGCATGGTGGTGGGTACCTGTAATCCCAGCTACTTGGGAAGCTAAAGCAGGAGAACTGCTCAAGCCCAGGAGGTGGAGGTTGCAGTGAGCAGAGATTGCACCATTGCACTCCATCCTGGGCAACAGAGCAAGACTCAGTTTCACCAAAAAAAAAAAAAAAAAAAAAGGTGGGGGGGAGGTCAGGGAAGCCTCACAGAGACAGTGACATTTAGGCAAAGACGTGAAGGAGGTGAGGGAATGAGCTGTGTATGTACTGAGAGGTCAATAGAGGGAACAGCAGTCCTAAAGCCCTGAGATGGGAACTGCCCGGGGTGTTCAAAGAACAATAAGATGATCAGAATGAGGAGGGCTAAGCCAGGGGGAAAGAAGTGTGAATTCATATCAGAGGTAGAGGGGGCCCTGAGAGTAAGGAGTCATCTTTACAATGAATGAATTGAGGAGTCACTGGAGGGTATTTCTAGTGGCTTATTTCAGGTGACAGCTCAGGGTGGTTGGACCAGTGTGGGAGCAATGGAGGTGTTCAGAGTTGGTCAGACTCCCATCGAATCTTGACGGTGGATCCACTGGGATTTGTTGGCTATTGGATGTGGGATAAGAAAAAACGGGAGAAGTCAAATCTGACTCCAGTTTTTGGCTGGAGTGACTGGAAGGATTTGTTTGCCATTTATTGAGATTGGGAAGACAGAGGTGGGAGTAGATTTCTGGGGATGATTAGTGATTCAGTTTCGGACATGATGCATTTGGGATGCTTTTCATGTATGTAAGGGAATAGGCAAGTGTGGGGTTCAGGGAGGAGGTTCAGGCTGGAGATAAGATTTGAGAACGACATAAAGATGACTTTGAAAGCATGAGAGCAGATGAGATTATCAAAAGAGCGGTTTTAGGTAAACAAAAATGAAGAGGTCCATGGACTGAACCCCAGGCTCTTCAGCAACAAGGAATCTGTGAACACAGGAGACTGAGACGAGGGACCAGGGAGAGAGGAGGGAAACCAGAAGGGGCTTCATGGAGGAGGGAGTAGTTCATGAGCGGGGGGTGAGAGCAGAGGATTGTGGTGTGGTGGAGGCCACAGGGAGAGTGGTTGGGGTTGGGGGAGAAGCTGGTTGTAGCCTAATAGGAGGTAATAGCGAAGCATTGGAACCAGGGAGCACAGAGGACTCTTTAAAGGAATTTTACTGTAAAGGGAAGCAGAAAAGTCTAGAGAGGGAAGTTAATTGCATTTTTTTAAAGAGGGAGAAACTATAACTGACTTGCATGTTGATGGGAATGATCCAGTAGACAGCAAAAAATAGTTGGAATGGTGGCCTTGGGTAAGTGAGAGGGGATGGAATCTAATGGACTAATGGTGTGTAAATGGAGGGGGTGTGAGTTTAGATAGAAGCACGGACAGTCTGAACAGGAAGGGAGGCTGAAGACATGGTACAGATACAAATAGTTGGATGGGTGTGATAGAGGAGGGGGCTCATGGATGTTCTCCTCTGGTTGTTTTATTTTTCTAGTACAATATGAAGTCAGGTCATCAGCTGAGGGTGAGGATGGGAGAGATGATGGAGGTTTGAGGAGAAGGAAGATGCGAGAGGGTTGTCTAGAAAGAGGAGTAGATGGGGTACATGGTCCAGGGAAATAGAATTTTATTGCTAGGCAGAATTAAAAGACCTGTTGAGGTTAGTGGTCATTAACTGAATTTAGCAGTGCTTTTTTCTAGTTTGTTCTGCTCTGGTGGTATAGGTACCAGAATAGGTGAAAAATTGGATTTAATCAAAAGTTTGGTGGTTTAAAAAAGTGTACCTGAGGAACCATATGCCCTTGACATTTTGGGGTGGGAGGTTGAATAGGATAGTAATTTTTATTAATTTTTTTCTTGTGTTTATTGGTCCATTTAGATATTCTATATCTTCTAGCGTCAGTTCTTTTTATCGCATATTTTGCTAGAAAATGGACTATTTTGGATCAGGTTTTTTTTCTTTTGTTTTGTTTTGTTATTTTCCCCCACAGAACTTTGGAGATGCCCAGAGCAATTAAAATTGAACTTCACTTGGTGATCTAGGCCTCCAGTCTGCCATTTGCCTTGCTCACTTCCAGTCTGTGGAAGTGATGGGAGAGAGAAGCATGCCAGCAGGTGGGCTGCATGGTTTGTTCAGCCATGTTTCATCAGTACAGTGCTGGCTACAGTCCTGTCCCTGGGAGTGAGGCAGGATAGGTAGTCAAGGAAGCAACCATGTTCTTGGGAGGCAGCAACCGCAATGACCATACAGCCAACACAATAAGCCTCAGCATTTGCATTGTAACTGAGGTTATTCAAGCAAAGCTATCTTCAGTAGGGACTTTCCCCTCTAGAAAGCATGTACATTTTGATTTTACCTGTCCTCAGACTGACCCTTTGCTCATTATAATAGTAACAGACACACCCTCGGGTGGAGATTTAAGATGCTAATGAGACATGCAACGTATGAACAAATACGTATGGCTACTGCACATGTGCACCCAGAGGACCTCCCAGAATGTGCTTACTAGCAACACCTTTTCCCACCTTATGAATAATCATGTAAGACTTCCAGAAAGGGAGTTCCTTAGTGCCAGTTTTTGCTGTCTCATCCTTACATGCAGCCTCCCCTGAACTATCTCAGGGTGCACTATTGTATTAGTCCATTCTTACACTGCTGTGAAGAAATACCCACCACTGGGTAATTTGTAAAGAAAAGAGGTTTAATTGACCCACAGTTCCACATGGCTGAGGAGGCCTCAGAAAACTTACAATCATGGCGGAAGGCACCTCTTCACAGGATGGCAGGAGAGAGAATGACAGCCAGCAGAGGAAATGCCAGATGCTTATAAAACTATCAGATTTCATGAGAATGCACTCACTATCATGAGAACAGTGTGGGGGAAACTGCCCCCATGATTCAATTGTCTCCACCTAGTCCTGCCCTTGACACATGGGGATTATGGGGATTATGGAGATTATAATTCAAGGTGAGATTTGGGTGGGGGCACAGGGCCAAACCATATCAACTGTCTATTCTGCACCTAACTTTCAAAATACTATTTTTCTTTTGCAACAGATTACTCTATGTTACACCTCCTTTGCTGTGTGTCCCCTGTTTAAATTATTTTAAGCCAAGAAGACAAGAACCAAGGTATCATATCAGCTGTCAACAGGAGCTGCTAATCTCTAGGCTTGCTCAGAGTTGTGAAGTTCTTGGCTGATCTCATAGGTGGTCATTTAGCTTTTGTGTATAGGACAAGTAGGAGAAGAATATTAATCCAGTAAATTAAAATAACACTCTGGGCTGGGCACAGTGGCTTATGCCTGTAATGCCAGCACTTTGGGAGGAACATCTGAGGTCAGGAGTTCGAGACCAGCCTGATCAACATGGCAAAACCCTGTCTCTACAAATACAAAAATTAGCCAGTTGTGGTGTGGGAGAATTGCTTGAACCCAGGAGGCGGAGATTGCAGTGAGCCAAGATTGCACCACTGTACTCCAGCATGGGTGACAGAGGGAGACTGTGTCTCAAACAACAACAACAACAACAACAAAAAACACTCTGAGCTGAACCACTCTGGTATATTTTGTTTTTTATAGGAGTGGGGAGGGTGGGGTGAGTGGAACCCCACAACCATTCCTTGAGCCTCTCATAATGTGGCCAATTACCATGCACAACCTCTCCCAAAAGAAGTGTGTCAGGCTTGGCTGGTCTCTCAAATAAATCCCTTTGAACTCCCCTAAATGCTGGTTAAAGCTAATTTTTTACCTGCTTCTTGCCTATATAAATGCAGGAGAAAAACACAACCATGCATGAATAATTGCATGCATGAAGTTGCATGAAAATAAATTATTCAGTTTCCCCTAGATGTCTTCTGAATGGAAGGCTTCAAGAAATTTGAGCTCATGATTTGCAAATGAGGGGAAGCATAAAAATTAAAGAAACCAGGAAAGGCATGGTGGCTCACACCAGTAATTCCAACACTTTGGGGGGTCAAGGTGAGCAAATCCCTTGAGCTCAGGAGTTTGAGACCAGCCTGGGCAACATGGTGAAACCACATCTCTAAAAAAAAAAAAAAAAAAAACAGAAATAAACCAAAATACACCTATCAGAAGCTACCTTCAGCATTCAGAAGAGCTGAGGACATACTGCAAGTAGAGATTTCAATTTAGGCTCAGTCACCTTGCTCTGTAGTCTGTCACCTGGTGCTTCTCAGACTGTTCCTGGAGAATTCTGATCCCTCATGTTAAAAGAAAAACTTCAGCCAAATTAAATTTAAAGGAGTTTAATTGAGCAATGCATGATTCGCGAATCGGGCAGCCCTCAGAATCACAGCAGATTCAGAGAGGCTCTAGGGATGCCTCGTGGTCAGAACAAATTTACAGGCAAATAAAGGAAAGTGATGTACAGAAATCGGAAGGGAGGTACAGAAACAACTGGATTAGTTACAGGTTGGTGATTGCCTTATTTGAACACAGTTTGAATATTCAGCAGCCTATGAGTGGTTGAAGTGTGGCTGCTGGGATTGGCCAAGACTCAGCTATTGTTATAGGCGCATACTCCTAAATTAGGTTTTCAATTATTGGGGGAACCTGCCCCCGATAGTCACGTAGGTTCTTTTTTATTTTCCCTAAGTGTCGGCCAGTCTGAGAAATAAAGGGAAAGAGTACAAAAGAGACAAATTTTAAAGCTGGGTGTCCGGGGGAGACATCACATGTCAGCAGGTTCCGTGATGCCCCCTGAGCCGTAAAACCAGCAAGTTTTTATTAGCGATTTTCAAAAGGGGAGGGAGTGTACCAACAGGGTGTAGATCACAGAGATCACATGCTTCACAAGGTAATAAGATATCACAAGGTAAATGGAGGCAGGGCAAGATCACAGGACCACAGGACCGGGGCGAAATTAAAATTGCTAATGAAGTTTCGGGTAGGCATTGTCATTGATAACATCAGGAGACAGGGTTTGAGAGCAGAGAACTGGTCTGACCAAAATTTATTAGGCAGGAATTTCCTCATCCTAATAAGCCTGGGAGCGCTAAGGGAGACTGGGGCTTATTTCATCCCTACAGCTGCGACCGTAAAAGACAGCCTCCCCTAAAGTGGCCATTTCAGAGGCCTACCCTCAGGGACGCATTCTCTTTCTCAGGGTTGTTCCTTGCTGAGAAAAAGAATTCAGCGATATTTCTCCCATTTGCTTTTGAAAGAAGAGAAATATGGCTCTGTTCCACCTGGCTCACTGGCAGTCAGAGTTTAAGGTTATCTCTCTTGTTCCCTGAACATTGCTGTTATCCTGTTCTTTTTTCAAGGTGCCCAGATTTCATATTGTTCAAACACACATGCTCTACAAACAATTTGTGCAGTTAACGCAATCATCACAGGGTCCTGAGGCGACATACATCCTCCTCAGCTTACGAAGATGACGGGATTAAGAGATTAAAGTAAAGACAGACATAGGAAATCACAAGGGTATTGATTGGGGAAGTGATAAGTGTCCATGAAATCTTCACAATTTATGTTCAGAGATTGCAGTAAAGACAGGTGTAAGAAATTATAAAAGTAGTAATTTGGGGAACTAATAAATGTCCATGAAATCTTCACAATTTATGTTCTTCTGCCATGGCTTCAGCTGGTCCCTCCGTTCAGGGTTCCTGACTTCCCCCAACATTCAATCTTGTATACCTACTAAGTTTGGTTATGGTTTGTCCACAAGGACTGAAATATAGAAGTAAGAAATATAGAAAGTAGGGGTCCTGGCTGGGTGTGGTGGCTCATGCCTATAATCCCAGCACTTTGGGAGGTCAAGGCGAGTGGATCACGAGGTCAGGAGTTCGAGACTAGCCTGACCAACATGGTAAAACCGTGTCTCTACTAAAAATACAAAAATTAGCTGGGCGTGGTGGTGCACACCTGTAATCCCAGCTACTTGAGAGGCTGAGGCAGGAGAATCACTTGAACTTGGGAGATGGAGGTTGCAGTGAGCCAAGATTGCATCATTGCACTCCAGCCTGGGCAACAGAGTGAGACTCCGTCTAAAAAAAAAAAAAAAGATGTAGGGGTGCTTCTCAGGCCAGGTTTAGTTTGCTGTAACACTCACTAAACTCTTTGTGGGGCGAGGGTTCTGTGGGCAGATCAATTTAGTAAAAGCTGAAAATTCTGTCCCTTTCTTGAAGATTCAGAACACACTTCATTTATGTAATCATGTAATAAGCTCTTTCTATCTGCCAGGCTTTATTCTGGGCTCTGGGAGAATGGTAATAAAGGAAAGCAAATGAAATTGCTGCTTTCATGGATGTTTTACCCTAACAGGGAGATGGGCATTAATCAAATAGCCAAACAAATAATGTATATTACAAACTAAGGTAAGTTCTACAAAAGAAGGGAATATGCTTATAGGAAACCTAGGCAAGGGGTGAGGGAAAGTGGCTTTGAGGAAAAGATGCAAACAGATACCTGAAGCTTGCAGAGTTAGCATTAACGAGGCCAGTGGCCAGATCTTGAGGCTTTAGGATGTTCAATAAAAGTATACTGTGATTGGCCGAGCACAGTGGCTCACACCTGTAATCCCAGTACTTTGGGAGGCTGAGGTGGGAGGATCACCTGAGGTCAGGAGTTCAAGACCAGTCTGACCAATATGATGAAACCCCATCTCTACTAAAAATATAAAAATTATCTGGGCATGGTGGAATGCGCCTGTAATCCCAGCTACTAGGGAGGCTGAGAAAGGAGAATCACTTGAATCCGGGAGGCAGAGGTTGCAGTGAGCTGAGATCGTGCCATTGCACTCCAGCCTGGGCAATAAGAGCGAGACTCCGTCTCAAAAAAAAAATTAAAAAAAAAATTATATATAAATATACTGTGATCCACATATGTAATTACAATTTCTCCAGCAACCACATTATAAAAAGTAGAGAAAAAGGTGAAAACAATTTTAATAATATATTTTACCTAACTCAGTCTGTCCAAAGTATTATTCCAATATGCATTCAACATAAAAATTATTAATGTTAATAATTTACTTTTTTTTGTCTTAAGTCTTCAAAATCTGGTGGGTATTTTCTGCTTACAGCACATCTCAATGTAGACTAGCCACATCTCAAGTGCTCAGTAGCCACAGGAGGCCCGTGGATGCTGCACTCAATGACATGGATCTAGAGAAACTGGTGGCAGGGCCAGTGTGGCAGGAAGGCAGAGGGACGAGGGTGTGAGGTTCTGCCACTCACCTGGGCCAGTCCATGGAAGGTGGTATAGGCGTGTTAAGGATCTTGACCTTGAAGCTGAGCCACTGATGGCATGAAACATATTAAAAGTCCTGAGAAGTTCTGCAGTGAAAAAGCCCGTTCTTGCTTGTTTAACTCAGTGTTCCCATTTTTATTCCATGTAATACCTAACAACGTCCTAGGGCCACACATTGGGAAATGCTGCTCTAGTTGACTACACTTAGAGGAAGTCTTGCTGCTAATATAAACTTAAGCAAGAGCTGGTTACGGTGGCTCACGCTTGTAGTCTCAGATACTGGGGAGGCTGAGGCAGGAGGATGGCTTGAGGCCAGGAGTTCAAGGCGAGCCTGGACAACATAGTGAGACTCTGTCTCTATAAAAAACAAAAAAGAAAAATTAGCTGGGTGTGGCAGCATACACGTATGGTTCTAGCTACTTGGGAAGCTGAGGCGGGAGGAATGTTTGAACTCAGAAGTTCAAGGCTGCAGTGAGCTATGGTCAAACCAATGCACTCCAGCCTGGGAGACAGAACGAGACGCTGTCTCAAAAAAAAAAAAAAAAAAAAAAACCCAGAAAAACCCCCGAAAAACCCTTAAGCAGTTGGAGGTTTCAGGCCTCTCAACGTATTGAGGGGATAGCCAAGGCTACATGTTATCCATGAGACCAGGTAAGCATAGAGATGCTGCCTAGTGGAAGCTTGGCACTCCCTTTCTAAACTTTGTAGGCAGCAAATAACTCAGGAGGATCCAAGTGCTAGCCAAGAGCCAAAAAGCAAGGGCTTTTCTTCCTTTAAAGTCTTCCCAAGTCTTACCTTCATCTAATGGTCTGTCCTATCAATTTCCTTCACTTAATACTTTTTCTCTTCTCTGCACTTGGAATTCAGAGTTGAGTAAACTGTGTGTTCATTTATATTTGTCGTTTCTTTCTGAGTTTTCTACAGCACCTAGCACAATGCCAGGAATGTGGTAGGTGTTCAGTGAGTATTTGAAGGGGTCATGTTTGTATTCGTTTTTTCAGGCAATGGTATGTCTTTATTTCAGGTCTTCCACTAAGTCCGGTCCTCTCAGTCCTTCATCATCTCTTCTGTCTTCGAATGCGGAGAGGCCATGGGAAAAGCACCGATCTTGGAATTAGAGGTTGGGTGCCATGGCTTACACCTGTAATCCCAGCGCTTTGGGAGTCCCAGTCAGGAGGATCGTTTGCCCAGGAGTTTGAGACCAGCCTGGGCAACATAGCGAGATCCTGTCTCTACAAAAACATAAAAGAAAATAAGGCCAGGCATGGTGGCTCACGCCTGTAATTCCAACTCTTCGAGAGGCCGAGGCAGGTGGATCACCTGAGGTCAGGAGTTCGACACCAGTCTGGCCAACACGGTGAAACCCCGTCTCTACTAAAAATACAAAAATTAGCTTGGTGTGTCGGTGCGTACCTGTAATCCCAGCTACTTGGGAGCTGAGGCAGGAGAATCGCTTGAACCCTGGAGGTGGAGGCTGCAGTGAGCTGAGATCACGCCACTGTACTCTAGCCTGGGGGACAGAGCAAGACTTAATCTCAATAAATAAATAAATAAATAAATAAATAAATAAATAAATAGCTGGGCATGGTGGCAGGCACTTGTAGTCTAGCAGCTTGGGAGGCTGAGGTGGGAAGATCACTTGAACTCAGGAATTTGAGGCTGCAGTGAGCAACAATTTTGTCTCTGCACTCCAGTCTGAGTGACAGAGTGAGATGCTAGCTCAAAAAAAAAAAAAAAAAAAAATGGAATTAGTAACCCAACATTGTGTTCCATCCCTGCCTTTTTACCAACTGCGTGACCTTGAGCAAGTCAGTTAATCTGGCTGGGTCTTGGGATCATTATCTGTAAAGTGAGATGGTTGTACTAAATGATCTCTCAGGTTTATTTTAGTTTTAACACTGTAGATCTATGCTGTTCAATGTGGTAGCAACCAGCTACATGTGGCTATTGAGCCCTTGAATATGGCTAGTCCAAACTGACATGTGCTGTAAGTATAAAATACACACTGGATTTCAAAACAAAAATGTAAAATATCTCAATAAATTTTTTATATTGGCAACATGTTGAAATAATATTTTGGATATGTTGGGTTAAGTAAAATATATTATTAATATTAATTTCTTTTTAAAAATGTTTTTGCTTATTTGTTTGGGTAGAGATGAGGTCTCCTTATGTTGCCCTGGCTGGTCTCAAACGCCTAGCCTCAAGCCATCCTCCCACTTTGGCTTCCCAAAGTGCCAGGATTACAGGCATGAGCCACCATGCCCAGCCACTTAATTTTAATTTCATGTGTTTCTTTTTACCTTTATAATAGGGCTACTAGGAAACATAAAATTATATATGTGCCGCTATGGACTGAATTGGGACCCCCTCAAATTGCTATGTTGAAGCCCTAACTCCCTATGATGTATTTGGAGATAGGGCCTGTGGGAGATCATTAGGTTTAGATGAGGTTATGAGCTGAGGCACCATGATGGGATTAGAGTTGTTATTGGAAGAGACATCAGCATGTTCTCTCTCTCTCTCTCTGCCATGTGAGGACATAGTGAGAAGGCAGCCATTTAGAAGCCAGAAAGAGGGCCCTCACCAGAAACCGACTATGCTGATGCCCTGATCTTGGACTTGTAGTCTCCAGAACTATAAGAAAATAAATTTCTGTTGTTTAAAGCCACTAAGTCTATCGTATTCTGTTCTGGCAGCCCAAACTGACCAAGACATGCGGTTTGTATTAAATATTTCTGTTGGACAGCATTGGTCCAGATATCTGGGAACTCCTACATACCAGCCAGCCTTCTGGCACTTTTAACGTTCTGTATTGTGTCTGTGAGAGCACAGGCATGGTCTCCAGGCCAGTGTTTCCTCCCTATCAGCTGCTCAATAAGCTTCTGGCAATTAAGTCATTTTCTTGGTTGTAAGAATATAAACAGTCTCTGGATAATGTATGTAAAAGAGGACCTCATTAAGAGAATATTGGGTAACGACTGGAATCTCTGCAGGGTAGAAGAACCAGGCTTGGAGGATATACTCAGGCAGGCAGCAATGTCCCAAATCCCACCGCAGACTAGTCTGGGGGTGACTCCACTGCTGCCCCAGAGAACCAGAGCTGGCTGCCCATTGGCAGAGTGGCGTGGGTATGTGCTTCCAGCCTCATTAGCTTCCAGTTCAGAGTTCAGTTGATTGAGTTTGAATCGGGGACTCTAGCTGCAAGAGGGGATGGGAAGGTGAGCAATTGCTTTTGAGCTTTTTTTAGTGGAAAGTGGGGTCTTATCATAAGCAGAAGATTTATTCCTTTAACATTGGAAGGGTCTTTAGATGCTGAGCTGCCAAATAAGGACTGGAACCCTGTCCTTGTGTTGCCTGAGACCTTGAAATTTTGACTGCAACACAGCAGAAGTTCCACCGAGACTCCTCAGCTGGAACTCCTCCAGGCGAGAGGCTCTTCAGATCTCCTTGTTCTTCTGGGAAGTATGAAGCAGAACAGTTGACATCATACATTCTAATGCTACAATTATAATTTCATGATGTCCTTTGAAAGTTCTTGCATGATATTTTAACGTGGAGACACAGGAGGGCACTCTAACCAACTAGCAATGAAACCTAAATGGTTTCATAGCCTTGGCAGTTTAAAAATGCATGTAGAGTTGTTGAACCTGTAAAACACAGGTTTTTCATGTATTTATTTATTTATTTGCGATGGAGTTTCACTCTTGTTGCCCAGGCTGGAGTGCAATGGCGCCATCTCAGCTCACCACAACCTCCGCCTCCCAGGTTCACGCGATTCTCCTGCCTCAGCCTTCCAAGTAGCTGGGATTATAGGGTTGCGCCACCACGCCTGGCTAATTTTTTTGTATTTTTAGTAGAGACGGAGTTTCTCCATGTTGGTCAGGCTGGTCTCAAACTTCTGACCTTAGGTGATCCGCCCATCTCGGCCTCCCAAAGTGTTGGGATTACAGGTGTGAGCCACTGCGCCCGGCCAGGTTTTCCTTTTTTTCTAGGCAGGATAACTAACTTTGCAGGACTACCTTCCAACAATACCCTGCAAAATACCCTAGCTTCCGTGGGGGTATCTCACCTATGACAAAGACTCTCAAGACACATCCTCCACATTATCCAGTTAATGTTCTAGGGACCATGGCTGTGAGAAACTCAGAACAGGGAAGGAGTTTTTTTCTTCTGATGTCCAGGCTGGAGTGTAGTGGTGTGATCATGGTACATTGCAGCCCTAACTCCTGGCCTCAAGGACTCCTTCCGCATCAGCCTCCCAAGTATTTTTATTTATTTATTTATTTATTTATTTTTGAGACGGTGTCTCGCTCTGTCGCCCAGGCTGGAGTGCAGTGGCGCAGTCTCGGCTCACTGCAAGCTCCGCCTCCCAGGTTCACGCCATTCTCCTGCCTCAGCCTCTCCGAGTAGCTGGGACTACAGGCGCCCGCCACCACGCCCGGCTAATTTTTTGTATTTTTAGTAGAGACGGGGTTTCACTGTGGTCTCAATCTCCTGACCTCGTGATCCGCCCGCCTCGGCCTCCCAAAGTGCTGGGATTACAAGCGTGAGCCACCGCGCCCGGCCAGCCTCCCAAGTATTAATAGCTTGCACTACAGGTGTACCACCTTGCTTGGCTAATTAAAAAAAATTTTTTTGGTAGAGATGAGTGTCTATGTTGCCAGGGTTAGGGAAGAGGACCTTTGACTACAGCTTACCCCCTGCCTCAGCCACTAGACCAGGTTGCCAAGGGCTCACATTTAAAGGTCAATTGGCCAAATTGAACCTAGAGCAGAGAAGAGAGACCTGGTTGTCTTGAGACTTTCTTCAAATCTGCAGCCTGTCCCCATGACTCAGTTTTCCCAACTGTAAAATGGAGATAACATTAGACCTGTGTCTGTATGGTTTCCTCATGAAGAGAGAGAGAGAGTGGGAACAACATATCTGGGGGCGACATTTACCATCGCATACAGACCATTGACTTCTATACTCAAAAACTAAAGCCCGTCTGCGTCTTGTTAATGAATGATAGCACACGGGAGGGACAAAGCGTGCTCTGCTGGCAGCTGGAGTAACAAAAGTAATGAGGCGAGGTCGGAACAGGATCTGCTGGCTCCAGATCGGTTTCCTCACACAGGTCTCTCCAGTTGGAGCCTCCACGCTAGGGAGGAGGGGGCGCGGGGCTGCTGCGGGGGTTTTCCCTCCCCAGGCAGGGGCAGGACCTGTTCCGGGCGACTGCAGGGTTAAGGGTATCGTCTTGAAGAGCCGGATCCTCCCGGCTGGAGCGAGGCTGGATGGCGGGGCGCAGCCTCTCAGCCTCTCGCACCCGCCCTGCGCCCGCAGTGGTTGTTGGCGCAGCCGCCCAGTCGGTGTTCCGGGCTCAGTCCCCGCTCCCCAGCGCCAGACGCAGACTTCGGGCCAAGTTATCCCTCCGCTCGCTGCTTTCTGCCCCAGGACCCGGATCAATAAAGGGAAGGAGAGCCGGGAGGAAATGATGGAGAACAGAGAGAAAGGAGGTGCTTGATTTCACTCGCCAAGGAGTTAGTGCTCATCGGCAGACACTGGACGCTGGCCACGCGTCTTAGACTCTAAATCTCGGCTCACTGGTCCCTTTGAGGAGGTCGTCTGGTGTTCCCGTAGCCCTCCACCCCACCGTAGGAGAGCGCCTGCCACGAGCTCCGCGCCTCGCTAAGTGCTTTGCTACGTGAACTCTTAGTTTTCCCAACATCCCTAAGCCGCGGATACATTATTACCCACGTATTGCGGACGAGAGAACCGCCTCGGAGAAGCTGGCTGGCTCGCCTGGAGTTTTGCAGCTAGTGGCGGAGCGAGGATTCCGAGCAGGCACTGTACGATCCTCCAGCGCCGGCCGCAGCTCACAGCCCCTTAGCTCCGCCGGCTTATTGTGCGGCCGCGCCTTCTGCACCTGTTGCGGCCCTCGCTAGGCGGGAGGGGAGGGAGAAGAGGAGGACAAACGGGATGACCAGGTGGCTCTCCCCCGACGGACTCCCGGCCCGGGGAGCGGATAGACCACTCTCAGAGAGAGTGTGGCTTTGCGCCTTGGAGAGGATGATCTCCTTCTCCAGGGATCGCGTCCCCAGCGGACGCAGGGTTTCAGAGAAATGTCCGCCTCCGCCACTTGGGATGGCAGGGGCGAGAGGAGCATCTGGGTGTCCGGGGGAGGGCAGTGGGAGAAAGCTGAGGCTGCTGGAGTCGCAGCTGCCTGCGGAGCGGGCCCAGGAGGAAGCGGGGCCGAGCGTGCGGCGTCCACGCGGTGAGTGTGCAGCACTTTCATTCAAACTTTCTCCAGTCTCGGTGTCAGCAAGGTGTGACCAATCAGAGCCCAGAGACGGGAATAAATTATGCAAATCACCATCTGGCGATGGGTCAGATGACTCCCGTACTTTTAAAAACTACCTCTATAGGAGCGTGACAGCAGCGAGCTCTTGCCTCCCGGCGGCTCAGGACGAGGGCAGATCTGGTTCTGGTGCAAGCCGTTCACGCTCGCTCCCTGCCACCGCCCGCGGGTCCGTGCCGCCAAGTTTTCATTTTCCACCTTCTCCGCCTCCAGTCCCCCAGCCCCTGACCGAGAGAAGGGTCTTACCGCCCGGATTGCTGGAAACACCGAGAGGTGGTTTTTGTTTTTAAAACTCCTGTTTCTGGGGAGGGGGTGTGGCGGGGCAGGATGAGCACCTCCGTTCCTCTGCTCTGTTTCTGGAGCCTCTGCTGTTGCTTTGCTGTGGGGAGCCCCGCACCTTTTGGTCCAGAGGGACGGCTGGAAGGTAACGTGCATTTATTTTTATTCCCCCCAGCCACTTCTCTGTGCTGGGTCCCCTCTGTCTTGCTGATTCTTCAATTCCTCCTTGTTCCTATGAAATTCTTCCTTTCCCACTGCGCTGCCCGTTTTCTCCTCCAATCCACCTTGGAGTCCACCTGTCTCTCTGCGCGTCTGATGGGGGCATCCCCGGCAAGTCATGCAAAAGGCAAAGGCTGGCAGTGTGCGCTGGCTCTTGCCAGCCCTCCCACCCCCACCTGCTTCCCTTATATGGCTCCCTCAGGCAGTGCTGGTGCTGTCCAGCCAGCCGAGTGGCCTGGCAGCAGCTCTGAAACCTTGTCCTCATGCCTGAACCTGGAGGTTTGAGAGGCAAGAAGGTTGTTAGAGCTGTGTCTCCTGGAGCTGCCTTTTAGTCTTGGTGTAGGTGTCTTGAAAGTTCAGGTGGCAGGGTAGCTGGCTTTGCTTTGATTCGTGCTTGCAGGGAGCGTCTGGTGGGTCGCTTGTGCTTAGAAGCTGCAGGGCCTGTTCCCCCAGGTTGCAAGCCTTTTCCTTTTCAACACTCTTGTGCTCCCCCGACTCTTCCTCTTCCCACTCCTCCTCCCTTTCCTTCTCCTGGCTTTTAGCGTTTCTTCCTCTTGGGTTCTGTATGGCAGCCTTTTCCAGTGGAGGCAGCTTGCCCTGGGGGAGCCAGAGTCAGTCAGCTCTGGGGGAATCAGAATCAGAGTGAGAACTAAGTCAGCTGATAAGCAGTGGAGGGCTGGGGAGCCTCTAAACTGAACCCCATCATCTCATCTTCTAGTCTGCTGAGGTTGTGCCAAATGGTCTGTGTGGGCTTATGTATGTGTGGGAGGGTTACTGTGAATGAATGGAAAGCCTTGCTTTACTCAACATGTTTCCAACTCTGGTGCTAACTAGAAGCATGGCCTAGGGCAGGTCTCATCTCTGGCTCCTCACCTGTGAAATGCTAAAGTTCCTTCTAACTTCTGTGTTCTGGGCCTCTGAGTATGTGTGAGTCATTTCCTTCATTCCAAAAAGTATTTACTGCATACCTACTTAGTGTCAGACACTATTCTGGAGCAGGGGAGAGAGCAGTGGACAAAATGATGGCAATCTCTGCCCTTGTGACACTTACATTTCAGTGGTAGGAAGACAGACAGTGCATTGATGAAAATATCAGTGGTGCTCAGTGCTATGGAGAAAAGTCAAGCAGAGGAGGAAGGTGTGGCATGCTGGTGGGGGAAGGTGGCACGGTTTTACGATGTGGTCAGGGAAGGCCTAATGGAGAAGTTGACCGCTGAGCAAAGAGCTGAAGGGGGTGAGAGAAGGAGCCATGAGGATATCTGGGTGAGGAACAATCAGAAAGTCCCAGAGGCTGCAGTGACCCAGGCCAAAAGTAGTAGGAATGCACCTAGAGAACTTTGGGGTCAGAGCGGCTCGGACACGAAGAGGAAGAGTCTTTGTCCATATGTGGGTTTATCCACAGATCTGTCTCAGGAATCCAGGAGCCTTCTTTTCTCCTAGGTTTCCCCATCTGGCCTCTGCGTGAGTGGCTATCTGGGTAGAAGGTGGGCAGTTGTTGAACTCATTACGTCCGTGGTTCAAATTTCTGCTGGTTGGGGCTTTTTGTTCATTACTTTCATGACGGTTAACCTGATTTCCGCTCATGTGCATTCAGCAGCATTTTCTGGAATCTGCTGCATTCTTCCCCGCTCTCCCTCTGTCCCCGCCGCCCTCTCCACCACTATATCTCTTTCCTTTTGGTATCTTCTTCCTTTTGCTTCTTAACTCTGAGATAAATTAACTCCAAGATGGTCATTTGGCATCTTTACCTGCTGGGTTATAGGAGAGTTTGATACTCTAACTTCCTCGCCAGTTATGCAGTGATGCATCCCAGGATGACGAAAGAGTGCTGGGTGGGGTCCATTTATGACTTTCTGAAACAGTGTCATGATGACAGCACCTACGTAGTGTTAAGCCACAGTGGCCATCAGTGACATGAGCTGCACTTTGGGAGCAGGGCCGTCTCCTAGGTGGCCTGTGCATGATCAGTGAAGCTGGGAGGGGGGATTTTGTTGCTCTTAGGAGTTTCTCCATGGCTTTAGTCATTCACTTAACAAACTGGATGAATGCCTGGCACATGCCACCACTGGAAATAGTGCTGAGGATGCCTGAGGTTCCCTAGATGGGAACACTGGGGAAGCCTATTTTCCAGCAGGTCAACAGCCTCTTGCCTCCAATTCCAAAATCCACAATCTCTCAAAATTGGAAAATGTGTTTGGTAACTTGTTTGGCAGCAAGACCTGGCCTTACCTGATCTGAACTTATTTGGCAGCAAAAACCTGGCCTGAGATAACAGGAGGCTATTGGTTATCTTTATGTTTGCCCTCAAATGTGAGTGGTTATGTATTTCTCTGCAGAAATATTAGGGTGTTTGATCCGGGGGGAATAGCCCAGGCCCCACTGGCAGCATTATATAATATATGGTGTATGCTCCATAATGCCTTTCTAAAATCTGAAAACTTCTAAATTCTGAAACTCACCTGGTCCCAAGCATTTCAGAAAAAGAATTGAGAACTTGTACTCTAAAAGTAGGAAGGAAGTAGAACTCCTTTTGATAGGAAAGAAGAGGGAAATGCAAGAGAGAGATCTATTTATTTCAGGGTGACAGTAATTAATACTAGTGACTAATTCATACTCTTTAAGCATAAATGAGATGTCCTTTTAATAAAATTTTCACAGTTTTTCTGGGAGGTGAAAAGGGAACATTCAGCAGATGTAAAAACGGAAACCCAGATGGCTTAAGCAATTTGCTCATGATTGAACTAGAATCAGACCCCAGGTCTCTCACTCCGCAAGTCTGCTAGATGCACCCAGGCTCTGTTCTCTCTCCCCAGATGAGCTCCACAAACCCAAAGCTGTACAGGCTGAGGTCAAACCCTCTGTGAGGTTTAACCTCTGCACCTCCAAGGACCCAGAGCATGAAGGATGCTACCTCTCCCTGGGCCACAGCCAGTCCTTAGAAGACTGCGGTTCCAACATGACAGCTAAAACCCTTTTCATCATTCACAGATGGACGGTGAGCCCGGGGAGAGAGCTCTGCGGCTTTACACAAGATTTAATTCCCTTTCTTTTGGTCAATTAGAAAGAATTCTGGTGTTTCTGGATTCCAAACCCTCTTCCCCCTTTTTCTTGTGTGCTGCTTATATTTCAGCCTGCTGTGAAGAATGTAACAGACATTCACTAAGGGGCAATCTGGACTCCAGCAGGGTGCTTTTAATGCTGGCACACAATGGGCTTTCAGAAAGTGGCTCTCCTGGGGGCAAAGCCCAGCTCCACTGGCGCTTAAGGACCCCTCTAATTACACTTAATTACGCTAGTCAACCACTGCCTGGAGGGGGCTGTCCTGCAGTGAGAGCTGAGCTTAACTAAAGCAACTTGACTGGCTCCAAGAACCTATGAGCAGGCAGCCGGCCTGGATTGCTGGCTGCCCTTGGCACAGCGCCCTTCTGTTTCTGTAGAGATAGCCCCGTTTAAAGGCACTGGGGATTTTTATGTGCCCTAGCTGAGCAATTCACATTGAAAAGCCCATGACAAACTTCAACAAAAAAGAGCTTTAGCACTCAGCTTCAGAAGCTTTTGACCAGCCAGGGATTTATTCACTCATATAATGACAGTCTGTAGGGAAATGGCACTGCGAATTCAGTAGATTTCTGCCTGGGCTGATTGGAAGGGGACAGTCCTCCTCTTAATGATGAGAAATTCATATCTGCTACATGCTTTTGGGGTCTTTAGGTCTATCATCCACGGTTGAGGTCAAGGGTAGGAGAGGGTAGGTGCCTATCTACCTGGTTGAATGAAGAGATGATTAAGAGCCTGTCTATCCCTGCTCATCACACAAACTACAGTCAGAATCATACGTTTGAATCTTTTTAAGGCCCCCTGTCAAAATGCGAGTACAAGCTCCCTGCGACTTACAAATCGGTTGCATTCCAGAAAGTTCTTTTGTAATCTGTTTGGAACTTGGAACAGCAGTTTCCCATAGAAGCAAGGTTGTCAATGGCGTTTGGGTTCCCAGGCTAGGCACAGAAAATCTATTTATTTGATAATGTGCTTGTGGATAGGTTTACAACTGGACCTAGTCACCATCTATAACTTTGTTTCTAAATATGTTCTGAGTTGTAATTTGGGATTCCCGAGACAGATTTTCCCTCATCTGGGGTCAAGAGGGATGGCAGAGATGGGTTGTGGGAAGGGGCCATTTGTTAACTCTGCATTCACCTAGGAGACAGCATCTCCCTGCATCTCTAAGAGAGAAGCTAATTCTCCAGGGCAACCCTCCCCAGCTGCCTTTGAAGGATGGAGCAGGCCACTTGCCTGCTTGTAACTGGGACTCAGACCAGCCTCATGCCAGTATCACCCTTAACACGTATCTCATAGTGGCTGCAACAGACAGTGGGGCAACAGCATAGGACATTCGCTAGGAAAGTTTTGATGGGAAATACTGGGGATGTAAAGAGCAATGGAAGACAAATACCTGCGTAGTGATTCTGCCTGTGCTGGTCCTTCTCATGCGCAAATGTTTGGTCCCTGAGCAGCCAATGTGCAGGTTCTAAAATTGTCTAGGGGCACTGGGCATGGTGGCTCATGCCTATAATCCCAGCACTCTGGAAGGCCTAGGTGGGACATTGCTTGAGCCCAGGAGTTCAAGACCAGCCTGGGCAACATAATGAGACCCTGTTGCTGCAAAAAGTTTAAAAATTACCCAGGCGTGGTGGCATGTGCCTGTAATCCCAGTCACTCTGGAGGCTGAGGTGGGAGGATTGCCTCAGCCCAGGAGTTGGAGGCTATCATGAGCTGAGATTGTTGTCAGTGCACTCCAGCCTGGGCAACAGAGTGAGACCCTGAGTCAAAAAAAAAAATTAAATGGGGTGAGGGTCATATAGAAAGGAATTCCATACTTTTTAGGATTTCTGAAACCAAGAATAAAAAATAACTTCCACTTTTCTCTGCAGATGAGCGGTATCTTTGAAAACTGGCTGCACAAACTCGTGTCAGCCCTGCACACAAGAGAGAAAGAGGCCAATGTAGTTGTGGTTGACTGGCTCCCCCTGGCCCACCAGCTTTACACAGATGCAGTCAATAACACCAGGGTGGTGGGACACAGCACTGCCAGGATGCTCCACTGGCTGTAGGTACCAGGGGATGAGAGAGAGTCTCCTGTCGCCAGCAGGACCTCAAACCCCAATCCTCTTAAGAAATGCAGGTCATGCATCTGTTGCCATGAACTTCTGGAGTCTGATAAAAATCTTTGGGATTAAAAGTTTTATTAAATTAAGTATTATTTGGAATACTTGATAGCTGGGACTTTTCAAGAGCCTTTTAATTATTGATAGATCTCTGGATTTTTCCTGTTACTTAATTTGCTGATAATTGGCCTTATAGGTTGTTTCTTCCTGATCTTAGA
Source organism: Hylobates moloch (assembly GCF_009828535.3). Taxonomy (NCBI): domain Eukaryota; kingdom Metazoa; phylum Chordata; class Mammalia; order Primates; family Hylobatidae; genus Hylobates; species Hylobates moloch. The sequence goes on along the minus strand of NW_026652280.1, from coordinate 30,017,116 downwards.
AACAGATGCCCTTAGGTTGGTTGGGGATGGCCAGGAACCAGGCCAGGCTTGTGATCTGAAATTCCTACAAAGCCTGCTCTCGTCTCTGAAGCATGGCTGTGCTGAGGGTGGGGAGGGGGTTATTTCAAAAATGCAGCCTAATATCTCTTTTCTTTGAGATGGAATCTTGTTCTGTTGCCCAGGCTGGAGTACAGTGGTGCGATCTCGGTTCACTGCAACCTCCACCTCCCAGGTTCAAGCGATTCTCCTCCCTCAGCCTCCTGAGTAACTGAAACTACAGGCACGTGTCACCATGCCCAGCTAATTTTTTGTATTTTTAGTAGAGATGGGATTTCACTGTGTTAGCCAGGATGGTCTTATCTCCTGACCTCGTGATCCGCCTGCCTAGGCCTCCCAAAGTACTGGGATTACAGGCGTGAGCCACTGTGCCCGGCCTGCCTGATACCTCTTTTAAAATATGAAGTGTGGAAAACAGATCTTGAAGTCTTATATTTACTTTTTTTTTTGAGACAGAGTCTCGCTGTCACCCAGGCTGGAGTGCAGTGCCATGATCTTGGCTCACTGCAACCTCTACCTCCTGGGTTTAAGTGATTCTCCTGCCTTAGCCTCCCGAGTAACTGAGATTACAGGTGTGAGCCACCATGCCCAATTAATTTTTGTATTTTTAGTAGAGATGGGGTTTCACCATGTTGGCCAGACTAGTCTCTAACTCCTGACCTCAGGTGATCTGCCTGCCTCAGCCTCCCAAAGTGCGGGGATTACAAACGTGAGCCACCGCACCCAGCCTATTTACTTTTAATAGGTTAATAATCTGCCTGAGATCAGTGGATTTAGCTGGGAGAAGGCAGGGCAGGGCACACTGTCAAAGCGGCACCATTATCTCAGCAATTCCAGCCTGGCCTTCCTTGTTCCCATGGAATGGGATGAATTCTGGCAGAATTCTGGTCAGGATTCTTGAGCAGTCCCTCTGTCCTCTGCCTAAGCTCTTCTATAGTTTGGTTCCCGAGCCATGGGGTTACCTCCTTACCCCCCAGATGAGTGCTCTGACAGGACAATACGTCACGTCTGGGGTCCCACATGGGCTTGTGAGGAGGAGGTTGGCAGCTCCTGGGGCTGGGTGGAGGTCAGGCCTTAGAGGGCATTCTGCTGAGGGCTGTGGTTGGCACTGCAGTCTGCAGTGAGTACGGCAGCTTTGACCTCCTCACCACTACCCTCCCCTCTCTTAGATACTGCCAGAAAGAACAAGAAACGTGTAGGGAACAGCCACATATGCAGCCTCCAGTCATACCCTCCACCCTGTCCCCGCACTTGGCATTTGTAGTGCCACCAAATCCTTTTGGCCTCCCCTAAGCTGGCTGTGACCCACACATGTGGCATCACCAGCAAAGCCAGTGGGGCCCTGGGGAAGTCTCTGTGCCCACGGGCCCTGCCTCTCCTCCTGCTCCGTGATTGAGTTGTTGAACTGCTGGTGATTCTGGGGGCTCTGGACCCTGCTTTTCTGCTCACATACTTTGGTGACTTTCTACAGGAGAAGGATGATTTTTCTCTCGGGAATGTCCACTTGATCGGCTACAGCCTCGGAGCGCACGTGGCTGGGTATGCTGGCAACTTCGTGAAAGGAACGGTGGGCCGAATCACAGGTGAGCTCCGCTTCCATCACCAAAGGGCTCCCTCAGCTACGCTAAGCCAGAATGCTCCCAAATGAGGCAGCAGAGTGAGTCATAGAAAGTTAGCTTTGGAAGGAACCTGGAAAGCATCTAATTCAAAACTTCCCAAGTGTTCTTTTTAGTCACAAGAACCTCTTTTTTTTTTTTTTTTTCAAATCGAACTCGCACAGGCCCGCAGTATATGAGACACAGAAAGGGGGGTGCTGTGGGTGAAGTGGGGTGGGTATATGGTGGCTTGTGTTAGCCTTGCCAACGTGGGCATTCCCCTTCCCTAGAGGCATCTCAGAGTCTCAGAGCACCAGGGAACAGAGTTTGAAAACCATGGGTCTGGTCCAACAGGTGAGGAAACAAACAGAGAGGTGAGGCAACTTGCCCAGGGGCAAACAGCTAATAACTCAAGAGCAGAAGCTGGATGGAGCCCTGGCCCCAAAGCTTTTGGGTGTTCCCTTCAGGTCTCCACTCAAGGACTCAGGGAAAAAGAATGAATAGTAGATTTTAGTTTGAATTCTGCCTCTGATTTCTATCTTGTCTCCCAATAGCCTCTTTCCCATGTTAAGGTAGCATATTTATGAATGAGAGCTACCAATTTGGAACGGGTAGTTCAACTTTGTAATAAAAGGAACCTTTCTAATATTGGTCCCCAGGGGATCAATAGAAAATTGAATTTTCCATGTTGAGAACTGCATCTTAGTGAGCTTTTAACATGAGAGTTTGGATTAAATCATTTAATGATTATGAAAAGTGTAAAAGGTTTTCTTTCTCATTTTTGGGCCCCTCAAGTATATACACAGAGCTTCCTCTATGCTACAATTAATGGTAAATTTGTTGCCCTGAACTTCTATCCTTCTTCCAGCATTATTTTATTTATATTTACCCCTAGTTTCCCCCTTACTCCCAAGATTCTAAGGGTGATCACCTAGAAGGAAAGATCTGAACAATTCCTTTCCCTGCAGTGTTTTCATTTTAAAACAAAACTCAGGCCGGGTGTGGTGGCTCACACCTATAATCCCAGCACTTTGGGAGGCCGAGGTGGGTGGATCACGAGGTCAGGAGTTCAAGACCAGCCTGGCCAACATGGTGAAATCCTGTCTCTACTAAAAATACAAAAATTAGCCAGCTGTGGTGGCGGGTGCCTGTAATCCCAGCTACTTGGGGGACTGAGGCAGGAGAATCGCTTGAACCCAGGAGGTGGAGGTTGCAGTGAGCCGAGATTGTGCCACTGCACTCCAGCCTGGGTGACAGAGCAAGACATCGTCTCAAAAAACAAAACAAAACTCAGGTAGAAGAGAGTCCTTAGCTAAATAACGATTTGGTAAAGGTAGAATTTCAGATTTCAGTGACAAGCCGATATGGTAGAATTTTTAAAAGAATATTTAATACAAAAAAATTAGCCGGGTGTGGTGGCGGGCGCCTGTAGTCCCAGCTACTCGGAGAGGCTGAGGCAGGAGAATGGCGTGAACCCGGGAGGCAGAGCTTGCAGTGAGCCGAGATCGTGCCACTGCACTCCAGCCTGGGCGACAGAGCAAGACTCCATCTCAAAAAAAAAAAAAAAAAAAGAATATTTGTGAGTTTTTCCTGGCTCTCCTGAATCCTGTCCCTGGGCTTGAGTCTAGTATGTGCGTGCACACACATGAACATGCATGCATGCACATGCCTGTCAATCCAATGACTTGATTCATCCCAGCTTGAGAGCTTTATTTTTGATTTCCAAGACTGTGGGGCTTGAGCTGCCCAAAGTGGGCTATGATTGTGTGGCCAGCCGTGACTGCTCATTAACCGCTTGTTGGTGCAGAGCAGTTTGACCTGAAGCCACCCGGGTTCCATTGTCTGAGCGCCTCTTCCTAGCCCCTGAATGAGAGGTGTGATGTTTCAGATCCAGGCGGCTGAGTTCAAATTGTAGCACACACCAGAGTCAGGCCCAGGATGTCAGTAACGATGACAAACTGCAGATCTTGCCTTTCTCTATTTCTATATCTGAAATGAGATGGGGCTAGGAAGGGAACTTTCCAGTTCTTTCCCCCTGCCTGTTTGCGTGGCATCTTCTGGGGTGAGGGCTTTTCTCCTGAGGATGGCAGGGGAGCCAGGCAGAATGCTAATTAGTGCTCTGAGGTGCTTGCATGGACCATGAGGGCCACATGCCCTGAGCACAGCCCCTTCCCTCTGGCCTTTCTCTGTAGAGAAGGGGCCTGGCCTCTGTCCAGTTGCCAAGCAGCACCCCTGACACACGCTGTTGTGTATGTCTGATAGGGAAGGCTGTGTCCTCTCCTCATGGACCTGTGGACAAGGTGATCGCAACTGGTAAGAGGACAGATTGAGACTTGCATGGGGTCCTGCGTCCAGTGATGCCACTATACCAAGGCCACCAGACAGTCCTTAGCCTGGGCCTTGCAAGGGTATATCTGAACCCCAATCTTGCTTGGACCAGAGGGTGTGGATGGGGGTTTGCTAGAGTTTTACTTTCTTAGGCTTCTGAGAGAAGCCTGTGATATACTAGGAAAGAGGTCATATATTTATAATTGAACTTGTGCCTTGTTTGCTATAATTAGGTAAGCAAGCAGATGAATTTATTCCAGAAATGTGTACATATGTGCAGGCTAGATGCTAGCTAATGTCAAATACCTCATGTGTGGCCGGGCGCAGTGGCTCACGCCTGTAACCCCAGCACTTTGGGAGGCCAAGGTGGGTGGATCACCTGAGGTCAGGAGTTCAAGACCAGCCTGGCCAACATGATGAAACCCCATCTCTACTAAATGTACAAAAATTAGCCGGGCGTGGTGGTGGGTGTCTGTAATCCCAGCTACTCAGGAGGCTAAAGCAGGAGAATCTCTTGAACCCAGGATGTGGAAGTTGCAGTGGGCGGAGATCGCACCACTGCACTCCAGGCTGGGTGACAAGAGTGAGACTCTGTCTCAAAAAAACAAAAACAAAATTAAAAAACAAACAAAAACCACCTCATATATGACAGCTACTTTATGCTGTCTCTGAGCCACGTAGCAACCCTGAACATTCTACAGAGGGGGAAACTAGGACTCAGTGATTAAGTAAAGGGCCCAATATCCTGGGCCCTATAAATAGCAGAGCTGGGACTCAAACGCATGCTGTCAGATTCCAGATCCCATGCACCTCACTGCTGTGCCATGCCGCCTCTCTTCTGTAGGTAGAGATAAAGTAGCCAGGCATGGTAGTGCATGCCTGTAATCCTAGCTACTCGGGAGGCTGAGGTGGGAGGATCACCTGAGCCCAGGAGGTGGAGGTTGCAGTGAGCCGAGATTGGGCCACTGCACTCCAGCCTGGGCAACAGAGTGAGACCCTGTCTTAAAAAAAAAAAAAAAAGGTAGCTGTTGAACTACAGCAGGCCCTGCTCTGCCAGGCCAGAATGCACAACCCTGGAAGTTTTGCATGTGTGCATGTGTGTGTGCTCCATTTGCTGGACAAAGCAACTTTGGAGGAGTCTATGACTGAATGGAAGAAGCAGTGGAGTTTCTCTATCTCCTCTTTATTTAAGGAGGCAGTTCTCCCTGTCATTCACCCCTAGTTAAAAAAGTTAAATGTGCCACTGCACCCCTGAATCTGTGGGCCACAGATATGTGTCAGGGACAGTCAGAGCAGGGCAGGCAGGCTCTGGCTGGGTAGGTGAAGGCCCAGCCTTGCCTGCCAGCCAGCCTGTGAAACCCCATCAGCTGCCTTCATTCCTCCAGCACAGCCTGGTTTCCATGGCACTGACCGTCTGGTGGGGACCTTTGTTCACACCAAGTAAAGAGCCTCTCTCTTGTATTGATTGCAAAGCAGAATGTTGCTCTCTCTTTCTCTTTCCTCCAGGGGACATGGTGAGAGGCAGGGACAGGCTGCTGTGTCAGTACTCTTGTCCTTGCGGCCTCTGAAATGGGTTGTCGTGGGCTATTCTGGGAGGACACTGCTTTTGTGCCATCTTTCTTTTGGGTCCTGGGCTAGGGATGAACCCTCAAGCAGCCTGGGCTCCCTTTCTGTCTTGGTCGCACATAAAGTTATCTAAATTTGGCTGGGTGCAGTGGCTTACGCCCGTAATCCCAGCTACTCAGGAGGCTGAGGCAGAAGAATCGCTTGAACCCAGGAGGCGGAGGCTGCAGTGAGCCGAGATCGCGCCACTGCACTCCAGCCTGGGTGACAGAGCAAGATTCCGTCTCAAAAAAAAAAAAAAAAAAGAAAAAAATGTGATCTAAATTTTTGGAAACTATTTAGTGTTTCAGCCTCTACCAGTTTTCATGAGTAATGAGTTCTGCAAGTTGACCATCCACTCTAGACAGTAGCTCTGTCTCTTGTTTATCCTGAAACTACCATCTCAAGTCTCCTGGTTCTAATGTGCTGCTGGTGAACATGGTTCAGTTACCCATGTCCTCCTTTCAGGACTCTTAGTGGTCACATCTCCACCCAGCCTTGGTGTTTCAAGGCCTGGGTTTCTCAGCCTATGAACTATTGACATTTGGGGCCAGGTAAGGTTGTGGTGTGGGGGGTGTGTGTGTGTTGTGTGTCAGGGGGATTGACTTGTACACTGTAGGATGTTTAGCTGTTTCCTGCCCTGGCCCTGCTACATGCTAGCAACTCTTTCCATCAGAATGGGGGCAACAAAAAGGTCTCCAGGCATTGCCAGATGTCCCCTGGGGGGCAAAGCCACTTGTAGTGGTGAACCACTGTTCTAGCGGCCCTTCCTTTCTGGCACATTTCATCTCTTAACTTTCTCCAGGTCCTTCCTGCATGTCTGTGGGGCAAAGAGCCATTCTGGTTGTGATAAATCTGGTTCCCATAATCACTTGGGCTTGGTAACAGTAGCTAATACTGACGGGCACTCAATCTCTTAAGATCTCACGTGGACTGTATGACTTAAGGTATAAATTCAGGTTCCATTTTATAAATGATAGTGAAGCACAGGGAAGTTTTTCAATATTTGGCCCACAGAATACCTACTTTTAGGATCATCTGGGGAATGAATATCTATTTCTAGGCGCCATAATTCATATCTACCCACCAGAATCTCTAGGAGGTCAGGGACTTGGGAATCTGCGTTGTATAGTTTGCAAGTTCTTTTTTGGAGTGGTTTTACATTTATGTAGTTTTCAAATCAAAAGATGGTGCAAAGTCTCTCTTATTGTTCTGTCTACCTGTCCATCTCCCTTGCCCACCCTCTCCCCCAACACACATGCATACAGGTAACTAGTTGCTTGTGTGTCCTTCCAGAATTTTCTGTAGCTGTATGGTGGAATTTAAATTTAACAAGCTCCCAGTGCTATTTGTGCAGTTTCAAATATGAGAACCAGTGCTCTCAACAGTGCCACTTGCCTGCTCAACACAAATGTTTGGTGTTTTCTTACTGTGGCTGCAAAATAGAGGAATTCTGGGGGCCTGATGTATGGATTCTCGGTGTGTTGGATGTCCTCTTCTCTCTCGCCATTTCGCCCCTGGGCCTGACTAAAGGAAGGGGAAGAATAAGTCAAATACAAATAGCTCAGTCTGGGGAGACTGGGTTCTCCTTCCAGAAGGATGTAGGCAGCTTAGTTATTCTGTAAAAATTCTGCTAAAATTAAGGACGTGAAAGGTGCTCAGTGGCAGAATGAATGGGACAAATGGCTTAGTTTCAGGCAGTCTGAGTTCTTTCTAGAACTGCTTCATTTTTAACAGGAGCAGTTCCTTGGTGGCAGCCTGAACCTTGTGTCTAGTTTACGGGATTTGGCTGAGGTGTCAGGATACATGAAGGCTTCAGAAGAAAGTATAAATTCCATAACAATAGAATTTAATTTCCACAATGATGTCTTGGGGTCAATCGCATACGGAAATGGGTCTCTTATTTTCTTCCATGCTCTCCATGTCTTGATACTCTGGGCTGGGCTCAGAAGGCATCTTCATTCTGCACACTCAGACTTAACTTGTAATCAGGACTCACTGACTTGGTGCACCTGACATAGCTGTTTTGGGGCCTCCTTCTGCTGCAGGTTTGGATCCTGCCGGGCCCATGTTTGAAGGGGCCGACATCCACAAGAGGCTCTCTCCGGACGATGCAGATTTTGTGGATGTCCTCCACACCTACACGCGTTCCTTTGGCTTGAGCATTGGTATTCAGATGCCTGTGGGCCACATTGACATCTACCCCAATGGGGGTGACTTCCAGCCAGGCTGTGGACTCAACGATGTTTTGGGATCAATTGCATATGGAAGTGAGTTCCCTCTTTTCTGCTTTGTGTTTGACTCAGTTTATCCCATCTCCTTCTAAATCAGCCAGAGCCTTTAGCGCTGCAGGCACTATTTATTCATTATTTTTACCTCCCACCACAGAGGCCTCCAACGCTGTATTTAATGTTTCTCATTGTTCCCCAAGACTAACCGATCCAGTGGTTCCTGCTCTGCTTTCTCATGCTTTAAGGTCACAGTTGTTATTGATTAATTTCGTTTTTTTTTTTTCTTTTTTTTGAGAGGGAGTTTTGCTCTTGTTGCCCAGACTAGAGTGCAATGGTGCAATCTTGGCTCACCGCAGCCTCCACCTCCCTGGTTCAAGTGATTCTCCTGACTCAGCCTCCCAAGTAGCTGGGACTACAGGCGTGCGCCATCATGCCTGGCTAATTTTGTATTTTTAGTAGAGATGGGTTTTCACCATGTTGGCCAGGCTGGTTTTAAACTCTTGACCTCAAGTAATCTACCTGCCTCGGCCTCCCAAAGTGCTGAGATTACAGGCATGAGCCACTGTGCCCAGCCGATTAATTTCTTTTTGTGACAAAAGGAATACACACATTTGTTGAAAAAGAAATCAAGCATTATAGACTTGCATAAAGCAAAAGTGCACTCCCACTCCCACCCCTACTTCCACTCTTCAGATGTAGCCAGTATGAATGCTTTTGTGTGTATCCTTCTAGTCTTTTTTCTTTGCAAATTATTTGCATGCATATTTTCCCCCCAGATCACATTGTTCTGCAACTTTATTTTTATTTTAATTTTTTTCAACTTTCTTTTTTTTTCCTGTAATAATATATTATGGATATTCTTTTCCTTTTCTTTTTTTAAAAGACGGAATCTTGCTTTTTTTTTTTTGAGACGGAGTTTTGATCTTGTTGCCCAGGCTGGAGTTCAGTCGTGCGGTCTCAGCTCACTACAACTTCTGCCTCCCAGATTCAAGCAATTCTCCTGTCTCAGCCCCAGTAGTTGGGATTACAGGCCGCCCCCCCACCATGCTCAGCTAATTTTTTGTATTTTTAGTAGAGATGGGGTTTCACCATGTTAGCCAGGCTGGTCTTGAACTCCTGACCTCAGGTGATCCACCTGCCTCAGCCTTCCAAAGTGCTGGGATTACAGGTGCGAGCCACTGCACCCAGCCAGAATCCTGCTATTTTGCCCAAGCTGGAGTGCAGTGGCTATTCACAGCTTACTACAGCCTTGAACTCCTGGGCTCAAGCTATCTGCCTGCCTCAGCCTCCCAAATAGCTGAGACTGCAGACATGTGCCACTGCATCTTGCTATTATGGATATTCTTAAATATCAGAGCACACAGATTTACTAACATTATTTTTACAGGCTGTATAATATTCCATGGCATGGATACACTCTATTTTAATTTTTTGGTAACATTTTAAAGAAGCAAAACCATTTCACTTAAGTTTCTTCCATTCACTTAACATTTTTCTTCTTCTCCTTCTTCCTCACTATGTTTCCCAGGCTGGAAACAAGTGATCTTCCTGCCTCAGCCTGAAATTACAGGCATAAGCCACCACACCTGGCTCCAAGATTTATCTTCTGAATGCTTGAGCCTATTCTCAGCAGATTTGGGCTGAACTGAATTTGCTGCTAAAACTGAGGTGTAGGGCAGTGACCAAGTTTTCCCTCCCTCCCTCCCTCTCTCTCTCTCTTTCTCCCTTTCTTTCTTTCTTTCTTTCTTTCTTTCTTTCTTTCTTTCTTTCTCTTTTTCTTTCAACAGAGTTTCACTTTTGTTGCCCAGGCTGGAGTGCAATGGTATGATCTCTGCTCACTGCAACCTCCACTTCCAGGTTCAAGTGATTCTCCTGCCTCAGCCTCCCAAGTAGCAGGGACTACAGGTGCCCACCACCATGCGTGGTTAATTTTTTGTATTTTTAGTAGAAATGGGGTTTCTCCGTTTTGGCCAGGCTGGTCTCGAACTCCTGTCCTCAGGTGATCCACCCACCTTGGCCTCCCAAAGTACCGGGATTACAGGTGTGAGCCACTGTGCCCAGCTGGATGATGGCATTTCTTAAGGCTGCTGGTGCCAATGAGGCAGGGTTGGGGTTGGCTTTGTCAAATTTTTCGTAAGATCCCAGAAATTATTTGGGTCAGAAAATCCAAATTGTATGCCTAACTTTGTAACCAACTGTCTCTATGACCCTGAGCAGATTACCTCACCCATATGGACCTTTGGGTCATAATCGTTAATTGAAGGGATTAGACTAGAATGAGGTTGGTAAACATCTTCTTAAAGCATCAGCCAGTAAATATTTTAGGTTTTGCGGGCCATATTGCCTGTTCCAACTCTGCTGATGTGGCATGAAAGTAGCCATGACAATACATAAACAAATGAGGGTGACTGTTCCAATAAAACTTTATTTACAAAAACAGGTGGTCAGCGGGCATGGTGTGGTGCACCTGTAGTCCCACCTATTTGGGAGGCTGAGGCAGGAGGACTGCTTGGGTCCAGGTGAGGATCACTTGAGCCCACGAGTTTGAGGCCAGCCCAGGAAAATAATGAGATACTGTCTATAAAAACAAAACAAAGCAAAGAAAAAAAAGAGGTAGCAAACCTGCAAGCCATATTTTGCTGAGCCCTGATCCATTTGCAGCATTCTGTGGCTGTATAGCCCTATTAGGAGGTAGTGACTCCTGCTGCACAGCTGGTCTGCATCACCCTACTTAGCGCTTATTATATGGGCATTCTTGCTCTTCATTGTTTTGTGTGTATTCGTGCTGTCTTCCCACCAAGAGAGTGAACAGTTAGGCAGCAGGAATGGCCTTTAATTCTTCTACATCTTAATGGGAGCCTAGCACCTTGCTGGACATCAATGAAGCATTACACAGGCTGGGTGCAGCAGCTCACATCTGTAATCCCAGCACTTCAGGAGGCGAAAGTGGGAAGATTGCTTGAGCCTACGAGTTCAAGACCAGCCTGGGCAATGCGGTGAAACCCCGTATCTACAAAAACTACAAAAATTAGCCAGGTGTGGTGGTCACGTGCCTGTCGTCCCAGATACTGGGGAGGCTGAGGTGAGAGGATCACCTGAATCTCGGAGGTTGAGGCTGCTGTGAGCGGTGAGTCGTGATTGTCCCACTGCACTCTAGCCTGGGCAACAGAGTGAGACCCTGTCTCAAAACAAATAAACAAACAAGCAAAAGAATTACATGAAAATACTAACAGCAACAATAAACAGCTATCACTGTTGAGGAGTACAGTATTTATTATTTGAGTGTCTAATCATCGAGAAGGGCTCATCCTGCATGCTTTCTGTCTCTCCCACCCCCAGCAATCACAGAGGTGGTAAAATGTGAGCATGAGCGGGCCGTCCACCTCTTTGTTGACTCTCTGGTGAATCAGGACAAGCCGAGCTTTGCCTTCCAGTGCACTGACTCCAATCGCTTCAAAAAGGGGATCTGTCTGAGCTGCCGCAAGAACCGTTGTAATAGCATTGGCTACAATGCCAAGAAAATGAGGAACAAGAGGAACAGCAAAATGTACCTAAAAACCCGGGCAGGCATGCCTTTCAGAGGTAACCTTCAGTCTCTGGAGTGTCCCTGAGGAAGGCCCTGAATACCTCCTTCTTAATACCATGCTGCAGAGCAGGGCACGTCCTAGCCCAGGAGAAGTGGCCAGCATGATCCAATCAAATCGTTGCAAATCAGATTACACTATGCATGTCCTAGGAAAGGGAATCTTTACAAAATAATCAGTGGTGACCCCTTTTGTGATGTGGCTATCAGTCCATGATCACAATATCAACATCTTAAATTTCTATCTTGCATTTAACTTTCAAAGCTGTTTCATGTTTGTTTTCTCATTTGACCATCACAAGAAACCTGAGGCAGATGAACAGGGGACCAAAATGACGTGTTACATTTTTATAATGTGCTGTAAAATCACAAGGTTTTCTGGGTATTATTTTACATATAAGGAAGTTGAGGCTCAGAGAGGTTAATACCTTGGTCCTTAATCCAGCGGCACGTAGTTAGAAAGTAGCTAAGTGAAAATCCTCAAAAGATCTAACCCCCAAGTGCAGGGCTCCTTCTTCCATAGTGCAGTGGCCTCTTATGGCATTGGACAGAACAAGAGCAGATGTGGGCTGCAGGCTGGGCTCAACCAGAAGAACACCAGCCCTAAAATCTCTGTGCTGGGTGACTCAGTTTGGGTCAGGGGTCTCCTGTGATGACAAGCAAGGGTTACAAGCATCTTTGTTCTGCTGTCGCTGCAGTTTACCATTATCAGATGAAAATCCATGTCTTCAGTTACCAGAACATGGGAGAAATTGAGCCCACCTTTTACGTCACCCTTTATGGCACTAATGCAGATTCCCAGACCCTGCCACTGGAAATGTAAGTCATCAGTTTCCCTTGCTGGGCTTGGGACAGATAACAGGTTGGTTTGAGAATGAGAGAGCACAAGGGAGCGTGTGAACAAGTGCAGCACGCAGGAGAGTGGAGTCTGACTGCTCGGGGAGGAGCCAGGTGGTCTGGCTGGCCTCTGCAGTATCTCTCCCGCTGCACCTTCTCTACCAAGCCCTGACTCAGCATTTCGGGGAGAAAGGTTCCTGGGATGAATCAGCATCATGAGAAGCTTCTGGGTCAGCAGCTGGATCAGCTGGGCAGAAACTGCTGTTTCATTCCAGGCAACGCCTGACGAGGCTTCAGGCAATCTGTAGCTTCATAAACATCATCCCTGGGCCTTTCCTAATGATGTGGCCATGGGAGGGGTGCATAGCAATCTGTGTATGTTTGTTGAGTATCCACCAGGGACAAAGCATCATGCTAAGTAATGTTGGGATTGTGATGAAACATCATCAAAGTAGCTCACTTCTCAGGGCTCATGGTCTAGCTGGGAGACCAGGTTTGTACACGCACATGCACACTTACACACGGGTAGGGCAAGGCAGACGAGGCCAAGCCAAATGAGAGGGACAGACAGGAAGCAGCCAGGAGTTTGGGGGAGACAGATGCCTGTCTGTGGGATGGATGAGGTCTGTAGGAGGAGCTGGTTTTCCCCAGCATCTGATTTTCACAGCATTAACTCTCTCCTTCAGAGGTTCTAAGGCTGAGCGGAACAGCGCACTTGAGTGGGGATGTGACTTCTTTGTGTTTCCTTATTGTGTTCTTTCTTGGTTCTGTCTTTTCAGGAAGTAGCATAAGTGGGGGGAAGGGGGGTGCCCAGGAATGGTTTTGATAAGAAGCTGGGGTGCTGTGAGCCAAGTTAGTTTGGCCCATGTGGAGTACACCTGAGCTTCCATCTTGGTCCTGTTGGTAGGAGGTAAAGGGCTAGAGGTGGGGAAAGCACTCACACTGTCTCTCTCCTGTCTGTGTGGGGTTGTTACTGCCACTGTGTCACCCCACATAGTGTGGCAGTTTTCCAGCTGTCAGGGGAGTGAGTTCAGCTTCTCTCCCACCTGTAGAGTGGAGCGGATCGAGCAGAATGCCACCAACACCTTCCTGGTCTACACCGAGGAGGACTTGGGAGACCTCTTGAAGATCCAGCTCACCTGGGAGGGGGCCTCTCAGTCTTGGTACAACCTGTGGAAGGAGCTTCGCAGCTACCTGTCTCAACCCCGCAACCCCGGACGGGAGCTGAATATCAGGCGCATCCGGGTGAAGTCTGGGGAAACCCAGCAGAAGTAAGTGCCTCCTGCTCCTTCTTCCGCCTGGTGTAGGTGGGGAACAGAAGGCTGTGCCTCTGACATTTCCTTTCCTTTGCTGCATCCACCCTCAATCCTTCCCTCCAGCGTGCGGGTAAAACTTCAAACACCTTTGCAAGGACAAGTGACTTCCAGATCAAGGCTTCTATCAACTGTTATGCATCTCATGCCCTGAACATAGGCCCTCGGGGAGAGGGGTGGGCCAGTGGAGGCAGGAATTCAGCCCTGGCTCTGTTTGCCAGGCCTTGTGTCAGCCTGGAGGAGGGGGACTTCTCCTGGACCGGGCTTTTTAGGAGTGCTGCCTTGTTGATCTGTTTACTGTGGGGTCCAGCAGACAAAAGGCTTTGCTTGCTTCTGAGCAGAGCAGACTGGAGTATTACTTCCAGGGAGCCCCCATGGATGAGGTCTGCGGGAGGAGCTGGTTTTCCCCAGCATCTGATTTTCAGAGCATTATTAACTCTGTCCTTCAGAGGTTCTAAGTCAAGGATGTGGGGCTGTGGTCCTAACTGCAAGTAACAGAGAATCCTCTGTGCCACGCTAGCTGGCAGTTTCCCATTTCTTTTAACCCCAAGCCTAGCATAAAAGATCCAGACCTTTCTATCAGCTCCTAACACCGTGCCTTGACTCGCTGAGCAGGCTTCTTTCTAAACAGAAGCCAGGGAAGCCTGCGAGACCTTTGTCAAGAAGGGAGAATTTCCTTAACCAAGTCCTTCAGCTGACCTCTAGAGAGATCACTGCCAGCCTTGGCATGGGAGGAGGCAGCTGCCTCCCTCTTTGTCCCTCCTCTGGCATTTTCTCCATTATAATTCCTGCCATGTCTGGTTTACATTCGTCATCTATGGCACAGCTTGGCAGCAGAGGGAAGTGAGGCGGAGGCTTGGAGCCCTCAGCTGAACGATTCTAGTCTAGAAACCTGTGAACTGGGCATGCTGGCCTGTGGTCTAGACTGTGTATCTTTTTACTTCTCTGGGCCCTTGCAGGTACAAACTATACCTATGGGTATGATAGCAGAAAGATGATCATTTATAAATAAAATATTTCAAATAAAGTAAACACCTATTAAATCACCATTGAGACTTACAAATGTACATAGTTTTCCATATGGGTTTAGATATCAGATTTTTAAAAAGTAAAACATTATAGATACAGTTGAAGCCCCTGTGTCCTTCTCTGCTCTACTCCTTCTCCTTTCAAACCAAATATGACTAATATTTCAATATTAACAAATGTTAGTGTGTTTCCTTCCATCATGTTTTTATACCCTTAGTACTTATTCTTTTTTTTTTTTTTTTTTGAGACTGAGTCTCACTCTTTTGTCCAGGCTGGAGTGCAGTGGCACAATCTTGGCTCACTGCAAACTCCGCCTCCCGGATTCAAGTGATTCTCCTGACTCAGCCTTCTGAGCAGCTGGGATTACAGGTGTGTGCCACCATGCCCAGCTAATTTTTGTATTTTTAGTAGAGATGGGGTTTCGCCATGTTGGCCAGGCTGGTTTCAAACTCCTGATCTCAGGTGATCTGCCTGCTTCAGCCTCCCAAAGTGCTGAGATTACAGGTGTGAGCCACCATGCCCGGCCGCCTTAGTACTTCTGTTTGTATACATAAACAATGTATAGAATTGTTTTGGATGCTTCTGAATTTTACATGAGTGGACATAATATTTTACAATTTGATTTTTTCATTCTAATATTGTTTGTGAAATTTATCCAAAACATAAAGATCTATTCTTGTTTAACTCCTGTACGTAAATCACCATTACACAAATAGTTTTGCCATTGTTCTGCTGAATAGTTAAGTTGTTGTTGCTTTTTTGTAGTTACAAATGATGCTGAGATGAACATCCTCTGCATTTTCCTTATGCACATGTGTGTAAGGGCTGTTTTTCAGCACGTGTTCTAAAAAGTGGAATTGCTGGGTTGTAGTATATGCATTCTCCAGCCTGAACAGATATTATTAAATCTGTCTCCAGAGTGGTTGAACTAATCTTCCATCTTAACAATGGATGAAGAGTTCTCTTTTTCCTCCTTTTCACCCATGTCTGGTGGGACATTCTTGTCATTTTGTTAGGTGTGAATGGGCCCCCTGCTGTTGTTTGAATTTGCATTTCCTGATTGTGCGTGAGATAGGTCATGTTTTTATATGTGTATAAACATATAGGTCCTAAGGTCCTTAGGGCTTCCTGGGAAAGGTTCTTAAACTGTTCTGAATGGGGCTTTTGTCTTGCCTCAGCTCCAGGGTCAGGTGCCCCACACCCTTAAGGATTACGTGGTCACGCTAATCACACGCCCCTGAGGCTGCGTGGGGCAGCCATAAGTTACACGGGAATGGTTATTAGGCCCTGATTCTTTCTTGTGGTCTTGGCTGTCCATTTGCCGAATCTTTGGTTTTGACTTGCAGCTGAGTTGCAGTTGCTCTTGTCAATGGATATTTACAGAGCACTGGACTAGAGGTACTTTGAATCACTCCATTCAAGCTTATGGAGAAGTCAACCACAGAAATCAGCAAGCATTTTCACATAGGGCATAACGTTTTAAAATAAAACATCTTTTTTAACTCCATGTTGCAAGAAGTAGCAACACTAACAAAAGCAATATTTATATAAGGACATACTTTGTAACCAATTGAAAGGCCAAGGGAGGGTTAGGTTAATGAGGGCTCAGGCAGTCAGGAAGGCTTCTGAGAGGCTATGGCCTTGAGAGGCCGGTGGCCTTTTGGATAGACAGAGGGAAGCAGGTGGGAGAGGTCTGGCGGAGGCTGCATGAGGCTGAATCACGGAAGCCTCAAAGTGAGATACAGGTTAGAGTCCCTGCAGTAGTGATGGGGAATTCTGAAGGCTTTTGAGTCGAGGCATGGCATGAAAATTTCACCCCTGCCTCCTCACACATCTGTCTTGAATCCAGAAAGCACAGCTGGATTCCCCCTAAACTTCTGCCTACATCAGTGGTTTCTTTTCCCTCCTAGACTGACGTTTTGTGCAGAAGACCCTGAGAACACCAGCATATCCCCAGGCCGGGAGCTCTGGTTTCGCAAGTGTCGGGATGGCTGGAGGATGAAAAATGAAACCAGGTAACCAGGACTTTCTCACACATTCCACCCAGGACATGTTGACATGATGATCTCCTAGCATGTGCTGGGGATGGATCTGGGTGCAAGGGACATAGCATGAACAAAACAGATAAAAATCTCTTCCTTTAAGAAGTTGGGCCGGGCACGGTGGCTCAAGCTTGTAATCCCAGTGCTTTGGGAGGCCAAGGCAGGCAGATCACCTGAAGTCAGAAGTTTGAGACCAGCTTGGCTAACATAGTGAAACTCCATCTCTACTAAAAAAAAAAAAAGAATGCCGGGCATGGTGGTGCGTGCCTGTAATCCCAGCTACTTGGGAGGTTGAGGCAGGAAAATCGCTTGAACCTGAGAGGTGGAGGCTGCAGTGAGCTGAGACCGCAATATTGCACTCCAGCCTGGGTGACAAGAATGAAGCTCTGTCTCAAAAAGAAAGGGCCAGGCGCGGTGGCTCACACCTGTAATCCCAGCACTTTGGGAGGCCGAGGCAGGTGGATCACGAGGTCAGGAGATCGACACCATCCTGGCTAACACAGTGAAACCCCGTCTCTACTAAAAATATAAAAAATTAGACGGGCATGGTGGCGGGTGCCTGCAGTCCCAGCTACTCGGGAGGCTGAGGCAGGAGAATGGTGTGAACCTGGGAGGCAGAGCTTGCAGTGAGCTGAGATTGCACGACTGCACTCCAGCCTCGGTGACAGAGTGAGACTCCGTCTCAAAAAAAAAAAAAAAAAAGAAAAAAAAAAAAGAAAGAAAGAAGCTGACCTTCTGCTAGGAGATAAAGAAGCAAGTGAAATACTGTAGATAGGATGTTGGAAGTGTTAATGTCTCTTCTGCTCTTTGTCCTGCCTCAACCTGTAGGGGTTCATTGCATGTGACCCTACTGGCATGAGATCTTCTCTGTAAGTAAGTCCCCAGGTTGGTACCCGTGCCTGCCATCTTTGAAGTATCTTTTTTTTTCCCTTTGAGACATGCTCTTACTCTGTTACTCAGGCTGGAGTGCAGTGGCATGATCCTGGCTCACTGCAGCCTCGACCTCCCTAGGCTTGGGTGATCCTTCCGCCTTTGCCTCCTGAATAGCTGGGACCGCAGGCACGTGCCACCACGCTGAGCTAATTTGTGTATTTTTTTTGCAGAGACGGGGTTTCACCATGTTGCCCAGTCTGGTCTTGAACTCCATGGCTCAAGTGATCCGCCTGCCTCGGCCTCCCAGAGTGCTGGGATTACAGGTGTGAGCCACTGTGCCTGGCCCCTGCCATCTTTGATTGACATCTTCTCTATAATAACTAGAGCTGTGGGAAGGTGCCTAAGGGCTCCTAGCTTCCTTCTGGCCACCAGGTCAGGTTTGGGAATGGGGTGGGAGATAAAGAGAAGCACAAAGCATGTTCTTTCGTAGGTTTTCTAGAATGCAGGTGAGTGTGGGCCTAATTCTCCTACACACCTTTTTTTTTTTTTTTTTT
The DNA here is from genome assembly GCF_009828535.3 of Hylobates moloch. Taxonomy (NCBI): domain Eukaryota; kingdom Metazoa; phylum Chordata; class Mammalia; order Primates; family Hylobatidae; genus Hylobates; species Hylobates moloch. Next base: position 29,999,072 of record NW_026652280.1, on the reverse strand, counting down.
TTTTGAGGCAAAGCTCTATCGCCCAGGCTGGAGTGCAGTGGAGTGATCTTGGCTTACTACAACCTCCGCCTCCTGGGTCTAAGTGATTCTCCTTCCTCAGCCTCCCGAGTAGCTGGGATTACAGGTGCCTGCTACCACGCCTGGCTAATTTTTGTATTTTTAGTAGAGATGGGTTTTCGCCACGTTGGCCAAGTTACCATGTTGGCCAAGTTGGTCTCAAACTCTTGATCTCAAGTGATCTGCCCACCTTGGCCTTCAAAAGTGCTGGCATTATAGGTTTGAGCCACGGTGCCCGACCCCAATCCTCCCCCTTTTTGGGAAACAGAAATGCCCATGCATGTGGAGCTAAGTGAGACAGAGGGGTTGTCATGCTTCACTATCCCCTTGTCCCATGCTGCAATCCGTTATTTCAGATGTGAGGAAGGCCCATCTTGTGGTGTGAGGCAGTGGGCTCATCCTGGGGAATAGCCACACGCCCTCTAAGCCAAAACACCTGCTGAGGAGGAAGGAGACTGTCTCCTCACACCATGCCTATCCCCACCCTTTGCTCTAACCAGGGTACTAGATAATAATACTGCTGTGGTACACCTAGCGCTTGGCTTGGGCCCAGTCTGCACACAGGGACTTACATAATGATGTTTATCATCAACCCCACTAGGCAGGGGTTGTTATCCCTGTGTACAGATGAGGAACCGAGGCTCAGGGAGATGAAGTTTCTCTCCCAAGGCCCCCAGCAATGGCAGAGGGAGTTGAAGCAGGTCGGTCTACCCCAAAGCCTGTGTTCTTGAGCACCGAGGCTCCAAGTGCTCAGATGAATCACCTTGCGTCTGTCTGGGTATCAATTATCAGGCAGCTGTGCCCATGCTCCGGGGTCCCCTGTGATTAACCGTTTGCCACCCCCAAGGCTGGGCTGCATCCCAGCTGCTCTGTCTCCTGGTTAGGAGTTCAACACAACCACAGGCACCATCATCACAGGACTCGTGCCGTCTAATTAAGGGACTCGGTCTAGCATAGGCTTGTATGATTTTCTACCGTTATAAGAATTGTAAATCTTTGTGTGTTTAAATGTATACGTTTCAAAGTGTTTCCACATGTATTAACTTCATTGATCCTCCAGACAACCATGTAGATTGGACACACCCAGGAAAGATGGCTAAGGAAGGCTATTCTTTTTTATTGAGACAGGGTCTTGCTCTGTCACCCAGGCTGGAGTACAGTGGCATGATCACAGCTCATTGCAGCCTCGACCTCCCTGAGCTCAGATGATCCTCCTACCTCAGCCTCCTGAGTAGCTTGGATTACAGCAATGTGCCACTATGCCTGGCTAATTTTTGTATTTTTTGTAGAGATGAGGTTTCACCGTGTTGCCCAGGCTGGTCTCTATCTCCTGGGCTCAAGTGATCCGCCTGCCTCAGCCTCCCAGTGCTGGGTTTGCAGGCATGAGCCACCGTGCCCAGTCAGGATGGCTATTCTCATGATAAAGGCTAAGGTATTTATTCTTCTTTCCCGCTTTGGAATTCATATACCTGAGAATGCTATGACTCACCCTCTCACTACTAATTTTAGAAAACAAGCTGTCCTTTTCCTTTCCTTCAAAAACAATAGGAGTCCAAGCAATAAATGAACACTAGGAAGTCATAGCATCATATGTAACATGTTCAGCATCCTCCCTCCTGACATGGATGCTGTTCACATGTTCACTGATAAGGAGCCTGAGATTCAGAGAGGTTCAGGTGTGTTCACGTAGCTGAGATTAGAATCCAGGTCTCCTAACTCTCAGTCTTGCCTCCTTTCTGCCAATACATTGTCTGTCTTGTATTTCTAGATCAAGGCAAAGAGGACACTTTGATAGTTCTCCCCACACTTGTGTGTCCGTGATTTTGTGTGTGTGTGTGTGTGTATGTGTGTGTGTGTGTATGTTGTGGGTGGATAATATGTAAATGTAAGAACTGTGATGTACTCAACTCAGGGTCCAGAGGGTGCTGCAGTGTGGTGTTTCTCAAAGTGCATCTGTGGCTTGTCAGGTTAGGGAGAGAAGGCAGCACTCGGGACCTTGTCCATTTATTCTGAAAGGAATGCAGGTAAAATAATCCCATAGGGGTGTCAGAAAGCTTTGTCTCGAGGTCAACAGAGCACACCCTGAATACAGGTTTGCACGTTTGCTGGTGCGTGAGCTAACAAATGCCCCTCTCACACGGTTTCTTTCAGTCCCACTGTGGAGCTTCCCTGAGGGTGCCTGGGCAAGTCTTGCCAGCAAGGCCCCAAGACTTCCTGCTATCCAAGCACATGGAGGAAAGTTACTGCTGAGGACCCACCCGATGGGAGGATTCTTCTCAGCCTTGACCCTGGAGCACCGGGCACAACTGGTCTCCTGTGATGGCTGGGACTCCTCGTGGGAGGGGACTGTGTGCTGCTATAGCTCTTGCTGCCTCTCTTGAATAGCTCTAACTCCAAACCTCTGTCCACACCTCCAGAGCACCAAGTCCAGATTTGTGTGTAAGCAGCTGGGTGCCCGGGGCCTCTCGTGCACACTGGATTGGTTTCTCAGTTGCTGGGCGAGCCTGTACTCTGCCTGACCAGGAATGCTGGCTCCAAAGAGGCCCTGTGTAGAAGGCTGTCAGCTGCTCAGCCTGCTTTGAGCCTTAGTGAGAAGTCCTTCCTATAGGAGCTGACTCATGTCAGGATGGCAGGCTTGGTACCTTGCTCGGGCCGTGGCTGTTGGGGTTGTCATGGGTTGCACTGACCATACTGCTTACATCTTAGCCATTCCGTCCTGCTCCCCAGCTCTCTCTCTGAAGCACACATCATTGGTTTTCTTATTTTTCTGTTGTTCATTTTTTAATTGAGCAAATGCCCATTGAACACTTAAAATTAATTAGAATATGGCAGTGGACATATTACTGAGCCTCTCCATTTGGAACCCAGTGGAGTTGGGGTTTCTAGACCCTCTTTCTGTTTGGATGGTATATGTGTATATGCATGGGGAAAGGCATTTGGGGCCTGGGGGAGGCTATAGGATATAAGCATCAGGGACCCTGAGGCTTTAAGTAGTTTCTATTTCTTCTTAGTTATTATGTGCCACCTCCCCTAGGAGTGACATGTTTGATCACTAGCAGAATAGCAAGCAGAGTATCATTCATGCTGGGGCCAGAATGATGGCCGGTTGCCAGGTATAACTGCTTTGGAGCAAATCTCTTCTGTTTAGGGTGATAGAAGGTATGACATATGTAATACACATCTGTGTACACAGAAACCAGCACCTGCTTGGCCGGGCGCGGTGGCTCACGCTTGTAATCCCAGCACTTTGGGAGGCCGAGGCGGGCGAATCACGAGGTCAGGAGATCGAGACCATGGTGAAACCCCGTCTCTACTAAAAATACAAAAAATTAGCCGGGCGCGGTGGCGGGCGCCTGTAGTCCCAGCTACTCGGAGAGGCTGAGGCAGGAGAATGGCGTGAACCCGGGAGGCGGAGCTTGCAGTGAGCCGAGATTGCGCCACTGCACTCCAGCCTGGGTGACAGAGCAAGACTCCGTCTCAAAAAAAAAAAAAAAAAAAAAAAAAAAAAAACCAGCACCTGCCAGACAGAGCTGGTTCTAAGATTTAATACAATGCTTTTTTTCCTCTTTGAAATATTTTGCTTTAATACCAGTGCCTTTTCTTGTTGAACTTCTTGGAAAAGCCACCAATTCTAGATCTTGATTTGAATTAATACACACAATATCTGAGACACTTATACTTTTCAAAAGATTTGTGTATGCATTACCTAATTAGAGTAGGGGGAGAAGGGCAGCTATTATTATCCCTACTTTACAAAACTGAGGCTTAGTGAGGTTCAGCCACATGCCTAGACTTATATACTAGTTAGTGGTGCAGCCAGGGAGAGGACTCAGATTTCCTGGGGGCAAAGTTTATCTCTGAAACTCCATGAAGACTTTTGCAGCCGATTCCCACCAATATGCCCCAGATGTGAGACAAACAAGGACTTTTTTTTTTTTTTATGGAGCCATCCATAAAATCCTAAGCCCTTTTATTAATGTATAACCAGGAGAACATCTGTGCCAACGGTTGGACTTTTTATGGCTGAGATTCGGGAAGAAGTGTGACACCAAGCAGGAGAGGAAGAATGATTTTCTTTGTACTTACGTTTTCTAAGGACATTGTTTTAATCTGTATCATGCCAAAGTTGTATCACTGTTAAACTTCTGAAGACATAACCAGTTGAGTCTTAATTCAAGATATGTTCTCAAGCCAATTGTGTGCTTCTCTTGTTTCTGTGATTGCTTTCTAGCCAAAGCGAAGCTTGTACAGGTTGAGTATCCCTTATCCAAAATGCTTGGAACCAGAAGTGTTTCAAATTTTAGATTATTTTCAGATTTTGGAATATTTGCATATACATAATGAGATATTTTGGGAATAGGACCCGAGCCTAAACACAAAATTCATTTATGTGTCATTTACACCTTATCCACATAGCCTGAGGATAATTTTATACGATATTTTAAATAGTCATGTATACGAAGCATAGTTTGTGGTGAGTAACTTATGTGAGGGGTTTTCCCATTTGTTGTCTTGTTGGTGCTCAAAAAGTTTTGGATTTTGGAGCATTTCGGATTTTGGATTTTTGGATTAGGGATGCTCAACCCATGTTATTGGCTGTACATCCTGGTCACTTCTGACTTCTGTTTTTACTAATGGAAGCTTTGCGAACTGAATTCTCAGTGGGCTGTATATTTATACACCTGGCTTGAAGCCTTAATTGTATATAATGATGCTTTTTAAAAAAAGCTATTTAGAAGACTATTTATTTCTCAAGTGTATATAATGTACAAAAACAAATATATGGTTAGTTTTTACTTAAGGTTAACCAATTTCAGGATTAAAATTTTTAAATAGTAAAATAATAAAAAATTATAAAGTTCTTAATGGTCTGGCAACTCAATTCTTTTTTTCTTTTCTTTCCTTTTTTTTTTTTTTTTGAGATAGAGCCTCTCTCTGTTGCCCAGGCTGGAGTGCAGTGGCAGTCTTGGCTCACTACAACCTCTGCCTCCTGGGCTCAGGTGGTCCTCCCACCTCAGCCTCCTGAGTAGCTGGGATTACAGAGATGCATCACCATGCCTGGCTAATTTTTGTATTTTTAGTAGAGACGGGGTTTCACCATGCTGACCAGGCTGGTCAGGCTGGGTTCGAACTCCTGGCCTCAAGTGATCCGCCTGCCTCAGCCTCTGAAAGTTCTGGGATTATAGGTGTGAGCCACTGTGCCTGGCCAATTCTTAAAGTTTGAAAGAATTATAGCTGCCCCAACCTAGAGCCTGACAAAAAGTTACTCTACTATAAGGCATATTCTTTACTTGACACTCATCGTTGGCAGAAGTGGACAGCAATTCACTAAAGAACCAGAACAAGAACATCATTTCACTAAAGACGAGAAGAAAAATTATTTCAATTGTAGCAGCTTGAAGGCCTGAAGGTGGATGTTAGGAAGAACAGGGAGCATGGCTAGACACTGGGGAGCGTTAGTGAGATTATTAGGTTTGGTTGAATTGGAACTAGATATCAGTGACTTAGACCAGAGGGAAGCTGATTTCTCTATTGGTTAAAGTCCCAGCTGGTAGTAAGGTTCTATTCTACAGGCCAAGAGGGGTGCAGGTTCTTAGTTTTTCACTGTGCCATTCGTAGGGTATTCCTTGCATCCCCACAGCCCAGGGGTCCCCTACCAGCCAATGGAAAGCCAGAAAAGGGAAGCGATGAACAGTCTCCTCTTACAGACATGACTGAGAAGTTGCCTACATTCTATTGGCCAGAAATCCATGGTCACATGACAGGCTGGGAAATACAGTCTTTATTTAGGGTGCCCATGGGCCCTGCTGAAGATTCAATTACTATTTATTTATTTAAAATTGACATATAATAATTATACATATTTGTGGGGAAAATAGTGATGTTTTGATACATATAAGGTATAGTGATCATATTGGAATAATTAGCATATCCATCCTCTCAAACATGTATCATTTCTTTGTGTTGGGAACATTCAATATCCTCCTTCTAGTTACTTGAAACCATATTTTATTAACTCTAGTTTTACCCTACAGTGGTATAGGACACTAGAATTTATTCCTCCTGTCTAGCTGTAATCTTGTTTGTTTTGTTTGGTGTTTTTTGTTTTATTGTTTTTTTTGGGATGGAGTCTTGCTCTGTAGCCCAGGCTGGAGTGCAATGGCATGATCTTGGCCCACTGCAACCTCCACCTCCTGGGTTCAAGTGATTCTCCCGCCTCAGCCTCCCAAGTAGCTGGGATTACAGGCATGCACCACCACGCCCAGCTAATTTTTGTATTTTTAGCAGAGACAGGGTTTCACCATGTTGGCCAGGCTGGTCTTGAACTCCTGACTTCAAGTGATCCACCTACCTTGGCCTTCCAAACTGTTGGGATTACAGGTGTGAGCCACCGCGCCAAGCCACTAGCTGTAATTTTGTATCTTTTAACAATTCTGTCCCTATTTCCCCTTTCCCCCTACCAATTACTATTTATTAAAAGGGAAATTGGATCTTGCCATCCATTTATCAGGAATTAATTTTTCTCTGCTAAAGCCAGCGAGATAGACCAGAGTACCCTTTAAATGATTAAATCCTGTAGTCAATTTTTAGTAATCTTAAATTGATCTATGACTATGAAGTATAACGCATTACATCAATTTGACTTTATTTCTGGTCTTAAGTGTGAAAACATTTTTAAATGACAAGGAAGTTTTTTGTAAGGGGCTTTAAAGATGGTGGAAACTCCACTGTCCATCTCTACCAAGGACATTCTGAAACCAGGCTTGATAATGGCTGTAGGGAGTTGGGTCAGACAATAAGAGGTAAGTTCTTAACTTGGTTCAGATGTCGGAGGAAAGCAGAAAATGGTGTCTCTGGCATACTAAAGAAAATTGTTGAAATTTCCCAAAGGAAGGGTCATAGCCTGGTTGACTTCAAGTGCCTTGTTTGACTTGGGGGTTCAGTTACTAATTAGAGTCAGGGGAACTTCCACAGGACTTCCTTTGACTCTCCAAACAAGCTGAAGCCCCAGACCCCTTGGAAGGATGGATACAAAGTAGGTACTAGAACAGTCTTTGTCATCCAATATGGTATTTCTCAGGTGTCACCTCTGTGTTCAGAGCTACCCTGAGCCCTCTGCCATGTAAGCTCTCTGACGGCACAGATTTTTATCTGACTTGATTTCTGCCATTATCTTAGAAGCTAGAATAGTGTCTGGAACATCATGGGTGTTCAATGAATATTTAAATAAATAGATGAAATTAGATATAAGAAACTAGGTCCTTAAACAGGCAGGAGGTAATCTGGGAAAAGAGCAGTTAGTTTGGCATTAGAATTCTTGGTGTGTCATCCACCATTATGTGAGCTTAAGGCTAAATACAGCCTTTCTGAGTCTCTATCTGCTCATTTAAGAAAGAGAGACAATACTGCTCAGGGTTGTTGTGTATGTTAAAGGTACGTGGTAAAAAAGAAAGTATTCGTGTTTTGTAAACATTTGAATTGATAAGAGGACAGTGTGAGACAAAGATAAAATCCTGGCTGGGCGTGGTGGCTCACCCCTGTAATCTCAGCACTTTGGGAGGGTGAGGTGGGAGGATCACGAGGTCAGGAGTTCGAGACCAGCCTGGCCAATATGGTGAAACCCCATCTCTGATAAAAATACAAACATTAGCTGGGTGTGGTGGCACGTGCCTGTAGTCCCAGCTACTCCGGAGGCTGAGGCGGAAGAATCGCTTGAAGCTGGGAAATGGAGTTTGCAGTGAGCTGAGATCACGCCACTGCACTCCAGCCTAGGCAACAGAGTGAGACTCCATCTCAAAATAAAATAAAATAAAATAGAATAGAATAAAATAAAATCCTTTCCACATATATGTGGAAATTTTATGTATGATAAAAGGGGCCTATTAATCTTTGGGAAAGGAATGGATGGATGATGAGAAAGTAGGCTCATCTGATAAAGAGAAACAAAATTAGATTCCTATTTTAACATGCAACAAAGATGAATTCCAAAATACCTATTGGGTACTATGCTTATTACCTGAGTGACGAAATAATCGGTACAGCAAACTCCTGTGACACACCATTTAACTATATAACAAACCTGCATACGTACCCCTGAACCTAAAATAAAAGTTAAAAAACCATCAACGCCCCAAAACAAAAATGAATTCCACCTGAATAAAAGGTATACATGTGAAAGTCATCATGCTAATAGATATTATGAAATATAAATTCAAAACCTGTATAGAAACTGAAAAAATGTAAAATGTCACAATTAGAATAAGAAAATTTCAATAGAACAATGAATATTAAATAAATTTAAATGCTAATAAAATGTACTCCTTAGGGCCGGGCACGGTGGCTCATGCCTGTAATCCCAGCACTTTGGGAGGCCGAGGTGGGTGGATCACCTGAGGTCAGGAGTTTGAGACCAGCCTGGCCAGTGTGGTGAAACCCTGTCTCTACTAAAAAATACAAAAAGTTAGCTGGGCGTGGTGGTGGGCACCTGTAATCCCACCTACTTGGGAGGCTGAGGCAGGAGAATCACTTGAACCCAGAAGGCAGAGGTTGCAGTGAGCCTAGATAATGGCACTGTACTCCAGCCTGGGCAACAAGAGCAAAACTCTATTTCAAAAAAAAAAAAAAAAAAGGCCACAGAAATGTCCATCCAGCAGGTGGACAATTACCCTTTTGTCAGCCATTCCTCTGTTGCTGACCATCAGATCCACATTTCTTTTCTGTCGGCCCTGGTGCCCCCTGGTGCCCCCTTTCCTGGCCCCTGTGACATATTGTAATGTGGCTCCAAGCATTTCCCCCCCTCATATCCCTCAAGTGCTCCATTTTCCAAATGCATTTGACTTCCTACTCCCTTAGCCCCAGCTCTCTGGTATTCTGTGTAGCTGACTTCCACCAAGGATCTGTTGGGAGCTTGTAACTGAACTGAAGTCATGCACATTGTCAATGGCTAGTAGACCTTTACCTGGCCCAGAGTTGTCTGCATTGTTTAAAGAAGATATTTGTTAATACAAATTAATCTTTGATTTGCATGGAGGCGGTAGATCAAATCAAAAGGAAAGTTTCCCCTCCCTAGCAAGCAAACTCAGAAACAAACAAACAAACAAACAAACAAACAGCAAGAAACAAAAGGAAAGGTTCCTGTTGGGGTAGGGAAACAGTGGAGCAGGGCAGCCACCTTACTGGATCTGCTTGGGCTAGATCTGCTTGGGAATCTTTCTTCTAATTGAGGCCCCTAAAATATTCCTGATTTTCACAGTTGATTTCATTCCTTCCCTCCTGAACTTACAGAGCCTTTCGGTAAACACCAGTATTTGTCCCTCCCCGCGTATGCCCAGTGGTTTCCACGGCAGCAACGGTTGCCATAGAGAGGTGAAGAGAGGTGTCGGTGCCCTCTTTTGTAACTGTGGGTTATCTATAAATTGGGGGTGGCCTCTCCTAAAAAAGATTAATATGTAAATGAAAGGAATAAGAATCAAACAAATATAAATCAGGGCTCAAGTCATTTGTTTTTCTAAACCTCTGTGGTTATCCATACCATTTAACCTTGACTTTCCTTAAATCATACGGGTGCGTGTGTGTGTGCAGAGGGGAAGGGCTGCAAGAAGACTCTGGAAGCTAGGACAGGTCTGAGCAGGTGAGGGCTCGGGCCCAGAGGCCAGCTGGGGCAGCAGGGAACAGAGTTATCTGGGCCATTTGCTAATTATCTCAGCCCAGACGAGTCTGCACGCTATGTGGTTTAATACCTTCACCAGAGGCAAATGGTTTTGGACTCACAAGAATTGTTCATGGCCAGAGGCAATGGACAGATGCCACATGAGAAAGGCCTGAGGCCAGGAACGGAGGCAGGGTTATCTCACTGGAATGGAGAAGCTAAAATGACATTATCTTTACTTCTGCCCTGGTTATTTTCCCAAGGCAACTTCAGTGGGCTTGTTTTGAAGTCAAAACCTCAACTATTTATTGCGAGAGAGAGCATTCCATAATGACCTCAATAATTCATTTTCATTTTCATTTTCCTGCCAGAGATGTCAGTCTTACTATTCATCCTGTATCCTCTATTAGATACACAGAGCTTCTTCCTCCTGCTTAGGCTGCCCCAAATTCCATATAGGATTATTTTTGAAGAATATATATCAGCCAAAAAGAGGTCCTGGAAATGTGGCTTCACAACCCTGGGGTTTGTTTCCCTGGCTGCTGCCTCTCTCTCTCTCTTTTTAAATTTTTTTTGGAGACAGGGTATGGCTGTGTGGCCCAGGCTGGAGTGTGGTGGCGCCATCACTGCTCACTGCAGCCTCGACCTCCTGGGCTCAAGCAATCCTCCCACTTCAGCCTCCCAAATAGCTGGGACTACAGATGTACTCCACTATGCCTGGCTAAATTTTGAATTTTTTGTAGAGATGGGGTTTTGCCATGTTGCTCAGGTTGGTCTCAAACTCCTGGGCTCAAGCAATCCACCCACCTTGGCCTCCCAAAGTGCTGGGATTAGAGGCATGAGCCATCGGGCCTGGCCATGCTGCCTCTCTCTCCTTCAAGGTAGACTTCCTCTTTCCTTCCCCTTCTCCCTGCTTCTTTCTCCTTCTCCCCTCCTCCTCCTCTTCTCCTTCTCCTTCTTCTTCTCACAGCTTTTTATTGAGTTATAACAGGCACACAATAAACTGCACATGGGTAAATCATATAATTTGACATTTTGGTACAGGAAATCACCACGAAACTAAAAGCATTCCCACATCGAGATTGTGAACATACCACCACCAGAAGTTTTCTTGTGCCCCTTTGTAATTCTTCCCACTCCCCTCTCCGCAGGTTGTCCCTGATCTGCTTTTTGTCCTTGTAGATTAGTTGCATTTTCTAGAATTTTGTATAAGTGGAGTGTATCTACAGTATGTTCTCCTTTGTGTCTGCTTTTTGTACTCAGCATAATTATTTTGAGATTCATCCACGTCTTTGCATGGATCAGTCATCTATTCCATTTTATTGCTAAGCAGTATTCCACTGTATAGATAAATAACATTTTGTTTATCTATTTACTTGTTGATGAACTTTAAGTTGTTTCCAGTTTTGAGTTACTATGAGTAACGCTACTATGAACATTTGCATATGAATCTTTGTATGGACATGCAGTTTCATTTCTTTTGGGAGTAGGATAGCTGGATCATATGGAATATATATTTAACTTTTAAATAATGTATATGGAATGTATATTTAACTTTTAAATCATAAGGAATGTATATTTAACTTTTAAATAAACTGCCAAACTGTTTTCCAAAGTGGTTGTACCATATTACATTGCCACCAACAATGTATGAGAATTCCAGTTGTCCTTGTATTCTCTCCAACATTTGATATCGTTGGTCTTTTCAATTTTAGTCATGCTAACAGATATATCATGGTACCTCATTGTATTTTAACTTGCATTTACCTAATGACTAATGATGCTGAGTATATTTTAACGTATTTATTTGCCATTGACATATTTTCTTTGGTGAAGTATCAGTTCAAATCTTTTGTCCATTTTGAGGGAGGTTGTTTGCTTCTTATTGAGTGTTGGGCATTCTTTATGTAATGGATATAAGTTCTGGACATAAGTTCTTTATCAGATAAATGCTTTGGAAATGCTTTCTCCCAGTTCATTATTTATCATTTCATTCTCACATTATTGTCTTTTAAAGAGTGGAAGTTTTACATTTTGATGAAATATAATTTATCCATTTGTCCTTTTAGAGATGTTGCTTTTAGTATCATCTGTAAGAAGTTCACAAAGACAAACACCTGGTTGGTGGGGAGGGGCTAGGGGAGGTGGGTCACACCAACCAGGTGTTTGTCTTGAGAACTCATCCCAGTAAACTTCTGCATGCAAATCTCCATCTCAGACAGTAATTCCTGGGGAATCCAACCTAAGACAGATGATTATTTCCTAATCAGTTTGCAAATAATGCAAGGATTATTAACTAATTAATTAAAGGATTGTTAACTATCAATCTTCAGGCAGCCTGGGAGGCTCAGGTATGAGAGATGGGAAAAACAGAAAGGCAGTTTGTCAGTGGCCCCAGATGGCGTAGAGTCCAAGTCACTTGCCTTAGTCCAAGGGGCTTTCCCTCTCACACCTCACATCACTGAGTGAATCCACCTGACAGTGGGAGGGGGAGAAAGCACCTGGCAGGCTTCTGCCTTCTCAGCGTGTCAGGGACCTGGATGACACAATGAGGAGAGAGAGGGAAAGAGGGAGACTTTCTGTATAGGGCCAAGGGAAGCTGAACAGAGGCTCACCCACTGGGAACAGGGGATCACAGCATCGGAACGGAGCCCTGATGAGGAAGGTAGAGAAGACGACTTTGTAGCTTTTCTCAATTCCTGTTCAATGGGGGCGGAGGTGGGAGATGAGAAGTCAGAGGAAATTGTACCAGAGGTACTATCAGATTGAACGTTATGGTATTCACACATTTTTATTCACCTATGGATGTTGATGAAACCCAGAGTTAACAGAACCAAGGGGTGGGCGAACAAGATCTAACAGATGTGTTTCCTAATTGCTCTTCTTTGCCACAGACATTAACCAAAATTGTGTCTTCCACCTTGACATAAATCTTGTCCTATTCTGTCCCAAGGGTATGTGCCCCACTTTTTTTAAGTTAGATAGTGCCTTCAAAAAAAGACTTGGGCTGGCCAAGCATGGTGGCTCATGACTACCCTCCCAGCTACTTGGGAGGCTGAGGCAGGAGGATAGCATGAGCCCAGCGGCTCAAGACCAGCCTGAGCAATATCGCAAGACTCTGTCTCTAAAAAAGTTTTAAAATGAACAATCTTGGGCTTCCTCACGTCGGTGAGCTTCACTTTATACAGCAGAGATACTTACATATATTTTTTGTAAATTTAATTGTAAAATAATGATGAATACATTAATTGTATTATAAAGTCCTTTCACCTATGTTCCCTCATTTCACCTTTATAATAATCTATGTGGTAGGTATTTGTCCTTGGCAGAGGAGAACGCTGAGTTCAAGGAGGTAAGTGGCAGGTACTAGGCATCTTAGTGAAAAAACTTGGATTTAAACTTGGTTTCATGGATACTAAAGCCTGAGCTGTATCCTTCCCTTACAAGTACTGCAAGAATTTGCCTTTCTGATGACTCCTCTAGTGAGTCTCTCTCTCCTCTCACAGAGAAATATGATTGGACAAGGTAGGTCAGATGAGTCCTTCACGGCCAGCTCTTACACAGACAGGCATAGGGGAAATTCGAGTAGTATATCATATCTTTAGGTTTCATGCCTGGCTTTGGGGGAAAGGGGTTCTGGTTTCTATGACCTGCCTTGGGGAAGAAATCTGGATATTCATCTGTTATCAGGTGGGGGCCGCCTGCTTTCTTTGGGAGAGCATCCATTAAAACACTTTCTCATAAGAAAATGGACAGTGAAGAAATAATCTCTCTAGTGCGTCAGGCTGGTGGGAGATTGGCAGTTGCCAAGATTTCCAAACTTGCCCAACTGGCTCTCTGGGGACAACTAGTATCACACACATTCCTGAAGAATGGCCTGGAGATGTTTTACAAGCAGAATCTCCTCCTGTGATAGGAAGGGACGCCACCTGGAAAGAGGAGCAGCTACGGAAACAGGAGGTGCAAGGTGGAGGAATCTATGAACTGAGTCCTGGACACGCTCCAGCTATCAGGTAGGCTCAGAAAGTTCTGGAAGTCATGAAACCAGGCCCTTTTCAGGCCTATCACATTTAGTCCTCACTGTACTGGTGTGAGGCCAGTTTTTCTTTCCTTTATTTCAAATGGGAAACAGAGTCTTGGAGAGGCTGAAACGCCAAGACTTAGCAAATGTAAGTGGCGGTTAGGAATTGAGCCCAGGTCCTCTGACTCTAAATCTGTTGTTTTTAATCACTGTGTCGTACTGAATATAGAGTGAGGCAGGATAATGAATTGTATTGCATTCAGACCCATATTTAAAATATTTCTTCAACATTTGCTTAGTGAGGGGAGAGACGCTGGTGGCGGGGGGAGGGGCAGGGCAGCATCTGGCACGCACTCTTCAATTAGCAGAGTCCGCTAGGTCATGTAATGCTCCTCCCGCCTTGTAAGACAGACCAGAGCTGCTCTGTGCTTACCTGAGCTTATTATCAGGAGACATCGTCTTTCCTACCTCCACCCGCCCATCAGAGAATCCCTCACAAGCACAGGTAGTCTGGACCCTGAGAGGTGGCCTCTTGTAAACGGTGTTGCCAGAAGGGTGGTATGCTGAATTCTGGTTCCCCAGGCACTGCCACTGTTTCCCATATGGTCAGGCCACAGGCCACATCCGAGGGTCTCAGAAAACAAAACCCCAAAATGAAGGTCTCAGAATCAGCTCTGTCTGCCCTCCTGCCCTCCTATCTCCGGCCTCTCATTCTCCCCCGAGGCTAGCCATGCAAACTAGACTCCCTCTTCCCCAAGGCGGGTCATAGAAACCAGAACCCCTTTCCCCCAAAGCCAGGCATGAAACCGAAAGATATCATATACTACTTGAATTTCCCCTTTGCCTGTCTGTGTAAGAACTGGCCATAAAGGAATCATCTGACCTACCTTGTCCAGTCATATTTCTACATGGCTGTTCATACTTGGTTGAATCTAAGCATAAAAATGAAGTTTCCGCTTCATCTTTGGGTCATAACACCCCCATTCCAGAGAGGGTCCTGCCCAACCCAGAAGGAAGACATGCTGCACAGAGATGCCAAGAAGAATCCAGACAGGACTTGCTGGGTTTCCCCATTCATTGCTTTTTTATTTTTAATTATTATTATTTTTTTTTTGAGATGAGTCTTGCTCTGTTGCCCAGGCTGGAGTGCAATGGTGCAATCTCGGCTCACTGCAACCTCCACCTCCCAGGTTCAAGCAATTCTCCGCCTCCTCCTGAGTAGCTGGGATTACAGGTGCCTGCCACTGCACCTGGCTAATTTTTGTATTTTTAGTAGAGACGGGGTTTTGCCATGTTGGCCAGGCTGGTCTCGAACTCCTGACCTCAGGTGATCCACCCGCCTTGGCCTCCCAAAGTGCTGGGATTACAGGCATGAGCTCCCCATTCATTCTATTAGCATTAATCCTACCCTTTTTGTCCAATCATATTTCTACAAGGCTGTCTGTACTTTACTGAATCTAAGTATAAAAATGAACACTTTCCCCTGTATCTTTGGGTCTTTATTCTGAAGACTCCTGGCATCATGTAAAACTGTGATCCAATAAATTTGTATGCCTTTTCTTATATCAATCTGCCTTTTGTCAGTGATTTCCAGCTAACTTTCAGAGGGCGATAGGGAAGTTTTCCCTTGGTCCCTGTGTAAGCAATTGCCAAGAGGTTTGTTGGAGAGCTCCTGTTCTGCCTCCTGGCCTTACGGTAGCTGCTACTATGCTCTG
This sequence comes from Hylobates moloch, assembly GCF_009828535.3. Lineage (NCBI taxonomy): Eukaryota > Metazoa > Chordata > Mammalia > Primates > Hylobatidae > Hylobates > Hylobates moloch. The sequence continues at coordinate 29,983,630 of NW_026652280.1, read as the reverse complement.
CCCAGAACTGGGCTCCTGACGGGGGATGCTGGCCCCACTGGCTAAATGGCTGCACCCTGCCCATCCTCCCTCTGGCCACACTCCCTTGTTGTGCAGTGGGGACCTGGCTCTTGTTTCCAGTCATTGCTACCTGCTGTGGGTGGCTTCCTCTCAGACTACACCTCCTGCATCCCCTCAGAATGCAAACAGTCCAGGAAATCAGATGACATCCCTATCTATATGCTTTACTCTGGAGAAAGTTTGGATTACATGAAGACCATCTTCAAGGAAGTGCACTCCAGCTTTGCACATCATGATAAATAAGCGAGGACTTCTCCACTCCATTCTCTTCTCTGTCTGTCATCATCAGTGTACTTCATTAAGGCTGAAGTCCACAGCATTTTGGCTGAATATCAGTCCAACCGAATATTTTTAAAACTGTAATTTTATATAGTAATTCAGACACTTTTCCATCAAGGATTTAGTAGTCTACCAAGAATTCAGTCCATGGTATGGTAGAAATATTTACCGTACTCAAACCAGTTTTAACAGTGAGCAAAGATAAGCTAAAAGCTTGTGCACAGATAAGTATGGGTGTGTGAGAATAAAAGAGAGGTACAGAAACGGACAAACATGACTGGAGGCGACTGGCAAGGAAGACCCAGCAAGAGCCTGCACCTGCTGGAATGCACTCATCAGAATCCTAATTACCATTAGAGGAAAAGAAAGACAAATGATCAATGTAACGTTCCCTGAGCCAGGACTAAACAAGCCTAGAGGCGCTAAGGAGTCACTGGTCCTAATCTGTGCAAAATCAGGAAGTGTTACTATGGTATTAACTAGTATAACAAGATTCACCTGAGCTCTAAAGATGTGCAAATTATTCCATAAATAAAAGACTCCGGAAGAATACTCAGCTGGTGCTTGCAGAATGAGCTTGAACTTTCTGCAGGATGTTACAGGCCTTGGATCATCCCAGCCTGAAGATGTGTACATGATTTCTCAGCAACTCCTGGTGGCTTTGCCCAAACTCCATGAAGGCAGAATTGGCTGACACTGCTGAGGAGTGACACTTCATGGTACACGAAGGCCAGGGGAAGATGCTGGCGCATCGGGTCTGGCCACCACAGGGAAGGTGGGACAGTTGTGAACATCTGACTGTGGATGTAATATCTGAATGATAATGTGTTATCCATGTGACGGTAATTTTCTTTTATTTTGTTCTGGAATTTTGGCTCTCATGTATAACAGATAAATGCTCTAATAATGACTTAATAAATGGTCTCCAAATTCCCTTAGGAAAGGTAAGGAGTAATTAATTAAAACAACAAAAGTGAAGTGTGGTAAATGTAAACGGTCCAAGAGAATGAACTCTGCTGACTTCTCTCCTTGCACTAATTTATTTCTATTCCAAGTCTTAGGGTCATCAACAGGATTCTTGTTTTTCCTGGTTCTTTTGGGAAGCAAAAAGCATTTTATTTTTAGAGCTCAAGTGATATGGTAGGCATTGTTCAGATCAGATTCTAGTAACAGGCAAAACCACAGAAGTCACTCAAACCCGTGGCGTGAAGAAACAACACAGTGTATAGAATGAGGAGGATGGGAATATTTTAAAGTTAAAAATAAGTAAGGTTCACCAGCAAAAGTGGAAGAGTAGGTAGCTCCAAGGGTCTGTCCCTCCACAGAAACATGGAAAACTGCAGCAAAATCTGTCAGTATTAATTTTGTCAAAACTCTGAAAACAGTCACTGGTTTATAGCAACCAAACAATGAATAAATAGATTAAAAAAAAAAAACAAAAATGGTAGGCTGGGCATGGTGGCTCACGCTTGTAATCCCGGCACTTTGGGAGGCCGAGGCGGGCGGATCACGAGGTCAGGAGATCAAGACCACGGTGAAACCCTGTCTCTACCAAAAATACAAAAAATTAGCCGGGCGTGGTGGCGGGCGCCTGTAGTCCCAGCTACTCGGAGAGGCTGAGGCAGGAGAATGGCGTGAACCCGGGAGGCGGAGGTTGCAGTGAGCCAAGATCGCGCCACTGCACTCCAGCCTGGGTGACAGAGCAAGACTCCGTCTCAAAAAAAAAAAAAAAAAAAAAAAAAATGGTAGAAGAGCTTTGCCATATTCTTACCTACCCTTGTCTCACCCGCCTCCTCAGCAAGGCAGCAGTCCTGAAGACTGCAGCCTGCATTCCAAGTGTGGATCTTGGTCCCTGATTCTGGAAGGAGAAGAGCAAGGCTTATTCTCAAAGAATTGTGTGTTTGTATGTTCTAACCTGTCTATGGGCTACCTAAAGGACTAATGCGAAGCTCTTGTCTTTGTTTCACCTAACTCAGAACTTATTCGTTGTGAAGGAGCATCTATATGCAGGGAATTCCTGGAAAACATTGCTGGAAAAATGAACAATCCTCTACTGCCTGGGCCAAAAGATTACAATTAAGGTAAGCAACTGATCACCAAAAGCTGGGAGGAAAAGTTGGGAGAGAGTTTTATTGGGAAATGAGGGCATTGAACTGTGTCCACTGTGAATTTAGAAAGCCACCTGCACGTCCAGGACAGGATAAATGCTCACGAAACATCTGAGAAGACCTTATGTTTTCAGCTCTGGCTGGTCTTTAGACTTGGAACCAGCAGGAAGTGAAGGCTAAGGCAGCGTTGTAAATAACATGGCTAAGCATTGAAGGAGGATCCCAACACAGAGCCCCATTGCAATGACTAGGAGAGTTTTTCCCCCCTCCCTTTTCTTTTCTATTTTTGGCTTCTGGTGTTCAAGGGGATCTCTGTCAAGACACTAGCTGATTACAAGCTAGAGGAACAGAGATCTCAGAGATCACATATGACAAAGAATATAGGCTTTACAAAGATAGTTTAGAAAAGTCACTAAGCAAATGAATAGATACAACCCATAGCAAGCAATGAAAATAAATCCTGAGTAGGGGGAAGAATCTGATTTCCAGAGTTAAAGATTCTGTTTTAAACAAAAAGGTATGAAGCATGTAAAGAAACAAGGAAGTATGGTTCATTTACAGAAGAAATTAACACAAACTATTGCTGAGGAAGCACAGACATTGAACTTACTAGACAAAGACTATAAATCAAAAGTCTTAAATATGCGCAAAAAGCTAAAGCAAACCAAAATAATGATGTATGAACAAATAGAAAATATCAAGGAAGAGATAGAAATCATCATAGGAAGCCAAGCAGAAATTCTGGAACTGAAAAGTGTATTGACGTTGTTAACATGGCAATAATCCCCTAACTCATCTACAGATTCAATGCAATCTCTATCAAAACCTCAGTTGGGTTCTTTGTAAAAATTGACAAGCTGATTCTAACATTTATATGGAATTACAAGGGGTCCTGAGTAGCCAAAACAATCTTGAAAAGGAAGAATAAAATTGAAGGACCAGCATTTACTGATTTTAAAACTTACTACAAAGCCATACCAATCAAAATCGTGTGGTGCTGTCATAAGTATAGACATATAGATCAGTGGAATATAGACTCCAGAAATAAACACGTACTTCTCTAGTCAGTTGATGTGCAACAAGGGTGCTAAGACCATTCAGTGTGGGAAACAATAATCTCTTCAACAATGGTGCTGGGACAACTGAATATTTACATGCAAATGAATAAAGTTGGATCTTATCTGACACTATACAAAAATTAACTAAAAATGGATCAATGACCTAAATATAAGCAGTAAATCTATAAAATTCTTAGAAAAAAACATAGGAATGACTGTTAATGACCTTGGATTTAGCTATGGATTCTTAGATATAACAACAAAAGCATGAGTAATGAAAGAAAAATAGATAAATTATACTTCATCAAAATTAAAACTTTTGTGCATCAAAAGACATATCAAGAAAGTGGAAAGACAACCTAGAGAATGGGAGAAAATATTTGCAAATCGTATATTTGATAAAAGACTTATATCCCAAATAAAGAACAACTCAAAAAACCCCCCAACTAACCCAATTATAAATGAGCAAAGGACATGAATACACATTTCTCCAAAGAAAATATACAAATGGCCAATAAGCCCATGTATATACGCACAAAATTATTAGTTATCCAGAAAATGCAAGTTAAAACCACAGTTAAAACCACTTTGTACTCACTAGGATGAGCATAATAAGATGTACAGATAATAACAAGTGTGGACAAGGATGTGAAGAAGTTGGAATGCACATACACTGCTCGTGGGAATGTAAATTGATGCAGTCCTTTTGGATAACACTTTGGCAGTTCCTTTAAAAGTTAAATAGTTATCACATGACCCAACAATTCTACTCCTAAGTAAATACCTGGAGTAATTGAAAATATATGTCTACACAGAAACTTGTACATGAATGTTCATAGTAGCATTATTTGTAATACCCAAACGGTGGAAACAACCCGAATGTCCATCAACTGAAGAAAGGTTAAGCAAAATATGGCCTATCAATACAATGGAGTAACAGTCATAAAAAGGAATTACGTTCTGATGTGGATGAACCTTGAAAATATAATTCTACATGTATATTCATTGCAGCAGTATTCACAATAGCAAATAAATGGAATCAACCTAAATGTCCACCATCATGCATTTAGGTAGGTGAGATAATTCTTTTTTTTTTTTTTTTGAGACAGAGTCTCCCTCTTGTTGACCAGGCTGGAGTGCAGTGGCGCCATCTCAGCTCACTGCAAGCTCCGCCTCCTGGGTTCACACCATTCTCCTGCCTCAGCCTCCCGAGTAGCTGGGACTACAGGCACCCGCCACCACCCTGGCTAATTTTTTGTATTTTTAGTAGAGATGAGGTTTCACCATGTTAGCCATGATGGTCTCAATCTCCTGACCTCGTGATCCACCCATCTCGGCCTCCCAAAGTGCTGGTATTACAGGCATGAGCCACCGCGCCCAGCTGAGATAATTCTTTGTGAGCGGTTTTTACACAGACAGGCAGGGAGAAAGTTAGAGTAATATGATATCTTTAGGTTTTATGGCTGGCTTTGGGGAAAGGGGTTCTGGTTTCTGTGACCCTCCTTGGGGAAGAGGGAGTCTAGTTTTTATGGCTAGCCTAGGGGAGAGAATGAGAGGCCAGAGACAGGAGGGCAGGATAAGGTCAGTGAAAAACTTTTGCATCTGAGGCCTTCATTTTTGGATATTGTTTTCTGAGCCCCAACAACAGAAATGTCCAGAATAGGCAAATCTATAGAGACAGAAAGTCGACTAGTGGTTTCCTTTGGTTGAGGGGCTGGGGCTAGGGCTAGGTGGGGGACATAGGGGAGTGACTGCTAAATGGTACAGGGTTTCTTTTTGGTGTGATAAAAATGTTCTGAAATGGATTGTACTGATGGTTATACAACTCTGTGAACATACTAACTACTGCTGACTTGTACTCTTAAATGGGCAAATTGTATGGTATGTTAATGCTATCTCAATAAAGTGGTTAAAAATGAGTAACGAGAGACCACGTGTAAGATTCTGAGTGTTGAAGGAGGGAAGCTGCAGCTGTGTTTGTACCTCCCTGGAGTGCTCCTGGGACCACAGCTGAGGGCTGTGTAGGGAGATAAGGAGGGGGCCTGGCCTGGACACTGCAGAGGCTGAAGCCAGTAGGCACTTGATACTTGAATGGACAAATTCTGAAGTTCCTGGCTCTTTGTTAATGCCCAGTCAGTGAGGGGGAAGAAAAGAAAAGAGTTGGGCTTAAGTCTTAGGATTTGGAGCTCAGAAGGGCTTTTGGCAGTGGTCCAAAGGGATTTTGAATTAAGGCTTTAATAGAACCAGCCATACTGTATATTTACACATCTCTTCACCCCTCAGTGAGCATTACACCTGGGGTCTCATTTGGGGTCTTGGTCTGTGAGACTGAGGGGCTGAGAGCAGGAGGATCTCATTTGGCATTTCAGCATGGAAATCTGGCACAAGGAAATCAGTTGCCCCTAAGAATTCTCATCTCCCATTGTGGCATATGGCATTTAAGTCAAATGAAAAGATGTCTCCAGCAGCAAAGCTCACAAAACACTGGGCTGAATCACCTCTGGGAAGACGTGGGAGCTTTTATATAGGAAAGTACTTGGGAATTAGATGTAACCCAATATAAGACTGGGGCATGGATCATTCAACCTTGGAAAGCCCCACAGTCAGGGGATAGGTTGTGATTTAGCCTGTTGAAGGATCAAGATCAGGTATGATCTAATGCGTTGAATAGAGTCAAATGGATCATTTCACCCAAATTTTAAACCAGCTATTGCCGGCCAGTAATTTATTGTGTGTTGCTGGGCAAGACACTCGCCTCTACAAATCGTCTATAAAATTGTAAGTAAGGGCTGGCTTTGAAGGAAATCACTAAGCTGTTTTCTGCTTTCTCTGTTGCTGCTATACTTCAATTTCAACTGTGCTTGTGTCCCAAGTGCCAATATTACCCCAATCTGGTTCCAACTCCTGTTCCTTAGTAACTTGGCTGGCAGAGAAGCTTCAGAAAGAGAATGGAATAGGTGAAACCATTCTAGTAAATTCTTGCTAAGATATATATGACTAAGTTATTTAATATGTGGGATACAGAGAGGAAGTCAGTTACCTTACGGAACAATTTAATGAGCTCATTGCAGTAGCTTTTATTTTGTTTTAGGTGGGCAGACCTTCTGGATGCTTCTTAATTGACATCACTTGAGGTCAGTGCATTTCAAACTTTAATGTACACATGAATCACCTGGGGACCTAGTTAAACTTGATTCTGATTCAGTAAGTCTGGGGTGGGGCCTGGGACTCTCCATTTCTAACAAGCTCCCATGGGTGCTAACTCTGTCTGCTGCTAGGGTACTGTCCTTAGAGCAGAGGCCCGGGTGACCATCAACCCACCTTCAGCGATACTGATGCACTCAGGAAAGAATGAGTTGCTTTTCTCTTTCTTGAGGCCCTTTGACACTCTGCACATGTATTCATTGGAGCACTTTGTGTTGTAATGATTTGTATGGGGCCCATCTTCTCTATGAGGCTGAGGGCTCTTATCCACAGTAGCTGCATCTTATTTATCTCCATTTCCTCTTGACTTCTACCTCTCCTCACTTTAACACTGTGGTTGGCACAAAAAAGGCACTTAATGTATGATGATGAACAGGCCCAGTCAGGCCTGATGGTGATTGGGTGAGCTCATAAACCCTGCGGGCTCTTACGTGGCATCTCTGTTCCTGCGTGGCCACATGGCATAAACAAGTGATTTCCAACCCCGACTACAGATCGGGGGAATTTAAAAAAATACTGATCCCAGGCCCACTCCAGTGTTCTGATTTAATTTAACTGTTTTGAAGCCCAAGTATGAATGACTTTAATAGCCCTCCAGGCTCTTACAACTCAAAAATAAAAAGACGAATAACCCAATTAAAAATAGGCAAAATATTTGAATGGATATTTTCCCAAGAAAGATTTACAAGTGGCCCATAAGTACAGAAAAAGATATTCAATATCATTAAGGAAATGCAAATCAAAGCTGAGAGATACACTTCACACCTAATAGGATGGTGTGGGAGAATTTCAAACTTTCCCTCTGAAGATTTGAGTCTAAGGCTGTTGAAATGAATTGCCAGTAGATGGGTTAACAGGAAAAATGGCATACAAATTTGCTTAATGTGCCTAAGCATGGGGGAATCGCAGGAGAATAATTACCCAATAACTCACAGAGGTCCAGATGCTTTCATACCCTTTTACATAGGGGAAGGGGAGACAGGGGGTGTAGGAGTAAATGATTTTATGAGAGATGAATAGACTTTGGAGACAGAAATTAGCTTGGGAAGGATTCTCTTTGTAAATTGAAGGTACTGGAGAACAAACAATAGTTTGGAGGAAAGTTGGTCTGGACTGTAGGTGTGGTGTTTAATTTTCAGTCTCTTCCACTGTGACATGAATTTTAATCTTCTCCGGTTAATGTAATTTTAGGGAAAGGATCAAAGGCAACTGTGTTTCTCTTTAGCAGGCCCAGTTTCTAGGTAGTTAAGGAAATTTCAGAGAATAGCCTCAGGAGAGGTGGGGGAAGGTCGGAGAGACCTTAAGCCAGCTTCTTAATTTGTATGTCAAAGTGCCACATTTCATAGTATCTTTTTTGTGCCCCCACAATGGATGTATTAAAAAAAGAAAAGAAAAGACGTGTTGGTGAGGACGTGGAGAACTCAGAACCCTCATACACTGTTGATGGGGATGTAAAATGGTGCAGATGCTTTGTAAAACAGCTTGGCAGTTCCAAAAATGTTAAATGTGGAGTTTTTATATGACCCAGCAATTTCATTCCTAGGTATACACCTGAGATAACTGAATTTCATCTTAAAAAATAAAAAGTAAAATGCTTCCCAGGGGAATTTGATTTGCAGCCAAATTTGAGAAGCTCTGATGTAAAGAAACCTGGGGTAAATGTTCAAACACTTGCTGTCAAGAGGATGCTGCTGCTGACCAGAAGTTCTCGACTTCAAATGCACATTGGAATGAACTGAGAGTCTTCTAAAAAATGCCATTGCCTGGGTGTCCCCAAAATGAGCCTGATTTAATTGTTCTGGGGTATAGCCTGGACAAGCACTGCAGGAGATTCTAGTGAGCAGCCAAAATGGACACAGTGCTGATGGTGGTAGTCGTAAGGATCATTGGAGGGCTGTTAAAATGCACTTTCTTGACCTCTGTCCCCAGAAGTTCTGAGTCAGGGGACCTGGGGTGGGGCTGGGCATCTTCATTATTTTTATTTTTAATTCAAAATTTTTTTTTGAGACAGAGTCTCACTCTGCCACCCAGGCTGGAGTACAGTGGCATGATCTCAGCTCACTGCAACCTCCACTTCCTGGGTTCAAGCAATTTTCCTGCCCCAGCCTCCCGAGTAGCTGGGACTACAGGCACCTGCCACCACGCCCGGCTAATTTTTTTTGTATTTTTTAGTAGAGACGGGGTTTCACCATGTTGGCCAGGCTGGTCTCAAACTCCTGACCTCAAGTGGTCCACCTGCCTTGGCCTCCCAAAGTGCTGGGATTACAGGTGTGAGCCACTGTGCCCGGCTGCATCTTCATTACTAACAAGCTCCTTGATGATTGTGATGCAGGTGGCCTGGACCACACTTTGAGAAACACTACTTTAGGGAAGGCCTCTTGGAATGGAATGTGCATGCAAATCACCTGGGGACCTTGCTAAACGGCAGCTTCTGATTCTGCATCTCTAACCAGCTCCCAGATGATGCCAGGGATGCTGGTCTGCAGACTACAGCTTGGGTAGCAAGGCTACATAGCCGTGGTTCTCAAAGTGTGAGTCCTCAACGGGCATCAGTATCACTTGGGAACTTGTTGGAAATGCAGATTATCAGGCCGCATCTCAGACTTACTGAATCAGGAACTCTGGGGTTGGAGCCCAACAATGTTTTTTTAAAAAGCATGATTGTATACATTTATGATACACAACATGTATATATACATTGTGAAATGACCACAATCAAGCTATTTAATATGTCCATCATCTCTCATAGTTATCTTTTATATGTGAAAAGAACACTTAAAATCTACTCTTAGCAACTTTCAAGTATACGATACATGATTATTAAGATTATTAACTGTAGTCACCATGCTGTGCAATAGACATCCAGAAATTAGTCATTCTGTCTAATTGAAACTCTGTACTCTTTGACCAACATCACCCATTGCCCCCACCTCCCCAAGCAGTCTGTTTTGGCAGGCTCTCCAGGTGATGCCGATGCACACTGCAACTTGAGAACCGCTGTGGAGGGCTATCAAGTGCTTCTAGTCCCTCCCAGACGCTTCCCAACCCTGGAGCAGCACCTCAATAGAGCAGCGGAAGACAGCCTGTGGCTCTGGGAATTGCTGATACTGAGCAGAGACAGTCCTTGACCGGAGACGTTTAGGAATGTGAAGGTGGGTGCTGCTAAGGATGAGAGAGTTATTCAGCCCAGGATGGTGGCACAGGGAAGGGCCAGCTTAGCAATGGGCCACTGGGCATTAACGGGAGTAGGGGGCACATTTGTGGCAGGAGTGGATTTGCGAGCCAGGGCCTCCTGTGTTTCTGCATTCCCTCTACAGCTCAGGGCACCTGCCATCCTGGCTGCCCTCAGGTCCCTTGGAAAAGCTGCCCAGGAACCTTGGTAAGTGTTAGGAATGTCGTGTGTTACTTCTTTCAGGGTCATTTGCGTTTAAAAAGCGGCATTCTGGAGAAAGCACTGTTTCTAAAGTGGAATTTTAAGCTTTGAGGCTCCTCGGTAGGAAGCTGCCTGGTCTTCAAATCCCACCTCCCATATGGATGCAGCTCTGCCTACAGCTTTTCCTGGTGATGGAGGGCAGGCTCCCCTCTGGGTGCAGGCGGCTGGAGAAGCAGGGGAAGCAGGAGCTAAGGAATTCCCCCATCGCTTGGCTGCCTCCTGGAATCTCTCACAGCCCCATCCACTGTGGGAGAGAGGCAGCAATTAGCATAACTGGAACAGACTCTCTTTGTCTACATCCCAGACTGTGGGATTCAGGCCTCCCCCAGAGACATGCTAATTATGTGGAAGGGACCCTGGGTGCCTGTTGGCACTGATGCTTGCTCCTAATGCTGCTACTTTCCGATCAGAAACCAGGTGTAGGTGTAGCCCTGGCCCAGGCTTGCGCATTGATGAACGCTCTCCTCATCCAGGAAACCTGCTGCGTGGGCCACTCAAGCTCTTTCAAATATCTTTCTCCTCCAAATTTCTATACCTCCTTGTGGTCAGAACAACTTGCTAGCTCTTGGCATTATCTTTTATTGTCTCATCCAGGATTGGTTTTGCTCCCCCTCTAAATTGCAGTTCCTTTACAGGGGACCTTGTTTTATATTTAATAAATCAATCAACCAACCAATGAATATCTGTTAAACTATTTGCCAGGCACTGTACCAAGCCTGGAGATACAAAGATTAATAAGGCCCCATCTGGAATGAGGCGTGTGCAGCCCAGCGGGGGTGCAGGGGTTACAGCTGAGTGAGCTGCTGTGTATTCCAGTGAATAGAAGGAGGTACTGAATGCTCTGGGAGTGCTGAGGAGAGAGTACAGTAATGTGCCTGGGAAGGGCAGGCAGGTGGGGAGGAGCTGAGGAAGCCTTCCTGGAAGAGGTGACATCTGAACATTATTAAGGATGAGTAGGGGTTTATCACACAGCTGTTTCAGACAGGGAAAGGCATGTACAAAATCACATGAGCGGGAAGGGTTTGAGGCTTTCTTGGAATGACAGGTAGCTAAGGTCATTCAGCTATGGCTAGACCATGGAGCATAGCTGGGCCATGGAGAGGCACAGAGGCAAAGTGGAGACCCAGAGGTTGGGTGGGTCCTAAAAGGCTCTATCTTCCAAGCTAAAGAGTTTAGGAGTTGACTTGAGGGCACTGGGCAACCAGTGAGGAATTTTAATGAGAGAGTCATGTGGTTAGAATTATGTTTTAGAAAGAGAATGTGCGTTAGGCTGTTCTTGAGTTGCTATAAAGAAATACCCGACTGGGCCAGGTGCGATGGCTCATGCCTGTAATCCTAGCACTCTGGGAGACCAAGGTGGGTGGATCACCTGAAGTTAGGAGTTCGAGACTAGGCTGGCCAACATGGTGAACTCTCGTCTCTACTAAAAATACAAAAAAGAAAAAAAAATTAGCCGAGCATGGTGGCAGGTGCCTGTAATCTCAGCTACTGAGGAGGCTGAGGCAGGAGAATTGCTTGAACCTGGGAGGTGGAGGTTGCAGTGGGCCGAGATTGCCTCACTGCACTCCAGCCTGGGCAACAAGAGCGAAACTCCATCTCAAATAATAATAATAAAACTTCACTAAAAAAAGAAATAACCGATTGGGTAATTTATAAGAAAAGAGGTTTAATTGGCTTACAGTTCTACAGGCTATATAGGAAACATGGTGGCCTCTGCTTGTGGGGAGGCCTCTGGGAGCTTTTGCTCATGGCTGAAGGCAAAGTGGGAGCAGGCCCTTCCCATGGCGGGGAGCTTGGGGAAAGGTGCCACACTGTACAGCAACTGGATCTCAAGAGAACTCACTATTGCTAAGTGAGCACCAAGCCAGGAGAGATCTGCCCTCATGACCCAAACTCCTCTCACCAGGCCCATCTCCAGCCCTGGGGATTACGATCCAACATGAGATTTGGGTAGGGACAAATATCCAAACTATATCAGAGTGGCTGCAGTATGGAGAATAGACTATTGGGGTGTCTGGAAATGGAGAGATTAGGAAGGTATCGGAACTGCTGAGGAGTGAGACCAAGGCAGGGACAGTGCGGAAAGAAAGGAAGCTGTGAGGAAAAGGAGGTTTGGGGATGATTCCAGCTCAATGCCTGGGGTTGGAGCCTGGGTACATGGTGGTGCCATGGGAATGGAGACCAAGGAGACATAGAAAGCACAGTCATGGTGGAGGAGGAGAAGCTCTCTTCCTGACAGATTTTCCCCTGGGAAAGATATCCATAGAGAGGCAGCCACCCCTCTGTTTTCTGTGTCTGTGAATTGGCTTGGTGGAGCTAACTCCTGGGAAGTTAGACATATGGATCTGGACTGAAGGAGAGACCTTGATGTTGGAAGTGGTGAAACCTGGTGCCTTAGAGAAGATGTTTTGGAGACCGAGCTGAATTTGAATCCTGGCTTTGCCTCTTCCTAATTGTACACATTTGAAGAAGACATAACATACGCTCTGTCTGTGTGTTGTTTGCCTTGTTTGTTAAAAAGGAGTCTAAGTACTATCTTGTAAGATTATGGGGAGACTAAGCAAGATAACACATGTGAAGTGCTTAGCACAATGCCTGGGACATTATAGACACTCAGGAAACTGGTTAAATCAATGGAGGTTGGGGGGAGGGTTGGTGGTAGTTGAAGCTGGATGTGAATACAATGACCCTGGGGAGATTGAGTAGCATGAAAAAAGAAGAGGACCAAAAAGAGAACCACCAAGGAGTTAGCAGCCAGGGAGGTGGGCGGGGTAGGGAGAGGGAGGCCAAGAAAGGAGGAGAGAGTAACCAAGAGACCCAGATACATTAGAGGGCTTCTAAGATACAGGTGAGCTGTCTGGATCGTCAATGATGAGGTGACTGGTGATTATAGAACAATTTCAATGGAGTGGGGAATGAGTGTGGATAATACTTTCAAAAAACCCTGCTATGAAGGATAGGAGATAATAAAATGAAGAAAAAAGGGAACAGGTGTAGGGAAGGCTTCTGTTTTAAGGCAGATTTTGTACATATCTCTGTCCTTTCACTTTCCACATTTTACTGAAATTGGCTGTAGGTGGACATCTGCCCTGCAGCCACCCCTCAGCACCCCTGCTTACTGCTCCCCAGCCTCCCCTTGACACCCCTGCTCACCTCAGTCTGGGCTGCACACTGTTGTCTTAGCCCCGCAGTCCTCTGAAGAGCTTTAGCAAAGCACCCACATGGTTAGCTGGGGTTACTGGTTGTGTATGCATCTTCCCCCATGAGACTGTGGGGAGCATAGGGACTAGGCCTTCTGTGACTTTGGCCGCCCTGCACCTATCCCAGGGCCTGGCACAAAATACGTGCTCAACAGATGTCTCTTGAACCAGCTTGTGTGAGCAAGATGTTGGATAAAGGCTCCTGCTGCCGGTCACTGCCTAGCTGGGGTGAACTGTGAGTGTCCTGGGGTTGGAGCTGCAGGGCATATGGTGACTCTAGTGTAACCGAGAAAAATGGTGCAAGAACAAAGGTATCTGAGGTTGCTCTGATCATTGACCCATGGCCGATGTCTTGTGAATAGATGCTTAAGTGCGAGCTCAAGCACGTTCCCCTCAGGTACATAGACCCAGAATAGCTTACTTGTTTGTTCCCATAACTGGTGTTGTAGGTGGCAAGGGTGTGTTAAGTCTTGTCCTTACCGGGCCATGAAGAATCTTAAAAGGGAAGCAGAAGTTAACCAGTGTTGATTTCACAAATAGGTGCTAACCACTCACAAATAATATTTCCCTCCTCACTGATGCCTAGAATTTTCCTAGTCTCTGTAAGCGTGAGTTGCAGGGGCGAGGACACATCTTAAGTGCTGCAATAATCTCAGTCTCCTCATCTGGAAAATCAAGGTGTCATTCCAGCTTTAGGTGGCTCTGATTCTGCTTTCAGGTCCTTTCTTGAGAGTGGGTTTTCATCAGAAGGGCCTGGAAGAATGTTAAGCAACTGAGAGGGAAGGAGGGATTCTTTGGAGGGCAAAGGGCTCTGCCTCCCTCCCTGCCCCCAGGCCACTTGCCATTCCATTGAGGAGTGAGGATGACCACAGCAGGTCTTAGGTGATTAGAGGTTTATGTAGGCCATGTATATGTGCTCCAATGAGAAGTGGTTGTTTGGACCAGACCAGTTCAGACCTGCCCTGAAAGTAGCCCATAGGCCAATGAGGTGGGCTGAGAACTCTCTGGTGCTACCCTGTGCTGTAACCAACCTTTCAAAGTAATCTAGTGCCGGAGCAGACCCAGAACTGCAGGGAGAAAAGGCAGCCTCCTGGATGCCCTTCCTGGTGCATCCTCTCTGTTCTACAGCAAAGCATTGAAAGAGCTTCTGTCTGCTCTTGGCACCATGAAGACCTTAACCCACGAAGGCCTGGTTTTGAGTCTCAATTGGTGGGTAGAGCAGAGATTCTGATAGAACTCTGTTCTCTCTTTTCTTTAGCCTTGAAGTTTCAGGCAGGAAAGCAAGAGAAGATGATGCATCGCTGGGCTCTGCAAAGGGCCTATTTTCTAAAGGCATTTGCCTCTCTGTCTGTGCCTAGCATTGGGCTGGGCAAAGAGGGGTTGCCCCTAAAATACTTGTTGATTGGCTAGATAAATTGTAAGCTGAAAAAACAAAGTGGTTTTCACATTTCCTAAATTATATACATTGAAATTTGCCATTTCAATCTGACTCTGAAGGAAGCTCAGGTTGGTTGTTTGAATAGGGAGCTCTGTGCTCTGGGTCCTTTTACTTTTGCAGTGGGATGTATTCCCAGACCACCTCCATCAGGCCCACTGGAGAGCCTGGGATCCCAGGGCAATGTTGTTCCCCACCTGGCTCAGATCAGGCAGGGAGAGCATGTTTTGTGACTTGCTCAGAGCTTGTTCTAGGAAGTGTTCTTATATCCTGAAATAGAAGAGACCTTTTCTGATACACTGTTGCCAAATGGGCTTGGAGAGCATGAAAGAATTACAGCATCTTCAGAGTCTGTTCATAACTTCAGATGCAAACACTACACTCTGTAAAGGGGAGGCCATGCACTTTTTAGGAAAAAGCTGTGAATTAAGGAGTCAGGGGCTGGGTGTGGTGGCTCACGCCTATAATCCCAGCACTTTGGGAGGCCAAGACAGGTGGATCACGAGGTCAGGAGTTCAAGACCAGCCTGGCCAAGATGGTGAAACCCCGTCTCTACTAAAAATACAAAAATTAGCCAGGCGTGGTGGTGGGTGCCTATAACCCCAGCTACTCGGGAGGCTGAGGCAGAGAATTGCTTGAAACCGGGAGGCAGAGGTTGCAGTGAGCCAAGATCGTGCCACCGCACTCCAGCCTGGGCGACAGAGTGAGACTCCGTCTCAAAAAAAAAAAGAGTCAGATGACCTGAGTGGTTCTGCTACTTGAGATCCATGCATGCTTCAACTACCCCGGTCTCAGTTTTCTCATCTATAAAATGGGAACGATAATACTTTTCCTAGCTTGTTTTGAGGATCAAATGAAATAAAAATGTGGAAGGGCCTGAGGAGCTGCCACATGTTGTTCTGATGTAAGAGTTGACTCTTTTGATTACAAACCAGCTGGACTCTTCCTACCTGATATCTGCTAAAGCAGACCACACCGGCTTGCAAGGGGTGTGGGGTGTTTGTGGGTATAGGGTGCTCTCTGCTCAATTTTGGGGCCCTCCAGCTTGGCAGCACCATCTGTTGCCTTGTGTCTCTTGCTCATTCTTCCCTGAGCTAGAGCCAGTTGGGGCTTCAAAGCTGGCAATGTGGGGCTGGGTGCAGTGGTTCATGCCTGTAATTCTAGTGCTTTGGGAGGCCAAGGCAGGAAGATTGCCTGAGCCCAGGAATTCGAAGCTGCAGTGAACTATGACTGTGCCACTACACTCCAGCCTGAGTGAGAGCTGGACCTTGTCTCAAAGAAAAAAAAAAAAGAAAT
This sequence comes from Hylobates moloch, assembly GCF_009828535.3. Taxonomy (NCBI): domain Eukaryota; kingdom Metazoa; phylum Chordata; class Mammalia; order Primates; family Hylobatidae; genus Hylobates; species Hylobates moloch. The sequence goes on along the minus strand of NW_026652280.1, from coordinate 29,967,557 downwards.
TGCTGGCAATGTTTTTCTAATTTCTGCTGAGTGAGCAAACCAAGTGTTCCTGGGACTGCACTCCCAGTCCCTCCAGAAGGCCATTGTTGGGGAATGATCAGGGACTGGCCTTTATTTCTGCCACAGTTTATAGCCAGTTAGGCATTTTATTGTTTCCCCAGTTACGACATGATTGGAATGTGGCCATCTCTTCGGAGCACTCCCGGAGGCTGAATTAATAAAGGGGGTAGGCCAGGGAGTCCTGTGCTGGACAATGGAAGCTGCAGACTTGGGATCGCACAAACTCCCAGAAGTTCTTTTTTGGTAGGGAGGCAGCTGAGCTGGGAAGAGTTGAAAATCTGGAGTTCTCCTTTCGTATCTGGCTGCTAGGAGTGGGGCAGGTTGGATTAGAAATCCCTAGCCATCATCTGGTTATACACTCCTGTGAAGCAGGCCAGGGCCAGGGCAGGGGGTGGTGGCTTCCTGGGGCCATCTCTGAGTGGTGGCTGAGCCAAAATGTTGGCACGAGGATGGTAGAATTCAGCCAAAATATGATCCGTTTCACACACAGAGCAATTTTGAACAAAGATACAAAAATCAAAACCATGAGGTTTTTGCTCTTAAGGAACTTACAGGAAATAAAAATGAATAGAGCCACTTGGATGGCTGTGATCTGTGGTGGAATGCGATAGCCAGTACTAGGCAGGTACCAACGCATGTGACAGGGGTTTAGGGTATTGTTGGGAGAGTCCCAGAAATCTGTGATGGGTGCCTGCACCAGCCCAGGGCATCTGCAGAGCCACACCAAGCCGGTTGTGCATTTCCATGGAGATCCATGGTTTTTGCCTCCATGAGCTGGTAGCCTGAAGGCATGAATTCATCAGTCTGAGCTGTGAGAAGAATGCATCCTCCTAGAGCTCGAGCAGTCCCTCTGGAGAGAAGCTGCTATGTCATGGGCCAGATCCGATGCTTCCTAGGGCTGGCTACATGCCTTGGAAGGCAGTTGCCCAAGGGACTGCAAGTCTGTCACCCGTCTCATGCCTTGGACATTCTCCTCGATTTGAAATAGGCCTTCGCCAAAGAGAAAGACCCTTCCCTGCTAACTGTGCCCTGGATTCCACAACCTGCTCATCCCACCAAACGTTGTCTCCCGTATGTCTTCAACACCTCCCCTCTGGGCTAGCTTTTTCTATCTGCATTTAACATTTTCAAGTCTCATTCATTTAAAAAAATGAATAAATAAAGCTCCCTCCCGCTGCCTTGCCTTCACAGCCCTATGTTGCTACTTTTCTGTTTCTCACACCTTCCGGAAGGTGTTTTCTAAACTTGCCCTTTCCACACTACCTTACCTCTCATTCCTGCCTTAACTCACAGCTGTCTGGCTTGTCCTTCTCCTCAGGACCAACACTGCTCTCAGTGAGGTGCCAAGATGCCTGTGGGTAGGGCCAATGTTCATCCTTCTAGATAGATTCTTGACAGAGGTCAAGACAATTCTCTTGACCTCTTTTTTTTTACATGTGAAGGTTTGTTGTATAGGTGAACTCATATCCCGGGGTTTGTTGTACTGATTATTTTATCACCCAGGTATTAAGCCCGGTACCCAATCATTATTTTTTCTGCTCCTCTCCCTCCTCCCACTCTCCACGCTCAAGTAGACCCCAGTGTCTTTTGTTTCCTTCGTGTTCGTGGGGTCTCATCATTTAGCTCCCACTTATAAGTGAGAACATGTGGCAATTTGGTTTTCTGTTCCTGCTTTAGTTTGCTAAGGATAACATCTTCCAGCTCTATCCATGTTCCTACAAAAGACATGATCTCATTTTTTATGGCAGCATAGTATAGTATTCCATGGTGTACATGTACCACATTTTCTTTTTTCTTTCTTTCTCTTTTTTTTTTTTTGAGACAGAGTCTCATGCTGTCTCCCAGGCTGGAGTGCAGTGGCGCGATCTCAGCTCACTGCAATCTCCGCCTTCCTGGTTCAAGTGATTCTCCTGTCTCAGCCTCCCAAGTAGCTGGGATTACAGGCTTGTGCTACCACACCCAGTTACTTTTCTATATTTTTAGTAGAGATGGGGTTTCACTATGCTGGCCAGTCTGGTCTTGAACTCCTGGCAAGTGATCCACCCGCCTCAGCCCCATGAAATGCTGGGATTACAGGCATGAGCCACCACTCCTGGCCATTTTCTTTATCCAATCTATCATTGATGGGCATTTGGGTTGACTTCATGTCTTTGCCATTGTGAATAGTGCTGCAATGAACATTCGTGTGCATGTATCTTTATAATAGAATAATTTATATTCTTCTGAGTATATGCCCAGTAATGGGATTGCTGGGTCAAATGGTAGTTCAGCTTTTAGCTTTTCAAGGAATTATCACACTGCTTTCCACAATGGGTGACCTCTTGTTTCTGGGAAAAAAATCTCATTCTTATGGTCTGTGATCCCACACCTGTTCGCGGTTTCCTGGGTCTCCAACTTCGTCTCCTCAGTCTCCTTTACCAGGCTCTGTTCTTGCATCCTAAACACTCTCTTCTCTCTCTCTTTTTCCTACATTCACTCTCAGCTGTTTCTCCAACATAATATACAAACCACCATAAATCCCTCATTCCTAACTGGACGTATTTTCTGAGCTCAACTCAGCTGTCTCCAGACACCCAAACTGAGTGGGCAAGACTTAGTGTGCCCCCTCTCCCTTTCCTGTGCCTCGATGAGCAGCTCAAGCCAGAAGCCAGAGTCTATGACTGAAGTGTGTGCTTGTCTCTGTGGGGTGACTGGTGAGTACAGGGTGCTCCTTGGAACCCATGATTTCTTCCCCATCCTCTGAGAGCAGGTTTGGAAAGGAGAGAGAGAGAGAGAGAAATGGGGGAGGGAGGAGAGAGGCATGAGACGGAGCAGGTTTTCTCTTTTCAGAAATGAACATGTTTTATTCATGTTTGTGACATTTTAATAATGGTTGTCAAGGCAGGATGCTGGCAGATTCCTCTCCAAGAATGCCCTTGGGGCTGAACCCAAACAGGAAAATCGTCTTGATCTTTTCCTGAGATTAGATCTGGTTCGGGCACCTCATCAGAGAGTTGATTCAACAGCTGAAGTCCCCTGACAAGAAGTGGTGACTGAGGGGAGGGCTGGGCAGGGAAGGAGGGTTTTTAAGGAAGGGCTGGATGTGTGAATGTTGCCACCACTGGGCAGGGCTCTGTAGCCCTGATGAGGGTGGAAGCCATGCCCCCCATCTCCCAGGACAAAGCTTCAGGGAAACAGACCCTAGAGGGCCTGTAAGGGTGGGAGAAAGGGGGCAAGAGGCTGCAGCAGTGACATAGGCTAAACTCACCTCACCCCCAGCTGGGAGCTTGGAAGCTGCAGTGCCACATGGGCCTTCAGGCTGCTCTGGTGGCTGTGACCACGGGCTGTGGAATGGCTTCTTGGCTTCTCTATGGCCCCTTGCTGTTCCTGGTTTTGAACAGTTGGGATAACTCCTTGGAAGGTTGGCTTGTGGTCTCTACCTTTCTATTTTTTTTTTTTTTATGTTTTTATTCTTTTTTTTCTTTTTTAGCCCTGACATCATTTGTAAGGTCTCTCCTTTACTAATGCGTTCTTTCTCCTTCCACCTTTCCCCCTATGTTCTTCCTCCACCCCAGTTACCTTTTCCTAGTGGAACTTGGTAATGCATCCCCTCTGGCTCTAACCTGGATCGCATCTCCTAATTTATGTCTCCAGTTAGAGACCTCTGTCCCAAGGCTTGGCTTTTAGGAGGTCTCCTTCGCATCTTTTTCTTTTGCACAATGTTCCTTCACACAGTTGTAAGCCCTCTTCATGCCACGCCTCAGGCCAAACGTGTTTAGAAGCTCCCTGCAAATGTGATGGACCCATTCTGAACAACTCACTCAGGGACCTGGTGCTCTCCCAGGCCCTTCCCTATTTTAAACTTGTCTGCAGCCACAGCACCCCTGCTCTGGCCCCTGACCTTCCCCCAACTTCAGTGTGTGTGACACACATGTATGCACACTCACTCTCACAACCTTCTTGCCTAGAATGCACTCCTTGGCATCTAGTTCTGACTTCTGCATTGTCAGGCTCTGCTGGGATTCCATCCTCTCTCAGAACCTCAGTTTCCCCCGAAGAAAACAGAAGCTTGGACCAGATGAGCTTTACCGGGCTCCCCTTCAGCACTGAGATACTTTAACTTTGTGACTATAGCAGTCCCCCCTTATCCTCAGGGGGATCCACATTCCAAGACTTTCGGTAGATGCCCGAAACTGTGGTTAGTACCACACCCTATATATGATTTTTTTTTTCCTATACATACATTCCTTTTTTTTTTTTTTTTTTTCAGACAGAGTCTTGCTCCGTCACCCAGGCTGGAGTGAAGTGGCATGATCTCACAATCTCACTGCAACCTCGACCTCCTGGGTTCAAGGGATTCTTGTGCCTCAGCCTCCCAAGTAGCTGGAATTAGAGGTGCCTGCCACCATGCCTGGCTAACTTTGTATTTTTAATGGAGATGGGGTTTCACCATATTGGCCAGGCTGGGCTCAAACTCCTGACCTCAAGTGATCCTCCCACCTTTGCCTCCCAAAGTGCTAGGATTATAGGTGTGAGCCACCGTGCCCAGCCCTATACATGCATTCCTATGGTAAAGTTTACTTTATAAATTAGGCACAGCAAGAGATTAATAACAATAACTAATAATAAAATAGAACAATTATAACAATATGCCAGCATCATTATTCTTGCACTTTCCGGCCATTATTAAGTAAAAAGAAGGGTTACTTGAACACGAGCACTGATATTTCATACTGACACAGTGATGTGATAAGATCTGACTGCTACCCAGACAATCCAAGCCTGATGCTAAGTGACTAAAACAGGGTGCAGCCTATGCTGGACAAGGGATGATTCATGTTCCAGGTGGGATGAAGCAGGATGGTGTGAGATTTCATCACACTACTCAGGGGGCGAGAAATTTAAAACTTTTGGATTATTTCTGAAATTTTCCACTTAATATTTTTAGACCACGGTGGACCTCAGGTACTCAATGGGAGGATCTTAGAAACCACGGAAAGTGGAATCATGGATAACAAGGAAAGCTAACAGAGGCTGGATGTGGTGGCTCATGTCTGTAATCCCAGCACTTTGGGAGGCTGAAGCGGGCAGATCATGAGGTCAAGAGATCGAGAACATCCTGGTCAACATGGTGAAATCCCATCTCTACTAAAAATACAAAAATTAGCTGGGCGTGGTGGCATGCGCCTGTAGTCCCAGCTACTTGGGAGGCTGAGGCGGGAGAATCGCTTGAACCCGGGAGGCAGAGGTTGCAGTGAGCTGAGATCACGCCACTGCACTCCAACCTGGTAACAGTGTGAGACTCCATCTCAAAAAAAAAAAAAAAAAAAAAAAAAAGCTAATGGAGAACACGGACTTGGCCTCAGATATATCTGTGTTCCTGACAGCAGCAACACAGAAACTGCTGGACAGGCCGTGTAGGGTTTGTTACTCTGTCCCACTGTGAGAGCAAAAGATCTCGATGGTGTGGGTCTAGGGTATGTGTGGGTGTCTCAGTACAAAGTGTGCCCCAGATGAATGGAAAGAAGGCGTGTTCCAGGGGTGCACATGGAGGCCATTTCTGGGCATTGGATGATAGCAGAAGTCAGAGTCTGAGCAGAGCTCTTCACTTTAGATGATGCCAGCGACCTTGGGATCTGCAATCTCACGCCATAAGCCTCTGCTCTCTTGTCTTAGCTTCTTATTCTGTAGAAATGGGGAGAATCTGTGAGGTTAACTGTGGTAGTGTGGTGTGAGTGCCTGTCATATAAAGGGCACTCAGTAGGTATCAGTTTTCTGGCTGCCTTCTGCCCATCCTTCCTTCCCTACACGTTCTCAGGGAAGAGTTTCCCCTTGACTCAACACCAAGTTTGAGACAAGTAATCTTCTCATTTTGTGGGACAGATATTTTCTTGTTCCACCTTTCCACTCGGGTTTAGCCCTTTGGGGGCCCAGCATAAAGTTTCCTGTCTGACGACCTGCTTTGGGATGGCCCCAGCCTTCGTTTCCATGTTCTCCAGCTTCACAACCTCTCTCACCAATTTCCATCATCGACCAGTCCTGACCATGTGGGTGAGAGGGAGTGCTTCCATGGCATGGCCTCCCTGGCCAAAATGTAAACTCATTCATTTCAGGAATTATTTTTTCTCCTCTTAAGGGCCCTGCCATGTGCGACTCAGACCCAGGGTCGTTCCTGAGTGAGACCTCAGTGTTAATTCACAAGGACTGGGCTCCAGCCCACACAGATGCTATCCTCTTTCTTCTGTGACTGTGTGCTTAGCTTAAGTAGAAAAAAACAGAAACAAAGGCACTGTCTCATTCTCCGCAGCTGTTGTGCCCAGGGTACTGGTCTAAGCCTCACTCTCCAAATCCCTTTGCAGCGGAAGGTAGAACAATTCAGGCAAATAGAAGCTCCAAAGAAAATAAGGTCATGATTTAATGACCCCAGGCTTGTCTTGAATGAGCAAGTGGGTGATGGATTTCCACATTACTTCTGGCAGGTGAGGTTCGTGGGAATGACAATAGCATTGTCAAACAGGAATGACAATAGCATTCAGATTTCCATCATTAAAAATCTGTAATATTTGATCTTGTGAAAATAAAAAAGTGCTAGAAGAGAGGTCCTATGGAATAGTGAAAGTTGATTCATCTGGGCCAAAGGTGATCAGCTAGTGTGGCCAAGAGTGTGATAGCAGGAAGTTCAGGCTGCACGATGCTTCTCTGGGAGTAAATCTGGTTTGCCCAGTCTGTGTTCTGGGCCCAGAGTGTGTCCTTAGAGGGTAGCCCGTGGCCGGAACAAGAGCATTGCCAATTTGCCTGCAACCTCACCTAAATCCAGCAATTCTAAACTCGGAATAGGGAAACACAGCATCCAATTTCCAGGGGAGCTTGTGACACACACACACACACACACACACACACACACACACACACACACACATTTCCCTACCCATGTGGTTGTGTCTTGGTAGGATTGTAGTGTGACCTGAGAATCTGCATGTTTACTGAACTCACCAGGTGATTCTGCCACATAGCCAGGTATGGGAACCACAGCTCTAACCCAGTATGAAGTGATCCATGGTGGATACATCAACTTCCAAATTGGCCCCCATTCTGTTCCCTCTCCATGCTTCTCCACTGTTTCTCAGCTGCCACGCTCCACTCTGTGCGTGCCCGTACGTGTGTGCAGGCTCAAGAGTGTGCAGTTCTCAGATCCACCCTCCCCACAATGAATGAAACTCTCCCACAGCCCTTCCCTGCCAGTTTTGAGAATCACTGCTTTCCTCATTTCCATGTCTCAGGCTGCGTAGGAGAGGAAGTTCATCTGCATGTGCACCGGGCTTTGGGATGCTGTTCCTTTGTTGGAGGGAGCAGAGCCCTCCTATGGCCTTGGGGGACATTTGGAAGCGAAACGAAAGGTGCACCCCAGAGGTGGGGCTGTCTCTGGGCACCTGGACACCTGCTCTGTGGACCAACAGTTTTGCCATCGATGGGTGGTCTTACACTGGGTTGTATAAAATTCTTCTGGAAAGGCTGGGCGTGGTGGCTCATGCCTGTAATCTCAGCACTTTGGGAGGCCGAGGCAGTTGGATCACGAGGTCAGGAGATGGAGATCAGCTTGACCAACATGGTGAAATCCTATCTCTACTAAAAATACAAAAATTAGCCAGGCATGGTATCACATTCCTGTAATCCCAGCTACTTGGGAGGCTGAGGCAGGAGAATCGTTTGAACCTGGGAGGCGGAGGTTGCAGTGAGCCAAGATTATGCCATTGCACTCCTGCCTGGGTGACAGAGCAAGACTCTATCGCCAAAAAAAAAAAAATAAATAAATAAAAAAAATAAAATTCCTCTGGAAAGAAAGATGCCACGTTAGCTGTGAGGTGTGCCCACAGTGCCAGCCCACAGGGGCTGCTTTCTGCTTCGGGTCCTTGCCTTTCTCTGGGAATGCATGGGTAATAAAAGGAGCAGAACTGGCACTCAGCTCAGTCACTGATGATAGATTACACTGCTTGCACAGTGGGGAGGGCCCTGAGCCAGGGTGGAAGGGCCCATACCGTGCCCTGGGGGATTTACTGTTGAGGAACAACTCAGGGGCCTCTTGTCCCTAGGGGTGCCCCAGAAAGCCCACCCCCCTTCCCTTGATGTTCTGTGCTCCAAATCCCCTCCCCTTTGCCCCAGAAGACAAGCACGGGCCTCTTGTCACCTGAAGGGCTTCCTGCCCTTGCCACAGGGAGGACAGGGGTGTGTAATGGCACAAAGGGGGCATTGCAGAGCATGCACCTTGCCTGGGTTGCCCCCATTGTGGCCCCTGGCTCTTGACTTCCTTCCGAGATTGAAGAAGGAAGTCGTGTGCACAGAGGTCATCAACAGCCCTACCAGCCCCTGGCTCCCTGTGTCAAAAATGTAACCGCTCACACCTCACTTGTCTTTCCACATCTTCGTTCCTGCCTGTCTATTCTTCTATCCTGCTGACTTTTATTTTTATTTTTTATAAAGTCCAATTTATCAATTTTAAAAAATAGATTGTACTTTTGGTGTTGTATCTCTTTCTTGTGCGCACTCTCTCTCTCTCGCTCTCTCGCTCGCTCTCTCTTTGAGACAAGGTCTTGCTCTGTTGCCAGGTTGAAGTGCAGTGGCATGATCATGGTTCAGTGCAACCTCGACTTCCTAGGCTCAAGTGATCCTCCCACCTCAGCCTCCCGAGTAGCTAGAACCACATGTGTTTGCCACCATGCCTGACTAATTTTGATTTTTGTAGAGACGGAGTTTCACTATGTTGCCCAGGCTGGTCTTTAACTCTTGGCCTTAAGTGATTCTTCCACCTCAGCCCCACAAAGTGCTGGGATTATGCATGAGCCACTGCACCCATCCTCGGTTGGCTTTTTGAGCCTCTTTCTCTGTTTCCCCTTTTGGATCAATAGTGAACATGTGGGGGCTACCCTGCATTCTGATGTGGCCAATCCCTGGTCCTGGCCCCCCATATTAATGCCCTGAGTCAATCAGCCATCCTCCAGCCCATCCTCAATCTTATCCCTGGTCCTGGCCCCATCCTTTGAATCTTGCTGACCTGAGTGGAGGAAGTAGACAGGGAAGGAATCTAGCTGGGGAGGAGGAAGGAGAGGGCTTCTTCCTTGCCTCCACTTAACAGCTCTCTTTGCTATGTCCTTCGAGTGCTCTCTGATTAAGACAGCCTGGCTCAGGCCCCTCTTATACCCTGTGGCTTTCAGCACTTACCTATCATGGCCATGACTTTGCACATTGACAGGAAACCAAAGCTTCATGTGAGCACATTCTATCATCCCAGTTAGATCAAAAAGGGCAGGAGATGCACTCTGCACTCACTAGTGCCCTGCACGCTGGCAGAAGTCCAGCTGCTTGGCTAACTGGTTACTCCTGGTGAGACATTTCCTGGCTTCCTGGGAGGCAGTGAAGGCAGATTCCACCAGAGGCTTGGTCTCCAGGAAAGCCAATGCAAAGAAAAGCTAGCTCTCTTGGTGGGAAAAATTTCTGGGCTTATAAAGGAAGCATTTCAATGACCAAAGCACTCTGTTTACTCATTCATTTATTCTTTCATTCATTAATTCCTAGTAGGCCTACTCAGTGCCAATCTAGGTAATACACAGTCCCTGAGAGCTTACCATCTTGTTGGGAAGATGAGACTTGAAACAACGGGACACGGCAAATAAGATTAAATGTCCCGGATACTTGATTTGAATCATGGATTGAGGAGGTAAGAGAAGAATGGTGGGGCTGTAGGAGAGGGTAGGTGCTCTCTAGGAAGCAAGCGGTTTCCCAGCCCTGGAAGAAAGGGTAGGATTGAGACATGTAGATGAGAACATGGAAGACCTTCCAGACAGAAGAAATGAGCAAAACCTCGGTGTTTTGCAGTGAGAGCAGAGGGCGTTTTGGGGCAGTGGAGGGAGCTTGAAGAAATCAGTGTGGGCTCTGTGCTGCTGCCCTGGATGCAGCAGGCCGGTGGGCCATGCTGGCCATTCCAGGCCTTGTCTGGGAATTGCTCTGGTAACCAAGAATGCACTGAGAGTGACGGACGTGCTGGGGCTGCACTCCCCTCTTCCCATGCCCTACAAGCAGGCCCAGGCGGGGCTGAGGCCCCATCCAAACCACTCTTGTCTTCCTCCCGGCCCAGAAGTAGCAAGAGAAGCTGGAAAGGCGAAGCTGCTTGATTTCCACTGCTTTCTGAGCTGGCCAGGTGGAAGGCAGCCAGGGAGGAGCAGCTGGCGACAGCCCGCCTGACTGCCTCAGATCGCAGGCAGCTACTCAAGGGAACAATTGGGCAGAAGCAGGGGGGCAGGGGGGTCAGGGAACATGGGCCAGTGGAATTCTGAACAAGGTCAAAGTCCAATTTGGTAGAGTGCTTGATTACCAATTTAAATCCCATCTTTCCTTCCAGAGTAGCTGCCCCCTGCAGAAGAGGCCAGGGCTGCCACAGGGGAAATTTGCATTTAAGGACTCCAAGTGCAGGGCGCCCTGGCAGGGCTGTAGTCAGCCGGCGGTCCAGCGGGTGCTCACCCTTGCACCTGGCAGGCACATGTTGAATATGCTCCTATTTTGCCTACATCTGGCTGCCTGTACGCTTGGGAAACAAACACAAAACGAAAAACTCTTTTTACCTCTTGCAGTCAGGGGAGGATCCCAAAGCATGCAGGGTGGGAGGTGGTGGGGTCTAGACAGTGGATAGTGATCGTAGGTTTTTCACACCTGAGGCTGGAAGAAAGTGCTAAGGGACTGGCAGTCAAATGGGCCGCAGGACACTTAAGGGGGTGGTGTGGAATGGAGCCCATAGAAGGAGGCAGGAATCTGGGGTGCAGTGGTGGCTCAACAGTGGGTTCTACAGAAATGGTTGATCGATTGATTCCAGGCATGTAATTCGGTTTGAAAACAAGCTCCTCTTTGAGACTCTTCCCTTGGGGCAGTTGGTTCTCAGTCTTTGACTTCACCTGGGGCGCTTTTGAAAATATTAATGCCTAGTTGCTAATGGCCTGGAAGTTCTTTCCTACTTTATTTTATTCATCCATTCATTCTCATCAAGAAAGCAAACCTATGCTTTTTAAAATTTTTAATTTTTGCTCCTAAAAAAGCAAACCTAAACCTGAAAATTCTGATTTAGCAAATCCACAACTTCTGTCTCTTCCCATCAACACCACTACCTCTACCACCATTACCACCATCCCAAGGTAAGGTGTGGAAAGCTCCTCTGCCTGGGCATGTCCTACAGAACTCCCTGGGGTGGGTCTTTTTGTTACCCCTTTACCATTAAATCAACACACATTTATTGGGTACCTAAGTGTTGGTGAGAACAGCTGCACAGCCTAAAGTCTAGGCTGCTTTTGGTGTTTGGTTTCTTTCAGCTGTATAGGACTTTCTGTGAGAAGAGGGAGTATATGGTGCAATTCGTTCATGACGTCAGAGTTCATGGGGACAATGACCTCCTTGCAGGGAGTTTGCTTGCTGGCACATCCAAAGGCAATGCCTGTTGCAATCTTTTAGCTGCTGTGGGGCTGGGACATCAGGACTGGATTACCCAACACCCTGTGCCCAGGAGCCTTGTGGGTACACACACACACACACACACACACACACACACACACACACACACACATCCTTCCTTACCTGAGGCACCTGAAGATACATTTTGTGCATCCTGCAGTTAAGTTGATGGTCAACCAGGCCTAGATGGCCCAGACTCCATCTGAGCAATCCTGGGACTCATGGAGTGCACTTAGATTTATTGTGGGCCCTAGGGGTTCATCACTCTCCCCTTTTCAGGTGACAATGGGGACAGAAGTTGCTGTGATGGGGACCCTCTGTTATCTTTTTCTTGTCTGACTGGAAGGAGAAAGGAATGCCCGAAATCAGCCCATTGCAGAGGACAGTGGGCTCCCTCAGGACTCAGAGTCCTCAGGCTCTCGCTGGTGTCCATGGCTGGCAGGATATCTGGGAGGCTGCTCAGAGATGGCCACTAGATAACCAGGCTACGTATGATCTTTGCTGGGACACGTTCCCCACATGGAAATCCCAGCCCCACCCAGTCCCATTTGTCACTCACCTTAGAAGTGTTAGGAGCTTTTGTGGGGGCACATTTAGGGCCCCACTGCAGATCAGAAATCCTCAGTAGCTCCAGGGGCCCACAGTGTAAAGCCCAGAGGCCTTTGGGTGCCATCTAGGACATTTTATCATCTCCTCCCAACTGTCCTCTCCAGCCCCTTCTGCCTTTCCTCTCCCTTGGATCTTCTGTTCAGACTGGCCCCCTCTCTGCCCACCTCACCCCTGACTCACCTAGGACGTTCCCCAGGCCTTTGACCCCACGTGCCATTAGTACCGAAGGTGGGGAGCACTCACTTTCTCCCTAGATGCCTACCAAATCCCGCCACACATTCTAGGACCAGTTCTAGGAAACCTGCCTCCACTGGGAGTGATTTCTGGGCGTTTCTCCAGGGTGGTGCCTTGTATTAATCACCTCTGCATCTGCAGTGCTTGGCATGGTGTGAAGAAGTCTCTCAAGAAGCCCTGGCTGGATCAACACTTGCTGGATCAAGCCAGCAAGCTGATCAAGCCCTGGCTGGATCAACAGAGAACGATCTCTGTCCTTCCTGCAGCACTCTGCCTTAGGTGTGCTTGTTTGCACCTGTGTGTGTCATCTTAACCACCTCATGAGCTCACGGAAGGCACAGTCATGCGTTTCACTCCTCTACGACCTCACAGGCAGCCGGGCCTCTTGTGCATGCAAGTGTTCTGTGATAGATGTGTTCTGATGATAAAGAAGAGAGACATTGAAAGTAGCTTTCTTTCTGCTCCCTGATTTGGACCCTGGGCTCCAGCCAAGCCTGTTTCTTCGCTGTTCCTGTCACATGCTCCCCGCTCCCCTGGGTGATCACATTTGTTCATTCTGTTCTCTAGTCCCTACTTTTGTCCCCAGTCCTGGCTATTGTCCCCAAGGTCAGATTGAACACCACCTCATCCATAATCTCCGCCTCCAGATCTCTTGGGACCAGAAGACTGCAAAGATGCTCAGTTCACCAACTGGAGTACCCAAGCAATACCATAGTTCTTCATTTTCTGTAAAATGGCTCAATGCTGACTTCACATCCCCATCATACTGGGCTGTCCAGAAATTCAACCCAGGTCTTTCTTTGGTCACCCTCTGGTCCCCCACTGGGTTGGCTAAAGGCTCCCAGCCCCTCTTGCCATGGGTCCATACTGGTCACAGTGGAGGATGCCCCTGCCTGGCAGTTGTGGTCTCTGTGGATCTACCGCTCTGCATCTTGCTGGTCACCTTTGAGTTATGGGCTTCTGTGGTGAGCCCAGTGCCCAAGGTCCAGCCTCCCTGCTGTGCCATAAAAGCCATTCCTTCTGAGAGCCTCTCAGTGTGAGGTGCTTTCGGGGAGCAGGTTGCAAGTTTTTATTGATTTGGGGACCCACAGGCCACTCCCCAATTACTGGTTTTAGCCTAGGAACATCCCACTCCTCAAGCCCCATTCTCCTCAACTTTGGAAAGTTCAGACACCCCGCTGCAAAATTCTCCCAGGCAAGGAAACTGAAGCCACCACTTGTGAGGGCTGGGGAAGGCAAGGGCAAAGACAAGAGGGGCGTGGTCACTATTTCAAAAATTCCTGTGCCTGGCCCCTCTCTTCTGAGCTCCATTTGTATTAATAAACACTCTTTGAGTGCTCTTTACTTTTTAAATGCAATACTCTTGTCCCTCTAATGAAAGTGTAAACCCTGTGAGATCCATTCCCTGGTGTATGAGACCTATTTTCTCCTATTTCCTCCTTAGCAACTCGTGCAGAGCTAAGTACGTGGTAAGGGAGTGTCAGGGCTTGTTGGCTGATTCTTGTGTCCAGAGCTCATCAGACAATGACTCTGGCTCTGCTCCAGCTTCTCAGAAAGCGAGGCTTTTGCCTCGGCAGCCCTCACTTCTTCCTGTCCTCAAGAAGACATCAGCTCTACTCACAGCTGCCTCTCCTCCCCAAACTCTTCCTGCCTGTGGTCCTCTCCCACCAGCCCCACAATGTTTGCCTTGTCCTGGAGTGGGGGAAGGCAGCCCACAGCAAAGAGACACACTTCCTTCTACATCCTGGCTGGGATGCAGAACTGAGTGATGCCAGTCCCAGCCCCTTGTGCAGTAGGAAGGCTGCAGGTCCTTGGGAGAAGTTTTGAAATTCCCTTTCTCTTCCTCTCCTTGTGGGACTGAGATATGGATAAAAAGTCTCAGCAATAAGGAGAGAGAACCCAGCGCAGGAGAGGTCTGTAGTCTCAGCAAATCTCAGGCTAGTTCTAGGCATTCTTCCTTCCTTCATCCTTTGAGCCTGACCTCCCTCCATTCCCTCCCGCCTTTCTTTCAAACTCACCTTGACTCTCTATTCCCAGCTCCCCAACTCAAGTCATCAGTGTTAACAGACTAGTGCCCATCCCACCACACCTTTCTTCATATATGTGCACACAATCATACAAACTCATCTACAGGTTAACTCATTGTTGTGTATTTTTTTTAAAATAACATCATTCTATATAGACTTTCTGTATCCTGCTATTCTTGCATAACAATGTCATATTAAAATCCCTCCACGTTAACTGGCATAAATAGTGTGCCTTTTTAAATGGCTAAATACTATTCCTTGAAATGGCTACACCACCATTTATTAAACAGGCTTCTATTGATGGGCCATCAGACTGGTTTCTGTTTTGTGCAGTATAAACAATGCTTCTGTGTTGATTTTTTTTTTTTTTTTTTGAAATGGCGTTTCACTCTTGTCGTCCAGGCTGGAGTGTAATGGAGCGATCTCGGCTCACTGCAATATCTGCCTCCTGGGTTCAAGCAATTCTCCTGCCTCAGCCTCCTGAGTAGCTGGGATAATGGCGCCCACCACCACGCCCAGCTAATTTTTGTATTTTTAGTAGAGATGGGGTTTCACCATGTTGGCCAGGCTGGTCTCAAACTCCTGACCTCAAGTGATCCACCTCCCAAAGTGCTGGGATTACAGGCGTGAGCCACCATGCCCAGGCAGTTGGTGATTTTTAATGCTATGGAATAGATTCCCATACATGATTTCTGATTAAAGGGAATGCATGAAGGTACAATTTGGGTACAGTAAAATTAACCCATGTTCATGTAGATTTCTGCAAGTTTGCACAGATACATACAGAATATAACCAACACCATAATCAAGATACAGAACAGGTCCATAACCTCAGAAAGTTACTTTTTTTTTTTTGTAGTTAATTTCTTCCCCATCTCCCACCCTTGAAACCACTGATCTATTGCTATAGTTTTGCCTTTTCTAGATTGTCATATAAATGGAATCACAGAGTAGACGTTTGAGTCTGGCTTCTTTCACTTAGCATGATAAGATTCATCCACAACAAGACTCATTCATAACAAAATTCATCCATATCATTCATTTATAAAAAGATTCACATTGTTGCAAATATCAGTGATTTGTTTCCTTTTATTGCTGACTAGTATTTTACTCTGTGGATGTACTAATGGATTATTTATCCATTCCTCAGTTGAGAGACATTTGTGTTGTTTCCATTTTTTGACACTTAAAATAAAACTGCTATAAACGTTCATGTAAAGTTTATTTCTGTGGATGCATGGTTTCATTTCTCTTGGTTAAATTTCTAGAAGTAGGATTGCTGGGTTGTATGCTAAGTATATATTTAATTTTATAAGGAACTGCCACCTGTTTTCTATGGCTGTACCACTTTGAATTCTCACCAGCAGTACATGTTGTTCTGTGTCCTTGATAGCATGTGGTGTTGTTATTTTGATTTTGGCCATCCTAGTGTTTACTGGTATCTCATTGTGGATTTAATTTGCATTTCCCTAATGACAAGTGACATCAAACATCTTTTCCTGTGCTTAATTGCCATCTATGTTTCTTCTCTTTCTCAAAGATTCTGTTCAAATCTTTTACCTTTTTTCTTTATTCAACTGCTTGTTTTCTTATTTGAGAGTTCTTTGTGTAACCTGGATACAAGTTATTTATGTGTTTGCAAATATTATTTTCCAGTGTGTAGCCTGTTTTTTTTTTCATTCTCTTAAGTGTGCTTTTAAAAAGAAGTTTTTAATAAAGTCTAACAACAATTTTTGTCTTCTCTGGGTCATAGTTTTGGTACAGCACCTGAGAAATCTTTGCCTAACACAAAGTCATGGAGATTTTCTTGTATATTTTCTTCTGTGTTTTATAATTTTAGGTTTATAGTTTTTGATTTTATACTCTGGCGTATGATTCATTTTTAAAGTGAATTTTTGAATAAGGTAGGCTGCATGGGTTGAGGTTAATTCATTTGCATATGGACATCAAATTGTTTGGCAACATTGGCTAAAAGGATCATCCTTTCTCATTGAAATGACTTCATAACTTTGTAAAAAATCAACTGACCATATTTGTTCGGGTCTATTTCTGGACTTTCTAATCTTTTCCATTAATATATATGTCTATGCTTTCTCTAATACCAGATATTTTTTAGTGTACTTATTATTTTTTTTTTTTTTGAGATGGAGTCTCGCTCTGTGGCCCAGGCTGGAGTGCAGTGGTGTGATCTTGGCTCACTGCAAGCTCTGCCTCCTGGGTTCACACCATTTTCCTGTCTCAGCCTCCCGAGTAGCTGGGACTACAGGCACCTGCCACCCCGCCCGGCTAATTTTTTGTATTTTTAGTGGAGACAGGGTTTCACCATGTTAGCCAGGATGGTCTTGATCTCCTGACCTTGTGATCTGCCCGCCTCGGCCTCCCAAAGTGCTGGGATTACAGGTGTGAGCCACCACGCCCGGCCTTAGTGTACTTATTTTTAATTTTAATAAATATATTTTTATAAAGTATTGCTCAATTGCTTTCCAAATAGGCTGACCGATTCTTCTTTTCAATAGCAATATATGAAAGTGTCCTATTCCTACATATTTTTGAGCAAAGGGTATCATCACACATTATTTTTTACCAGTATCCTGGGTTAGAAGTATCTCAGCATTACTTCAATTCTGAATATTTTCTTTTAATTAGTCCTCTATATTTTTTTTTAATTTTTTTTTGCACACAAAACAATAAACATTTTCTAAAAGTACATACAAACAAAAAAATGCATATCAAACATATTAGGAAGGTTGCACATGGGAAGACGGGGAATAGAAATGGGGGGTGGGAATTAAAGAAAATAAATGAGAGAGGGACTTTGTATGGATCAATGATAATAACGCAATCCTCTATTTGACAAAGAAGAAGGAGAAGGAAGAGGAAGAAAAAGAAAGTGGGATAAAGGATCAGAAAGGGAGGAAAATAGAAAACATTAGAGTATGACTCCAGGGTAGACCTGTTTTGTTGTCGCCTGGTTGGTTGGTTGGTTTGTCAGTTGTATTTTTCATATGTTTCGCCACGTTGGCCAGGCTGGTCTCGAACTCCTAGTCTCAAGTGATCAACCCGCCTGGGCCTCCCAGAGTACTGGGACTACAGGCGTGAGCCACCATGTCCAGCCCCAACATTGCTTCTGGCCTCTGTGGTAGACCTCCCAGATGGGGCAGCCGGGCAGAGGCGCTCCCCACATCCCAGACGGGGCGGCCGGGTAGAGACGCTCCTCACTTCCTAGACGGGGTGGTGGCCGGGCAGAGGGGCTCCTCACATCCCAGACGATGGGTGGCCGGGCAGAGGCGCTCCTCACTTCCCAGACGGGGTGGCAGCCAGGCAGAGTCGCTCCTCACATCCCAGACGATGGGCGGCCGGGCAGAGGCGCTCCTCACATCCCAGACGATGGGCGGCCGGGCAGAGGCGCTCCTCACGTCCCAGACAATGGGCGGCCAGGCAGAGACGTTCCTCACTTCCTAGAGTGGGTGGCGGCTGGGCAGAGGCGCTCCTCACCTCCCAGACGGGGCGGCCGGGCAGAGGAGCTCCTCATAACCCAGACGATGGGCGGCCAGGCAGAGACGCTCCCCACCTCCCAGACGGGGCGGCGGCCGGGCAGAGGCTGCAATCCCAGCACCCTGGGAGGCCAAGGCAGGCGGCTGGGAGGTGGAGGCTGCAGCCAGCCAAGACCACGCCACCGCACTCCAGCCCGGGCAACACCGAGCACCGAGTGAGCGAGACTCCGTCTGCAGTCCCAGCACCTCGGGAGGCCTAGGCGGGCAGACCACTCGAGGTCAGGAGCTGGAGACCAGCCTGGCCCACATGGCGAAACCGCGCCTCCAGCCAAAGGAGAAAAACCAGGGAGGGGTGGTGGCGCGCGCCGGCGATCCCAGGCAGCCCGGAGGTCAGGGCAGGAGAATCACGGGAGCCGGACACAGGGAGTCCGCAGCGAGCCGAGTGTACTCCAGCCTGGACCACAGAGGGAAGAAAAGAAAGAAGAAAGCAAGAAGGAAGGAAGGAAGGAAAGGGAGGGAGGGAGGGAGGATTAGTCCTCTATGTTATACTGGGGTAGAGAGAGGAGAGAGGCAGAAGGAAAGAGCAGAGGTGAAGTTAAGCTTACAACATTATAAGGCTACTGTGACCCAGAGTTTGTGCTAGGTCTTTTTTTTTTTCCATGTCAGATTTTATTTTTAATTTGAATACTTTTTTGATTTAATTTTTTTGTGTTATATATAACATAAAATTTACCCTTTTAACCATTTTTAAGTGTACAATTCAGTGGCATTAAATACATACTACACGCACATTATTGTGCAACTATCACCACTATCCATTTCTAGAACTTCTTTTTCATGATCCCAGACAGAAACTCTCGAACTTTTTCATGATCCCAAACAGAAACTCTAGAACTTTTTCATGATCCCAAACAGAAACTCTGGAACTTTTTCATCATCCTAAACAGAAGTTATTAAACAATAGCTCCCATTTCCTTCTCACTCCAGTCCCTGATAACCTGTACTCTACTTTCTGTAGACAGGACTTGTGGCTAATAGGAGTTTGGAAACTTATTTTGGGCTCTACACAACCTGACTGTCAAAGGTGTATTTTTCACTGTCCAAGGTCTGAAAGTCAGGCTCTGTTGAAGGACATGCTTGTGACATCAAGTGGGAAACAATGGTGGTCATTCTTGGGGGCAGAGTGGTGTTGAGAAAGGCGCTCCGACTTGGAAGTCCAAAATCTGAGAAACAAGTGTGGGACAGCCCTTAGCACCTGTTCCACACTCTGCTCCTGATGGCTGCTGGGAGCCTTATCTCAGTCCAGGCTTCCCTACCAGGGGGATTTGTGACCTGGGCAAGTCCTTTTATCTTTTAGGCAATTGTCCAGCACTTCCTCCCTGCCTCTAGACCAATGGAAACTGAATTTCTAGGAGGAGTCCACGTCTATGTTTTTAAAAGTCCCCAGGAGATTCTAGTGCTCACGGGGTTGAGAACCAATGGAAAGGGGAGGAATCTGGAGGCCTCGAGTGCTGAGATGGGAAGGGAACGCCCACGGAAATCTCAGGGAAGACAGGGGAAGGCTTCAGGGGATACAGGCTGACTGCGCCCAGTTGTAATTATGCCCTGGGTAGGGACTGGGGGTTGGGGATGGGGATACCACACTTTGTAGAAGGAAAGAACATTCCCAGAGACTTGCCATGGACCTCTGTGACCTGGCACACCTTCCAAGCCTACCTTCTTTGCCCTGCTCCCCAGCTGCACGCAGTTCTCAGCTGGGCACCCCCATGGGAGGCCTGGGCAGGCCTCACCATCTGCTAGAAGCCTCCCTGCATGTAGTCCCTGCTGGTCTTCCTGGAGGCTAACCTCCCCTGCAGGCATTGGGATCATTTATTGTGACACCTTATCCTTGGTGTTACCCACATTCTAATAGTCCTATCCACCTGTATCTGTCTCTTGCATATGTTTTTTGTCCTTGAGATCTGGGACAGAGTCCTGCAGTGCAAACAGCATGGGCTTTGGAGGCCCCCACACCTGCACGTGCATTGTCACTTATTAGCAGTGTCACTTTCAGCAAATGATTAACCAAAGCCTCCCGTCCTCATCCATAAAATGGGAACAATGCTGTCTTCCTTTGAGGGTTGTTGTGAAGATAACTTGAAGCAATGTACATAATGTCCTTGGCACACAGTAGGTGATCGATACATACATGTTGATTAACCAAGCATTTGGATAATCATTGCCATAATTATAACCAACATCGGGGAGCATTTTGTCTGTCTTTTCATACAATAAACCTGTGGGTTTTTATTAGTCTTGCTTTGCACGCATGGAAAACGGGGTTCAGATCAATTAGACTCGAGGCATACTACGCAGGAGATGCAGGACTAGGGGTGCACCCAGGTCTTCTCCCCTCAGATCCTCTGCCTTCTCTACCCTATTGTTCCCTGGGTGGACATGATAGGTGTAGGGACAACTGTCGCTGCTTTGGCTCTGTGAGAGTACCACCTGTGGTTCCCGGCTCCCCATCTGGTCCTTCCAGCAGAACTCAAGCTTGGGAAGCTTGGCTGGTGCGCGCAGCTGCAGGGGGCATGGGGAAGGGCCCTGTCATGTTTGCTGCAGCCTCTGGTCATGTTTTGATGTTTTCTCCTGTGTTGTGGATGCGCGCCACTCCTGTTCACGTCGCTGGGCAGGGATGGGGCACTGTAAGCCCTTTCCTTCTCGGCCCTATCCAAGCCTCACATCTGAGCTGCCAGTGTGGTTTGAATCATCACATTTTTAGTAACGGTGCTGTTCTCTTAAAGGCAAAGGTGGAGATGAGGAGGGCGAGGGAGGCTGGAACAGGGAGGAGGAGGAGAATGATGGTGTTGGGGCCTTTCTGGAAAGGAACTGAGGAAACAGGAACCTCCTGTTCTTCTGCTCCGGCTGGCCCAAGGCCACGTTGATGAGAGGCTGATGAGATCCAACTCTGAGTCAGCAGAACCCAGAAAGGTCCCTGTGGGTCCCCTGCTGACTTACCACACCCCTTCCTCGCAGGCTCTGACCAGCAGTGCATGGAGTGGCCAAGCTGCGGTGTCCAGGC
Source organism: Hylobates moloch (assembly GCF_009828535.3). Taxonomy (NCBI): domain Eukaryota; kingdom Metazoa; phylum Chordata; class Mammalia; order Primates; family Hylobatidae; genus Hylobates; species Hylobates moloch. The sequence goes on along the minus strand of NW_026652280.1, from coordinate 29,946,603 downwards.
CGGGTCCCGACTTCCTGGGCCATGGGGAGGAAGCTGAGGAATTGAAGGACACTCAGGATTCACTGAAGGGCCTCCCCAGATTTTGGTCATAGCCACAGCAATGATCTCATGGGAGTTTTTCCTCTTTACATTTTATCCAGAACAGAAAAGATTGCTCCACCCTTACAATCCCACCTCTATTGCCAACCTTTTTCCTCCCCCTGCCCTGGCTGTGCCACCTGGTGCAGCAGCGTCTGTTGCAAAGAGGGTGCCCTCACATTGGGGTAGGCGGCTCTCAGCAGCTCAGCTCACACAGATCTCAGGCCCCAACCAGGGAGGCAGAGGGAAGCTCCCCAGTGCTCCCAGACCCCTTTCTATGCCACTAGCCCCTTCATTCTCAAGACAGGCTATGGCCCAAAGAGCTGCCCCTGGAAGCATGCTGGCAGGAAGCTGTGCATCATGGGAGCTGAGAAAGGGGAAAACAGCCTGGCCTGGGCTTAGAGGAGGGGTGAGAGGAGCCAGCAGGTGAATGGAGCTAAGGATCATGAAATATCCCCGAGGGCACCCCAGCACCAGGCTTGTCTCCCTCTTCCTCCAGGAGGGGCAAGTTCTAGGGGGGGAGTCCCTTGAGAGACAGTTCTCTTCCTCTCCCATCCTCTGCTTGGTCAGTGGGGCCGGCATTCCTGGGGAGGCGGGTGTGGCTGGGGCTCCTCCGGGTTTCCCCCTCCTGTGGCAGCAGAGTGTGATTTGAGGGCAGGGCCAGAGTGAAGCTGGTTTTGCCTGGACCTCCACTCAGTGGGAATCGAAGGCCCCCAGCTTCAGGGGGTTCTTAGGAAAGGGGAATGCCAAGGGGCAGAAGAAGAGGAAAGAAAAGAGTGCAGTTTGATCTGGTGATGTGATTTGTATCTTGGGGACAGTTGTACAGAAATACACAGGAAATGAGACCCTGCCTCGAACCTTTCTGTGTTCAGAAAGGTCAGTAGTGACCCACATGTAGGCAGGTGACCAGGTAGCTGCCCACACCAGCAGCTATGTTTGAAGTGAGAGGAAAGCTAGTTATTAGGTGGAGTAAATAAATGTTAAATTTTTTGATTGGAGGGAAAAATGGAGGTGTGTGTGTGTTTTGGGGTGGTCTTGGGAAAGAACCTCAGTGGGCTCAGCCAGTATCAAAGAGGACAAATGTCACTACATATGTTGTGGAGCAGGAGTATTAAGCTCATAGAATGTGGTAGGAGAGGGCACCTTCCTATGCCCAGGTCTAGCAGCCAGTTTAACAGAGAAGGCAAACGAAGGACCAGCCAGCCCGGGGGTGCCTGGCGTTCTGTAGATGGAGAGAGGAAGCAGATGTCTCTATCCAGAAGCCTGTATTCTACAATGATCTCTGTAATGCTTCATGGTTCTTGAAACACATTCTCCTTCATTCTATTATGTCATCTGCTGTAGACTGTAGCTTCTTCACAGCAGGGGCTGCTCTTATGCACGTGGGAGGTGCTTACATGCCCAACATAAGTATTGGCCCAGAACTCCATAAACGATCAGCTCCTGGTTTGATGAACTTTGGTGTGTGAAGCCAGGGAACCTGGAGTTTTGAAATGAGTCTTTAAAGCCTTAGAATCAGAACATATTATTTTAAAAGGGAATTATTTTTTAATTGACAAAAATTATATATATATTTGTGGTGCATAACATGATGTTTTGCAATATGCATATATTGGCCGGGCGCGGTGGCTCACGCCTGTAATCCCAGGACTTTGAGAGGCCGAGGCGGGCGGATCACTTGAGGTCAGGAGTTCGAGACCAACCTGGCTAACATGGTGAAACCTGGTCTCCACTAAACATACAGAAATTAGTTGGGCATGGTGGCACGCACCTGTAATCTCAGCTACTCGGAAGGCTGAGGCAGGAGAATCATTTGAACTTGGGAGGCGGAGGTTGCAGTGAGCTGAGATCGTGCCACTGCACTCTAGCCTGGGCAACAGAGAGAGACTCCATCTCAAAAAAAAGAAAAAAAAATATATTGTGGAATGATTAAATCAAACTAATTAGCATATATATTACTTCACATGTTTATTTGTGGTGAGAACACTGAAATTCTTCTCTCTCAGCAATCTTCAAGTATGTAATATATTGTTATTAACTGTAGTCACTATATGGTACAATAGTGTAACACACGGTACACTGGAACTCCTGTCTAATGGAAATTTTATGCCCTTTGTCTAACAGTACCTTCCTCATACCTCCTACCATAGTCTCTGGTAACCATCATTCTACTCCCTGCTTCTATGAGTTTAACTTTTTTAGATTCCACATATAAGAGAAGTCATGCAGTCTTTCTGTGCCTGGCTTATTTTACTTAACGTAATATCCTCCAGGATCATCCATGTTGCCACAGATGACAGGATTTCTTTCCTTTATAAGGCTGGAAGGTACTCCATTGTGTATATATAACATTTTTTAAATTCATTCATCCATTGATGTACACATAGGTTGATTCCATATCTTGATCATTGTGAATGGTGCTGCAATAAACATGGGCATGCAGATCTCTCTGACATATCGATCAGCTCCTGGTTTGGTGAATTCTAGTGTGCAAAGCCAGGGAACATGGAGTTTTGAAATGAGTCTTTAAAGCATTAGAACCAGACCATATTCTTTTTTTAAGAAAATTAATTTTTAAATTGGCAAATAAAAATGGTTAAATAAATTGACACAAAAATGTCCTTTGGTTATATGCCTAGTCGTGGGATTGCTGGATCATATGGTAGTCCTATCTTTAACTTTTTGAAGTACCTGTTTTCCATAATGGATGTACTCATTTCCATTCCCACTAACAGTGTGCACATGTTCCCTTTTCCCTGCATCCTCTCCAACACGTCCTATCTTCATCTTTTTGATCATAGTCATCCTAACCCGTGTGAGGTGATAGCCAATTGTGATTTTAACTTGCATTTCCCTGATGATTAGTGGACCACATTGTTAATTTTACATTTTATTTGCACTGAGCTTTGAATGAAAGCACCTTCCTCTCTATCATGTTTTCTCAATTGTCCTCTTGTCATCTCATTTCATTCCTTTTCCCAAGGCTGTCTTAGCGGCTCTATTTTTTTGAAGATTTTAAATTTTATTTTTATTATAGTAAAATATGCATAATGTGAAACTTACCAAATGAACAATTTTTTTTTTTTTTTTGAGACGGAGTCTCGCTCTGTCGCCCAGGCTGGAGTGCAGTGGCTTGATCTCGTCTCACTGCAAGCCCCGCCTCCCAAGTTCATGCCATTCTCCTGCCTCAGCCTCCCGAGTACCTGGGACTACAGGTGCCCGCCACCACGCCCGGCTAATTTTTTGTATTTTTTTTTTAGTAGAGACAGGGTTTCACTGTGTTTGCCAAGATGGTCTTGATCTCCCGACCTCGTGATCCACCTGCCTCGGCCTCCCAAAGTGCTGGGATTACAGGAGTGACCGCACCCGGCCCCATATGAACAATTTAAGTGTACAGTTAGGAAGCATTAAGTGCAGTCACACTGCTGTGCAACCATCACCACCATCCATCTGCAGAACTTTTTCATCTTCCCAAACTGAAACTCTGCCTCCATGAAACAACAGCTCCCCGTTTTCCCTCCCCCAGCTCTGGCAACAACCATTCTGCTTTCTCTCCTTATGAATTTGATTATTCTAGGTACCTCATATAAGTGGAGTCATATAGTATTTGTCCTTTGGGGTCTTGCCTGTCTTATAGTTGGTTTTAATATCATTGAGACAGTCTTGGTTTCATCCAACAAATTAATCTATTAAGCACCTCCTGAAATAACCACAGCTAATGTTCACTGGGCACCGACCTTGTGCTGGCTTGGGCGCCGTGTAAGCACTGCACAGGCATTATCCTCTACTCCTAATGGGCACTTTGGGCAGTGAGTGTTTGAGGAATGTGAGGCACAACTAGGATTACAGGGCTGCAGGTGGAACCTAGGCCGTCTGACTCCCGAGTCCAGCATTTCCCACTCTCTGGCCAAGTCCTGGGTTCTGGGATGTCTGCTTCACGGCCCTCTCACCAAGCCATGGGGCCCCCAGTTAATCACATCCCTGAGTGACCTCATTTTCTTCTCCACAACTGCTCTGCCCTTCACATATCCAGGGAGTTAGAACCCCCAGTCTCTTCCACCACTTGCCCAAATCAGGAAAAAGAGAGATCCCTGACCCCTGCTTTAACCAGCATCTAGTTCCTAGGATGTTATCTCAACTACCTGCAAATTGGTCTCACTAAGACTCACTTTTTCCTTTGGTCTGAATTATGATGGTGGCATCCGAACTGACTTTGTTGCCCTGGGCTGACCCCCTTCCAGTCTACCCTGATGAAGAAGCTGGGAGCAGCCAGGCCTGGAGTCTCAGAGGAGGCCCTGCATGCATGGGCTTCAGGCCAATGTGGTCTCTCATCTGGGAAGTGACAGGGCCTTGGCTGCAATAGAAGAGTCTTCAGCCAGGAGCAGTGGCTCATGCCTGTAATCCCAGCACCTGGGAGGCCGAGGCAGGCAGATCACGAGGTCAAGAGATGGAGACCATCTGGCCAGCATGGTGAAACCCCATCTCTCCTAAAAAAAACAAAAACTAGCTGGGCGTGGCGGCACGTACCTGTAGTCCCAGCTACTTGGGAGGCTGAGGCAGGAGAATTGCTTGAACCCGGGAGGCGGAGGTTGCAGTGAGCCGAGATTGTGCCACTGCATTCCAGCCTGGCAACAGAGTGAGACTCCGTCTCAAAAAAAAAAAAAAAAAAAGAAAGAAAAAAAAGAGTCTTCACCCAGCAGTCCAAAAAGCAACTCTGATCGCTTCATTTCTTTCTTACTATGGTCCTATGGCTTCTCAGAACAAAAGACCCCAATCCTTAGTGCTGCCTGCCTTTCCAACATCATGTGGTGCTCCCCACCTCATGCCTACCTGCTAGTAACCTCAGCTCTCTGCAGTTCCGAAAGGCCACTCTTACTTCTTACAGGTCTGTCACCCCTGCTGGTCTGTAAGCCCCATTGAGCAGACCCATGGCTTACCTTGGTAGCCCTGGCCTATAACTCACCTGAGCTCTGCCAGTATGTGTTGAGTGAACGAGTATGGAAAAAGGCCTTTGGATGAGGACCTGAGCAAGGAAGAACAATTTGCCTCCATGATGCTAGCATGAAGCATCTTTAGCCAATGTGACACCATTTCTCATCTGAAATACATTGTATCTGCCTTGAAATGCTAACGATGTCAAAATTAAACAAACCTATGAGAATAGAAATATTTTTTCTATATATTTATGGAAGACAATGCCTAAAAATTTTAAACCTTTATTCTATGAGATAAAGGATGGAGTTGACTTTAAGGTAGAATAGGATCCTCATTTATTACTTTACTAATTATTTTCCTTGCGATAGACTTGCCTAACAAATTAGGTCTGTAGCAAACTTTTCCCCCACCACCTTTCCCCCACCATGTATGTGATGCCTATCTTCTATCTTCTTGTTCCATGCCTCAGGAAGTAGGTCACAAGGAGGGGAATTAGGTCAGAAACAGCAGGCATGAGGAGGCGGAGGATGGAGAAGGGCGTGCTTTCCACAGGAATCTTCGAGATCCAGGCCACTCCTCTCTCTCCACTGAGGGGGCATGAGACAGATTCTGAGCCAGGCTATGGCAGAATCCAATCTGAGCAATGGCCCTTTGTCCCTGGGGAGAGCTGCAATAGGAAGAGGGAGGGAGGATCCCGAAGGTTTGGGTGTTCTCCATGTGTGTTCCAGGGCACTTTCATTCTGGATGAAGCATCAGCCTGCATGGGGCTGGGGAGGAGCGGCAGCCAGGGCTCGCTTCCTTAGGGAGGAATGTGCTTGCTCTGGGATGACAGGCCTCCTTGGCAATGGCAGGCAGAGTCAGTTCCATGGGACTTTTGAAGAACATAAACAATCCCCTTTTTATATAAACACTCAAGCAAACCAAAGCTGGCTGTTAATTGTCTCCCTGGCCTGGACCCAAGGCAGCAATTTGGAGTTGCCCCCTTCTTGGATTAATCTGGAATGACTCCCCTTATATCCCCTCCTACCCTAACCCCCATATTCTGGAATCTAGAGACGAGACACTACTGACACTTGGGGTTGCATAGTTCTTTGTTGTGGGAGGTTGTTCTGTGTGTTGCAGGATATTTGGCAGCATCCATGGCCTCTACCCACCAGATGCCAATAGCAACACCCTGCTGGAGGCCGCACAAATGTTCTTATGATTAGGCATAATTGAAGCCTGTCAGGAACAATATGAACCTGTGATCAATTAAGCAGCTGACCAATCATTACCTCCTCCTCCTTGCTCTTGTTACCCAATAAATACAAAGGGCTGTAGAAGCTCAGGAACTGCCTTTGCTCACTAGAAGCAGGGAGCTCTTTTCTTCCCCATGTTGCCTTTCCTTACAATAGTTACTTTTGTTTTTTGTTATCATTTCTACGTTCGTCCCTTCGTTCAGTCTTGTATTGAAGGTCTCAAGCAGTAACAGTCGTAACTGCTGTAATGACGGTCTCAAGTAGTAGTAGTGGCAGTCGGCCACAACACCCTGCAAACTGAATTGTGACAACCAAAAATGTTTTTAGACATTGCCAAATGTCCCCTGGGGAGTAAAATTGTCTCCAGTTGAGAACAACTGCTCTATCATATACGTACTAACAAGCCTTTAATACCATGTGTCAAAGTTTCAAAGTTTCAACCAGTCACCTGATTTTGATTGAGGCTTAAATTCCGAACAAGGAAATGGGAATGGGCTCTACAGACGGTGCAGGTGCATTGAGTGGGGCATGAGGCCAGTTCTGCTGGAAGCTGGTTCTGTGGCCTTAGGCCATTATCCTTCTTGAACCTTACACTTGCTAACTAAAACTACAGCAAAATAGCAGCCTTCTCTGTGGTGTGTAGGTGTCCTCTGATGATAAGGGTGATAAAACATCAGTCAGAGCTGGGAGTTCTTTGGAGGAAATTTGTGCTGTGGTGAGGCCAGTTTATGTTTTTACTATTCTTTTACTCGAAGCTTCATTAAATCAAGTTGTTGGCCTAGCAACTTATGGAGACTTCACAGTCAAGATCTCCTCAGCAAAACCTGATTTCAAATATTCTGTCCTATTGTCCCCATATACCTTTGAAATATCCCGGGAATCCTGAAATGGCATTTTTTCAGCTTGTCTCTCACCCCCAGGGGCCATGCAAACAGCCTTTGGTGGCACCCACATGTTGCTTTTGGCATCTTTACTCATGAGGCACAGTCAGCAGTGGGTCTGGCTATAACCCTGCTGGCGCCCTGGGGGCCATGTGGAGGAATATGACATGGGCAAGAGGCACATCCAAAGACCCAAAGCAGCCCATGCTCATTGTAGATGTTCCTCACAATGTAGACATTTTCGCTTAAATGAGCCATGAGTAAAGGGAAAAAGCACTTTACTGTGGGTAATTTCTTCATAAATTACCCAGCTTCAGGTGTTCCTTTATAGCAACACAAATGGACTAAGATAGTTTTTGATCACGTTCATGATCGTTGAACAGCTTTCAAACAGTTTTTTGTGGGCATGAGGAAAGCAGCAGAGGCAGATGTTGTCCTCCATGACTCGCAATCTGGGTATGTGAATGATTAATGATTTGGGGCCAGGCTCCAGGGGTCCAAATCCCTATGAGCTGCGTGATCTTTCTAAAGTTAACTAAACACTGTTTCCTTCCTCATTTGTAAAGTGAACATAAACGCAGTATCTGATCATAACACAGGTGATGTTCTTAGATCAATGCCTCACCCATAATAAATTCTCAATCCGTGTTAGCTATTAATTGTATCACAATTCAATCTCTTCAACGCTATAGTAAAGGTGTAAGCAAAATGCTAGGAAGTTTCTAAGTGATGAATGTTTCCCAAAGCAATCCAGGAAGACTTGGCCATTGCAAGCCTATGGCCCTGACAAGGGAAAAGACTCAGGAACCAGGAGCGTAGAAGTAAATCTAGTTACCCAGCAGTGCATATGCTTCACCCAAGTCAAGCTGTCTTGCAGAAGTGGGGCAGCCTGACTTTCCACTGTGTTCTCCTCGGCGAATATGGCCTAGGCCCAGTGTCTGCTGAGGTCACTCCACACTCATGGAGCTGGGAACAGCTGCTTTCAGGGAAAGGTAGGCTGTTGCTGAAATGATGGACTTTCCTAGCATTTAAATTGTTTACGCGGGGCCAGGCGAGGTGGCTCACACCTGTAATCCCAGTATTTTGCGAGGCCAAGGTGGGAAGATCACTTGAGGCCAAGAGTTCAAGACCAGCCTGGCCAACATGGTGAAACCTCATCTCTACAAAAAATATAAAAACTAGCCAGGCATGGTGGTGCACACCTGTAATCCCAGCTATTCGGGAGGCTGAGGCATAAGAATTGCTTGAACCCTGGAGGCAGAGGTTGCAGTGAGCCAAGATTGTGCCATTGTACCTCAGCCTGGCCAAAAGAGTAAGATTCTGTTTCTAAATAAATAAATAAAATTGTTTGTGAGGAACAAATGGCCAGTAATTCAGAGAAATACCTACTACCAGTGCTGAAAAGACCTGTACAATTCCTGTACTAGCTTTGTGAATACAGCTATTAAAGCATAACTAACTTTTGCATCCAGGTACAGCTTTAAAAAGAGAGAACTGACAGAGCTGCCCCTAGTGGCAATGCTCAGGGGTGGTGGAGGTGCCCAATGGACATGTCCGTCCCAGAAAAGAAGCACTGACACCCTGGGAATGGTTATTAATGAATCCTAAATTTCCTTTGGCTTTTGGCTTTCTTTTGCATCCTCTGGCAGTCACATTGAATATAAGTATCAAGTGCCAAGACAAGTCAATAGGGAAATTGTCTTTTCAACAAAGGGTGCCAGGACAACTGGATGTCACCTGTGAAAGAATGAAGACGGATCCTACTTCACACCATCTATAAAAACTAACTCAAAAGGAATCAAAAGACATTTTGGAAGAGCTAAAAACTACAAGACTATTGGAAGAAAATGTAGGGGTAAATCTTGAGACCTTGGAGTAAGCAATGGTTTCTTAGATGTGACACCAAAAGCACAAGTGATGAAAGAAAAAATAAGCTGGGCATCATCGAAATTAAAAACTTTCATGTTTCAAAGGACACTATTATAAGAAAGTGAAAGACAAAACACTGAATGGGAGAAAATATTTGCACACAGAAACCTGTACACAAATATGCACAGCAGCGTTATTCATCATGGCGCACTGCGGGGCCAGGCACAGTGGCTCACGCACAGTGGCTCATTTTGGGACACCGAGGCAGGCGAATCATGAGGCCAGGAGCTTGAGACCAGCCTGGCCAACAGGGTGAAACCCCATCTCTACTAAAAATACAAAAAAAATTAGCAGGGCATGGTGGCGTGTGCCTATAATCCCAGCTACTTGGGAGGCTGAGGCAGGAGAATTGCTTGAATCCAGGGGGCGGAGGTTGCAGTGGGCCAAGATCGTGCCACTGCACTCCAGCCCAGGCAACAGAGCGAGACTCCATCTCAGTAAAAAAAAAAAAAAAAAAAAAGCCCAAAGTAGAAACAAACCAATTGTCCATCAGTGATGAATGGATGAACAAAAGGTGTGCTATCCGTACAGTGGGATGCTGTTCAGCCATAAGAAAGGAAAGAAGTACTGCTACATGCTCCAAGAAAGCCATAAGAAAGGAAAGAGTACTGCTCACAGGCTCATGGATGAGCCTGGAAAATGTTACACTGAGCCCGATAAGCCAGACACAAAGGCCACATTTTGCGTGACTGCATTTATACAAGATGTGCAGAATAGACAGCCAAATCCACAGAGACAGAAGGTGGATCAGTGGCTGCCAGGGCTGGGGGAAGAGGGAAGGGGAGGGACTGCTAATGGGTATGGGGTTTCTCCGGGGGCTGATGAAGATTTTCTGCAACTAGATAAAGGTAATAGTTGTACAATCACAGGAATACACTAAAAATTGCTGAATTGTGCACTAATGGTATGGGGAATGTATTGCCCCCACCCAAAAAAAGTAGGAAGTGCTGGACCAGGTGACAAAAGCATGGCCATGCCCCAGAATTTTTCACTAGGGACCCTCCATGAGCCAGCAGGTGCCCGGAGAGAGCCCACGCCCTGCCCTCAAGGCTTGGCTGAGGGCTTCCTGGAGGAGGAGCTTTGGCTCAATACTGAGCTGAGCCAACTGCAGTTTTTGCAGTCTGCAGGCATCATTCACAACCCCGTGGAGTATTGTATAAGAGCCGCGTCGCAACTTTGTGACTCGCTGCTGCCAGGGCCCCAAGGAAGTGCTCTTCCTGGGCACAAACCCACGACCTTTTAGCATGGCCCAGATATGAGTGCCCTTTGAGGAAGCGAACATGGTCTGGGACTGGCTGGGCATTAGAGGGCCTGTGCTAACCCCTCCCGAAGAGCACCCTCTTAGCTGGGACTGGGGTGCTGGGACTGGCGTGCTCAGTCAGAGGTGAGTGGTGCCCGATTCTGGGGCTTTTCCAGAACCTCTGTGGTTCTCCTCTTCTCCTGTCACTGCTTTGTCCACAATCTGTGTTCTCTGCTATTCCTGGCTCCCAGAGAACACAACCTCACTCCTGCTGAGCTTCCTGCCAAGCAGCAAGAACAGCTTCTTGGGATCTTAGTGCCCCCCTCTGCCGGCAGGTGCGGCGGCTGGGGGTTCGGCTGGGGGTGGGAGTGGGCTGGCTGGTGCAGTAGTGGGCGTGAATGGCTCTGGCAGGCCTGATGCCAGAGGTCCAGGTGGAGGGGCTCCTGCATCTCTCTCCCTGTAACCCACAGGCCAGCAGGGCTAATAGGCAGTGACCAAGAGAGTTGACCAAGTGAGTTGGGGCTGCTGCTGTGGCTATGGAAATGAGTGCCCCTGGGGCCTGGCATGGGACACATTCAAGGCCTCCAAGTCACTCTTGGGCAAGCAGATAACAACACACCCTGGACTGAAGCCAAAGGTCCTCCTGGGCTCCCTGGTTGCCGGGAAACATAGCCTTCGATCTGTTAAACTGCCTTCCTACCTGCTGTGGCAGTTTTGACCCCACTCCTGTTTGCCCTGCCGAGTCCTGCTTTCCTCAGCTTCCCTGAGCACTGCCCTTTCTGTGGGAGGGAATCAGCAGAAGGTGCACGATTGCACTTCAGATGCTTCTACCTCGTCGTTTCCTTGGAAGTCTCTATTCAATGGGGAGCTCCCTAGACTGGCTGCTAAGGTCGCATTTGCTTTTTCAGAGGAAATACCTTGTCAGGATCCCTACCCATGCTTATAGAACAGCTGCCTTCAGCTGACCCCTTTCCTCATAGGGGCCAGGACAAAGCATGGGACAAGAAATTCAGAGTGATCTTCTCATGAGAGGCTGAGGCTGGCTCAAAGAATTCAGTGTGGCAGTGTGAAAGTCAGAAGACCTGGATTTTCATCCCAGCTTTGCGACTTGTGAGCTTTATGATGGTCAGATTGATGGAGCCTGGGCTTCAGGCTGCTCTTCTGTAAACGGGGGCTGCCTCCCTACTGGGGTTCATGTGAAGGCAACGGAGACAACACCTGAAAGTGCCTTGGCCGGGCGCGGTGGCGCATGCCTGTAATCCCAGCACTTTGGGAGGCCGAGGCAGGTGGATCATGAGGTCAGGAGATGGAGACCATCCTGGCCAATATGGTGAAACCCCGTCTCTACTAAAATACACGCACAAAAATTAGCCAGGTGTGGTGGCATGTGCCTGTAGTCCCAGCTACTTGGTAGGCTGAGGCAGGGAAATTGCTTGAACCTGGGAGGCAGAGGTTGCAGTGAGCTGAGATCGCACCACTGCACTCCAGCCTGGCAACAGAGCGAGACTCTCAAAAAAAAAAAAAAAAAAAAAAATTGTCTTGCACAGGCCTGGCTCGTGGCTTTGCTTTCTTGCTTTCTTACCTCAGGGTTGGGGAGTCACCGCACTGTGCTATGAGGGAAGCCCCTCTCCATTCAGGAGACCCTGCTAGGGAGGAGTCTGGGCTCCCACCTGTGGCCAAAGTGAGGGGCGAATTCTTTCCCTGTCAGAGATGGACCAATGACTTTATGACAAACCCAGCCTGTGATTTTTCCAGTCTAAGCATTAAAAGCTCCTAAACCCAGCCAGATGTGGTGGCTCACGCCCATAATCCCAGCACTCTAGGAGGCTGAGGTGGGTGGGTCACTTGAGGTCAGGAGTTTGAGACCAGCCTGGACAACATGGTGAAACCTCATCTCCACTAAAAATAGGAAAATTAGCTGGGTGTGGTGGCAGGTGCCTGTAATCCCAGCCGCTCAGGAGGCTGAGGCAGGAGAATCCCTTGAACCCGGGAAGGGGAGGTTGCAGTGAGCCAAGATCGTACCACTGCACTCCAGCCTGGGCATCAGAGTGAGACTCCATCTCTAAATAAATAAATAAATAAATAAATAAATAAATAAAAATAAAAGCTCTTAAACTCTTTTTAAAAATAGCTATAAAGTGCCTCCCCTGTCTCCTTGCCACCTGGGGTGAGGTGGGAGCTTAATGGATCCTGTAGATAATATACATTTGAATCTCAGGCCTAGATGAAGGCAGAGCCCTCATGAATGATCAGGGGAGATATGTTTTCTATCTAGAGCCCTGGACAAGCTAGATAAGCTATTTCATTATCTCTCTTTGCAAGTGAGCAGATTGTTTTTTCTGTCACCTTTTTCTCTAGAGTGGAAGCCTCGGAAGGTCTTGACTCTATGCAGGATTCACAGCTCTGACGCATTCGTGCCCTAGGCCCAGGCCTCAGCTCCTGTCCCTGCCGGTGGCCATTACATCCAAAGCTTCTTGGGTATCAAGATTGGCAGCTCTCCCCTTCCACCTCCCTTGCATCCAGTGCAGCTGCCCCCACGATCTCCTACTTTTTTGGTTTCAGTTTTCTTTGCTTTCCTTTTGGCTGCAGGATTTCCCTTGCTTTAGCAAAGCTCAGTTAGTGCGTTTGAAAGCCTGTTCATTATCTTTTCTCTACCACTTCTAGGTATTTTTAGAGCAGAAAGCTTTCTATGTTTCCTAGTCTGCCACACTACCAGAAATGTAAGTCTCTGTGGTACAATTTCTCTCTATTAAACTAGCAAAAATTTAGCAGGGGCATGTGCAAGGGTGAGGGAAGGGCTCATGTTCTCCTGATGGGAATCTCAATTGCTACTCAACTCCTGACAGTATTTTGCAATCAAAAATATGAAAAAATGATGCATGTCTTTTGTCCCAGCAATTTCCATTTCTAGGAAGTTATTCTATTAAATCATCATGGATGTGTGCAAAGTTTCAGGTTCAGGATGTTTGTCATAGTTGTATCCGGCCTCGGCGTTTCCAAAAAGTATACACTGTTTAAATATTCCCGTTGGGGAAACAAAAAGGAAAAAACAAGAAGGAAGGGGAAGCACTTAGGAAAAGAAAACCTTTCTGAGAAATCTTCAGCAAATGAATGCTTACGACTCTAGGGTCAGATCACATCTCTTGGCCATCCCTAGCTATGAGGGAAACTTGGAAAATCAGAATTTTTATTTGGGTACGACTGAGGTTTTGTTAGTAAGGACGAAGGGAGGAATGGATACCATAGCGTGTATGTATGTATGTATGTAAGTATATGTGTGTGTGTATTAGGGTTCTCTAGAGGGACAAAACTAATTGGATAGATGAATATATGAAGGGGAGTGTATTAAGGAGTATTGACTCACACAGTCACAAGGTGAGGTCCCACAGTAGGCCATCTGCAAGGCAAGGAGCAAGGAAGCTTGTCTGAATCCTAAAGCTGAATAACCTGGAGTCCGATGTTCAAGGACAGGAAGCATCCAGCATGGGAGAAAGATGGAGGCCAGAAGACTAAACCAGTCTAGCCTTTCCATGTTCCTCTGCCTGCTTTTACTCTGGCCACGCTGGCAGCTGATTAGATGGTACCCACCTAGATTGAGGATGTGTCTGCGTCTCCCAGTCCCCTAACTCAAATGTTAATCTCCTTTGGCAACACCCTCACAAACACCCAGGAACAAAACTTTGCATCCTTCAATCCAATCAAGTTGACACTCTATATTAACCATCACAGTATGTATGTGTGTATACATCTAAATATGTATGTATGTCTGTATCTATGCATCTATCTATTGATTGATATGCTTCTAGAAGGGTAGATATCAAGTTCTTTTGATGTTTATTCCTAGTTGGAAGAATTTTAAAGGTAACTTTTACAATCTTGTTTTTGCATATTTGCTATAATACAGCTGCATTATGTTTATTTTTAAAATAAAACATTTTAAAATTTCAAATATTTAAAAAAAATATTAAGATAAAATATAATAAGATAATATAAAACAGCTGTATTATATTTATTTTTTAAAAGTCACTCAAGAGCCTGGGTGCGGTGGCTCACATCTGTTTTCTTAGCACTTTGGGAGGTCAAGGTGGGTGAATTGCTCGAACCCAGGAGTTCGAGATCAGCCTGGGCAACATAGTGAAACCCTGTCTCTCCAAAAAATACAAAAAAATTAGCTGGGTGTGGTGGTGCACACTTGTGGTCCCAGCTACTTAGGAGACTGAAGTGGGAGGATCACTTGAGCCCAGGAAGCAGAGGTTTCAGTGAACCAAGATTGCACCACTGCACTCTAGCCTGTGTGACAGGGTGAGACTGTCTCAAAGAAAAAGAAAACGTCAAGAAAGGTTATAGTTGTTAAGGATGGGGTGGCACATGATGGGGGTAGGACCACAGCCAGGTGTGGTGCCAGAGGGCGGTGAGAAGCAGAGAACCACAGTAACTCAGGAGTGTGGGATGAGGATACAGCAGCTGCCAGGGTGGGGCACTCTGACTGTTCTCAATGGATTGTTATGTCCTTGGTTTTTAATTTAGGGGGGTCAAAATGTTGCCTGTTGTCTTGTATGTGCTGCCTATAACCCATTTGGAATATAGAGGGCAGAAGGGGGGACTCTGCAGCCCCTCCAGACATCCCTGCTATGAAGATGGGATATCTTGTGTGTGGATTTTGTCATCACCCAGATAGCTGCTTGCCATTGTGTCTGACTTCTCCTTTCAGCTCTTTAATTGGTTAAAATGTTCTAAGACCTGCTTCATGTTGTGTCCAGCCTCAGAAAACAGATCAGAGTTGTCCTCCTCAAGAGGAGTAGGCCATAGAGTTATTACCATGAGAGTAGCTGCTGGGTCTTAAGGATCCCACCACAAAAGGACAAACACAGTGTGTTGGGAATGTCGGAGAACCACAGTTTTCCCCCTTTACCAGGAATCATGCCGATAATGGTGGCTGCCATTTATTGAGTGTTTACAGTGAGTATTTTCTCATTTAGTCCTTCAAACCACTTCACAAGATAGATTCTCATTTTATAACTAAGAAAACAAAGGCTTGGACAGGTTAAGTAACTTGTCTAAGATCACACAGCCAGGACAGTGGGAAAGGGGTGACTGCGCTGTCTGGTTTTGAGCCTATGTTTGTGACTATTAGTTATTCTACTCAGGGTGACCAGCAATCCTGCTTTACTTCGGACTGTCCTGGTTCTAGCACTTGAAGTCCCACATTCTGAGAGACTCCTCAGTTCCAGGCAAACCTGGACAGCTGGATTTGCTTCCTTGGCAGTGACAGACCTCTTTCCACTGAGCGCTCAGGGGTCCGTGTGTTCTTCACACCTGGATGGTCACCCGGGTGCGATTGAGGCTGGGTATTTTCCATAGTGGCCCTGGGCAATAATAGGCACATAATTGGTACCAAAGGAAAAAAATCCTAGTGGAGTTAATGAGTGAATAAATGACTAACGTCACCTACAGCAACTACTTTCAGATTATCTATTATGAGTCAGGCACTGTTAGGTGCTGTGGGAAATAGATAAGTGAGTTTCAGCTAAATAACTGAGTAATGTGAGTAACTAATTGCACTCTAGTGTAGAGACTTGCACTGTTGGCGGTGTCAACAAAGATTCATTAAGGGATATTGCACCACAGGCTTGATGGCTTTAGTAACCCACAGCAGTAACGCCACTCTGCTTTGGTAGATCCTGGGGTTGATCAGCCTTATCCCTCACACAGTCTAATTCTTCTGCCTCCCAGCAGATGTGTGAGATATTCAACGCCACTTCACAGGAAGGGAGAGTGAGTCAGAAAGGACCACAAGCTTATGATCTAAAGGCGTGATTGCACAGTGGCAGCCCTCAGGCCACCTCCAGGCCACTGTTGTGTTTTGTGGCCTATATAATTTTTTTAAACAAAATTGAGTTGGTGACTCACACCTGTAATCCCGGCACTTTGGGGGGCTGAGCCCAGGAGTTCAAGACTAGCCTGGGCAACATGGCAAGACTTGGTCTCTACAAATAATAATTTAAAAAAGTAGCCGGGTGTGATGATGCACACCTGTGGTCCCAGCTACTTGGGAGGCCGAAGTGGAAGAATCACTTGAGCTGGGGCAGCTGAGGCTGCAGCGAGCCATGATTACGCCACTGCACTCCAGCCTGGGAAACAGAGAGAGACCCTGTCTCAAAAAAAAAAAAAAATTGAATTGTATGACAGTATTTAAAGACTGGAAGATTTTGCATAAAAATCTGAATTTCTAGTCCCTCTTGATGAAATGGAAGATATGACAGCCCTGTGTTCTTAATCATGGCTGTCACTTGTGATGAGGCATTGACCCTTCAGTTTTCTCATTTCCAGGGCAGTCCTGGCTTGTGTTACCTGAGGCACCAAAATGAAGAGATGGGAAGGTAAAGAAAGTATCTCTAGTGGAAGAAGGCATGTGACTATAGCAGCCTCAGGGACCCCAAAGGTTGTCCCATGTTCCAAAGGATCAAGAACACAGTTGTGAGGAAAAGCCACCTCTGCCAAGGCCAGAAGCAGACCCCTTTCTCCTTCAGGAATTTAGATGCTGCCCCTGACTTCTCCTTCTGTATCATCTTTGTTCTCCTCCCGTTTAGTCAAGTCACAAAACAAACTTTTGTTTTTTTCCAATTAACCGTTTCCTTCAGTAAGCGGCAACTCCACTGTTACAGGTGTTCAGACCAAACACTTTGGAGTCATTCTTGACTCTCTCATACCCCACCTCACTGCCTGTTTCTGCCATCCTGGTGCAGACCACCATCAGCTCTTGCTTGGGACACCATGGAAGCATCCTGATTGCTCTTCCTGCTTCCATCCTCACCCTGCTGCTGCCTATTCCCAGCGCTGCCAGGGAGGGATCCCGTCAAACCATAAATGGGATAGCCAGGCACGGCGGCTCACACCTGTAATCCCAGTGCTTTGGGATGGTGAGGAGGGAGGATCGCTTGAGCCCAGCAGTTCAAGACTGCAGTGCCCCATAATCGTGCCTGTGAATAGTTACTGTACTCTAGCCAGGACAACATAGCAAGACCCTGTCTCTACAATTAAAAAAAAATATTAGCTGGTGCACACCTGTAGGCTGTGGTGGGAGGATCACCTGAGCCCAGGAGTTCGAGGTTATAGTGAGCTGTGATTGCACTACTGCATTCCAGTCTGAGCAACAGAGCAAGACCCTGTCTCTAAATACACACACACACACACACACACACATAAAATATATATATAATTTAT